>NC_141539.1:59136250-59835833 GCF_021556685.1 Rattus norvegicus
ATTAATGTATGTTAACATTAATATTAATATTATCATTTTACTTCCTGAGAGACTGAATAACCTAGACACTGGGGACATTTCTCAGTAGGTTAAATGCTTGTCATGCAAGCCTGAGGATCTGAATTCAGATTGCCAGCGCTGATGTGAAAACTGGGCATGGTGGTACACACCTGTAGTCCCAGCTTGGGTCCAGAGAATGGGTGGCAGAAACAGGGGATGCCTAGAGCTCACTGGCCAGCAGCCAGTCTAGCCACGACAGTGAACTCCAGGGTTAGTGAGAGACTCTGCTTAAAAATAAGGTGGGAAGCAATAGAGTAAGACTCTTGACATCAACTTCTGGCTTCCACGTAGGCAAACATACCTGCACATGCGCATATGTGAGCATGCACGCGCGCGCACACACACACACACACACACACACACACACACACACACACACACCATATATACACACCCCAAAATGGAGATATATATAAGATTTTTCAATAGAAGTTGTTTGCAGCTTTGTTATACTCAGGTTATACTACTGAAACCAAGATTAGAGACAATGAAAATTTGAGCAACCAAATAAATACAAATTAAGCTCAAGTCATAAAACCCTTTTCTTCCCTTTCCCCCTCTCTTCTTCATCTTTTTTTTTGTCCTTCTTCTTTCCTTTCTTCTTTTTTAAATTTTATTGTTGTTTTTGAGATAGGGTCTTAATACTGTATAGCCTATGACACCCTTTGAACTGTTGGTCATTTTGTCTTGGTTTCCCAAGCTTTGGGACACAGTTATGTAATTAAAGGTGTTTGCCTTCAAATATTTTTTTTTTTTTGTTTTCCGTTTGTAATTTTTTTGTTTGTTTGTTTTTGTTTGAGATAAGGTCTTACTATGCCTGGAGCTGGCCTTTATCATATTTTACAGTGCTATCTTTTACGTACTAGTAGATTGTGTATGTTACTATTCTGTTCTGCTTTGTTCTGTTCTAACTGTTCTGTTCTGAGTTATTTGTCTCCTGTTCTTGAAGATTGTTGTTGGTGTTGTTTTACAGTGACATACTATGAAAACAACCAGAAAGGCTAGTGTAGACGCTTCTGTCTCAGAATGTAGAAGTGTGTTCACATTACTTTAGGCTTTTTCCGTGAGTCATAAAGTGTAACATTAGAACCAACATAATGCATGCTAACCACTGCCTTGGGAATTTATAATTCCCCTTTACGTTGTCCTCCATTTGAGTGATGTAAAGTGGAATCAAGAGACAAGATAGTAGGAATGATATCCCAAGCTTCTTAGAGCTAGTCTAACTTTTCTCAGATTCTGGTAGCCTGAGATAATGATTCTGGAAAGCCCACATCCCATGTGGACGTGACAGACAGCTGGTCTGCACACCTAGTGTAAAGAGAACTCTTTTGGAAAGAGGCTTTCCTGGTTTAGGGCCCTAAAATCCAATCTTGCTAAGGCAGCTACTGCTGAAAGAGAAAGAGGAAGAGAATAAAGACAAAGAAAGAGGGAGGTGATACTTTAAAAAGGGAAGAAATGGGAAACAAAGGGCAGCTAGAGTGCAGATAGGCAGAGGGTACTAACAGCCAAAGCACAGCGACAGCACCATCTGCAGCCAAGGCTGTAAAGGCTTTGCACATCCTCTTTGAAGTCTAAGGATTGTCACATTGTATTGAGAAGTTCTGTTTTAAAGGCAGATGGTTACATAGTTTCAATATTATTCTCTGCAGATGAACTTGTGTAGTTTCAGTATTGTTCTCTGCAGATGAACTCTCACCGTAGGGTAGGCTTCCTGGATTGCCAAGAAGAACAGAAAAGATGGAAACCTGAGTGAAGTCTGTCTCTTTAAAAAGGTCTTTTGTTGTGTGTGTGTGTGTGTGTGTGTGTGTGTGTGTGTGTGTGTGTGTGTGTGTTTAAATTAGTGTACAAAACCCTGGGTTTCTATCGGACATTTTCAAACATCATTTGGTTTGGTCATTCATCTTACCCCAGTCTTTCTCCTCCTTTTTTACTTCCAGTATTCTTTTTTTTTTTCCACATTATTTTATGACCCCCTTCTCTTCCTCAGTGGCTCTCTTTTGTGGAGGCTTCCATCTCTTATGGTTCCTTGCCTAGTTCCATGACTTAACCCCCACATGCACATGTAAGCATGTATATATGTGCACATATGTAAGAGTTGTTGTTGTTTTAGAACAGAAGATCAAACCCACGAAAAGTATTCACTGTCTAAACACCCAATCAATGGAGTCTTCATATTGTATAGTCTCCTTATTTTCCTCTTCTTAGTTCCAAGAAATTTTGATTACTCCTACTGATTAACCACTAATACAATCACCAGAAAGGACCCAACTCCAATTCTATTGTCAAATCCCTCTAAGATGGTGGTTTAAGGCAAGGTAGAAAGGAAGGACAATTTCAGGGACACAGGAGGTAAAGGAGACTCTTTCTAGTTGAGTGCAAGACAAGAAATCCAACAGAACTGATACACTAAAGTAAAAATCTCTAAGAGAAAATGTCTTCCTTAGGACATGAAGGGGTCCTATATGAGAAATAACAGAACCCTGTGTATGCTGTAATATTACATAATATTATTACTTCATTAGGTAAACACAAACAGATGTGGAGGCCAACCAATTCTGTCAAGTTTAAATATTGCCAAGTATGTTTGTAATCATATGTAATCAAATCATATTGTAATTAAATATGTATGTGATTTGGGGACCTTTGTTTTAAGATATGATGTCACAGCATATCCCATACCTGCTTTTTCTCAAAGGCAGTAGTCTGAGAATTTTTAAGTCACTATGCGCAGATGTATTCATTAAAAATTTTAAATTTATTTGTGTGTGTGTGTGTGTGTGTGTGTGTGTGTGTGAGAGAGAGAGAGAGAGAGAGAGAGAGAGAGAGAGAGAGAGAGAGACTGAGACTGTCTGTGTGTCTGTGTGTACACAGAGGTGAGGAGAGAGCATTGGACCTCTTGGATCTAGAGTCACAACAGTTTTGAGTATCTGATGTGCACTCAGGTCCCCAGGACAGCAAGCAATCTTAACCTCTGAGGCATCTCTTTATCTCCTCTAAAACATTTTTAAAACTTCATCTTATTTATTCGGTGTCTATTCTGTGTGGGGGGCACAAGTGCTCAAAGAACGGCTTTTTGAAGTCATTTTTCTCCTTCCAAGTGGGTCCTGGTGATCAAAGTCAGGAAGCCAGTCGTGGCGGCAAACACTTTGCCCAGTGAGTCGGTCATCTCAGTCTCCATATTCACATATTGAATAGCTCTACAATTGTGTATTAGGATTGCACCGCATCTCCTTCAGCTTTCCTTTATCTAAGTGTTATGATGGCTTCAGAATTCTCGTTCTTTGGTTTGGTATCAGAAGTTGAAACTAGGGCCTTGCACATGCTAGACAAGTACTGTACCACGGAGCTACATTCTAAACCCAGTTTTAGCTTCTTATTTTAAGATGAGGTCTCACTGAGTTACCTAGCTATAGCTTATGCAGGCTTTGACTGTGTGGTCCTCATCTTTGTTTGTCTTTTGTTTGCCTGCCTGTTTGTTCGTTTGTGTCATAAAGAGACAAACGTGTTGGGGAGACAGGGCCTTAGGCAGTCTAGGTACTGATGTTTGCTTTACTTGTTTGACGGTCTGTGAGGTTAAACATATCTTTTCTATTTGCTAATCCCCAGAAGTTGAGGTAAGCTCTGAGAGGAAATAAATAGATTTTATAGATTTTAAAAGATGCTTTTATTAATTTATGTTTGTGTTTATGAGGTATAACAATGAAAATGTCCATAATTAATCTAATTTTCCTTCCTTTTAAAGAATGGAATGACTCCTTTAATGCATGCGGCATATAAGGGAAAACTTGAAATGTGCAAATTGCTTCTGCGACATGGAGCTGATGTCAACTGCCATCAGCATGTGCATGGGTATACGGCCCTCATGTTTGCCGCACTGTCTGGTAAGGTTTTAGTACTTACTTTATTAGTGGTAATTACCTATAAGATCTACAAATGCATATAGTTTAAATTCAGTGCATGTCTTACCTTAGTAATTCTTAGAAGTTTAATAGGAAACAGTGGTGAGAATTGACTTTTGAAAAGCTGTAACAGCTGGGCAGCGGTGGTGCACACCTTTAATCCCAGCACTGGGAGGCAGGGACAGATAGATATCAGGGTTTGAGGCCAGCCTGATCTACAGAGGAAGTTCCACAACAGCCAAGGCTACACAGAGAAATCCTGTCTTGAAAAACTAAAACAAACAAACAATATTAGTGATCTGTTTCTTTTCTGTTTTAACATGCTTACTGTGATTCGGAGGATTTTGGCGCCTACCATAGTCTGCAGGTCAGAGAACATGTGAATTGTAAGGATTGAAATCCGGTCCTCAGGCTTCGGCAGCAAGCGCTCTTACGCACTTAACCATCTTGCCAGCCCAGGGATCTATTCTTTTAGTGGTTTAAAATCAGTTGGTTCTCTTTGCATTTTTTCTTTCAAATTGGCTTCTTTGAGAAAAGAATCTTTACATTTTAGTGAAATCCAAACCAGTTTTTGTTTTGGTCTTTTGATCAAACAGCTGCCGTGAAAGTGCTGGCCATTAGCTTGATGGATCATCTGTGTAGAAACTTAAGTCTTACATGCTTACAAGCCTGTTTACTGAATAAAATCATTGAAAAATGTCACGTACATTAAAACAGGGTTTAAGTTATTGAGGCTCTCTCTCTGTCTCTCTCCCTCCTTCCTCATCCTCCCTTTTTGTTTTTTTGTGTTTGGTTTTTTTTTTTGTTTTGTTTTGTTTTTTTTTGTTTGTTTGTTTGTTTTTTTCAAGACAGGATTTCTCTGTGTAGCCTTGGCTGTCCTGCAATTCACTCTGTAGACCAGGCTGGCCTGGAACTCACAGAGATCCTGAGAGCTGGGGTTAAAGGTGTGTGATACCTGCCCGGTGGTTTGTAGGCCTTTCAGAAAATAGAGGTGTGATACAATAAGCTCTGATTTTAAGGACACTAATATATATGTATAGATAATATTATATATATTATGATTTTGAGGCACAAAACCATTTCTAAGTAGTACATGTGATAATGGACCCATAAATAATAAAAGCACCAGGGTCTGGAGAGATAGCTCAGCAGTTAAGAATGTCTTCTAGGAACAGTGGAGACCGTGCAACATTGCTGTTAGTCTGAACAAATAACTGTGGGCAGAGGGGTGCAAAAAATGCAGAGCAAGAGCACCTTTAACTTGGAGAAGCAGAGTCATTCTCCAAGAAAGCATCATGGACATCAGTGCAGCAGCAGCAGTAGACCTGTCTCCCCCCACAACCCCACCCCAGTACCTGTGAGTGGACACCAGGCCAGCAGTCAGGATGAAGACTTGACTATGGAACTGAAGAATTTTAGGAAACCAGGAGAGAGCTTTACCTGGCATAACCATCTCTTTGTGAGCAACCTTCCCCTGACGTCACTGAGGAGGAAATGGGGAACATTTCTGAGAAATATGGAAAAGCAGGTGCAGTTTTCATTCATAAGGATGAAGTCTGCTGGCTTTACCCACTTGGAAACATGGACCGGAGTGGAATTTGCCAAAGTGGAGCTGGACAATATGCCACTCTGTGGAATTTGCTTATAGTACCCATACTTCCTCAGTGTGTGTCTAAAGAGAATCACTTGAAGAAGTTGTTTCTGTGTTTGGCCAGGAGGAGAGGTCATTGGGAATGACCTAGGAAGTCCCTCAGGGAAATCAACTGCTCAGAAAGTTCTAGACAGATTCTATAAAGTCTCCTTGATGCTAACTTCATTTTCTCAACCTATGACTGTGGAGCTAACATACATGATGAAGAGGGACTTCCAGAGAAGCTGGTTATAAAACCCCTCAGCGATTTCCCAAGGAGTGAGCGCTGCCTCCTAGATGTGCCCAGCCTGGGTCTGAGTATGACCACACCATGAGCTGCAATGCGCTCTCTGAGGTGGAGAAGCAGCAGCAGGATCAAGTGGATCGCTACATCAGGACGGCTAGTGAGAAGCTGGAGATGGGGACAGCATGCCATGAATACCAGGTTATGCTAATGAGGCAGGATTTGATGAGGTGTCCAGAAGAGCCTTGGCGAATAGAGGTGCTGCATAACTAAGACATTCGGAAATGAAAGCAGCTAGAACTCAGGCAGGAGGAGGAACTCATGCTGTGAGAAAAAAAAAAAAAAAAAAAAAGACAGCAGGAAGGATTTAAGGGAACCCTGCCCTGATGCAAGAGAACAAGAGATATGGATGGGCCAGCCAGCTTTGGGAGATGCTATGGGCATAAACAGTAGAGGCACCATTTCTTCTGCTCCTGTGCCAGCTGGTACCCCAGCTCCTCCAGAACCTGGCACCATGATGCCAGACAGAACCGTGGGATTGACCCCACCGACGATTCAATGATTCGGCCAAGCTGCCGTAGTGGAAGGAATTGGAGCAATTGGTGTAACCCCTGCATTCAACCGTCCAGCTCATGGAGCTGCACTGGCTCCAAGCAAATGCTGTCCATATTAAATAAAGTCACAGGGTCTGTTTTCCTGCTACCCTTAGAAGAAGGACCTTTTCAGACTAGCCAGAATTCTACCCTGCAAAAGTGTAAGGGGTACAGGGGCTGGGGATTTAGCTCAGTGGTAGAGCGCTTACCTAGGAAGCGCAAGGCCCTGGGTTCGGTCCCCAGCTCCGGAAAAAAAAAGAACAAAAAAAAAAAAAAAAAGTGTAAGGGGTTCTTCCCAATAGGCAGTCTTCTCAGCCTACACTATTGTAGGAAGCATCCTTGGGGGCCGAGGCAAGGGAGGCGTGTGGTATTTAACAAGTCAAAGTCTGTGGTATAGAGCCTTATCCTGCCTGGGGATTCCTGACCTGACCCAAGGAACCACAACAAAGTGGACTCGGAGCCCCATTAATCTTAATCATTCCTGGTTTTTTTTTTTTGTTTTTTTTTTGTTTGTTTGTTTTTGGTTTTTTTTTTTTGTTTTTGTTTTTGGTTCTTCTTTGTTTGTTTTTTTCTTTGTCCAATGTTTTAATTACTTTTTCATCTTTACTCCCTTCAACCCCAGAGACCTGTATACCACAACACCTAAACATCCCCCAGTGACCTTGCCCGTTCCTCCACTCTCTCCCTGGTGAGAGTTCAGACAAGAGTCCACAGAGGTTACTACACCCTCGCAGTTCTGTTATGTCTCATATGTGACCCCTCCGTGTTCTAAGGAAGACCTTTGCTCTTAGAGATTTCCATTTTAGTATGTCTTTAAGAATAATCTCCTGGTAGCAACTTGTTTCCATCTTTTTCTTGGATGAGGACCACCCGAGAGTGAATGATACTTTGTGTCTATGATGTTGCCATTCCAGCTTTTCTTGATAGGCCTGGTACAGTCTTGGGCACAGGGCTGCTGTGTTGAAGGTCTGACGGTCGCCCTCAGCCTTACTTATCTCGAGTAGTTAAGCTGTATATTTTTATTGCTGTACTGCAGTGTTTGATTTGTTCCTGATACTTGCAGTTTGATTTTTTTTCCTGAGAAATGGAGCAGTAATGCCATGTTATCTTATAAAATACATTTGGAGGTTCCCACCCAAAATAAGAAGAAGAAGAAGGAGGAGGAGGAGGAGGAGGAGGAGGAGGAGGAGGAGGAGGAGGAGGAGGGGGAGGGGGAGGGGGAGGAGGAGGGGGAGGGAGAGGAGGAGGAGGAGGAGGAGAAGAGGAAGAAGAAGAAAAAAAAGGATGCCTACTATTCTTACAGAGGACTGGGGTTCAGTTTCTGGCACATCCATCTTGTAACTCAAGTCCAGGGGATCAATGTCCTTTTGCGTCCATGGGTACCTGGACTCATGTACAGTAAACAATTGTAGGCACACACACATAAATAACAACAACAACAATAATAATACTTTATAAGCAAAGAGGACATCAGTGATTTAATTACATAGATTTTTTTTTATTATTCCCTCATACAATAATACATCCTGACCATAGTTTCCCCTTCACCATTCCTTTCTATCGCCTTCTTTCTCAGATGCACTCTTCCTTCATTTCCTTTTAGAACACAGCAGACTTCCCAGTATTTGATAAAACAAACACTGCATAAGAAGATACAATAAGACAAGGCACAAACTCTCTTACCAAGGCTCGATGGGCAACCCAGTAAGAAGTACAGGGTCCCAAGAGCAGGCAAGAGTCACGAGACACCCCCAGTCCCACTCTTTGGAGTCCCTTAAGAACGCCAAGCTAAGCAACCATGACACATTGGCAGAGGACCTAGCACAGACCTATGCAGGCCCCATGATGGCCCCTTTAGTCTCTGAGTCTCTTGGAGCCTTGCTTAGTTGACTCTGTAGGCCGTGTTCTCCTGGTGTCGTCAACCCCTCTGCCTCCTACAATCCTTTCTCCACCTCTCCATCAGGATGCCCTGAGCTCTGCCTAATGTTCATGTGTGGCTCTCTGCATCTGCTCCCATCGGCTGCCAGAGGAATCCTCTCTGGTGATCGGGCTTGGCACTCATCTATGAGTATAGCAGAGAGTCGTTTATTAGGAATCATTTCATTGATTCCTTTTTTCCAATCATGTTTGGTTCTATCCTAGTTCTCTGGCTGCCCAGCCTCCGGTTCCAGCCATCCAGGTACTGTCCCTCTTGTGGCATGGGTCTCAAGCTGGGCCAGTCATTGGTTGGCCAATTTCACAAGTTCTACATCACCTTTACCTCAGCACATCCTGCAGTCAGAACAAATTATAGGCCCACGGTTTTGTGGCTGGATTGGTGTCCCAGTCCCACAGTGAAAGCCTTGCTGGAATGCCCGGTTACAGAAAATGTCCCGTTCAGGTCCAGGATCCATACCACCATTACTATGCATCTTCACAGAGTTGATCATATAGATTCCAGGGACTTTCCACTGCACTAGGTTTTTGTATCACCCTCCAAATTGGCCACCCCCCCCCATTACACTGCTATAAATGGAACACTATAGATAGAGTTAAAATACAAATAAAAATGAAGACAAATATTTATTGTGTATCTCGGCCTCATTGCTATCTATAAGGAGGTCTTATAAACCAACTAGAGAAAGACAAATATTGTAGTAGACAACTGGACAGAGAAAGAAAGAAATAAAGCCAGTTGATCAATATGTAAAATGTTTTCAGCGTTAATCAGAGCACCTGTGATCGATCATGTTTGCACTTACTATATTGGCAACAGCTAAAGTGGTAGAGCCTGGGAATTTTGCACTGTTTTGTGGAATGTGTTCTGTCTCTCCTTGCTGGATGACGATGTTTAAAACACACACAGCCTTCATCCTCCTTTTCTAGGAAATGTTCTTTAAAAAAAAAATACCAAAAATGAACCAAAATTGCTGCTCACTCAGTGGAGATAATATTAGTAAAATATCTATAATGATTTGAAAGGCTGAGAACGAAGAGAGATGTTCACACAGAACTCTGCAGAAAGAGCTGGGAGTTTAATACCCGAGTCTGTAGGTATGAGAGAAGGAACGAGTCCATGGCACTCAAGGGAGTGCTTCTGTTCATTTTCTCTCATCTTTGTTTTTGATAATTTCGATGTATGTTTTGATGTTATACAAAGCATAATCATTATGCAAACATACTCTTTCATTGTTGAAAGTGATGTTCAATTCCGTGCCATGTTGGCATTACCAAGTGGAAGTTTTAGGAAATAAGATTGACTAAATAGATTTGCTACACTTATTTTCTTGTACTGTGTTGTGACTCATACTTTTGGAAAAATAAAAATGCTTATGTGGTAGGAACTTAAAAGTCAGGGAGGGGCCTGAGAGAGAGGAGAGGGCAGGCACATGTAAAAGATGTTTCAATTGTGCATCTCACCAATTTGTTTCCTGTAACTCTAGGTAATAAAGACATCACCTGGGCCATGCTGGAGGCGGGAGCAGAGACAGACGTTGTGAACTCGGTGGGAAGAACGGCCTCCCAGATGGCAGCCTTTGTGGGTAAGGGTTTGTATGACTTCACAGTGAATTATTCTGTTTCCTGTTACTAATATTTTATTTATTTGTTTATTTCGTTTGGATTTTTAAGACAGGTTCTCACTATATAGCTCTGGCTGTCCTGGAGCTATGTAGACCAGGCTGGTCTTGAACTCAGAGATCTACCTGCCTCTGCCTCTTTAGCTCTGGCATTAAATGCACGGGCTACCATGCCTGGCAAAATGTTGATAGCTCACTCTGACGTAGTGAGATCCCTGATGGCTCTCTTGAGAAAACGAATGGCTATGTGGAGTTCCCACTCTGTGAGAGACAACGTGGCAAGAACATTTCATTGCACTCAACTCTTTGAATGAAGGCGTGTTAGTTCTCTAATGGAGGGAGTTTAGTGCCAAGATGGAGAACTTGACTGTAAAGTCTAGGCAAACTTGAGTTGAAGTTCTGGCTGCCACCACTTTGTAGCAAAGTACTTAACAATTTTGTCTTTCGGCTTCTTTAGTGTAGAACAGACACAGGACTGTTTTAAGGATTGAGATGACTGACTTGAGATCTTCATATGTAGGACTAATCAAGTAGTTGTTATGTCTGTGAATAGTCATCGGAACCACAATGGCAGTGTTGGAAAGGAGTGTCATAACAATGTTAAACTGCCTCTTTATTTTCATCAGCCGTAATCGTTGATTTCAAAGCCCACTCGTTCTTGGCATGTTGGTCCTGTTATTTAACATAATGAAGGGAGACTGAGTGCTTGGTCATTGGTATTATGGCCTCTGAACTAGAAGTCAAGAGCCCATTAATAGAAAAGCAAAGACAGAAACAACTGAATTAGTGGTATCACTGTGGTCTTGTGATGACCAAGCCTTGATGGTCACACCCTGTTGAGTATTTTGTAGGTGCCTTGGTTACAGTGCTGAGCAAGGAAGAGTTTTCACCATGCATCCAGCAATGGACCAACGGTGTGAGATTATACTCTTCAGAGAGTATTGAGTACTGTAGACATCCCTTGAGAAAAAGGATTTTCTACCCTTTTTTCCAATAGGTTTTTAAGAGAGATTATCTTTAAGCTGAGATACAATAGGAATTAGTCAGGTATGGACAAAATTAACTACATATTGCAGTCACTTTTTCTTGAAATTGGTAGCTGCTTCTTTTCATACAGCCAGGCAGACTACTTAGGCGAGCTTTTAATGACAATGTTTGAGAAAGCTATGGCCTTCCTGTGCCCACTTTAGAGAAGTAGTTTCAGTCTCAGAGATGTTCTGACTGCCCCTAACTAATGCCTAAGCGGCTGTGGAGGGTGCGAGCACAGAGCTGGGAGATCAGGGGTGGGCA
The DNA here is from genome assembly GCF_021556685.1 of Rattus norvegicus. NCBI lineage: Eukaryota > Metazoa > Chordata > Mammalia > Rodentia > Muridae > Rattus > Rattus norvegicus. Next base: position 59,147,527 of record NC_141539.1, read on the forward strand.
TTTTAGTTCAGATTGTTGATAATTAGGATTATGGGGGGGGGGGAATCTCTTTCATGGGCTTCAGGTTTCTGACTATGTATAATAAGAAGGGACTCGGGTGACCTTCAGTTTTGTTTAACCCTACAGCTTTTTATTGCGTCCACAATAAAATGAAACAGCTCCAATGGAAGTTAACTTTTCCCAAAGTCACGGAACTAGAAATGAAAGAGACTGCTCTCCCACGCCTATACAATGCTGTTTGTCTTTCTTTCTTCACACCACATCATTACCAAAATTTGAAAACACAAATTATCTAGCATACCGTTCTATTTTAAAAGTAGGAGATACTTTTTTTTTTTTTTTCAGTCATATATGCTGTGAAAGTTTCAATGAGAATGGCTCCCTATAGACTAATGTATTTAAATTCTTGGTTTCCAGTTGGAAAGACTGGGCTTGGGCTTGTTGGGGGACATGTCCCTGGGAGTGGGCTTTGACATTTCAAAAGCCCACATCAGGCCCAGAATCATGCTCTGCCTGCTGCCTCAGGGTCAGGTTGTAAAACTCTTAGGTGTTTCTTAGCACCATGCCTGCCTGCCTGACATCACACTCCCCCATCATCCTGATAATGAACCAAGCCTCTGAAACTCTAAGCAAGCTCCCAGTTCAATTTGTTCTTTTATATGAGTTGGTCATCCTGTCTCTTCGCATCAGTAGAACACTAACTAAAACATATACTGTACTGGCTAGTTTTATGTCAACATGACACAAGTTATGGTCATCTGAGGGAGGGACTCTCAACTGACAGAATGCTTCTATAAGATCAGGCTGTAGGTAAGACCGTAGGGCATTTTCCTAATTAGTGATTGGTGTTGGAGGACCTAGTGGGTGTTCGAAGGACTACCCCTGGGCTGGTGATCGTGAGTCCTTAGAAAGCAGGCTGAGCAAGCCAGGAGGAACAAGCCAGTAAACAGCATCCCTCCTTGGCCTCTGCATCAGCTCCTGCCTCCAGCTTCCTGCCCTGATATATATATATGTGTATGTATATGTCCTGATTATCCTTTCCCCTACATGTGCTCCTCCCAGTTCTTTCGTACTCCCCTTCCCATCCAGATCTACCCCCTTTCTGTCTCTCATTAGAAAGCACTAGTCTGGCATTTGTTACAAAGTTGACCAATAAGTCCTTTCTAGCTAGTGTCCACATTGTAAGAATTCCCACTCCCACTTATATTCTGCTCCTTCTAGCTCATGATGGAGGAAAAAGAGGAATCGTAGGCTTTACTTTTATCATCATTGTTATTATTATTGATCACAATGGCTTTCACAACAAGCCAGGTTTTCTGAATGGTTTCTGGAGACTTCGTTTCAGCTCCCTCTGTGACAAGCACCTTTCCCCCTGAGTCATCTTCTGAGTTCTCTGTTTTACATTTGTCAATAACTTGATTTTTTTTCTCTTTTTCATCTTTTCTTTTTCTCCTCTTTCCTTTCCTTTTTGTTTTTGTTTTTGTTTCAAATAGGGTCCCATCATTTAAAATTGATGTGTGGCTAAAGATGGACTTGTAATTTTATCCTCCTGCCTCCATGCCCCAGTTGTTGGGGTTACAGACAGGTACTCCTGTCTTTCATTTAAATGATATATTTTATAAACAGAATTATTTCTAATCCCAAGTGATAGTCCCTCTCTTTTTAGTATTTGCCATGTGCATCCATCTATTCCATTCCTCTCCTCTCTCATCATTACTCCTTATTTTACTTGGTGGTGGTTGTGTGTGAGTGTGTGTGTGTGTGTGTGTGTGTGTGAGTGTGTGTGTGTGTGTGTGTGTGTGTTTCTTTGGTGACAGTTATAGCCACTTATACTTTGCTCTCTATTTATTTATTATAATTACTGTAGCTGTCTACAGAAGAGGGCATCGGATCCCATTACAGATGGTTGTGAGCCACCATGTGGTTGCTGGGAACTGAACTCAGGACCTCTGGAAGAGTAGTCAGTGCTCTTAACCACTGTACTATCTCTCCAGCCCGTACTTTGCTCTCTATACTTGAGGTGCTGCTTGCCCGTTTAATAATCTCCAGCAGGATGAAGTCCTCATAATCTCATCTCTCTTCTTTCTGTGTTTGGCTTGTCACCCTCTAGGCCTTCACTCTCAGCCTTCTGCACTACTGTGCCTGTAGCTCCTGTTTGAACCTTGTTGGATCAGTCTTTTGTGCCCGTTCCTCTAGAAGACCCATGCAGGATGTCACATCTTTTAATGGTCCTCTTGACATTATGGTTTCTTGGACACTCCTTCCTAGCCCTCTGTTCCCCTCTCTCTTTTGGCCTCTGGGGTCTCTGTTTTCATTTAGGATTTCATTGCTGGACCTTCTGAGATGAGTTATGTAGATTTTATATCTTTTGAAACCCACCACAGTTGAATGATCATTCTGGTATGTACAGTTTTTTTTTTCTCACTTGTTCCTCGACAGTTATATCACGGTATATTCTTTTCTCTCTGTTCATTTGAACGTTGTGCTACAGCTTTTAAAAGTGAGAATTCAGTTCAGTTTTCCTTCCAAGCTTAAGAAGTTTGACCTTCAGTTCATCCCTGCAGAGTCAAAATTTACTCAGACATGTCAGTGCGTCTTTGCTATTGAGAAGACCTGCATCTCGACTGCATTAGAGTAAAATGCTGGACTGGGACTTTACATTTCAGAGGGCTAGAGTCCAGCCTGGTGGGGAAGCCTGGCAAAGAGCTGTCTCTGCAGTAGCAGCAGGAGAGCAAACAGCTGCTTGTTAGGTGGTGCCAACCAGGAAGCAGATGGTGGATTGGCACAGAACCATTCTAGAACCCCCAAGGCTCACCCCGAGTTAACCTCTGTCCCAAAGGTTCCGCAGCCTCCCCAAATAGTGCCTCCAGCTTAGAACCAAGTGTGAAACACTCGAGCTGGTGGGAAATGATTTAGTTTGGTCCATAACAATCAAATTCCCCACTCCGTAGCATTTGCTTTCTTATTAATAATGCTTTCTAGTTGTAGCTAATCAGAATCAGAATTTTTAAATGAAAAGGGGTTGAAACCTGCTTTTTATATAACTTTATGTGGAATTTAAAATTATCAAGTAAAATTAAGTTTACAAAGATAAACTCTAGGCATATGCCATTCTAATAATGATTAGCAAGTGAATTAGGTTAGAGTGGTTCTCTGACCGTGTCAGTTTCAGGTTGCAGACATTCTATGTGTGGATGTGTACAGTTGCTAGCCTCCTTTCTGACTGTCTAGTTAGGAGCTGGCTATATTCGCTTACTCTTCTTCTCCCAATGACAAAAGAGCTGACGAAAACAATTTCTGAAAGGAGGGCAGGGTTGATTTGGGCTCATGATTTGAGGCTCATCACGGTAGGGAAGTCATGGGAGTATGAGGCTGGTCATACTGTCTACAGCCGGAAAAGCAATAAATTCAGGGACTCGGCATCGTGTGTGGTGTGTGTGTGTGTTTGTCTGTTTGTTTTTTTACTCTGGCGCTCCAGTTCATGGGATGGTTTCAGTCACATCAGAAGAGTGGGACCTCAGTCTTTACTCACGCCTTGCAGGAAACACCTCCACAAACTCACCCAGAGCTGTCTCTGAGGTGATCCAAAGGTGATCACGTTACAGTAGAACTTTACATCTCAGGGACTTCTAGAAATAGATGCTTTCTTCTGGTCGTGTACGTCCCAGTCTTCACATGCCTGCTTTGCTACTTCTGTTGAGCTATTTGGCTTACGAACCTGTTTTGCGGAGCCTTGGTGTAGGTTACATGCAAAGAATCAGTGCGGTTGGTCGCCCTCAGCCTTTTCCTTCCCTTATGCGCCTCCGCCAGTTCCCACGGAGACGCCTGTATTGATTTTGATGCTGTGGTGTTTATAACTTGCTTGCTGTAGGAGATTTGCTCAGATGAATGCTGTTTTTCTCCTGGAAGGTTCTGGAGGCAGATACCGTTTACTAAACATAGCACCTTGGCTGATTTCAGATTCTTAGTATGTGGTTGATTCCTCAAGATGTGAATAGAAATTTCTAGTAGGCAGAAAGAAGACATCAAGGAGGGGGAATGAGGGAGAGGAGCTCTCTCTCTCTCATTTTCCCCTGGAAACAGAAAGGTACTGATGGTTGGCGTTTTAATGGTAGCACGACATAAAATGCTACTGTCGTCAGTACTGAACTATCATTCCAAATCAGGGATATTTTCCTCTATTACTTACTTTACACCTATCCTTTTGTTTGTTACTCTGGCTTCTCATTCTTTTTGGTGATAGTACCTGGGTACTGCGGGCTGCCTGGTGTCTCTCATTATACTTTCCTGTCTGAGTGACTTTCTGCTCTGAAGCATTTCCTCCAGTTAATCTGTTACAATTTAGTTCATAGAAGCAAATGGGTTCTGCTTTTGAATTTGCTGATTGATTTTTTTAAAAATTTAGCTTTCCTGTGGTTCTTGAAAGCCTTTGGAGACTCTTACGGAGTCGGCTTAAGTAGTTGTTAGAGACCTGTGATGGCGGTGGCAGGGAAGTTGGTATCCGTGTTGCTGGGACACCAGAAGCTGCCCTGGAGAGCACTGCGCAGTCGCAGTCCTTTGCCTGGCGTTGCCCAGGCAGCCAGGTAAAGCCTCCAGGGTTGTGGGCCAGAGGAACAACGTGCGGCAGCCTCCGTGCCTGTGGTCCAAGGTCTAGCGCCACTTAGACCCATTCTAGTGGAGTCTAGTGGAAATGGAGTCATTCTCCATTTCTCAGGAATGCTGAGTGACAGGTTGAGCTCCCAGTCAGCTCGGGTGTGGGGGCCAGGTTGCCACTAGTGCAGTTCCCCTACAGGTCGCTTGTCAGCAGGATCATTGGCACCCCCAGGACCTTGTCTCTGTGGACGGAGCCAGACAGGAAACCAGGGTGGACCGCTATCCCTGGGACTGGCGGCCTCTCATCCCTTAGCCATCTTTGACAGGCAGAGAGGAGGGAGAAGAGTGTCTTCTATCTAGAGACCTTGGCTAGTTCTCTGGAATGTTCCCTGCCCATTCTACCAGTTTGCCCACAGTAGCCACTTCTTGGCTCTCGGGATGTAGTGGAGAGGGAACTGTGGATGGAGACAACAGGAACAGGATCAGGCAAGGCCACCCGTTTCCCTAGGAACACTGTGCTGTTGTGGAACTCTATTTAATCTGAGACATGGCTTAAGGATGCGCTTTAGGAACTTGTGAGGAACAACGGTGTTGATTCCAAGCTTGTGGGATCAACAATTCCTAGGTCATTTTACAAAGGGACCAAGCTTCTCTCCAATTCAGGGGTGATGGTGGTGGTGGGGTTACTTGAGAATATTAATTACTATAACAAAGATACTTTGAATAGAATATATTAAAGTTATATAAATGCAACTGAATGACATTGGGGGAAGCATGAGTGTCATTGCTGTCAGGCTGGAAGAAGAAATACTTGAATTATAGTCAATTTTTATAAAAATAATTTTAGGGTTTTTTTTTTAAGTTAAGTTTTTTTTTTTTTAATTATTTTGGCAGTCTTCATAATGCTCAAATTTACTATGAATCCTTTCTTTAAGTGTTATCTCTCTACACTTTTGGATGCTTACAAATGTTCTCTGAAATGTTTTGCCTCTCTTTCTCTATTCCTTTTCCTGAAGAATAAAAACACGGATGCATGTTTACTCCAAAAGCAAATAGTCCCGTTGTAAAAACAACCCAGACTCCTGTATTTAATGATAAAATAACAACTTTTCTGTTTTTCCCTTTAAAGGTCAGTATGATTGTGTGGCTATCATCAACAATTTTTTCCCTCGAGAGAGACTGGATTATTACACCAAACCCCAGGGACTGGATAAGGAGCCAAAACTCCCTCCAAAGTTGGCAGGCCCACTGCACAAAATCATCACCACGACGAATCTCCACCCTGTCAAGGTAGCGCGGGGCTGCTTCAGTGTCTTCTGTGGGGTTGTAATTATCTCTGGCTGAGTTCTCTGGCGGCAGGGCTTGCAGTGAGCTCTCGTACCTGCTTAAGTCACTGCAGGAGTGAGCTCAGTGCACTGCCTGGAGGAGCAGGCCCAGAAGAGAAGGCCCAGAAGAGAAGGTTTAACTTTGCTTCTCCTGAGGCATTGCTGCAGACAGCCTGGCTTCAGCCACGAGAGAGCAGAAACCTTTTAGTGTCTTTCAGTCTGTCATTGGCCTGGGCTTGTCCCAGGAGGGAAAGAACATCCTAGAGAGAGGAAATGGGTGGCTCCCTTGATTGAGGGAAGTTCTCTGGAGGAAACTGCTGTGCCTTTAGAGCATGCCGAGTGTGATAGACCTGGCAATATGAACCTAGGTCACACTAGCTACTCACGCAGGCGGTACTTGTCCTAGTGGGGATACTCAGAAGGGTATGCCATTCCATTAAACATGGGCATGTTTTCAGTGCACGTGGATATGTGCCGCCTTGAATGACACTGTTAGCGAAATCAAACGGCCAGCTGAGACTTCGGACGGAGTTCAGGTTGTTTGATGTGAGCTTTAAGAGCCACACTGAGCTGTTTTTCCTGATGTCCTCTTCATTTTCAGTTAGTTTTGTTTGGGTGTTTGGTTGGTTTGATTTTGATTTGTTTTTCAAGAGAGGGTGTCTCTGTGTAGCCTTGGCTGTTCTGGAACTCTGTTAGATAAGGCTGGCCTCAAAGTCAAGGAGATCTGCTGCTTGCCTCTGGCTGGGACTAAAGGCGTGCACCAGCACTGACAGCTTTGTTTTGTTTTTAACAACAAAACACTACATAAGAAATGTGGAGGTGACGCTTAGTGTGCCTGTAAAGCCCACTCTGTTCTCTCCTGGGCAACCCAGCAGTTCTTGAGAACTCCTAGGAGTACTGGAAGCTCCTATTCAGTGGGCTTTTACCCACAAACCAGCTTGGGCTGGAAGACTAGGTTTAATGCAGAGAATGCGCAAGGCTCCCTCCTTTCCCACTGACTGACATACACATTTCCTTTCTCACACACTGGCTTCCATATCTGTTTCTTTGCCTTCAGATTGCAGAGAGGTTCTGGAACTGCTTCTGACATTTGCACGACGCCCACAGTTTCTGTTCTATTTTTAGTTATTTTCACAGATATACACAGGTTATGAATACATTAGAGTATGTGCCTACTCATGCAGGCAATGCAAAGAAAGGCATATATATGGTCCGAGGTGATCTACATGACTGGGTCTTTAGAGAGGCCGCTGGAACCGTGGTCCTTTCTCGAGGCCCAGCGTGGGAGCGGGCGTGCCATTCAACTGAAGCTCGGCCTTTCATCTCTACTTTGGATACAAAAGCAGCTCCACTGCTTTTGTGGTGGTGGCCTACTTCACTGCTTTACCCCCTTGCAAGTCGTCACTCAGCTTCAGAGGGTTCTAAAGAGGAGGAGAAACCCCCGGCTAAGGTCAGACATCTTTTAAAAAGAAGTGCAGAACTTCTCCCCAGGCACAACTCACCTTTTCGCCGCTTTTGGCGAAATGGCTGCCTTTGCATCTAGGTTACGTGGCTGCTATAGCCTTGTGTTTGTTTTCAAAAGGGATTTGGGGAGTTGCGCGGGTGCCCAGACGATAATGGCTATCTAGGAGAAAAACAGAATCTCAGGGAAAATCACAAGAGCCTCAAGAAGGGCCTCCCAGGGGAGAGCAGGCAGGTGCACGCGTGGCGATCCAGTCCTTCGTTGTCCGGATGGGTTTCAAGCCCAGGAGTGTCGACTTTCCACTTTAAAAAAATGGTGGACGGAGGGAAAAGAATTAAAATGCTACTGCAGGTGCATCATCTTTGCTAGCAGTCCTTGGAGAAAGAAGATTCATTTTGATTTTACGCTGAAAGGAACGCACGTTCTTTGGTAGCTCATAATGAAGATTTCCTTTGTCCCCTTTTGTAATGCCACAATATGAAGAAAGCCAGTGAGAATATTCCCCTGTGAACAGCATAGGGATGTTTCTGTAATTCCCTATTTATTGATCATAGTCCTCATAAATCTTTCCTCTGATTTGTAGAATAAACAAAGCCTAGCATCTCAAAAATTTAAAAAAATATTAATATAGGCTCCATTTTAGATTTTTTAAAAAAAATTATTTGTAAGTTTGAGTCTATATCCTTATTCCTGAGACCATATATAAAATATCGAACAGTTTTCAGTGATCATAATTAGCAGACGCATTAATGGGTCCTCTACATCACAAATTAATTTTTTTCTACAAATTGGTTTTCTACAAATTGTTTATGTACCTGAGGGCATGGAGTTCACTGCTTAGGTACAAAGCCCTCAGAAGTGGGAGAGGACAATAGGTCCGGGGAACTGGAGTTACATACAGATGGTTGTGAGCAGCCATGTGCGTCCTGGGAACTCTGCGAGAGCAGTAACTCTCTTAACTGCCGAGCCTGCATATATGTAGTTGTGCCACATGTGTACCTGGTACCTGTGGAAGCAAGAACAGGCATCTGAGCCACAGAAACTGGAGTTTTGGCTGGTTCCGAGCAGCCATATGGGTGCTGGATCCTCTGGAAGAGCAGTCATTGCTCATAACCACTGAGCTGTTCACCTCTCCAGCTCCCACAGATTAATTATTTTTTTAAATTTGTTTTAGAAGGGTGAATAATCAGCAAATTTACTAATAAGGATTCAGGTTTAGTTACTTCCTGAAGCCTGACAATTTCTTATAAAGTGCTGTATCTTAGGAAAAATATTTGGTTATATAAAAACATTTAGTAGTGCCAAAGGTAATTGACCTTGAAGTTATGTGAGATTTCTGGGAAGGGCAGACCTGGGTATTGTTTGTCAGTGCACAGATGATTTCTCTTCATGTCTGAAGACATTACAATTCACAAAGTCTCCTCCCTTGCAGTAGTTGTCCTTGGCACAGGGGTTGAACTGAAGCACATGGGATTGTGAGTACTGTCTGCTGCCCACCCTCTGGCCATAGCACACAGGTTCTCATCCTTATTCTCACCAGCAGACTGTGTGGTGGTTGCCTGCGGACTAGCTTCAAGTAATATACCCCGTAGCAAAGCTCATGAAAGCACTCCTTATTAGAGATAAACTTGAGCTTAATTAGTACATAAATAGGCAATGTGGGACTCATAATTTGTGAGATAGGATAACTTTCTGCTAGTCTCCCTTTCAAAATTGTTTATCGTTTTCATTTTAACATAATTGAATTATTGGGGATGACTGGACAAATCTCAAGGAAAATTTTCCCACGGAATGAAGTAAAGGCCCATGTTGATTCTAGACTTCTTTCTGTAGAGGTCTGATTTTATTAAAATTAATAAGAATCTGAGGACTCGGGATCTAACTCAATAACAGAATGCTTGTTTAGCATTCAGGAAGCTCAGGGTTCGCTTTCTAGCACCCCATAAATACAACGCACATCTGTCATCCCAGCACTTGGGCTGTGGGGGCAGGAGGATCAGGAATTCAGAGTCATCAAGAGAAAGTAGGGAGAGCTGTACTCTAGCTATGGGGTTATTGAGCTTTGTAGTGCCAACTGAAAGTAGTCGATGGCTTGGTGATACTGTCCTGTGTATAATGAATAGTTGCAGAGGTATCATGCATGTTATCATTCATAAAAGTACTTGTCAGTACTGAAGAGTAGTGAACTATGCTCTGGGAGGCATGCTAACACCTCGATATGGGCAGATGACAGGCTTCGTCTGAACTTTAATGTCAAGAGATTCCCTAATGCTGTGTTAGCTTTCTAACAGGGAGCAGCAAACTGCCTTCTGATTTGAGTTATGCAGTACCCATGACTCTAAGAAAAACCCGGACGGTCTGGATATTGGCTGCACCAAGTGCTTCTCGGAGAGGTCTTCTGGGGGGGGTTTCAGTGTTCCGTGGCATCTCTTCTAGATCGTGATGCTTGTGAGTGAGAACCCTCTGCTGGCAGACGCAGCCGCTCTCGGTAAATGCTACAAGGTGATGGATTTGATCTGTGAGAAATGCATGAAGCAAAGAGACATGAATGAAGTGCTGGCTATGAAAATGCACTATATCAGCTGCATCTTTCAGAAATGCATTACCTTCCTCAAGGAAGGGGAGAATAAGCTGGACGCCCTGATCAAAAGGTATGGCTTCTGCTATGTCCTGTAGACATAATGCTCAAGATGCCTTCTTCTTCGAGAGTTAAGGAGGGACAGTATTAGACTCAGACGGAAGTTTGGTCATTTCTGTTGTTGTTTTTACTGATTTACTCTTGAGGAATCAAGGGATCTAGTCAAACATGGTCAGTGACATCCATAAGACCACACAGCTAGAAAATGGTCCAAGCGATGAGCTCAAGTGTATTGTGAAGTAGGCTGCTGTACGGGCACTCCTGTGTCTGTTACCACACCTGTTAGGACTGTGTACATCCCTTGCCTCGGCTGGATTTTTACTGGTACTTCTTGTGCTGTTACCACACCTGCCAGAGCGGAGTATGACCTTTGCCCACTGACCATAGGGATCCATCAGATATACTGCTTTACTGGGGAAAAGGAACTGAGTCACGAGTGCGTGGCTCTCTGAGAGCTTCTATTCTTCCTACAAACAGCTGACTAGGTCATCGGGAGCTAGCTGGCCAGAGGACAGCACTCAGGCCTTTTGAGGGCTTATGCTAGTCAGATCTTAGAAACAAAGTCGGGCCTACTATATGGTCTGAATAACAATCCAGACTGAATCCATCCTTGAGGCTTGAGGAGACACTGACAATTTGAACAGGAAACTTAAAGGCTTTTGGGTCTTCCAAGGAAGGAATTGCTTTAATGTCTCAACTTAGAATGGTTTTTAAAAAATGTCTTTCAGCTTGTTGAAAGGCAGAGCGTCGGACGGCTTCCCAGTGTATCAGGAAAAGATCATCAGAGAAAGCATCAGGAAGTTTCCCTACTGCGAAGCTACACTCCTCCAGCAGCTGGTGCGAAGCATCGCTCCAGTTGAAATCGTAAGGCTCTGCTTTGCTAGCTTAAATGTCCAGTAAGATCAGACCACCGCATGCTGAGTCCCTAAGGACAAGTCCTCCTTACTACTCGTTTTTATGGCTTCAGGAAAATCTTAGGAACAAAACTGGAAATGAGTTAGCTGGCAGTATTTCTCTCCGTAGGAAAGTAGCTGGTTATAAAGGGAACAGGCTTGTGAATCCCTCTGTGAATGCTGTGCTGTTTGGATGCCTGTCTGCTGAAGGGCAGGGACACACAGGCATGCATTGGTGGCTGGAAGAATTACCAGTGGGAATTTTCAGAGCAGACGGATGCACAGATTGGTCATCTAGTCTACCAAGGTTGGGACAATGGGTCACAGCTGGACGAGCCAACAGAACACTGGCCGTGATTCCTGGTAACAATCTCAAAGTGTCCCTGCTTCTGATGTGCAACTTTAGTGCTTCTCATTAGGAATGTGTCATACTTTGAAGAGAAAAAAAAAGATCCGTCTGTCCTAGTTGCAGGTAAATTTTACCATTGCCTTAAATCACTTACTACCTCTCTGTCACGCATTTAAGCTCTGTTTCATGAGACACCTGCTTTCCTCGTCCTGAGTAGTTTTCTGTTCACCTTGACCATACCGATTCACGCTTTTATAAGCCTTTCAGTCAAATCCTGCATCAGTCTTTTGCCTGATGTAGTCCCTACAACATAGCCTCCCCTGTCCCTCTGGCAGTCTGGTTCCCTTCTCCGTCTCTACTGCAGGCCGTATTCTTACCCTCAGTGTGGAATATAAAAACAGAAGTGAGTCCCAGGTATTCCCAGCAAGATGCTTAAACTCAGTCGTGAGTTCACAAGCTTCTGCCCCTTTCACATAGAAGCTCTTCCTTTTAAAATCCAGTTGGCTACTTGTCATTTAAGCTTTTAGAAGATAGGTAGCACCTCACGAGGGTGAATCATGATGGAGATTCCAGGGCTGGCCAACAGACTTAAAACAGTAAGGCTTGGAGACCAGGACTAACATAGTGGCTTAGAAATGGACAGGGATTGGGGTGGGGGTTCTCTCACTCACCCATGTTTCTGTCCCGTACTTTTACCTGTACGGACTCACATACACGTAGAGGGCAGAGTATAACTCAGAGGAGTTGCTTCTTTGCTCCTGCACTGGATTCAAGGACTGAACTCAGGTCTTCAGGCGTGAGCCCTCTGAGGCCTCGAGCTTTGACATGAACAAACCTGGTTTGTGTGCACAGAATCCTGCAGGACAAATGCTCATCTCAGGCACGCAGATAGGACAAAGGCTCTACCCTGAGGGGACAGTGCTCTTCACACAATCGCCACTTAAATCTGTATCACAGGGCCACTCTGATACGCACCTATGTCCGGTGGAATAAAGGTTTTGACTTATTTGCACACCGGCGCCTCAAACTAAATCACTCTGTGTCGGTGGGAAGTTTGCAGAGTTATGTCAGAGAAGTGACTAGCAGGGCTGGCACTCCACTGGTAAGAGGAGACTGGTAGTGTACCTCCAGGAGAGAAGTCAAAAGCAAGCCCAGACCTGACTTCAGTCCTTGAATCCTATGTTGGAACAAAGAAGCAATTCCCAGACTTGTGTTCTGCCCTCTACATGTATGCTATAGCACGCATATGTTAGAGCATCTATGTGCGCATGTGCATGTGCGTACATATACACACTAAAATTACTTTTTAGTTTTATGTGAGTTCTCTATCTGCATGTATGCCTCCAGGCCAGAAGAGGGCATCAGATCCCATTACAGATGGTTGTGAGCCACCATGTGGTTGCTGGGATTTGAACTCAGGACCTCTGGAAGAGCAGTCAGTGCTCTTTAACTGCTGAGCTATCTCTCCAGCCCCAAATTAATTTTTTTTCCAGGTTTAGGTGGTCTCAGCAGGAAAAGGCAGTTGCCCCCAGGTGTGACAACTTGATTATGATCACCAAGACCCACATGAATAGCTAGGGTATCAGTTTAATTTCTAACTTGTAAGAAACTGCTGTTCATGAAGGTGGTGACAAGCCAGTTGTGTATGTGCTGTAAAAGACAGAACTGATTCACTGTTTGACCTCTGACCTCCAGCTGTGCAACCTTGGCACACCCCCACACAATACAAGTCCATTTTTAAAAATTTATTTTTAAGAGTCGGGACAAGTCAGCATTTCATCTTTGTCCCACAAAAGAGTTGTTAATTACATTTTTACAGAGCATAATGCTTAATGTTTTTCCTGGCAGTTTACATTGTCGGGGAAGGTTGATAATGAAATTGAGATAGTATTTAGTGGAGTTTGGAGAGACTTCTCTTTCAAACGTTTTTGTCCTTTAAGAGCTATGTATGCTAGGCCTGATAGCTATTTGTTCTAGCTACTTGTTGTTCTAGCTGCTTGAGGGATTTAGAACGGGAGAGTCGCAGGTTCAAGGCCTGCCTGGCCTTGGGCTATGCAGTGGATTCATAAGCAAAGTAGCTTGGTAGGATCTTGTCTCAAAAAGCAAAAGGAACACCGAGCTGTAGCTCTGTGTTCGAGCAGCCGTCTGGCTTGCACAAAGCCTTAGTTGTAGTTCCCCGAGCAAGAGGGAGTTTTCAGAAAGAACATTTTGAAAACTTAGGACTGGGTTTCCCAAGTAGCAGCCATGTATGCTTTCTGTGATTCTGTAAGGTTTGCCATCTCTAAATGAACACTGACCCGTTACTACTATCACATGAGGCCGGTGGCCTTCACAGTCATTGTTCCTTGTGCCTGCTCTGAATCCCCCCCCCGCCCCCCTCCCCCACATAGGTTTTGGTTCCCTTTATGAGTGTGGGACTCTGGCTTCTTCCCAGCAGAGCTCAACAGGAAGTGGCTTTGGCTTTCTTTAGAAAATCTCAATTGAGCACTGTAGCAGGTTACATGGTAGAGAGCTTGCCTTGTCTATCCATTAACAACTCATGTTTTAATGGCAGGGTTTTCGACCTGTGTCCCAGTTCCTGAAATAACAACTCTGAGACATAATTATACCAACAAATGCCTGGGCCATAAGCTTGCACTTGTTCTCCAACTAACTCATAACTGAATTAACCCATTTATTTTACTCTATGGGTGCCACATGCCTGGTTACCTCTTCTCAGTTTCCTGCATCTATTTTTTTCCTCAGAGTTCAGGGCAATTCTCTTTCCACACCTGACTCTATCCCAGAGTTCCTCTCTCCCTGTTGGAACTCCCACCTCCTAGTTGTGTTTCAGCTCATTATGGCCGTTAGCATTGTATTGACAGATGGCGCTTCCCTGCTAGTTTTTATCTGCAGTAGTTGAAGGTAGTGATAAGCCAGTGATGTGTGGACTGTGGGAGAACTGACGAAGAAGCAGGCAGAAGCAGGATTTATTAGAGATATGACATAATGAGCTACAGCACAGAGAAGAGCTCTTTACTAGTGTTATTCCGGGAGGCTATTAATATGGGGTGTTCTCTGTGGATAGTCAGGCAGTGGTTCAATATCAATGCCTAAACCACCAGTGCCTTGGTGGTTTAGGTCTTATAGGTTAGGATGCCTTTGTGAGGCTCATTCCTGGATGGACAAACAGACATGTCATTATTTTGCTAAGGAACAAACATGGTCAGTTATTCTTAGGAGTGGCTATCTGTGTAGTATAGCATGGGGTACTAAGAGTTAAACTGCTGAGGAACTGTGTGTTAAAGAGTGACCTTGCATTGCCATTATTGTTGCCAGGATCCCCCTGCCTAAAGGTAGATGGTAGCCAGTGTTAACATGCTAAGTTTAACTCTTTCTGGTCCTACTCTAGGGAGAGGCAGCCTTACTCTGAGCCCAGACTGCCTTGAACTAGTAACCTTCCGATTGGCTCAGCACAGCTCCCTCCTCCAGAGCATCATCCGTTGTCTCTGACTTTGTGACGTGCACTGAGTAAAAATATCCTGCTTGTCTTCAGGCTGATTAGCAAAGTAGATGACAAGATTTGCTTATCGAGAAAGTTCTTCTCACACAGCCACTGCAGGAAGCAGTCTATGGTTATCCATTTGTACTATGATGACATTTTTTTTTGTTCTGAAGTAGTATTTATATGTACAGTCCTTATACTCTTAGCAAAATATCCCATATAGCTCCTGTCTTCATGATGTCTCAGGCAGTTTTGTTAAAAGAAAAATTTGAACATGAAAATGTCGTGGTGGTGATGGCCACCGAATGTGCCATGCTTCAGTCCGTTGGTGGGCCAGAACTACTTTCTGATACAGAACTCTATTTCCTCATAGCTTAAGCTATGTGTGCCAGTAGAACCAGCAAGACTCTACATGTGAAAGAAAAGAATTACATAGATTTATAAAGATTCAGTATAATATTAAGCGAAGTATTTTTCACTTTTAGTATATCTTGGTATTACCTGGGACATTAATAATAATGCAGGTTCCCAGACCACACCCATTAGAAGTTCTGATTTAGAAAATATGGATTAAGCTACATTTTTTATTTTTCTTTTTTTTTCGGAGCTGGGGACATTAAGCTACTTTTAACATTGTGCTACATGTCCTGTCAGTATTTGAAGGTAATGGCCATGCACCTTCATTCCTGATGAAATATGAAATTTGCTTGGGCTCGTTTTGCCTAACTTTTCCTTATTACCTTATTTATTTCAAAAGATAGTTGTTAGCCCTCCCACATGGAAAGTTACTTATATTCAAGAACCCGATAATTGAAAATGCTTCCGTATGGACGAAGGGGAGGGAATGGTGGCTTATGGACAGGAAACCGGGAAGGGGAATAACATTTGAAATGTAAGTAAAGAAATATATCTAATAAAAAATTTTAAAAAGAAAAGAAAATAACCTTCAAAACAAAACAGCTCTATAATTTCTCTGTAAACTATCTAAATGTTAATGGTGACACAGTTTTAATCATATGCTTTTATTAATTTCCTCTTGTGGTTTATTAAATTGTCAAAAGATTTAATTGAATAAAAAGCTTTAAAAAATAAAAAAAATAAAAATGCTTCTTGAATCTTCTGAATATTTTCTTAGACTATTTTCAGTATGCAGGGAGCTATGGAATATTGTTCTCAGGTGACATTTGTTAAAGATCCACTATGACAGTGAAAACAGTTTTTACACAGAATATGCAAAGATGCAGATCCAGCACAGAGGACAAGAAGCTGGTAACAGGGTCAGTTAAAGTAGCCTCTTTGTTTTGCTTCTCGAAAGCCTTTAATACCTTTGCTTCAGGCAGATAAGTATTTACCCTTATAATTTTCTCCATCAAAAGTTCTTATAAACCTTTCACAACCTGTTCTTTTACTCACCCCATAATAATAAATTTCAGTTATGTGTATGTTTATTAAAGAAGGTAGAGCATTCAAAAGTATAAAGTCATTAAAATGCTTTAAAAGACAAGATAGCCTTCTTTAAAAGGGGAACAAGAATACCCTTGGCAGGGAATAGAGAGGCAAAGATTAAAACAGAGACAGAAGGAACACCCATTCAGAGCCTGCCCCACATGTGGCCCATACATATACAGCCACCCAATTAGACAAGATGGATGAAGCAAAGAAGTGCAGGCTGACAGGAGCCGGATATAGATCACAGCCAGAATTCAGCAAATACAGAGGCGAATGCCAGCAGCAAACCACTGAACTGAGATTGGGACCCCTGTTGAATGAATCAGAGAAAGGACTGGAAGAGCTTGAAGGGGCTCGAGACCCCATATGAACAACAATGCCCAGCAACCAGAGCTTCCAGGGACTAAGCCACTACCTAAAGACTATACATGGACTGACCCTGGACTCTGACCTCATAGGTAGCATTGAATATCCTAGTAAGATCACCAGTGGAAGGGGAAGCCCTTGGTCCTGCTAAGACTGAGCCCCCAGTGAACGTGATTATTGGGGGGAGGGCGGTAATCGGGGGAGGATGGGGAGGGGAACACCCACGAAGAAGGGGAGGGGGAGGCGTTAGGGGGATGTTTGCCTGGAAACCGGGAAAGGGAATAACACTCGAAATGTAAATAAGAAATACTCAAGTTAATAAAAAAATAGATTAATAGATTAATAGAATGTAGTTGCCAACAGTCTTACCCAGATGGGTCTCCTTTGTGTTAAACAACTACAGTGAAAAACTAAAGTGGCCCCTGGTGTAATGGTGTCATGGCCAATGCCCAGTAACGGACAACTTACAGGTTTGGATCTGTTCCATCAAAAGGAATTTAGACCTAGTCAAAAGCCCATAGCTGAAGAGGCCACAGGGCACTAGGAGGAGAGCCACTGTTGTTTTTGCTAAATGCATGTGTTATTCTGTTGATTTCTAAAGAATTTATGGCTTCTTGTTACATTTTACTATTTGTATGTGGAAGGAGGTGTATGTGTGTATTAAAGTCAGAGAACAACTAAAAAAAAAGACAAGATAGAAGTTAGTGAGATCTCCGTTTATTCTGTGGGCTATCAGTGTTGACCTGATGGGGTATCACGATGATAGGTATCGATATTAACTTGATGGGTCTAAAATAATTAGATTATTAATATCTCTGTTAGCTTCCAAATAAATGAGGCTCAGAACTATTTAGTTCACTGCACTTCTAATTCCCAGCTGGTGCTCTCTGTATACTTCCTGTTTGAATCTACCTTGCCTGTTGACTTCCGCTTCAGAAGTCTGTCATGGTGGGGCGTTTCACTCAGACATATGCTCCTGGTCCATCACGTCTAATGGAAACCTGTCCCCTCTGCCTCCCTTCTCCTACCAAACCCCGCCCCCCACCTGTGACCCCTGTAGCCACTTTATTTTAATCAATAGTTTTAAATTGGGGAACAGAGTTTACATAGCATCTCTTTGTACAGGAGAATCTGCTCCTGGTGACAACCATATCTTGGGGGCCAGTATTTAGCATTTGGAATCCATAGCAGCACCCAGACCGACCCCCTACAATGGAGTATCAGTATTGACTTAATGGGGTAGCTATATTGACTTGATGTCAATTTTCAGCAAGAAGAGAAAAATCTGCAAGCTCTGTTCTATTTCTGAAGTTAGCATGACATTACTGACTGATACTAATCGGAAATGCTTGTATTCTAGAATAGGGATGCTTTTTTCTTTCGTTTATGGGGATCCATGCCTTACTTGCTATACAATTTGTGTAGAAGAGAGTGTTCTCGGAATGCTGACTCTTTGTCATCGAGTGTGTGCTGTCTTGAACATTAGCAATTTCCAGTCGACACTTTGTGTCAGTGATACATACCTCTGTGGTCTTGCAAGGGGATCCCAATGAATTTTCTCCTCTTCACATTCCTCCAGGGTTCTGATCCCACGGCGTTCTCTGTACTTACCCAAGCCATCACAGGACAAGTGGGCTTTGTGGATGTTGAATTTTGTACCACCTGTGGAGAAAAAGGAGCGAGCAAAAGATGTTCTGTTTGTAAAATGGTAAGAGCTGGATTTCTTTAAACTCGTTGATGTGTGGATGAGTTTGCACCAAGCTGACTGCTGCATCCCTAACGCCACACAGGCACAGCACTGGCACCAGTTTTCTAATAAGCTCTAATAAATGAATATAATCATATTAATCTTAAACAGTAGCTCAGAAAGAGAACTGCCTGGGTGCTGTGGTTTCTGTGTTTACTACCGCACAGAAAGAAACGGAACACGAAGAAGAGAAAACAGATCAGAGAGCAGCAGGGCACAGGATGGTGCTGATAGGAAAACCCAGCCCGGGACAGTTCACAACTATTTTACATCGGCTTCCCAGTCTTTCATCAACTCTTCCCTTTAAATGAGAACTTATAACTGCCAGCAAGTGATGGTCCCTGAGAACACTACTTTCCCCTTTCCTAGAGTTAATCTTTGTAAAGTACACATCTGACTATGTTCTTCTCACATCCTGATCCTGCCCTCCTGTGTGTGTCCACTACGCTGACCCAATCCCACTGGTAACTGTTGATTTCGAGGGCAGAATTCTTCAATTTATTTTCACATATCAGCATTTCCCACGGTCATGTACTTCAACATCTTGACCTGTTTAAACCACTTCCTTACGCTGCTTCCTCGTGTGAGAGAGAGGCCCCAAAGTGTTAGAGCTAACTATTGCACACCGGAAAGCCCGGTAAACGCATGTTTAAGTGCATGGTCACTCTGTCTGCGCAGGCTGCCTTCTGGTTTGGCAATTTGGCCGGTGCACATGTTCCCAAGGCTATGGTAGAGGAACAAGTAGGTGACAAGAAATGCAGAAGGATTCCTTTCAGTTTTTCTTGACTTCTACCTCCCAAATGCTGGGATCACAGGTTCTTAATGTGCTACTTAATGAAAGTCTTTGGTAGCCCCTTATCGGATATTATTATTATTGTTCTAGTCTAAGGTTAAAATTACAAATTTGGACCAGCACACAGCTATGTTACATACAACCACACCTCATATAGTAGTTTTTTTTTAATGTGGGAAATGGCGTTTTTCTAGGATACCTCTTGGTTTTGATGTTTGTTGGGAAACTGTGGAACTCTGGATCTTAAAATAAAATCAAAATTGCAATTGCTTTCAGGTGATATATTGTGACCAGATCTGCCAGAAGACACACTGGTTCGCACATAAGAAGATGTGTAAGAGTCTGAAAGATGTTTATGAGAAGCAGCAGACCGAAGCTGCCAAACAGAAGAGGCAGGAGGAAGCGAGTAGGTACCAGTCCACGGAGCCCGTGCTGCCTCCGTGTGTGGGAAGTGCAGGCTAGGCCATCCTGACGCTGACACAAAGGAGCTGAGTCGCTCTCAGAACAGAAGAGGCTCTGCTCCGCAGTAGAACGCAGTCAGCTGAGACATCCCTGGAAGTCAGACACACATGACTCCGAGGATGCGGCTTCCTCCACATTTACCTGCCCTGTAGTGCTATGAGTCTTTATGGAGGATTCTAAGGTCATTTTAAGGCCCTGAATGTCACCCTGATGGCAACCAGAAGGCTTTAAAGTTAGAAGCCTTTACGTTTTTAGTGACAGTTCAATATTATGAATGAAGTTGTGGTTTATTTATAAGTTATAGATCGAGTTGTAGATCTGATATGCACACTCAACTCTGTAAGCATGAGAGCACTGAGCTACACGCTTTCCCTTTTCCCCATGATATTTAAGTGACTATTTTTTCCACTGAAGCTGAGACTTGTTTTTACAGTGATTCTCATACGCTAGAGATCTGCCAGGCCTAAGCCTGGATATATTCTGCTTTCAAGGGAGGGTGTATAGTTGGAAAACATTGGCTATGCCCAACATAAAAGTTTCTAGACACTTTCATTTCTACTCATGAATTGTGTGGCTCTTTTATCATTAATATGGTTGAATGCTATGCTCAGAGTTGTTCTTAAAAGAAACATTTGTTACTAAGAGACTGGTCTTGCTGTTTTTGCTTCCTTTGCTGTGGATCAGACATTTTTATCCTGTAGGCTTTTACTTTTGATCTTCAGTGGAAAACACATAACTAAACATAGGCAGCTACCTTAAGGATATCAGGTTAATTAAAAGAAAAACTCCTTAAATGCAGATTTTTCTCAACCCCAAACAATTCTGATGTCGATTTCTGGCGCTAGAGAATTCTATGCAGATACTGCTACTGTCAGAGTGAAGCCTGGAGCAAAGTATCCAACCCCTCATCTTGATGATTATAATAAACATAATTCACCTCTTAGAGTAACAGCGATTCCTAGAGTAAACATTGTCAGACGGTACGGAGTAGCCACAAATACCTTCACTTTTTCTCTTTATTAGATGCCAATTCTAACCATGTTAATGAAGATGAACCAGAGGCTGAAGTGGGTATCTCTCACGAAGATCCCACTCCTGGCGAGTCTGTGGAAAGGGAGGAGGAAGCCAGCAAGGAGGCTGAACTGGGCAGTGCACAGGATGCTCCTGCAGGGCCACAGCTGTCCGAGGAGTAGAAGCTGTCGACAGTGGCCAGCCTGGGTGGACTTCATCCTGGCAGATGGCTGCAGAACTTCACTGGCCTTGACAGTGCAGGGCACAGTGGCAGGATTGCACATCCCTAGAATAGAGGCTTTCAAACAAAGCTGCCTCCCACGCCATGATTTCCTGTTGATTTCTGTTCTATAATTGAACAGGCATTTCTGCGGATAAAAAAGTTTTTTTTTCAAAATACCCCCAAACAAGTCCATTCCTTTGCTGGCTCCCCAGTGATTGTACACAAAGGAAAGTAAATCACCTTAAAGAAGAAATCTGGGTTCTAGGGAACAAAGAGAACAGGGAGGATGTGAAAGAGAAGTGATGTTTAGGGAAGAAGGAATCGTGGGCACAGAGATGGGCAGAGAAACAAAACGTACCTGTGAATGTTGTCCTGAAGTTGTACATACAAAGCTATCATGAGGAATTCTCCGTGCTCCTAAAGCTTTGTCATATACAGTTAAGCCTGCTGTAGTTTAAATAGGAATTTTCGAGAGCACTTTGAACCCCGCGTTCCTTGCAGCGATACTCTGCATGATTTGAACAATCAGAAAGGTTGGATCCAACCCTGGGTAGTCACTGTACACACTTCCCGTAGAGCCACCCCTGTACCATACTCTACCCTTCTTACCTACCAACTCTTACCTTCCCATCAGCTTTTCATGACCCTCCTCCTGCCCAGAAATGGATTTATAGCTGTCATTTCGACAATGTCCCATTCTGCGTTTTCAGTGTACGTGGCTTGTAAGCAAAGCGGGAGTGTCGTGTCTGAAGAAGGTGCTGTCTTTCCGTTTCCTCTGTTGGCTTTAAAATAAATCTACCTACATACACAGTTCATCTTGTCTCACAGTTTGTGTTGAGAGGCTGGATGGCAAAGAAGGTAACAAATACCAAGGCTGACACCCGTAGGGGAATGAAGTTAAGATTATATAATCTGTAAGACAGTTAGAGTTCTTCCTTTTCTCAGCTGTTCAGGTCCCGAGTCCTGGTTCATTCTAATCTTCCTTGTGGCCCTTTTTCTTCAGCCTAAGCACACGTATCCCCTTCTACATGTATACAGTCATTCAGTGATGACCTCACGTGAGTAAACTATTAAAGTTAACTATGGTATTTATACTTGTCAGTTGTAAGATTTCTCTTGCAAAATAAAGGCATTCATCAACGTGCCACAATTGCGTGGTGATAAACACTTACCTTTAGGTTGTGAGTGAGCCTTCCAGACCGCTCTGAATGTTACCACACTCCTCTCCATGCATCTCAGTGATTTTTGAATGTATACATGGTTTTCCTCACCCCAGCCTCACTGAGCTCTTGCCCACACTCTGCTAGGCTCTGACAGCCTGCCTATGAACCCTGGAGTCCACGCACTGACATGTGGTAAGTTCTCTGGGCATGTTTTTTTTTCCTTCATGTGTCCCCAAATTAAGAGCCGAAGAACCCTACAACATCAGAAAACTCAGTGCCCACCCCCATTCCCCAAAGTCCCAACAAAAGCCTGCCACACTTTAGCCCACACTGCTATAAACCCAAGAAGGCAACATCCCCTCAGATCTGAATTTGTAGCCACACTCTATACTTTTCGATCATCTGCCCCCATCAGTGGCATGAGCAATTCCTTATACACTCTCTATAGCTATTTTGATGGGTGCTTTTTTCCAAGGGAACTCTAATAAATCAGGTGGTCTTGGCCAGGTTGGGCTTTTAAATGACCCACTCCAAGTGACTTAAACCACAAATATTTATTGCAAAGAGTTGTGGAATCTAGAAATCCAAAATCAGGGCTCTGGTTTGATTTGAGTCTTCCTAAGATTCTTCATTCTGACAAGGCCCATCTTGCTCTTTCCTTATGAGAAGGAGGACGTCAAAATAGCCCTGTGGAAAGACTAACCCCACTTAGGAGGGCTTTACTTTTGCGACTCAATTTACTCAAAACATCTCCAACTCTAAACGTCACCTTGGATTTCATTTTACAATGTGACTTTGGGAAAGGGAGATATACCAGATCTCATCCCTAGAGGCACCACCACACTAGAGTCCCAGCTACACAGGGAATTGGATAGCCGCGCGTAACTTTATGATCATCTTCCCAACCCATGAGACTCTGTTGTAGTTTACTGTTAGTTTTCCTAAGAGGAGACTAAAGCCTCCAGAAACAAGTAGGCTTAGTCTAGACCTACTGATTGTGTGGCCCAGCTTTTAGCCAGAGCCGTCTATACCAGGAGAAGTTGTTTATGTACCAGAGATTTTAGTTCTTATTCATGTGACCGCCCAACTGATCCTGAGATAAAGGTTTTCACCAAAGTCCACCTTAATGGCTCTTCATTGTTTAAAAACAAGAAGTATAATTAAAAGGTCTTATTAAGGATGTGTTCCACTGTTAGTAGAATTCTATCCAGTTGATGAGTCATGTCTTCTATTTTGTGTTTAAATCAATGATCTTTAGAACAGTATTTCTCATTCACAGCAAGTAAGTCAGCTGTCTATTAATAACATTTTAAGAACCCAGTATAGAAGAATGTACTTCAGGAAAGATTTTCTTTTGTTGAAAATAGATCTTTTGTATAGTGTATCCTGCTGGTAGCCTTTTTTTTTTTTTTTTTTTTTTTTTTTTTTTTTATACAATGTATCCCAAATACAGTTTCCCCTCCCTCTACTCCTAGTTGGTCCCCACTTCCCCTCCCAAATCCACCCGATTTCTGTGTCTTATTAGAAAACAAATAGGCCTCTAAGGGATGATAATGATAAAATATGAGATAAAATAAATACATTGGGAAAGGACAAAACAAACAAAAGGAAGAGAACTCAGGAGAGATGCAGACACTACTTGTTTGTAGTCAGGCATCTCCTAAAGACACAAAAAGACACAAAGCCAGAAGTCATAATATATACAAAGAACTGTGGGGGGGAAAATGAGAGAGGAGAGAGAGAGAGAGAGAGAGAGAGAGAGAGAGAGAGAGAGAGAGAGAGAGAGAGAGATTTTTTTTAAAGGACAAAATTTAAAAAATAAACCTTGGTATACCTACCCTTAAGAGTAGTTCATTTCCCCAGTGAGACTCCCTTGGAGACAAATTTGCATTTGCAAATGGTTGGAGATAGCTATGCTTTAGGGGTGGGGGGCTGGTCACACTTTCAGCTCTAGGACTCCATCTGATGCTGACCTAGTGCAGGTCCTGTGTTATTTTCATTGTGTTGTTGGCCACATGGGAATCCCTAAACCACTCAGGCTGTTGGTGGCTCTCCACAAACTGAGGGCACCGTTGCTGAAGACAGCACCTACAGGACTCAGTAAACACAGAGATGTCAAGCTGGCACCTACGTACAGCCTTCATTCCTACTGGCTAGGCTTCTTGATACCGGAAAGTACTCTACCTGCTTCCAAAGAAGAAACATAAAAGCCCAGCTACCAGCACTTTGGTCTGCAGTGGTGTCCTGCCTGCAAGCTATGCTAATACAAGGGTAGCACGAAGCTTGTGGGAGTGACCAACCAATATTTGATCTGACTTAAGGCCCACTCCAGAAGATGGAACCCATACCCAGCACTGCTTAGGTGACCAAGGACCTGAGACTCAGTGGCCTAGGGTAAAACTGAAAACTACTGTTTCTACTAAAGGAACATCAATAAAATGTCTCCTAATGCCATTCAGCTGTACTCATAGATCAGGGCCTTGCTCAGTCCTCATCAGAGGCTTCCTCTTACAGTAGACAATGTCTAGAGAAGAGAGACCTTGGAATATTCAGTCCTAAATGGGACGTCTCCATCAGATTCCTCCTCTTAGGGCTCAGGGAAGTCTGTAAAAGAGGGAGCCTAAAGAGTATAAGAGTCAGAAGAAATGGGTGACGCCAAGGTAACAAGACCTTGTACTACAGAATCAGTACACATATGAAATTTTTTTCTTCATTCAAATGGGGGCATGCTTCAATTTGTCATCTAATGTGAAGAGTAAGTTAAAGCGATATTAAGCACTTTTAAAAATAAAGTGAATTTGCCACTTTTCAGTTACTGTGGGTTTAAATAAAACTAAGACAAAAAACAAACAGACAAACTAACAAACAAACCAAAAAAACCCCTGCTACAGTGCATTCTTTTGTCTGGGGGTCTAGACCATGCACTCTTTTTCCCCCCCTTTTTTTGTCATCCTAGGCTGTGTTTAATGTGAACTGGACTGCGTGTCTTGGGTAGGGGTGGGATGAGATAAGTGTCGCTATTTCCAGCACATCAGAGCACAGTGTTTGAATTACTGTGTGTATTATGTTTAGAAATGGAAAGAGTACACTAAGGTGCTGGTAAAATCACAATGTTGGGAGCTACATGGAGCTACTTCACGTGCTATCTTCTTATATGACCAGCAGCACAGATGCTTTGCTCGTACCACAGTCACCACAAACACATGTGCAATGTATTGAGCTCTAACCCCATATACAATGCACTCTTGGTACAAAGTGTTACAACACATACTCTGTAGCAACAGAGGATTGCAGCAGGCAGTCTATGGTTAATGCAGCCCTTTCTTGGTAATCTTATCTTTATCTTTTATGGTTAATCTAGAGATTACAATGTTTTGTCTGTTTCTTACTAGAATAATTTAAAAATACTACCTATACAACTTATAGGCTTGCTTAAGCCTGTTCCTGACTTCACTGTTTTTATCAAAATGGATTCTTACACACACACACACACACACACACACACACACACACACACACACACACACACCTGCCCACTGTATTGTTACTTGGAGGTTCCCCTTGAGCTCAGCTCATTATGAGTGGCTCCAGTTACTAAGTGAAGTTGTCCAGTATGATGACAGGTGGAGCAGAATGCTGAGGACTATTTGAAGACCAAGTGGACCTCTGCTATGTCTGTGTGATTTTGCTAAAGGACCTGTGAAAATGACTCTTAGCCTCCTCTTGGAGTCTCACACAAACTATGAGTTTCTCCAGAAGACAAGGTGTCAAGATACAGTGCCTGGATTCCCCCAAATAGATTAGGGAAAGAGGAAGAGAACATGCCAATTCAGTCTATCACTTAACAGTAAACACCACACAGTACTCCCACCACAATATCAAACACCTTCCCACAGATGTGCAAATCGTTGCTTTTTCTGATCCTATCTGACCTTTTGGCTTCGGAACCACCCCTGAATGTTGCAGCTCGGAACAGTGTTGATTCACTATTTCAGCTGTCATGTCTTGCCCTCTATGTTGTCCCTCCACAATTCCAGTGTGCCTGTATTCTCTGAGCATACAGAATAGGGAGAAATGCCACTTGACACTTATAAGCTTCTGACAGAACTTCAAGTTAGGGAGAAACCAGCAATGATAATTTTTTTTCAACTTGTCACTAGACAATTGGTAAAGGCTGTCTAGTTTCTTTATTCCCCAGCACTGGACCTCTGGCAAGGCTGATCCAACATCATTAGCCGACACCCAGATCTGGCAAATGTCCCAGAGATGTGAAAGCAGTGTACTGGCTAGCTGAATTGTGAGGGGCTGCTGTGTGGCAGTGAGGAAGAGCCATCACCATGGCAACAACACACAGCTGTCTTGGGACAGCAAGTGCAAGAAGCCACACACAGTATTCATCCTCTGTAACTGCATTTATATGACTTTCCTAATCAAACATGATTAATTGCTCTCTAGAAGTCAGGAAAGTGGTTAGTTTAGAAGTGCAGACAGTGCCTGCTAACAGGAAGAAAGGGCTTTTGGAGAGTTAGTAATGCTTTATTACTTGATCATAGTTCCAGTTACACAACCTTATATATTTTGGGGGAAATGTGTTGAGGTCTACACTTAGAATTTGCATACATTCCTATATCCATCAGTGTAGAGAAAATCTCTTATAAGCATCACTTGCTAATAAAAAGGTTTATGGCCAATGAGCTGAGGTAGAAAATAGGAGGTGGGGCATCCATCAAGGAGGGAATTCTGGGAATTAGTGGCATTAGAGATTAACCCCAGAACACTGAGGAGACAGGTAAACCAGCAGGCAAATAAAAAGGGAGGTTTGCCCCTGGGAACTTTGAGGAGACCGATGTAAGAAGACAAGGAGAAGAAACCAACCATGTAGTTGAACCTAGGTTAGAATAAAAGGGATAATAAGTTAAGGGTAAGTCAGAGAATAAATTGAAGTATAGGCCTTTATTAATAAGTAATCTCAAACTCATTATTGTTGGGAAGT
Organism: Rattus norvegicus; assembly: GCF_021556685.1. Taxonomy (NCBI): domain Eukaryota; kingdom Metazoa; phylum Chordata; class Mammalia; order Rodentia; family Muridae; genus Rattus; species Rattus norvegicus. Next base: position 59,174,478 of record NC_141539.1, read on the forward strand.
AAGTGTCTGGGAGGAAAAAATAGCTTTATTTTTTACACATGAGTAACTCAGAATTTTTACATTATGAAACTTACAGTGTAGGAAACAATTCTCACCACTGATCCATCTATTTTAAAATTTCAGTTAGCAATCAGTGTATAAGGAGCTAAATCACGGAAGTGTTTTCACATGTAACTGAACAGCACCAGGTTTCCTGGAAATGCTGTCACCGCAGGGAAACCATGAGCATCTGCGTAGCAGAGCTCTTTTTCTTTTCATACTTCTCTCTTCGTGTTAGAACGGTGTCCCAGTTCATGGAGGTAAAGGTCATCAGTGATCTCTTTGTGGATCTTACAAACACAGCATCTTCAGGGTCATCAAATACTGTCCTGCAAGGGGAGCAATTATATCAAAAATAAGGGTCTGGCCAGCAGGACTTCCTGCGTGACCGTGTATGTGCGTGGAGTGTGGTGTCCAGGGCTTTAGGTGTAGGAAGCGTTAGGCTTTAGGTGTCTTTATTTAAATTAATAAATGGCATAACTCCTCACCAAAATTGTGAACTTTACTGACCCGACTTTCAGGCCAGGGGGACACAACTTTTATTGTGTGTGGTTTATTTTTAAAGTGGACTGTCTGGATATATTTCAGGGTCTCTTATAAAAGTCTCACATGCTCATGTAAACTGTTAAACGATCACCTGGAAATACTTTTTGGTATCATGCACGTTAATATTGTAAGACATTTTATTTTAAAGTTAGTTTTCTACATATTTTGTATGTCGTGAGAGTATTTTTTAACACTGAACCTAAAGAAAACGTTCTTACATAGAAAAGTAAAGGTTTTAAAGTTCATTAGTATTCATGAATTTGAAATGTTCTCTGTAGAATTAATGAACTGTTTGCTTTGGGAAATTGTAAAGTCTAGTGGATGTAAAAATGTTAATCTATATGATAATTGACTTTACTGAACATATTTAGGGGCAAAGCAAACAAACGAAGTTCCTCATTTGGAATAGCTAATAGTTCCTAACCAGTTTTAATATTTTATGCATCTAATCACCTGCTCACTTACTTGAGATTATGTTAATAATCACATTAAAAGCCTGAGCATGCCAAATATGAACACATAGCTAGAGCTCATTTGTCAAAGAAAAACAACCATGTTTTTTGTCTATTGAAAGGCTAATAGCTTTTAATTAAAATCTATTTTGGAAGATAGGGATAATTTAGTGATGGGACAATTATAAAACAGTCTGTCAATAAAAGTAAAGGAGTAAAAACAAAACAAACAAAAAATCCACTTACTTGTCAAGATTATCCCCAAATGCAAAATCTAAAAATAAAAAAATTCCAAATTAGAATTTTTAATTTAAAAATTAAAAACTAATGAGATTGTTGTCATTAGCTTTTCTTTTCAAGGAAACTGGCAAAAATGCCTTTAGGACTCATACGAAATTGAAATTTTCCAATACGTAAGGAAGGCATTTTGCTTTAGACTTTGTTTACAATATGGCAAATCTCAAGGTCCTGAGAACAGTATGCTGAGTCAGCTTAGCAGCCAAGGAAATCCAACTGGGTGGATTTGTCCATTTTATAATCAAGGTTCATACATGGAAGAAATGTCTGATGAGCAGTCAGGACAAGTCCTTAAGGCTATCTCGGCCATTTGGACTCTTGGCATGAACTTCAAAGAGAGAATAAACAAATCCCAGATCACAAGACTCCATCTTCCAGAGCTTTAGTGCTGAAGGGCCAGACCCCATAGCCTGGGGCTCTCGGGGCATCTCTCAGTCTGCCATGGCTTTGTTTACTCCTCTTCAGAATGCCCTGATGCCAGGCCAAAGACACAACTTATCTGCACCTGTTGGGTCACTAAAGCCTTCAGTGTGAGCTCTTGCCAGTCCTCAAGAAAGGAGACAGCCAAGATCCTGTGGCACTATGCCTTTCACAAGTGGCTGCCCAAGTCTCCCTTTCTTCTCTTCCCAGTCTCTACCCGCCTCCATGGTGTCATTGAGATATAACTGAAAAGTAGCAATTGCACATATTTATGACATGCTACTAGATATTTTCACACACACACACACACACACACACACACACACACACACACACACACACACTGTGAAATAACCGTAAATTAATTCACTTGTTTCACGTGTCTGGCATCTCGCACAGACGCCATTTTGTATTTTGGGTGTGCGTGTTTTAGCAGATTGTAAACCGTAGTTATGCTGCATTAGATCTCCAGAATTGGGATATCATGCACAGTTGGAACTTAGCTTTGACCCAGATCTTCTCCTCTCTCCCTCTGACCAGCAAAGTGGAAGTTTTAATGGTGACCATCCAGTTCAGAGAGATCATAGAGGAACAGAGGAAGACGCCCAGTGTCCCGATCTAGTGTCTACATGTGTGCTGACAGGTGTGCAGGCCTTGGCCATCATGTGCATGCAAGACATACACTACACACACTGCTCTGTTATCAGTCCATGTTACAAGTTTATGGTTTTAAATACTACAAAAATATCCTGGAATAAGTCTATAACTGGTAATAAGTTTTGCTGTCTGAATGTCTGGTAATGCAATATCCCCCTGTGAGTAGCCATCAGACACCTGTTCTGCATGTGCTATTATAAAGAGGAGTCGTGAAGAGCAGCCTCGTGGTTTTCTTACCCATGCATGCATATCCTCTCACGGAAGAGATTTCAGACTGTATCCTTATGTCTAATAGCATGCACATTTTATACGCTGCAAGGTACTGTAGTCTGCCCTCCAAGGCAATTGACCTAGTTCATGGTTTCCATAAACAGCGTGCACTGTGCTTTTATTTTTCTCATTTTTATCATTTTAAGTGTTTTCCCTCCATGTTGGGTGAAAACGCTATCTTATTGCTTTGGGTTTCACTTCTTTGGCAATACGTGAAGCTACGTACTGAGTCCATTTCTTACTTTTTAGAACGTTTGTGTTGTTTGTCATTTTATCTACTGGGGTTTTATTTTATTTGGATTTAATGTGTGCGTGCGTGCATGTGTGTGTGTGTGTGTGTGTGTGTGTGTGTGTGTGTGTGCATTCACTTGCATGTGCACAGATGAAGGTGACATATGTATGTATATATGTAGCTATCCACACCTTGTCTGTGCATAGGCAGAGCCAGAGGTCCACGTTAGGTGTCCTTTCCCATCTCTCTCCACCTTGTCTTTGAGACAAGGTCTCACTGGACTGAACCCATTGTTTCAGATCAGTTACCAGTGAGCTTCCGGGATCTGGCTGTCTCCATGAGGCCTTTCTTGCCCCATTGCTGGAGTTATGGGCACCTGCTGTCACTCTGGGCTTTTTGTGGGTCCTAGGAATCCTAACTCAGATCCTCATGTTTGTCCAGCAAGCAAGTCACTCACGGCCCATCTCCCCATCCCACTGTGAGCTTCATTGGTTTTATTTATTGGGTTTACAGAATCTTACTGTATCGCTCAGGCCGACTCGGCACATAGGGTCATCCTTTCTCAGACCTCCTGGTTCAGGGTTATGTCGTGTGCTGCCCTGCTGGAGGTTCTGTTTTTGTTTTGTTTCTCAGTTAGTGCTGGACATCAAACCTGCTCTGGGCATGCTAGGCAAGCATTCTGTGCCTGGCATCACCCTTAGCTCTCCTACTGGGATTACCCAAATTGAATTCTGAAAGCCGGTCAGGGATTGTGAGGATCAACTTACACCTGTTACAGACTGAACGCCTTTTCCAATTTGTGTTTTAATTTTGTCCCCGTATGGCATCACAGCTTTTACATTATGTTGATAAATTCGTCAGGGTTCTTTTCAGTATCACAGAACCTGACTTTAACGCCATCTACCTTGTTCCTGGGTCCTTTGTTATGTGAGGAAAAGAAATCTGGGTGTACGTTACAGAAAATATGTGCCAACTAATGAAACATAACTGAAATTATTTGTAATATTTCTGTGTACCACTTTGGATGTCAGTGTGACCAAAATATTATGGTGCTAATTTCTGGCTGGTAAAAGTGCCAATGATCTTCATTTCTTATTATATTTTTCCTACATCTTAAAAATGTCTACCCTTCATTGAGAGAACTATCTTCTGTCATTGGTGATAACAATGACAGCCTATGGTTTTTATTTTTATTTTTTTCCCTCACTGGATACCGGACAGGGGCTTCAGGGCATCCCCTGACTACTATCAAACTACAGCATATAGCATGGGTTGAGGGAAAATGAACATTACATCACTCACGGTATCAACAGGGGGAATATGAAGTTAAAATGTAAATACTGGCAATTAATTAGAAGCTCCTTTGCTGTACAGGAAAGTCACAATTCTTCTTACAATTGAGTGCTCCTAAAGCTTACTGAGCATTAATCTCATTGATTTTACACCATACCTGAGGGAAGCTTTTTGACTCGTTTTTGCTTTATTGCTAACTTGGGGTTCCATGAGGCATCTGCTCTTTTTCCGAATGCTATTGATTGAAGGACGTGAGTTTTTTTGTGGTTAAAAATGGTAATCATGTTTCTCCTCTCTTTCGCTGTAATTTCTAATAAAGAAAATGAGAGATAATATTTAGAATTAACAAAAGCAGACAGTGATTTAAAAAAAAAAAAGATCTGAGCAATCTGCCTTGCCTGATCAGCCAAATCAGTGAGCTATGGTTTAGATGAGACCCTGCCTCTATTCCTGAGGAGGAGAGAGAGATCAGAGAAGACGGACAGTGTCAACCTCTGTTACCACATACATGCACACGTGTGTGCACATGCATCAACATACAAGTGCACTCCAACAAACATACATACATGCATACAACACAGAAGTTTAACTTCTGTGTGACAGTCTTGTTGAAGAGATTTCTGTTATTAATCTGGTCTCACAAGCACTCAGTAGAAGTCCTTGTATCACAGTGGAGCTCAATCCAGTGGTCCGGCACACGCCTGAGACTTTCTAGGACATGTCAGCCCCTGACTGACATGACGCCAGGAGACAGCCTGCATTCCCTCACCATGCTTGGGAAGGAGATTAGTCAGGTCTTCATACATCTTCATAGGCAGACTTTCACAGTAACACCCATAAAGGATAAAGGATAATCTTTACAGCTAGAAAGATAATGGGATAAGGGATAAATCATATCGTACATGGGTGAATTAGGCTTCAAAAGTACTCAACGGAATGCGTGCACATATGCTTGGATAGTCATGTGTGCGAAGCCACTGTGGAGTATGCCAATTTAATAATATGAACTTACAGAATTTCAAGGAAGATGGCGTTTAGAACGTAGATTTTAAGAGATTTACTATAAATCAGGTTTTTGATGAGAAACCAAACTGTTGAGCCTGGTGGTGGTAGGGCACACCTTTAATTCCAGCACTTTGGAAGCAGATAATCTGTGAGTTCAAGGGCAGCCTGGTCTACAGCTAGGGCTACATAAAGAAACCCTGTCTCAGCAAAAAGGAAAAAAAAAAAAGAAGAAGAAATCAATCAATTAATCAATCAATCAATCATCGGGAGGTAAACTATTTGGCGTCAAGAGCGGGAGAGGTGGCCCAGTGGTTAAGAGCAAAGGCTGCTCTTCCAGTCACAGCACCCACAAGGTGGCTCACAACCATCTGTAACTCCAGTTTCAGGGGCCTCTGTGGGAACCAGGCATGTCAGTAGTGCATGAGGAAAAATGTAAGCAAACACATGTCCACTCAAACAAGTTAGCTGGGCGTATTCTTTCAGGAGGTGTCCTGCCTTTCTATTCTTTTTCCTAAAGCATCCTTACCCTTCCGATCAAGTAACTCCAGTCCTGGAAGGTGGTAGATTATATACAAGCGGTAGAGGTTATACTGGGACAGAGGGTTTTGGTACAGACCTGCAAAGGAAGAGTCCAAAATAAGATGTCAGATTTCACAACAGTTCCTTTTATCACCTCTGAAGACGGAAGGTGGAGACTCGTGGACAGACACTACAAGGACAGTCACCGCCGGGTGAGCAGTTGTGCCTGTTGTCTGGCCACAACCTCACCATGCATCTCCTTATTTAGAGCACCACGTATTTTACCCTCTCTTGGGTTCAGCCCACCAAAGTCCACTGGTTGCTACTGCCCATTAGAAAGAGCTCTAGGTTCCCTCAGATCTGGCACGAACGAGGAAAAACTTTCAATGTCCACGGGTGAATCTGACAGGGAAGAACAAGCTCTCTTGGGGTTGCTCTTCACAAAATATCACTTGGAGTTATTCTGGTGTGAGGAGTATTGGGGTTGGGAGTTGGGTGGATACAGGTCCCTCCTAACAGGTTTCTTCCTGAACCTCACTGGTCAGAGAGGGTGCCCATGCCAGTGGCACTTGGAGATCTCAGTAGCGGCTACACAGCTGTGGGTGCCACGGCTCGTTTCACCTCCCTTTGCAAGACTTGTGTGGCTAAGAGATGGCTAATGGACCTAACTTCGAAAGACAGAGGTGGGGAGGAAGGGGCTCATGGGAACAGTGAAGGTCCCGATGCTTCTGAAGTGATCATCCTTCGTGATCAGCCCCGAGGGACATTTAAACAATGCTTTAGTTAGAAATTGTGTTTTATTTTCTAGTGACATTATTTTATCTGTTCATCCTCTGATAACATTAAATGAGAAATGAAGTTTGTGTGATTTTTTCCCCCCAGTATGTGCGGCATCACCAAAATACTTCCGAAAAAACACATAAAGCAGGGAACCACTAGATGGCAGCAGAGGGAAGGGCTCCAGCTGCCACAAGCCCTGTCACCCAAGGGAACTCCTTTACTCATTGGATAAATTTAAGAGCCCTGGTCTGTAGACTACTCATAAAACACAGAGGCTTTTAATAAAGGGGTGAACTACCAAGCAGCAGAAACCCAGAAAAAACCGATTAACATTTAGGATGCATACTTTGCAACATAAAGATCAGAGAGGCATGTTTGAAAAACAACAGACTCATTAAAAACTAAAGAAACAAACGATACCTGCATGGATTCCCTGTCAGTAATAAAACATTGAGATACACGTTTTATCAACACAAGGTTTTCCGGCTAGTCGAATCCTTTACATGAGTTTTAAAGGGAGACGAAGTAACCATGGCAGAGACCAGCTACACAACAAATACGAGTTAAAGGCATGAGGAAAGGTAAAGGGAAATGTAGAGACAGTGGCCAGACAGATGGACATGGACTAGGGGAGTAAGGGAAAATGACAAAGAAAAAAAAAAAAACCTCCAGTAACAATGACAGGAAGAAGGTCTAACGTTTACTCTTAAAGGAACTTAAAGCAAGAACAAATAATTGTCAGTGTGGAAGAGGTGACAGCATAGATGCACATCAAACCAGACTTAAGGACCAATCTGCAAAGGACCACAGAGACCACACACTATAGCTTCAGCCACTCCTCAGGGACAGCAAAGCAAAACACGATTGGCTTTAGTGAGAACCCTGAAGGAGGAAAGTCACCAGCATTTTCCAACAGAAGTCAGCTTCCCAGTGGCCCTCCTGTGTAAACAGAGCTGACGCCTCACCCCCCACATGTATATAGTTATTAGAGCCACTGGGCAGCCAAGCAGCCAGCATTTGATGCTTATGGGAAGCCTCTTAGCACCTTTCAGCAATGGGTGTTTACTCTTGGTAAACAACTTGGCCCACATTTTCCTTACCTCTCAGAACATTAATATTTCACTTCTTTTCCTGGAATTTTCTCCTAATCTCTACTCAAATAAATTTTTCCTAGACATTCATTATGCTTGTGTGTGCATGTGTATGTACATGTTCGTGCAGGCTAGAGGACACCCTCAGATACTCTGGTCCACCTCCTTTGAGACAGGCTCTCCACTGGCCAGAAGTTCACCAATTGGCCTAGTCTGGGGACACAAGGGATCCTCCTTTCTGTGCTGCCCGAGTGCTGACATTATAAGCATGCACCAGCACAGTCTGGTTTTTGATAGGTGGTAGGGACAGGATTAAGGCCCTCCTCAGGCTTGTTCGACCAGCACTGCTCTGAGGTACCTCTAACTTCCGTAAAATAAAGCTCCACACTCAGAACAGTGCCACATTGCTTGTGAGTAGTAAAAGCCCAGGCTCACAGTGGCGTCATTGCCCACCTCATCTTAGAAACCAGGGGGCAGAGATCACAACTAAATAATATGGAAGATATTTCAACCTTCACGTTTTTTCTAGCTCTTGCGTTTTAGAAGGAAGCAATCCCATCTCCGCTTCTTTCTCCAGCCCCCGCCCCCCACACCTTCTAGGCTAGAGAAGTATTAAACATTTTGGATTTATGCATTTTGGATGGCTGGTCTTTAAATTACCATAAATTAACTTTCTGAGATACGGAATCCGTTTCCTGTGTCTGAGTGTTCTGAAAGCTTTGTGTGATGCACGGGCACATTCCTGTAGCAGCTATGAAGCAAAATCGCTTACACTTTCGCTTTCAATAGGTTAATACTGTTTAATCCACCTTTCCCTCCAGGCTACTTACGAAGTACACCCCAGTGGCGCCAGCGCTGTCTTGCTTATCTTAATTTGGAAGTCAGAGTCTAAGCAATTTACATTCACCCAATAATATATATCACAGTGTCTCTGCCACCGTACCGCAGTAACTTGTGGTAGATGAGTCACCCGTGTGGGGCTTCTCAATGAAAGACAAGAGGAAGACAGAGAATGATAGAGTCATCTAAATAATTGGCTCCCGTTGATTAAAAAAAGAATAAAAACTTTTAAAGCAGAACTCAAAAGTCCTCATGGAAACAGACCCGAATAACCATGTCTTTTTGATTGTGAGTCTCAGCCTTTAACAGCTGAGCCATCTCTCCAGCCCAAGGACCCAAATATTCTTAAAGCACTTTAGAAAAAAAAAACAAAAACAAAACGTTGATAGGGGCTGGGCTTGTAGCACGGTGGCTACAATGCTTGTCCAGCCTGAGCCTGTGTTCAGTCGTCAGCATTACATTAACCAAGGTGTAGTAATATATACCTGTAATCAAAGCACAAGGGAGGTGGAGGCAGAAGGATCGCAAGTTCAAAGGTCATCCTTGGCTACAACTGGAGTTAGATACCAGCCTTGATAAATCAGTTTTAATAGATGGGGAGCAAGATAACAAAGGAATTAAAAACATCACCCTGTGGAAGGAAGTTCAGGCTGCTTATCAAAGATCAGACGTGGACTTTGAGGGTCTACAAAGCTGGATCACCAACTCTCCTGCTAGCCTTATCTGCTTCGAAACTTGTGGGCTACCATACAAGGCACCAAGGCTGTCATCCTTGGCAGGAATCCTGGGATAGAGCAGAGCTGGGAAGTGGAGTGAGCGGAACACTGCCTCTCTTAACATGAGCATCTGGGAAAGACCTGGGAGCTCCTTTTGCTTGGTAGATGAATTGCCTGGTTGGAAGAGGCAATTCACCCTCAAGGGCAATACAGATGGACTCAGAAGAGGCCTGGAGGTCTACCCCTCTTCCCAGCATCCTTCTTCCCCTTGCCTTTGTCAATGGCAGAGACTAGCACAGTGCTGATAGTAAGAAGAGAGAATGTTGGAGGTTGTCCCTGAGGTTCCACTCGGGAGATCTTCTCTGTGATGAAACACAAGTTGCTAAGTGTTTTAGTAAAACAGAGACCACTTGAGAGCTAAGTGTAGGAGCAAGAGAGTGGGTTAAAGGCCTTGTTGATGGCTTTCACTTAACTCTTGTGTGCTGGTTGACACATGCTAGATTTACCTGAAAGGAGGAAACCTCAACTGATAAAATGTCTCCATAGATCTGGCTGTCGGCAAGCCTGCAGGGTATTTTCTTTATTAGTGGGAGGGCCCAGCCCACTGTGGATGGTGCCATTCCCCAGGGCTGATGGTCCTGGCTTATATAAGAGAGCAGGCTGAGCAAGCCTTGAGGAACAAGGTTTCTTCTGCATCGGCTCCTGCCTCCAGGTTTCTGCCTTTTTTGGGTTCCAGTCCTGACTTCATTCGGCAATGAACTATGATGTGGAAATATGAGCCAAAAAAACCCATTCCTCTCCAATTTGCTTTTGGTCATGGTGTCTTATGGCAGCAATAGAAATCCTAACTAGGATGTGCTGGTAGAGAGGCAGGCAGACCGACAGGGGGAGGAGCTCATTTCCGGTGCAGGGGGCTGAGGATTCCCTTTTGCAGAGTTTGGAGGGCAGAAGGGGAGAGGAGGACTTCACAGAGAGGGTGTGGAAAGGTAGACCTCCTGGAGAGATGAGGTGGGGCCCTGCCTGGCCTGGAAGACAGGAATTCCAGGCACCAGGACCTCACACTCTGCTGCTGGCTTCAGGCCTCCCTGAAGCTCCCAGCCCTCTGTCTCATGGGCAATTGCTGGCAATTTTTCTTATAAATGCCAGAGGAGGGTGCAGTGCTGAAATGGGTTGGAGCCTTAGCCCTGGGCTGTTTTCTCACCCTCAGAAGAACTTCAGTAGTAACGCTTTAGATTTTTACATGGTTTTCTTACTTGAGAAGAGTTATAACTTTTGACAGTACATAGTTTTCTCATTTTAATGAGCGGAGTCTATTCTGAGGCTCCTAAGAACCTAGCATGAGGACATCACTGTCCAAACGTTAGGCATCTCCTAAGTGCAAACTGTTTCCTCCAGGAATGTCTGCAACCAGAATGGGCCGTGGGATCAAATGCTACCAAGCATTCCCAGAAAGTGCTTTCTTTTTAACTGAATTCAGGGAAGTGACCCTGTACTGGCTGGTTTTATATATCAACTTGACACAAGCTGGAGTTATCACAGAGAAAGGAGCCTCAGTTGAGGAATTGCCTCCATAAGACCCAGCTATCTGTAAGGTGTTTTCTCAACTAGCGATAAAGGGGGGAGAAACCAGCTCATTGTGGGTGGTGCCATCCCTGGGCTGGTAGTTCTGGGTTCTCTAAGAAAGCAAGCTGAGCAAGCCAGGAGAAGCAAGCCAGTAAGTAAAGTCCCTCCATGGCCTTTGCATCAGCTCCTGCTTCCTGATCTGCTTGAGTTCCAATCTTGACTTCCTTTGGTGATGAAAAGCAATGTGGAAAGTGTAAGCTAAATAAAGCCTTTCCTCCCCAACTTGCTTCTTGGTCATGGTGTTTACGCAGGAATAGGAACCCTGACTAAGACAAATTGGTACCAGCATAATGGGGTATCCCTGTGACAATCTGACCATGTTTTGAGGAGGACTGTGGAACTTTGAGCTAGAAGAGCCATTGGGTGTTAAGAACTCTGTGGGATGTTCTGTAGAAGCTTGGAAGATAATGTTGAGGACAGTGCAGAAGACGGAAGCCTGGCTTGTGAAATTTCAGAGGGAAGATTAAAGACTCTTAACAGGGCTGTTGCTATTTTGATGGTGAGGATTCTGTGGTTTTGGTTAGCTGGGGCTGAAGAATCAGCTGTGATTAACAAGATACCTGAACTACTAGAGCAAGACCTTTGCATTACTGGGACTATTGATGCTGGTCAGCTGGAGCTATGAAATTAATGGTGATTAAGAAGAGACCAGCATCACTGAGGTGAAATCTTCTGGGAAGTGTTTTCTGAGAGCACAAAGATGCTGTGTTCCAGAGATAGCCAAGGTTGTACCTCATGCTGTGGCTGGACTTGGTAATGTGTAAGAGTCACCCAGGTGGCACTGGTTTTGAAGGCATGAAGGGATCATGAAGAGCAGCTGAGGCTGGACACCGTGAGAGGCCATGGAAGGCCATTGGTGAAGGTACAGCCTCAGTTGCAGTTGATGGCCCAGGACAGAAGGGGTCATGTAAAGGAGTTGAGGCTTGGCACCATGAACAGAACCTGTGAAAGGCTATTGGTGAAGCCTAGTTTCAACGGAAGACAGCAGCGTTTTGAAGATGCCAGTACCATGAGATGACCAGCAAGAGCAGCAGCAGCAGTGGAGAACAGACATCTGGAGCCTAGAAGACAAGGTGTGTGCTACAAAGGGCAGAGCTGGAGAAGTGACCCAAGCCCTTGGGAGCTCAGATCATCTCAGTGGGTGGATCCCAGACATTGGACAGTTAGAATTTGATTCGTTTTTGATTATGACTGTGCTCTGATATTTTTCTCTCTTAAAGGAAGAAATATTTTAGTGAAGCCCACAGTTAACACTTTGAATTGAAAAAAGACTTTGAATTTTAAAAGAGACTGGATATTTTAAAGAGATTGAAATGTTAATATGTAAGAATTTGTAAAGACTGTGGGACTTTTAAAGTTATTTTAATCTTGGGGATGAATTAGAAAGTAAGGGTTGAGGCTTAATAGTGATGTGTTTGTGTGTCAAGTTGACAAGGGGTAGATTGTACTGACTGTTTTTTTTTTGGGGGGGGGGATAAAATAAGTCTTTATTTATATTCTTATAGTAAAGTGGAAGCCTTAACTTGCCGGACGACTCTTGGGCAGTATGTACAACATACTTTTATTTCCACGGAATGGAATCAACACCGACTGAGACTACAAAGTATACACTAGAAATCAGCAAATGCGGGGCTGGGGATTTAGCTCAGTGGTAGAGCGCTTACCTAGGAAGCGCAAGGCCCGGGTTCGGTCCCCAGCTCCGGAAAAAAAGAACCAAAAAAAAAAAAAAAAAAGAAATCAGCAAATGCTGGCAACAGAGTAGGAAAAAGACAAAGAAATGAAGCCTACAGACGGGAAACCCCTCACTGGGATCTGCTGACCACAGCCAGAGCCAGGACTGGATCACACAGTGGTGACAAGTTCCAGGACAGGAGGAAGGAAGGAGGGCAGGAGTTTCGCCTGGGCTGTGGGTTTTGTGTCAGGTAAGTCGCTCTTGGTGTTTACATACAAAAGAGTTGGCTTTGTTTCTTAGAAATACACACAGAAGAAATGAAGATTTGATCATTATGAATCGGTTGCTTTACAATATCGATCGACATCATCAGAAATAGGGGAATTTCATTTAGATTCAAATTTCAGTAGCAGGAAATAAATATCAAAACATCATCACTGGCCCTTAATACAAAACCTTTACCCCACCTACATCTCCCTTCCAGCCCACCCACAGTAGCCACCCCACTCCTGGGAGCCGTTTCACTGCCGCTGTCTCCTATACCTACCAGCGTCGCGTGGCCTTCTGGAAGGCTGGCTGGGCAGGCTTAAACAGCTGAAAAGTGACTGTGCCAAGGTGCTGCAAAGCTGTCCCCACTTTCCTTCTCTACCACAAACTTCTTCAAGAATCTGGTCTTTCAACAGGAGAGACTGCTTTTCCAAAAATAATCCTTACAAAGGAGAGGGGGTTAGTTCCGATTACTCCAATCTCGTTATCTTGTCAAAGTAGAACCTTTTCAGAGATTCACAAAGTCCACCAAACAGAGGTGAGGGAGGCTGGGAGGAGAGCCTAGCAGAGCAGGCGTCCTCCAGGCACATGCTCGGAGGGCTGGAGGAGCTGGTAGGGTGGTCAGGACACCATGTACTCAGGGGTCTGGCCGACTGTCTGTCCTCCACCGAAAGAGCTGCCAAGTTAGGGTGTTTTGGTTTAAAATTTCTGGTGAGGACAGGAACCCCTGAAGGGCATACATTTAAAAATAGTGGACACAGGGCAGGGGGTGAGAGCTGTCGTCCAAGAGCTTCTATGCAAAATAACAATTAATAGAGAGGAAAGGAAAAGAGTCTTCTCAATGGTTCTGAGGGTTCTAGTGATGAATCAAAGGAGGCTGCAACTGGTGAGCAGACAGTTTCTCGCTGGCCTCCATCCGCAGTTTCTTCCTGTTCTGGGGCTCCTCAGGCTTGGACTCTGAGCTGGAGTCTGAACCCCATCAAAGGCAGAGATAGTGCCGCCCTTGGCCTTGGTGTAGAGGCTGTTGTCTGAGGAGGGGTAGTTGGTCTGCAGTTGTGCACTTGATCTTGCCTTCTCCAGTGCACCGACTTGTTGCTCCAGAACAGCATTCTGCCGCTTGAGGTCATCAATGTCTTGCTGGTGCCTATGGTTTTTCCTTCACATATACTGGATGTACTCTGTTGCTTTGTCTAGGATTTGGGCCTAGGATGCCTTCTCTCCTTGGAGTGATGGGACTGAGTCCCGCAAACTGTGAAAGCTGTCTTTGATGTGGTCCCTACGTTTTCGTTCCAGTGCATGATGGTGAGCCCGTTTGTCAGCCGCAGATTGAAACCTCAGTTGCTCTTCTTTGCTCTTCACCTCAATGTCTCTCGCTCATTTCCTAAGGCCCAGGGAGTGGTCACTGCAGCGACCCGGGAGGGGAGGGGCGGCCCCGGAGGGGAGGGATGGAGGGAAGGGGGAAGTCACCTACAACAACAAGCCATGTGCCCCCCCCACACACACACTCACTCACTCGCTCACTCACACACACACACACACACACACACACCACGGTCGACAACCACCTCACTGTCACTGGCTGGTTTTATATGTCAACTTGACATAAGCTGAAGTTGTCAGAGAAAAGAGCCTCCATGAGACCCTGGTGTAAGGCATTTTCTCAATTAGTGATCAAGTTGGGAGGACCCAGCCCGTTGTGGGTGGTGCCATCCCTGGGCTGGTGGTCTTAGGTTCTCTAAGAAAGCAAGCTGAGCAAGCCAGGGAAAGAAAGCCAGTAAGTAGCATCCTCCCACAGCCTCTGCATCAGCTCCTGCTTCCTGACCTGCTTGAGTTCCAGTCCAGACTCCCTTTGGTGATGAACAGCATGTGGAAGTGTAAGCTGAATAAACCCTTTCCTCCCCAACTTGCTTCTTGGTCATGGTGCTTGTGCAGGGATAGAAACCTTGACTAAGACAGACCCCATGACAAGCTTCTCAGATGGAACTGGGTTTTGTGACTTGAGTGATGTCGTCATGCTTTTAAGTAGAGGTGATTTTAACTGTGACAAGTAGTAACATGGATGTTTTGTTACCAGACTGGTCTTTGAAGAGTGTGTGCGTTTCATGTCTAATCCTGACAGCCAGGACACTTGTGTGCTTAGATGTACCTCTGACAAATAGGACAGGGTTGGATTTCAGGTACCTGAATCCAGGCATCCTAGTTCAATGTACAGCCCTGTTTCGCACCAAGGCCAACATTGCATACTGTTCTCTGTATGCTATCTTACAGCGAAAGTTTGCATAAGTGATTGAGTTTTACACAGCAAATTGTACGCACAGCTTCTTCATGAACCTGAGTAATTAGGGTTCAAGTTATAAAACTGTAAACCCAATAGAAGGCCAGATCATGTTTCTCCTCTTGAACTTTGGCATCTGCTGATCAATATAGCATGGGATGGTGAACCAGTGACTCCTCAGACACAAAATGAATAAATTACAGACTCTGAATGAATGACTCAGTCCATAAATGATCAGATCAATAAAACAAGGTATGGATGTATTTCAACAATACACAAGTCCCCGAGCCTTGCATCCTCATCACTGTAAGAGAACACAATGTCACCAGGAAAGACATCAGACATGTCGGCTGTTATTTAAAGCACAAGTTGTATTGGCTCTATTTACCTCTTTGCATAGCTTCCAGACTCTAAGAAACATCTTGTTTTATTTACATCCCACACACACAATACTTTGGTTTACCTGTTTGAAACTCACATCGATGACAAGAAATTTTTAAGAATTGCTTGGGAGAGTTATCTCAGGATTTGAAGAGATTCTAGGTGGTAGCTACAAGCCCATTTTACAGAAAAGCAAAGATAAAAAAGAGGCCTACGCCTAGCATACTCCTTTAGTTGTGGAAATATTTGATTGACATGAAAGGATTAGATAAATAGGCAGGCCTATCCGAGTCTCTGATGGGATATCAGAATTCAGAAAATTCCCAATGGTAGGTGGCCTTAGCACATCTTTAAAGTAGTTGCAGACTTGACAAAGACTTTGTGATTTTTACTACTTGGATTTTTAAAAGTCTACGTTCAGTTGCAGGAGTCACATCTTGTTAAGCACATGAGATATTTCTGATAGTGGTGAAAACTCGCAGGAGCCTTAGTCCCTCGATATACCAATGCGACCAGAACCTTCAGTATCAACACTCATTTACACAGATGCACACAGTTCTGGAAGATGAAAAGGACACTATGCTTGTCTTTTGACAAGCAGAGGTGTCTCAGCTCAGGTCTGCAAGGCTTTCGACCTGTAACACCCGGACTCCTTTACCTAGCCTTGTAGTTGTGTGCATATTTATAGGCAAGCTATAGCCTAGGGAGAATTGAACTTCACATTGATCGGTTTTTAACATATATATATATAATATATATATATTACTTTTATATGTATAATACATATATATATAAAAGCTAAATATATATTGCTTTTCATTCCAGTACTCAGTGTCTTGCTGGGTGTGACTCAATAGATGTGAATGAAGGCTGTTCTTATAGATTTGAAATCTTTAACAAATAATAATAATAATAATAATAATAATAATAATAATAATAATAATAATCTTGTTATTTGCTAGCTTACTTTATAACTATTTATCTCATGCCATATATATTTACGCACTTAAAATTCACAATTCCTGAGTATTCATTATACGCAGTGATTTGAACCACTTATCACCATAGTCAACTTTAAAACATTTATCACTTCCCCTAAAATGCCATACCCCTTCCATTTCACCCATCAACTCGGATTCCCTCTTCTCCTGGCCCTGAGTAGATACAATCCTACTCAAGAATGGTGACCCTCTCACCTCCGCCTCTACAGACAGATGTACTGTGAGGGATAGCCCTATGATATGAGTGATACAGCTTACTCTCGTGCTAAAGCCAAAAGAAGTAATTATTTTGAAAAGTGTGCGTGAAAAAAATAAAATCTAGTCACATTCTAGAGAACAGGCTATGGATTCCATGGCATAGCCTGCTTCTCTTGAGCTTGAACTTCAGAAAGGAAAACAAGTGTGCTGTGCTACCCCTGTCTTAACTTCTGGATATACAGCACATAAGCGTGGTGTGTACTTAGGGTCTTTAGATTCTGCATGCCCTTTAGTTCCTTCACAGTAGCATCGATGTTTGTTAGCTCATTGTGGTGCAACAGGAGAATATTCAGTGAAGGCAAGTTATGCAGGCCTGAAAAACAAACATATTTTGCAAGATTGTCAACATTTTTGGATGAAATTTACTTTTTAAATACTCTTCTCATGGTGATTAGATACTGTAACTAAGCAAGAGAACGCATTATAGCCCCGAGAAGAGAAATGTCCATTAATGATATCCTGAATAGTGATTAAGCATAGAGCAAGAAAAATGAACCGTCCTGTGGGGCTAGAGGGTGGATTCTTGCTGCTGTTGCCTTGTTAATCGTTTTTTTGTGGCAATGATTTTGCTTGTTACAATTTCCAGTTTGAGTTATATTCTTTCCTTTTGTTTGGTTTTGTGATATGTGTGCCTGCATGTGTGAGTCAATGTTACTTAAGAGTTATAATTCAAATAAGAGTTCTAATTCAAAGGATAATATGTTGCCATTCAGTGCATTCTTTTCAAATAGCTCAGCTATTTGTAGAATGGGAAACCATATATTTATTTCACTTTTACTTTGCTCTCCTGAATTGCACATTTTAGTGCATTATTTTACATAAACGAAAATAGGATGAATCTGGATGATGATTACTTCATCATTAAAATAGATTGTTTTCCTCCTTAACAGTATAAGAGCTTATCACGGGTGTTAAAAACCTATGATGTTTTGGTTTCAGGATATGATGGTTTAAAGTCAAGTACTGTCTCCAGCAGTTTGTCCTGTCTCCTGATCATGACCCGTAATACACGTTTATATGTGGCTTGAAACTGTCAGCATAGAAACTACTATAAAATTAAGTCAGTGAAAACAGGAACTCAGATGATAAAATCACTTCCCCTAAAATGCCATACCCCTTCCATTTCACCCATCAACTCGGATTCCCTCTTCTCTTGTCCCTGAGTGGATACAATCCTACTCAAGAATGGTGACCCTCTCACCTCCGCCTCTACAGACAGATGTACCTGTTAGGAATAGCCCTATAATATTAGTCAACAAAAAATCTGAAAACAATGTATAGCTTCTGTATTTATTCTTACTCCCAAATATTGCTAAGGTTAGTTTCTACAGTAGATACCTTGTGCCCTACTGGACTGGTGCATCTACAAAAGCACTCCTTTGAAATTTTGAGCAAGACACATGATATTGACCTAGAAACGTGGCATAACTTTTTAAAAAATTAAATGTACAGTCATTTAAAGTAGTACCTATTTTAGTAGACATGATGAAAGGTATTTTTTTGTGTGTTGGTAGTAATGATTACAGTTGAGAGTTATTATTTACTTGAAAATTCATTCAGCAAAGAAAATTTGAGACATACCTTCTATCTGGAATAGGGCGTTGTGGTTTAGATACAGCTCCGCCAGACAGTAGTTTCGAGTTAAAAATGATATCCCTTGCAGCTGAAAGTGAAGAATGATACATTTCTAGTCACAAGACAACAAAGTGTGGTCATTAACAACCATCAGAATTGAATCGGGCTACAAATTGTACCTGCACTATTTTTTTTCATAGCTGAGTGATAATGTGTGTTTAACCAACAGAGTTTCCTGAGTGCTGCTAGGCCTCACTCCTGCCTCCAGGCTGTCTTTCTAACAGTACTCTGGGTGGTGTCACTGGGCCTCCACACACTAGCCTTTCACCTGTCACAGTGAGCCTAGGGCTCTCTATGCACTGCACAGCCACACCAGCATCTGCCTGGGTGGCAGCTTCCCTTTGCCCCGGTGTTCTTCCTTCTCCGCACATTACATTTCAGATTAGGCATAAGAATCAGACCTAGACCAGCAAATTTCATGAAACCACACCACAGTGCATTATCACAATACTGAAGATTCTCCACAAAGCATTCTTTGACCTTGTTGCACCTGTGTATGCACCATGTGGATATCTGATGCTGGATCCCATGAAACTGGAGCTACAGGTGGTGATGTGGGTGCTGGGAATTGAACCAAGGTCCTCTGCAAAAGCAGCAAGTGCTCTAAACCACTGGGCCATCACTCTGGCCCTGCAGCCCATAGCTTACTTTTTGGAGTTTGTTTCAAAATTCAAAAAGGCAAAAGTACTGTTGAAAACTTCTCAGATGTCCTGTTAAGTGCCATTTAATGTGTGCTCGTGCGTAAGTGTTAGTGTGTGTGTGTGTGTGTGTGTGTTTGTGTGTGTGTGTGTGTTTGTGTGTGTGTGTGTGCATGAATGATATGGGTACTCAGTACTAAGCCACATGTCAGAAGGTCTTATGTCATCTGCAAAGAGAACACTGATAGTTTAGAAATCTCATTTAGTATTTTTATTATACTTTAATTAATTTATTTTTGCACACATATGTGGGTGCATGTGTGGCGGTCAGAGGACAACTTGCTTTTCTCCTTCCACCATGTAGGTCCTGGGAATTGAACTCACATCCTCAGGCTTGGTGGGAAGTGTCTGTACCCCAGAGCTATCTCACTGGCTCTGTAGTCATGAAAATAAAATTGACTTCTTTTTTTTGAATTGTGATAAGATATAGTAGAGCACAGGGCAGATGAAGATATATGTTAAGGGTAGCAGATAACTAAATTTAAGAGTATTTGCTTTACTGCTCAATATAGGTCATATATATATACACATATATATGTATATGCATATATGACTCAATATAGGATATATATATATATATATATATATGTATATATATATATATATATATATATATATATATATATATATATAGCTAGGGGAGGGTCCTTGTGAAACAATTACTGATCAAGTTTTTCATGCTTTACAAAAATAGAAAAACTTGTTCCTGAGTATAAATTTACTTTTGTAAAGTTAGAAACTCTTGTTATTGGTGAGAGAGATCTGTTTTACCATTTAATGAGTAGAATCAGTTATATAAACTCTAGTTCAGAAAAGCCACTTTAGGTTGCATCCAAAAGAAGGAGGCTGCTTTCTGTGACACATTTTCTTCAACTTCTTATATTGATGGCACTCACAATTTATGAAGTCATAAAAGGCACATATACCATTCATCTCAATTCCCAGGCTTGCCTCCGCCAGATCACTCACTCAGCCAACAAGCACTAAATGCTGCTACAGCTTCATAAAGGCCAGAGGGAAGCATGGTTTCCCCAGGAAGGAAGAGTCCCACTTGACTTCCTATCTCTTTATGCTTTTCCTGCTGGCTCCCAACTGGAATCCACCCCCCCCCCCACCTCGCCCTCCTCTAATAATAACGGCCAGCATGGGAAGTGCATACCAGTGGAAACTGTGATGTTTTCCAGTCACTTGTCCAATACATACTTACAGATATCAATGAAGAGTTGAGACTCATTTCACTGCATTACTAATCCCTACAGAAAGAATGTTTCCAATCCTGACACCTTCACCTAAGCTGTAGAATCCTGGTTTTCCCAAGAACATTAACATTTATGGGTCGGGATTATTGAGACACTAAGATTTTTCTGTGTATTGAGGTATGAGAGATAATGTAGAAAGGAAAGAAAGAAGGCCAGATCAGGACAATGCTGGGAAGCTATTCAAAGACATGGAACAGGAGACCATATCACTCAATTGGATGTCAAAAGAAAACGTCCAGGTAAACAGTGTATTGGCAGGAAATAAATCAGGAAGGTGTTACTCTAATTCAGGAAGACACATAGGAGCCCAAAGTAAACTAATGGAGATGGAAGAAAATGAGATGGTTCAGGGTATAATTCATGTGATTTAAATGATATGGAAACTTCACAGGTTGTTTAAGCCAGAAACACAATGAGAAGATTATGATACTCAAGTCATTATTAAAATAAACTGCTAGCACAGTTACCCATTATAAATTTACATTTTTCATCTCTAAAGAAGAATCACATGATGTTAAAATGTATATTTACTGCAACACTCACAAATCATAGACATTTATTCAAAGCATGGTATTATATGTATTACATTCTAGTGAGTAATTTTATTTTGTTATTTAACCATTATTATTAACTCACATGAACTCTAGTGTGTAAATGACTTCTAGGAAGACCCTGGGGGAACATTCTAGCATGCATCTGATATGAAGCAAGCAATCCCTAGAGCAGGAGTTTTCAACCTTCCTAATGCTGCACCCCTTTAATACTGTTCCTTAAGTTGTGGTGACCACCGACTATAACATTATTTCTATTAGTACTTTACAACAGTAATTTTGCCGCTATTATGAATTGCAATGTAAATATCTCTTTTTCAACAGTCTTAGACAACCCCTGTGAAAGGGTTATTCAATCCCAAAGGGGTCAGAACCCATAGGTGGATAACCACTGCCCTAGAGAGAGGTTGCTCCAACTTTACCACTGCTGATAACTTGGTTCAGATAATTCTTGGCTGTTTTATGGCATGGGACAACCAGGACACTAGTACACACAATAACATCGATAGCCTGGTAGATGGCAATAGGTCCCACTTTATAACTGTGACAATAGAAACCCTTTAAACAATGTCAAAGACCCCAAGTGGGTGAATAAACAGTTTAGAGTTTGAGGACTGATAATTTAGGGGCAAGGAATAAAATTAAGGTAGACAATGGATCTGGAAAGATAGCTCCATAGTCGTTAAGAGACTTACTGCTCTAGCAGAGGATCTGGGTTTCATTCCCACCACCTACACAGTGGCTCACAGCTACCTGTAAATCTAATTCCAGAGTGTCTTTGGATTCCTCTAATTCCAGAACGCTTCAGTTGTTTACAGGTTTGTGCACACATGCGATGCCCATACCTCTCAAGCACACATGTACACATAAAATAAAACAAAATATTTCCAAAGGAGGACATTCATTGTTTATTACAGGTGAGGCATTGAGCTGGATGTTTTTGCAGATGTTCCCTAATATGACCCTTAAGAAAGGTTCATGGTATTTATTTTATGTTATTTACTTTACCTGCCATTTACTCAGGAGAAAACTAAAGCTCAGAAAAGCTAAACAACTTTCACAAAGCACACAGAGTCAAGACTCAAATCTAAGTCTGATCGATGCCCCAGCCAAAGACGGGCAAGTATTAAGCTCTTTAAATGGTGGTACCTCTATATAAATGGCCTAGAAGCCATTCCTTTCGAATTTAGTTTGTCATGGAAAACAGTCTATAAATCAATTTATTTCTAATACCTTAACCATTACCCCTCTAATGTCTAAAATGTCTAAAATGCATCTCAAAATACTTGGTCTAAAAAAAAAAAGTAAAATCCCCTGCTTTATGTATAGCAACATAAAGACTAGCTTCAAACACGTTGTGTGGGGGCTGGAGAGATGGTTCATTGGTTAAGAGCACTGACTGCTCTTCCAGAGGTCCTGAGTTCAATTCCCAGCAACCACATGGTGGCTCACAACCATCTGTAATGGGATCTGATACTCACCTTCTGGTGCGTCTGAAGACAGCTACAGTGGACTCACATACATAAAATAAATAATTCTTAAAAAGCTTTGTGTGATTATAAAACAAGATCACAAGACTTAAGACTTGTCAGGTGACCTCAAAATTCACAGGGGTTGTCACCACATGGCAGCAGATGATTGACTTGCTGCCATTAGAATGGACAAGCATATCATGCAGAATTGGGAGAGAAGAAGTAGTCTGTCACCCATGTTACCACCAAAGGTCATATGATGTCCCTGATCTGGTGTGTATCCTGGAGCAATCTTGATGTCACTCACTGCTGAGGGACTTGAGACCAGCCCCACCTTTTGCCTGGGCAGCTTTGAGAGCTAGCCAGAGGGCATAAGAACAAATGAGCTTGCCCTGCCCCTCATTGGCTACAGGACTCAGAAGAGCAGACCTGCACCTAACCTGGATAGAGTAGTAGAACTGGTGCTGGTATCCTGGACATCGGAGATCTGTCCCTGATGCCATGAGAGCAGGAGCCAGCTCTGCCTCTTGCTGTAGCCAGCAAGAGAGCTGACCCTGACAGGAGGGCTGGCAGGCTGAATACAGCTACCACCCAGGCTTAGAACCAAGCCTTTGAGTTAGCCTACCCCAATGTCTAACCCATCTATGAATTGATGCTGCAGGTGAAGGGGCCAGCCCTGCAGGATCTCCATGACACAGGGTATCTGAGAGGAGGCCCAGTGAGGATCCAGTGTTGATAGTGGAGCAGAAGCCAGAGACCTCAAACCACATCAATGCCTCATTAGACTAAATATTGCAAGTAAGCCTTTTTGGTAAAAGGGTATACTGTGTGGCACACTGTGTCAACCCCCCACTTCCATAGCAAGATGACTGATGGTTTTTTTCTTTTTTTCTTTCCTTTCCAGTTTTCTTTTGAAGGGGAGGTTGCAAGGATGGAGGACAGATATGAATAGATGGGGAGATGAGTGGGATTGCAGTATATAATGTGAAATTTACAAACAATAAAATGGTAGAAATCAATACACAATCAAAACTCAGATGAGGGATGGAGCTCAACCCTACAGGGATATGAGGAACTCACACCTGTTCCAGATGTCAAAAGCTGAAGGCTTGTTTTCCAAGACAAAAGGCCCAATGCTCTCACTGCTTCCCATATAATAGAAGTCCCAGAATAAAAGTCTCTTCATGGGAGAGAAGAGATAAAGTTATCTTTATATGCTGATGACAGGATCTTAATTGTAGAGGTGCTGAGGACTACCAGCAACAAGAACCTGTTAAAGTTGTCCACAATGTACATGTGTAACAATGTCATATTGAAATCCAGCATTATGTATAATTAATATATACTGATGAATGCATTTCAAAAACCTGCTAGAACTGACCAAGGGATTTAAATAAAGTTATACGACACAAAATAAGCGAACAAAATTAGTCGGACTTCTAGATACTAATGAGGCCGAGAATGCTGCTCAGTAGAAGATCAGTTGCCTGGCAAGTAGAGGGCCTTGAGGTCAACCCTCAACACTACAAGAAAACAAGAAAAAACATCAACATTTAGATACTGATGATAACTATGCCAAAGGAAGATTAAGAAAATAATAGAACTTGAAGAAGCAATAACAACAGACATATTTATTTGTAAGTTTAATCAAAGAAGCAAAGTAACTTTTCATTGGAAACTGAAGAAAACACAAATAGAAAGATATCCACCTCCATGACTTAAGAAAATTAATTTTGAGAAAATGTCTGCATCACCCAAAGCACTGCAATTTCCTGATGTCATTTTTTTAAATGAAAAGAAAAAAAATCCCTACATTCACATGTACCCACAAAAGGCCCCAAATAGCCAAAATCTCTTGAACCAAAGTAATGATGCTGGAGGTATTATACGCCCTCATTTTCAAACAATATAAAAACAAATGCCACCAACATAAAATGAGAAAGAACAGAAAATAAAGACATCCCAGAGATAAACCCATGTATTTATTTCAATTGATCTTTTAAAATTAAATCTTATTTTATGTGTATGGATGTTTTGCTTGCATGTTTGCCTGGACTTGCATGCAGTGTACCAGAGGCCAAAAGACAACATCAGAGTCCCTGGAAATGGTGTTAGAGAGGTTTTGAGCCACCATGTGGGTGTTGACAATATGACTGCTCTCTTCTAGAAGGAAAGCCAGTGCTCTGAACTGCTGAGCTGTTGCTCTGAGCTCTCACCTGATTTCTGAGCTGGTACCAAGAATATACATAGCCAACTGGTAGTCTCTTCAGTAAATGTGTTTGGAAACCCTGGCTGTTCACATGTGAAGAATGAGATTGGGTCCTCCTCTAAAACCCATACATGAAAATCATCTCAAAATAAAGACTTACATATAAGAGCTGAAGATAACGCAAGTAAAAGAACACATGGGGAAAGCCACATACATTGATCTGGAATTGGACTTTTTTGGGTATAATCCTAAAAGCTCAGGTAAGCAAGGAGAAAAATAGACAAGTGACAGGACATTAAACTAAAAAGCTGTACTTCAGCGAATGAAGAAACAGCATACAGAATGAGATAGGACATCTGAAGATCATGTTCTGATGAAGGATTAATAGGTAAAACAAATTAGGAGCCAACAACAACCAACTATAGCAAGTACACAACTGCTGGGTCTGATGTGGCCATGGTGGGGACAGAACAACAGGACAGGGTGAGTAGGTATGGGTCTCCACCAGTGTTGACTGCTGTCATGGGCATAAAGTTTCTTTGTATAGTCATGTACATATTTTATATTCCTTCTTTAAGGAATGTCCTCCCTGTTAGCATTAGTGACTCCATGATAATCAGACAACCTGAGTCTTGGAGGCAAAAGTGTGGCTAATGTTTTAGCAAAATGGTCAATGCTGAGACCTTCAGGACAGCCCTTAAGGCTGTGGGAAAAAACTCTAAAAGTACAAGTTCGAAACATATAATCTCTCGACTATGCAAAAAAAAAATAAGGATGCAATATAAATTATATAAGGAGCTTCATGAACCTAAAGGAACAAAGGCAGCTGCATTAATGAGCTAGCTTGTCAAAAAGATACAAATTGAGGCAGATACAAATGTTGGCAGACTCCTGAGTTCAAGGTCTTCCTGGGACAGAGCTAATTTAGGCCCAGGTGTGGTAGAAATGGTAATTTCAGGACAGGTTCCCACCCCACTAGCTTATTGTCTGTGCTTAACAGAGACAGGCAGATACCTGAATTCTCTTGCAATGTTAAAAGTGAATGAGTGCTCCTATCTCCTAAGAATTAAGGGACTGGGTTCACGGGATGCTGATTCATAGGATAATCAAAAGAAAACCTGAAGTAAATGACTGGATTGATAATTAAAGTAAAAGACTGGGCTTGTGATCTGTAGGAAATGAACTCCAGAGAATTTTTTTTAGAATGGCAAGAGAGAACTGCTTGGAAAACTGTCTCAAGCAGAATAAAAAGAGATGTCTGGAGATCTTGAGAGAAACCAGGTCACAGAGTGAGAGAAAGCAGAACAGAAAGCAAGCAGGCTGGAAAGATGTCTACAGCAGAGCATAGGGAGCAAGACTGAACTCCTGATTTGACTTGGAGTCATTTGTTTCACTGGTCCCAGACACCCCTTCCTCAAAATCCCTCTCTAAGCTGAGGCTGGTCCTTTGCGAACAACTGGATTGAAAATGGGCCAAGGGGTCCGGACCTGAAGGGACTGGACCAACAGTTCTCTGCACCCAAATCCCGTGGGAGGGAGAGCTAAACTTTCAGAGGGGCAGACACACCTGGGAAGCCAGAAGAGACTACACTCGGCCCACATTTCTGACACCAGAGGAAAACACCTAATGCCATCTGGGAACCCGGTGCACGGGAGCTCCCGGAAAAGGCAGCCCAGGCCCTCCTGGTTGCTGCCCTCATGGAGAGCTCAAAAGCAGTCCCCCACAAGCAACTTGAGCCGTGGGACCACAGGTAAGAACAACTTTTCTGCTTCAAGCGACCTGCCTGGTCGACTCAGGACACAGGCCCACAGGAACAGCTGAAGACCAGTAGACAGGAAAGACTACACACCCGAAAGCAGAACACTCTGTTCCCATAACTGGCTGAAAGAAAATAGGAAAACAGGTCTATAGCACTGCTGACACACAGGCCTATGGGACAGTATAGCCACTGTCAGAAATAGCAGAACAAAGTAACACTAGAGATAATCTGATGGCGAGAGGCAAGCGCAGGAACCCAAGCAACAGAAACCAAGACTACATGCCATCATCGGAGCCCAATTCTCCCACCAAAACAAACATGGAATATCCAAACACACCAGAAAAGCAAGATCTAGTTTCAAAATCATATTTGATCATGATGCTGGAGGACTTCAAGAAAGACATGAACACACTTAGGGAAACACAGGAAAACATTAATAAACAAGTAGAAGCCTACAGAGAGGAATCGCAAAAATCCCTGAAAGAATTACAGGAAAACACAATCAAACAGTTGAAGGAATTAAAAATGGAAATAGAAGCAATCAAGAAAGAACACATGGAAACAACCCTGGATATAGAAAACCAAAAGAAGAGACAAGGAGCTGTAGATACAAGCTTCATCAACAGAATACAAGAGATGGAAGAGAGAATCTCAGGAGCAGAAGATTCCATAGAAATCATTGACTCAACTGTCAAAGATAATGTAAAGCAGAAAAAGCTACTGGTCCAAAACATACAGGAAATCCAGGACTCAATGAGAAGATCAAACCTAAGGATAATAGGTATAGAAGAGAGTGAAGACTCCCAGCTCAAAGGACCAGTAAATATCTTCAACAAAATCATAGAAGAAAACTTCCCTAACCTAAAAAAAGAGATACCCATAGACATACAAGAAGCCTACAGAACTCCAAATAGATTGGACCAGAAAAGAAACACCTCCCGTCACATAATAGTCAAAACACCAAACGCACAAAATAAAGAAAGAATGTTAAAAGCAGTAAGGGAAAAAGGTCAAGTAACATATAAAAGGAGACCTATCAGAATCACACCAGACTTCTCGCCAGAAACTATGAAGGCCAGAAGATCCTGGACTGATGTCATACAGACCCTAAGAGAACACAAATGCCAGCCCAGGTTACTGTATCCTGCAAAACTCTCAATTAACATTGATGGAGAAACCAAGATATTCCATGACAAAACCAAATTTACACAATATCTTTCTACAAATCCAGCACTACAAAGGATAATAAATGGTAAAGCCCAACATAAGGAGGCAAGCTATACCCTAGAAGAAGCAAGAAACTAATCGTCTTGGCAACAAAACAAAGAGAATGAAAGCACACAAACATAACCTCACATCCAAATATGAATATAAAGGGAAACAATAATCACTATTCCTTAATATCTCTCAATATCAATGGCCTCAACTCCCCAATAAAAAGACATAGATTAAGAAACTGGATACGCAACGAGGACCCTGCATTCTGCTGCCTAGAGGAAACACACCTCAGAGACAAAGACAGACACTACCTCAGAGTGAAAGGCTGGAAAACAACTTTCCAAGCAAATGGTCAGAAGAAGCAAGCTGGAGTAGCCATTCTAATATCAAATAAAATCAATTTCCAACTAAAAGTCATCAAAAAAGAAGGAAGGACACTTCATATTCATCAAAGGAAAAATCCACCAAGATGAACTCTCAATCCTAAATATCTATGCCCCAAATACAAGGGCACCTACATACGTAAAAGAAACCTTACTAAAGCTCAAAACACACATTGCACCTCACACAATAATAGTGGGAGATTTCAACACCCCACTCTCATCAATGGACAGATCATGGAAACAGAAATTAAACAGTGATGTCGACAGACTAAGAGAAGTCATGAGCCAAATGGACTTAACGGATATTTATAGAACATTCTATCCTAAAGCAAAAGGATATACCTTCTTCTCAGCTCCTCATGGTACTTTCTCTAAAATTGACCATGTAATTGGTCAAAAAACGGGCCTCAACAGGTACAGAAAGATAGAAATAATCCCATGCGTGCTATCGTACCACCACGGCCTAAAACTGGTCTTCAATAACAATAAGGGAAGAATGCCCACATATACGTGGAAATTGAACAATGCTCTACTCAATGATAACCTGGTCAAGGAAGAAATAAAGAAAGAAATTAAAAACTTTTTAGAATTTAATGAAAATGAAGATACAACATACTCAAACTTATGGGACACAATGAAAGCTGTGCTAAGAGGAAAACTCATAGCGCTGAGTGCCTGCAGAAAGAAACAGGAAAGAGCATATGTCAGCAGCTTGACAGCACACCTAAAAGCTCTAGAACAAAAAGAAGCAAATACACCCAGGAGGAGTAGAAGGCAGGAAATAATCAAACTCAGAGCTGAAATCAACCAAGTAGAAACAAAAAGGACCATAGAAAGAATCAACAGAACCAAAAGTTGGTTCTTTGAGAAAATCAACAAGATAGATAAACCCTTAGCCAGACTAACGAGAGGACACAGAGAGATCGTCCAAATTAACAAAATCAGAAATGAAAAGGGAGACATAACTACAGATTCAGAGGAAATTCAAAAAATCATCAGATCTTACTATAAAAACCTATATTCAACAAAATCTGAAAATCTTCAGGAAATGGACAATTTCCTAGACAGATACCAGGTATCGAAGTTAAATCAGGAACAGATAAACCAGTTAAACAACCCCATAACTCCTAAGGAAATAGAAGCAGTCATTAAAGGTCTCCCAACCAAAAAGAGCCCAGGTCCAGACGGGTTTAGTGCAGAATTCTATCAAACCTTCATAGAAGACCTCATACCAATATTATCCAAACTATTCCACAAAATTGAAACAGATGGATCACTACCGAATTCCTTCTACGAAGCCACAATTACTCTTATACCTAAACCACACAAAGACACAACAAAGAAAGAGAACTTCAGACCAATTTCCCTTATGAATATCGACGCAAAAATACTCAATAAAATTCTGGCAAACCGAATTCAAGAGCACATCAAAACAATCATCCACCATGATCAAGTAGGCTTCATCCCAGGCATGCAGGGATGGTTTAATATACGGAAAACCATCAACGTGATCCATTATATAAACAAACTGAAAGAACAAAACCACATGATCATTTCATTAGATGCTGAGAAAGCATTTGACAAAATTCAACACCCCTTCATGATAAAAGTCCTAGAAAGAATAGGAATTCAAGGCCCATACCTAAACATAGTAAAAGCCATATACAGCAAACCAGTTGCTAACATTAAACTAAATGGAGAGAAACTTGAAGCAATCCCACTAAAATCAGGGACTAGACAAGGCTGCCCACTCTCTCCCTACTTATTCAATATAGTTCTTGAAGTTCTAGCCAGAGCAATCAGACAACAAAAGGAGATCAAAGTGATACAGATCGGAAAAGAAGAGGTCAAAATATCACTATTTGCAGATGACATGATAGTATATTTAAGTGATCCCAAAAGTTTCACCAGAGAACTACTAAAGCTGATAAACAACTTCAGCAAAGTGGCTGGGTATAAAATTAACTCAAATAAATCAGTTGCCTTCCTCTATACAAAAGAGAAACAAGCCGAGAAAGAAATTAGGGAAACGACACCCTTCATAATAGACCCAAATAATATAAAGTACCTCGGTGTGACTTTAACCAAGCAAGTAAAAGATCTGTACAATAAGAACTTCAAGACACTGAGGAAAGAAATTGAAGAAGACCTCAGAAGATGGAAAGATCTCCCATGCTCATGGATTGGCAGGATTAATATAGTAAAAATGGCCATTTTACCAAAAGCAATCTACAGATTCAATGCAATCCCCATCAAAATACCAATCCAATTCTTCAAAGAGTTAGACAGAACAATTTGCAAATTCATCTGGAATAACAAAAAACCCAGGATAGCTAAAGCTATCCTCAACAATAAAAGGACTTCAGGGGGAATCACTATCCCTGAACTCAAGCAGTATTACAGAGCAATAGTGATAAAAACTGCATGGTATTGGTACAGAGACAGACAGATAGACCAATGGAATAGAATTGAAGACCCAGAAATGAACCCACACACCTATGGTCACTTGATTTTTGACAAAGGAGCCAAAACCATCCAATGGAAAAAAGATAGCATTTTTAGCAAATGGTGCTGGTTCAACTGGAGAGCAACATGTAGAAGAATGCAGATCGATCCATGCTTATCACCCTGTACAAAGCTTAAGTCCAAGTGGATCAAGGACCTCCACATCAAACCAGACACACTCAAACTAATAGAAGAAAAACTAGGGAAACATCTGGAACACATGGGCACTGGAAAAAATTTCCTGAACAAAACACCAATGGCTTATGCTCTAAGATCAAGAATCGACAAATGGGATCTCATAAAACTGCAAAGCTTCTGTAAGGCAAAGGACACTGTGGTTAGGACAAAACGGCAACCAACAGATTGGGAAAAGATCTTTACCAATCCTACAACAGATAGAGGCCTTATATCCAAAATATACAAAGAACACAAGAAGTTAGACCGCAGGGAAACAAATAACCCTATTAAAAAATGGGGTTCAGAGCTAAACAAAGAATTCACAGCTGAGGAATGCCGAATGGCTGAGAAACACCTAAAGAAATGTTCAACATCTTTAGTCATAAGGGAAATGCAAATCAAAACAACCCTGAGATTTCACCTCACACCAGTGCGATTGACTAAGATCAAAAACTCAGGTGACAGCAGATGCTGGCGAGGATGTGGAGAAAGAGGAACACTCTTCCATTGTTGGTGGGATTGCAGACTGTAAAACCATTCTGGAAATCAGTCTGGAGGTTCCTCAGAAAATTGGACATTGAATTGCCTGAGGATCTAGCTATACCTCTCTTGGGCATATACCCAAAAGATGCCTCAACATATGAAAGAGACACGTGCTCCACTATGTTCATCGCAGCCTTATTTATAATAGCCAGAAAATGGAAAGAACCCAGATGCCCTTCAACAGAGGAATGGATACAGAAAATGTGGTACATCTACACAATGGAATATTACTCAGCTATCAAAAACAACGAGTTTATGAAATTCGTAGGCAAATGGTTGGAACTGGAAAATATCATCCTGAGTGAGCTAACCCAATCACAGAAAGACATACATGGTATGCACTCATTGATAAGTGGCTATTAGCCCAAATGCTTGAATTACCCTAGATCCCTAGAACAAACGAAACTCAAGACGGATGATCAAAATGTGAATGCTTCACTCCTTCTTTAAATGAGGAAAAAGAATACCCTTGGCAGGGAAGGGAGAGGCAAAGATTAAAACAGAGACTGAAGGAACACCCATTCAGAGCCTGCCCCACATGTGGCCCATACATATACAGCCACCCAATTAGACAAGATGGATGAAGCAAAGAAGTGCAGACCGACAGGAGCTGGATGTAGATCGCTCCTGAGAGACACAGCCAGAATACAGCAAATACAGAGGCGAATGCCAGCAGCAAAGCACTGAACTGAGAATAGGTCCTCTATTGAAGGAATCAGAGAATGAACTGGAAGAGCTTGAAGGGGCTCGAGACCCCAAAAGTACAACAATGCCAAGCAACCAGAGCTTCCAGGGACTAAGCCACTACCTAAAGACAATACATGGACTGACCCTGGACTCTGACCCCATAGGTAGCAATGAATATCCTAGTAAGAGCACCAGTGGAAGGGGAAGCCCTGGGTCCTGCTAAGACTGAACCCCCAGTGAACTAGTCTATGGGGGGAGGGCGGCAATGGGGGGAGGGTTGGGAGGGGAACACCCGTAAGGAAGGGGAGGGGGGAGGGGGATGTTTGCCCGGAAACCGGGAAAGGGAATAACACTCGAAATGTATATAAGAAATACTCAAGTTAATAAAAAAAAAAAAAAAAGAAAAATAGAAACAAACTGGATACGCAACGAGGACCCTGCATTCTGCTGCCTACAGGAAACACACCTCAGAGACAAAGACAGACACTACCTCAGAGTGAAAGGCTGGAAAACAACTTTTCAAGCAAATGGTCAGAAGAAGCAAGCTGGAGTAGCCATTCTAATATCGAATAAAATTGATTTTCATCTAAAAGTCATCAAAAAAGATAAGGAAGGACACTTCATATTCATCAAAGGAAAAATCCACCAAGATGAACTCTCAATCCTAAATATCTATGCCCCAAATACAAGGGCACCTACATACATAAAAGAAACCTTACTAAAGCTCAAAACACACATTGCACCTCACACAATAATAGTAGGAGATTTCAACACCCTACTCTCATCAATGGACAGATCATGGAAACAGAAATTAAACAGAGACGTAGACAGACTAAGAGAAGTCATGAACCAAATGGACTTAACAGATATTTATAGAACATTCTATCCTAAAGTAAAAGGATATACATTATTCTCAGCACCTCATGGTACTTTCTCCAAAATTAACCATATAATTGGTCATAAAACAGGCCTCAACAGATACAGAAAGATAGAAATAATCCCATGCGTCCTATCACCGGCTAAAGCTGGTCTTCAATAACAATAAGGGAAGAACGCCCACATATACATGGAAGTTGAACAATACTCTACTGAATCATAACCTGGTCAAGGAAGAAATAAAGAAATTAAAGACTTCTTAGAATTCAATGAAAATGAAGGTACAACATACCCAAACTTCTGAGACACAATGAAAGCTGTGCTAATAGGAAAACTCATAGCTCTGAGTGACTACAGAAAGAAACAGGAGAGAGCATATGTCATCAGCTTGACAGCACACCTAAAAGCTCTAGAACAAAAAGAAGCAAATATACCCAGGAGGAGTAGCAGGCAGGAAATAATCAAACTCAGAGTTGAAATCAACCAAGTAGAAACAAAAAGGACCATAGAAAGAATCAACAGAACCAAAAGTTGGTTCTTTGAGAAAATCAACAAGATAGATAAACCCTTAGCCAGACTAACGAGAGGACACAGAGAGTGTGTCCAAATTAACAAAATCAGAAATGAAAAGGGAGACATAACTACAGATTCAGAGGAAATTCAAAAAATCATCAGATCTTACTATAAAACCTATATTCAACAAATCTTGAAAATCTGCAGGAAATGGACAATTTCCTAGACAGATACCAGGTACCGAAGTTAAATCAGGAACAGATAAACCAGTTAAACAACCCCATAACTCCTAAGGAAACAGAAGCAGTCATTAAAGGTCTCCCAACCAAAAAGAGCCCAGGTCCAGACGGGTTTAGTGCAGAATTCTATCAAACCTTCATAGAAGACCTCATACCAATATTATCCAATCTATTCCACAAAATTGAAACAGATGGAGCACTACCGAATACCTTCTATGATGCCACAATTACTCTTATACCTAAACCACACAAAGACACAACAAAGAAAGAGAACTTCAGACCAATTTCCCTTATGAATATCGACGCAAAAATACTCAATAAAATTCTGGCAAACCGAATCCAAGAGCACATCAAAACAATCATCCACCATGATCAAGTAGGCTTCATCCCAGGCTTGCAGGGATGGTTTAATATATGGAAAACCATCAACGTGATCCATTATATAAACAAACTGAAAGAACAAAACCACATGATCATTTCATTAGATGCTGAGAAAGCATTTGACAAAATTCAACACCCCTTCATGATAAAAGTCCTGGAAAGAATAGGAATTCAAGGCCCATACCTGAACATACTAAAAGCCATATTCAGCAAACCAGTCGCTAACATTAAACGAAATGGAGAGAAACTTGAAGCAATCCCACTAAAATCAGGGACTTGACAAGGCTGCCCACTCTCTCCCTACTTATTCAATATAGTTCTTGAAGTTTTAGCCAGAGCAATCAGACAACAAATGGAGATCAAGTGGGTATAGATTGGAAAAGAAGAAGTCAACATATCGTTATTTGCAGATGATATGATAGTATATTTAAGTGATCCCAAAAGTTCCACCAGAGAACTACTAAAGCTGATAAACAACTTCAGCAAAGTGGCTTGGTATAAAATTAACTCAAATAAATCATTATCCTTCCTCTACACAAAAGAGAAACCAGCCGAGAAAGAAATTAGGGAAACAACACCCTTCATAATAGTCCCAAACAATATAAAATATTGCTGATGCCAAGAAGTGTGTGCTGACAGGGGTCTGATATCCAGAGGAGTCTCCTGAGACGCTCTGCCTGAGCAAGACAAATACAGAGGTACACACTCACAGCCCACCAGTGAACTGAGAACAGGGTTCCCATTGGAGTACTTAGAGAAAGGATTGAAGGAGCTGAAGGGGTTTGCAGCCCCATAAGAACAACAATACCAGCCAATCAGAGCTCCCAGGGACTAAACCACTACCCTAAATATAGACTGACCCATCCTCCAGCTGCATATGTAGCAGACGATGGCCTTGTTGGACGCCAATAATAAGAGAAGCCCTTGGTCTTCCCAAGGCTGGACCCTCCAGTGTAGGGGAATGTCATGAAGGGGGTGTCGGGAAGGGCAGTTGGTTGGGGAGGGAGAACACCCTTGTAGAAGAAGGGGAGGGGTATGGAATATGGGGTTTATGGCCAGGAAACCGGGAAAGGGAATAACATTTGAAATATAAACAAAAAATATCCAATAGAAAAGAAAATGGGCAAAGGAGGGTGGCAGAGGGAGCAGGAGGCCAGAGGGGTGCTATAGTGGCACCATGCTCCCCACTGATTCTTCTCCATTGCAGTCACATTCCAGAAAGGCAGAGGATCAAGAAGTGCCAGGGTGGATGTGGGTGTGTTGGAGTTGGGGAGGGTGGAGACTAAGAGTGAGAACCACTATTGGCCGAGCACACCTACAAGACAATGGAGCAGGAATACTGAGAAGCCAGTACTGGGAGGGGCCTAGACTTTTGAGACCATCAAGGTGGCTACTATTTCTAAGTGGAGGTTGCTACATTCTGCACACTGTTGACATGCCACATCCAACTGGAGGAAGGCCTTGCCATTTCCCCAAGCCTGACCTGGGGAAAGCCTTGCTATTGGTATGGGTCTGAGACACTTGGGTCCTTGGCATGGCCATGCTCATGTCAACAACACACATTCGGTCAGGACACACCCCATTCCATTAGATATAGTCAAAGGAGTTGAACATTTTGAAAGATAGCTACCTGCTAGCAGTGTATTCACAATAGCCAAGATATGAAATTAAACTATCAGTGGATGAGTGGAGAAAGAATGGGATATTGGTCAGTCTTCAAAAGGAAGGAAAACCTGTTATTTTGATAACCCAGAAGAACTGGAAGGCAGGTTAAGTAAAACAGGTCAGGCACAGAAAGGCAAATACTGTATAATCATGCTTATATATGGGTAAACTGCTGAAGTAGAATTTATCAAGTGGAAAGAAGAGAGATAGCTACTTAGAGGCTGGGAAAGGAGGGAATGAGTAGTTACTTAATACAAGGTTACTACACACTGAATTGGTCAATGGTCAACAACAATGTACTGTGTATTTCAGAGTAATAGTTTTAATTGTTTCACATAAAAATGACAGGTGACTAAAATGACAAGCAAATCAAATTAGCATGATTTAATGATATTGAATACATATATAAAACATCCCACAGTGCTCCAGGGCTAGTAGTGAACTATAAAGAGAGAATTAAGCAAATACTCTGTTTCTAGAGAATGTTTCCAGTCTATCAGTAGGCACCTAACTGATCTGCCATAGGCACCTAACTGATCTGCCATACAGAGACCAGAGGTTTATTCTACAGAAGAGATGAAGAGAAGAGGAAGAAAAGAAGAAAGAAGAGAAGAGAAAACAGGACAGGACAGGACAGGACAGGACAGGACAGGAGAGGACAGAAGAACAGAACAGAATGGACCAGAGAAGAGCAGAAGAGTTCCTAGGCAGTTAAAGCCAAGAGACACCAGGGAGAGCTAGAGGTAGATAACTCTGCCTTTGAGGATTACATTCACTGGAGTCCTGATGAGTTGAAGACCATTTTATTCAGGTTGGACTTCAGAGCCCTGATCCTCAAAGTCTTTCTCTTGGGGCAGAGGATTGCCTAAGACTTTCCTGAGGATTCTGACCACAGGAGGATAAGCCTATGTATCACAATACCCAGGTTCCCTCAAATTCTGCCTTGCGGACATCCTAGAGTCAAATTTGCATTGAGGACTCCCGACCACACACACACTTCCAACCAACATTTTGATAACCGTCCTTTTTTCTTTTCTTAAGTCACAGTCTTATTATATAGCCCTGGATGGCCTGGAACTTGCTATACAGACCCTGAGAGATTCACCTGCATCTGATTCCTGGATGCTGGGATTAAAGGCATGTACTACTTACTATAGACAGCTAGATTTTCATTTTGAGGAGTGTGTGTGTGTGTGTGTGTGTGTGTGTGTGTGTGTGTGTGTGTGTGTCCCACCTCCATAGCCAGAAGATAGCATTGAATGCCTTGTAACTGTAACTACAGGGGATTGTGAGCCATTTGTGGTAGATGCTTGGAACTGAACATAGGTTCAGCCAGAGCTATGAGTGTTCTTAAGCATGAACCATCTCTACAACCTTTAAACTTTCATCTTAAATACAGCCAATTTATAAGAGCCATTTAAGGACAAAATTCTGACATAAAATAGAGATTAAGAGAAATACACAGAAATAATATGAATAGATATTTAAAATGCAGCAATAACTCCTATTATTACCATGAAGATATTAGAGGGCATTTTTATCCTTGAAACAAAAAAAACCTAAAAAATATATATGTAAGGGTAAGATGCTCGGAGCAATAAGGCACTTGCCACCAAGCTTGGCAACCTGAGTTTGATCCCTGGGGTCAACACAGTGGAAGAAGAGCGCCACCTCCTGTAAGTTATCCTCTAGCTTCACACACATCATGGTACAGGTGTGCCTGACTCCCCTCCCCCACACCTCAATTAAAAAATGTAATAAAATAAAGTTTAATTACATGAGACATTTTAGGACAATGAATGAAAACCGTTATCAAGGAAAACAGAATTGGATCTCCACTACACTGTGCTGGGAATGTCGGATGTGTGACTGCTATGGAGGGCGCTGGTCAGTCATCTTCTTTTGCAATGTGTATTTAGAAGAATGAAATGGAAATCGGGTTCTTGAAGAGTTAACTTGCACTCCCACATCTACTGCTGCTGGGCTACCACTATGCAAAACAGCCCAGGGGTGAAAAACCACTCAGCCTACTGCTGAAAGGGAGAGCATTTAGGGGAAAGCTGCCGGTTATAAACAATGGAGTATCAATGGAGTATTAGTCTCGAGATACGCAGAAATCCTACAGTGTGACACGGTTGAGCTTGGAGGACACCATGGCTAGTGAACTAAGACAATCCTGAAAGGACCAGAACAGAAAGATTTTACTCATGAAATAGCTAAATAGCCAAACTCCCAGAGGCAGAAAGTAGAGAGCAATGATTGCTATGCCTGGGACAAGGGAACTAGGAGTCATTGATCAGTGTGTAAGGTGAAGGAGGCATAAGTAAACTCTAGAATTCCACTGAGACCTGTGCTACCTGCAGTTACCAATGTGGCAGTGTACATTTAAATATTTTACAAGGAGGTAAATTTCATTTAAATATTCTTTCCCCAAGACAAGTAATCACAACTCACAGGAACTCTAGGCTTCGTCTTGGTTGTGGCAATGGTTTCATGGGTATGTGTGTATTTGTTAAAATTATTCAGTTGTATATTTTATATGTATTTTTTTAATATTTTTCCCTCCGTCTTTATTAACTTGGGTATTTCTTATTTACATTTCGATTGTTATTCCCTTTCCCAGTTTCCTGGCCAATATCCCCCTAACCCATCCCCCTCCCTTCTATACAGGCTTCCCCTCCCCATCCTCCCCCCATTACCGCCCTACCCCCAACAATCACGTTCACTGGGGGTTCAGTCTTAGCAGGACCCAGGGCTTCCCCTTACACTGGTGATCTTACTAGGATATTCATTGCTACCTATGAGGTTGGAGTCCAGGGTCAGTCCATGTATAGTCTTAGGGTAGTGGCTTAGTCCCTGGAAGCTCTGGTTGGTTGGTTATATGTATTTTTATTTGTACTTTTGTTGTTGTCATTTTGTTTCTTCAAGACAGGGCTTCCTCTGTGTAGCCCTGGTTGTCCTGGAACTCTGTAGAGCAGGCTGGCCTTGAACTCACAGAAATCTGCCTCCCTCTGCATCCCAACTGCTGGGATCAAAGTCATGTGCCTGTTACTGCCTCTGCCTGTACATTTTAAATGTATGCATCAGTTACAGCTTCATAAAAATGTTAGCAGTCTGAGCTGGAGAGATAGCACACACTTAAAATCACTTACTGCTCTTGCAGAGGACGGCAGGTTTGTTCTGAGCACTCATGTCTAACTGCTTAAAACCGCCTGTAACTCCATCTCTTCTGGTTTCAGCCAGCCCCTGCACACATGTATGCATATGCACACACACACACACACACACACACACACACACACACACACAATTAATCCTAAAAATAATATTAAAATCATATGAGTAATGTAAAAGATGAGCAACATTTACATAAAACATATTCTATGAATATATGGTTTTCCTGGACTACACCTTTAAAAAGGTATATATAAAGTAAACATTTCAGAGCTAGGGGTGTAACTTAGTGAGTAGAGTATTTGACTTGCACAGAAAAAGCACTAAATTTGAGCCCAGTACCATAAAAAGTTGAATAATGGTAGCAATGGTGGCAAGTTGTTACATGGCACTCTGTTTTAGAAAAGTAAAAAATACGAATAAGAAAACAAGCATTTAGGTAAAAAGAGCACTTGAAAATTAAAAATGAAAAAGCAGCCTTTAAGAACACGACAAGGGCTTGGGAAAGAAAGCTGAAGGGCCAGACGAAGAAGAGTGATGTGTGAAGAAGAGAAAGGAAAGAGGAAAATGCAGGAAGGCTCACCACAGTTCAGCAGTTGCATGTGTGGTTATGTGCCGTATGTGCGTGCATATGTGTTTGTGTGTATGTGTTAATGTGCCTGTAAGTGACTGTGTATGTGTGCTTCTGACTATATGTGTATATTCCAGGAAGAAAAAAAATGTACATTAAAGAGGAAGAAATGAAAATACTTAGGAAAAATTTTCCCGAATCAAAAGACAAGAGGTTTTTGGATTGAAATCTCCTCAAATTGAGCACAACAGAGAAGCATGGGTTCCACTTTGTCTCTGCTGCTCTGAACTAGCACCCTGACAAACAGCAGCCTAAGGGAGAAGGAGTTTATCTTAACTCACGGTGGTAGCAGGGGAGTCCACGTACTGGGAAATTACAACGATTAGTCACGTTACCTCCACCATTAAGAGCAGAGAGAAACGAACACATGTCTGCTTGATGTTCCACTGGCTTTCTCCACTTGTATATAGTGCAAGATCCACCCCCTGTGGCCCCGGGTTGCTGCTGACCACAGTGGGCTGCATCTTCCCTTAACAATTCACACAATGAATACAATCTTACGGGCACAGCCACAGCTGTGGGTCAACCTTCCCAGGCCATTCTAGATTGAGTCGCTGGACTATCAAAACCAACCGTCACACTTATCAATGCATATCACTGTGACATGTTAGAATAGTTGGAGATGAGAAGAGTGTGGGTGGCCAGATCTTCTCACTCATGTACATAATATGTACACATGTGTGCTCACCCCCACCCCTCTACCGCCCCCAAACATGTACCAGGACTCACTTCTTAGTGAATACAATGGAAAATAAGAAAATAATGGAGGAATACCTTATCACCAGTCCCAAATCCTGCTGGTAAACTAAGGCAAACTCTTTTTTTTTTTTTAATTAACTTGAGTATTTCTTATTTACATTTCGAGTGTTATTCCCTTTCCCGGTTTCCATGCAAACATCCCCCTCCCCCCTCCCCTTCCTTATGGGTGTTCCCCTCCCAACCCTCCCCCCATTGCCGCCCTCCCCCCAACAGTCTAGTTCACTGGGGGTTCAGTCTTAGCAGGACCCAGGGCTTCCCCTTCCACTGGTGCTCTTACTAGGATATTCACTGCTACCTATGAGGTCAGAATCCAGGGTCAGTCCATGTATAGTCTTTAGGTAGTGGCTTAGTCCCTGGAAGCTCTGGTTGCTTGGCATTGTTGTACATATGGGGTCTCGAGCCCCATCAAGCTCTTCCAGTTCTTTCTCTGATTCCTTCAACGGGGGTTCTATTCTCAGTTCAGTGGTTTGCTGCTGGCATTCGCCTCTGTATTTGCTGTATTCTGGCTGTGTCTCTCAGGAGCGATCTACATCCGGCTCCTGTCGGTCTGCACTTCTTTGCTTCATCCATCTTGTCTAATTGGGTGGCTGTATATGTATGGGCCACATGTGGGGCAGGCTCTGAATGGGTGTTCCTTCAGTCTCTGTTTTAATCTTTGCCTCTCTCTTCCCTGCCAAGGGTATTCTTGTTCTCCTTTTAGGGGAGAAATTCCTTTTTTTTTTTTTTTTGGTTCTTTTTTTCGGAGCTGGGGACTGAACCCAGGGCCTTGCGCTTCCTAGGCAAGCGCTCTACCACTGAGCTAAATCCCCAACCTTGTTCTCCTTTTAAAGAAGGAGTGAAGCATTTACATTTTGATCATCCATCTTGAGTTTCATTTGTTCTAGGCATCTAGGGTAATTCAAGCATTTGGGCTAATAGCCACTTATCAATGAGTGCATACCATGTGTGTTTTTCTGTGATTGGGTTACCTCACTCAGGATGATATTTTCCAGTTCCAACCATTTGCCTATGAATTTCATAAAGTCGTTGTTTTTGATAGCTGAGTAATATTCCATTGTGTAGATGTACCACATTTTCTGTATCCATTCCTCTGTTGAAGGGCATCTGGGTTCTTTCCAGCTTCTGGCTATTATAAATAAGGCTGCTATGAACATAGTGGAGCACGTGTCTTTTTTATATGTTGGGGCATCTTTTGGGTATATGCCCAAGAGAGGTATAGCTGGATCCTCAGTAAGCCAAATTCTTGGTGCACATGTGAGGATTGAGGACACGCAATCACAGGCGTTCACAATAAGAAAACAGGGATGACCTGTAAACCCTTATCCAGGTAG
This sequence comes from Rattus norvegicus, assembly GCF_021556685.1. Classification (NCBI taxonomy): domain Eukaryota; kingdom Metazoa; phylum Chordata; class Mammalia; order Rodentia; family Muridae; genus Rattus; species Rattus norvegicus. The sequence continues at coordinate 59,215,777 of NC_141539.1, forward strand.
ATAATGGAGGAAAAAGAAAGACAAGCATTCCAGGAGAGAGGAGGAGAGCTTAGGATTTCCCCAGGGTGCTGGCGAAGGGGACAGGAGCTGCACACAGACACACAGAGTTCTGAGGCTTCTCCTGGCTCCTAGAGGTCATCTTTTTCCTCACTTGAGCTCCCCAGTGAGTATATGAATATCTTCTCTTTGTGAGCCCTAATCTTCTCTTATATTAAACTGCAAGCCACATTGGATTAGGGCCCACCCTTAATACCCCATTTAATGTAATTACTTCTAAATGCCCTATCTCCAATACAGTCCCACGGGACCAGCATACATAACTTCTCCATATGAATATAGGGAGGCGTGAGTCAGCCCTTAGGGTGGAAAATTAAACAAACGAGAACTCCAGGGATTCAGAAGGACAATAAAGGAAAAGCGGAGTATAATGCATGGTTTAGTTCTGAAAAGCATACTTTGTCTCAACAATGTAATGAGTGAATATTGATTTAACTGAAATTACACTACAATCACGTAAGGAGACTAGAAAGTGGGAAGTATGCATGTGTGTGGTACAAGTGGGAACAAGAAGGGAAAGAGCTAAACCCTCGTGTCCCCTTAGTGGAAACAAAAAAACTTGTGCAAAGGAGAAAAATCAGGAAGCAAAGTACCACTGAGAAGAACTGAAAGGTTCTCATCGGAGGACAGGTGATGGGGCAAGCCCTGGGGCCGGTTGCTAAGTCACAGAACTACTTAAGGTTTTACATTTACTATGTAAATGGTTTTACATTACACAGAGCTATTAAAATTCAGAAAATATGTTTAAAGGGGTAGAAGGCTGAATCTTCGCTTTTACTCTGCAACTTCATTAGTGCTTTACCTAATTTACTAAACAGTTGTTCGTCCCACGGTATTCTGTCAGGAATCACTATTTCTTACATATCTGTTCCTTTATTTTCCCCATGTGTGTCTCTCTAAACATTATCTAATAAAATCGGAGAGACACCATAATTTCTCAGAATTTGAACCTCTTCATAATTTCATGACTTCCTCGGTGATTCCTAGTAGAAATTAGAGCTTGCTTATGATTTTGCTATCCCAGACTTTCTGCGAGTAGGCATGGACAGCGGCCAGACCAAGCCATTACAGTGTACCCACCCTGCACTTCAACCAGGAATCAGCAAAACACCAGATTATTTCTTTTAGTAGCAGAGATGAGACAAGGTTGTCCACAGCAGGGGAGTGGTGGGCGTCGTGCTCCGAGTCCTCGAACAGTGGCTGTTGCTGCAGACACCAGCACGGCAGGCATGGGCTTCTGTTGCTCTCTTCGTGGGACCTCATGCTGCCATAAGATTTTTTTTTTTTAATTTTTACCATGCTTGCATTTGACCTGAGAATATTTTGAACTGTATTTTTAAACCTCATAATATCCACCCAACCTCATTTCAGTAAGTACGTTTCTGCAGAAGTCAGTAGGAGAATACTTCTGTCCTTTTTATTACTTAAATTGAAGTCCCATGTGAAGAAAAGTTCCTATTGGGATGTCTAATGAGAAGGAATGAACCCATCCACGTAACAGAAATAAAATAATGAGGAAAATATCCCTGACTTACTTTCCTCAAGCTTTTATAACCGATGACCAAGTACATGTCATTTGTGATTCGCTGATAACTTGGAATTTTTGCATTTATGGTGGGTTTTAATTTACTCATCCTTCCCTTAAATAAGCAGTGCCAGGCTGCTGAAATCAGTTGGCACAGTAGCGAGGAAAAACAGACCGAAGTCCCAGGCTTTGTTGTAGCAGTAGAGGTAGATTGAAAACACACACACACACACACACACACACACACACACACACACACACACACACACACACGTAAGTTGCACATTATAATGTAAGTGGGTAAATGTTGTGGGGAAAGGCCTGGAGAGGGGGAGGAGGGGACGGTGCTGCTGGGAGAGTTGGCTTCCAGGGGTGCCTGAAAAGGCTCTGTGAAGGAGACAGAGTAGGCTAGTTGTAGGACCAGCACTTGGGATGATCCAGGGCTTGATAGAAAGAGACAGGATGGTGGCTGGAATGGCTGAGTTCCATGACCGAGTAATAGCCAGGCCCTCTTTGTGTGGTACCGAAAGTAACAGTAACAAGAGACCATTCGGGTTTTGAGCAGAGGGGTGACTTGTTTGCATGTAGGTTCCCACAGGTCACGGGGGTTTTTGTTGTTTTGTTTTTCTTGTTTGTTTGTTTGTTTGTTTTTGATCATATAAAGTGATTTTAGTGATGCAGAGGTAATTCCTCCCCGGACCCCAGGAGTAACTGATGATGGGAAACAGATTTGGTTGCGATTGTTGGCAGGAAGTATCCTAGAGACCAATGGGCAGAGGCCATGGCTACTGCTAAATGTCTTAAGATGGTGAGACAGCAAGAGGCACTCAGCTCACAAAGCCAGTAGCATTATGGCTGAGACACTCTGAGCAAAGACCCTGCCTTTGAGACCACTGATTAAACAACATGGTGACAGTCTCAGAAACCCTACAGTTGTGTGTAAATTAAGTTCCTTATGTTTGAATATTGAAATACCGTATTTCCTAAAATAGAATTTTAACTATTAGAGGGAATTCCTCTTAAAATTTAATTATTTAAATTAATTTAAGTCCTCATGAAAATCGGAAGGTTTCATCATGCCATCTCACACGTATGTCTCACCATATGGTGCTGGTTAATTGTTTGACCCAAGCTAGGGTTATCTAGGAGGGAATATAAATTGAGAAAATACCTTCAGAAGATTCTGTTGAAAGGCCATTTCTTAATTAGTGATTCATGGGGGAAGACCTAGCTCTTTGTGGGTGGTGCCATCCCTGGGATGGTGGTCCTGGGCTCAATAAGAAATCAGGCTGAGCAAGTCATGGAGAGAAAGCCTCCTGCCACAGCCTCTGCATCAGCTCGGTCTCTGGGTTCCGGCTCTGCTTGAGCCCTCGTCCTGCCTTCCTCTGACGATGAAGTGAGATGTGGAAGCTGAACAAGCCCCTTCCTTCCTAAGTTGCTCTGGTCATGGTGTTCTATCCCAGCAATACTAACCCTAGCGAAGACCTGTGGTTCTAATTCATTCCCCAGACGTACAGCCTTCCTTTTCCTTATTCTCCCACTGGAGCTGGTCCGCTGCTTTTCTCCAGTCTACTCCTCCTTTTTGACTTTCTTGTCATATGTATCCCATTACTTTCTGTTCACCAATGTCCTAACATCTCTTCCTTCGCATGGTTCCCCTTTCTGCCTCTGTGTTCTAAAATCAGCGCTACCCCAACAAACCCAAATTCTACACTCGAGTGAAAACGTGTAGTATTTGTCTTTCTGAACCCAGCTTACTTTGCATAATATAAGGATTTTTTCAGTTCCGTGCCCACAAGTGCCATGACTTCATTTTTCTTCATGGCCGTGTAAAATTCCATTCTGAATATGTACTACATTGTTTTTATCCATTCATTGATTGGTGCACATCTAGGCTGATTCCTGGTTATGATGAACGGAACAGCAAAGAGCATGGATGTAGGAGTGTCTCTGGCATGTCGACTGAGACTCTGTGGGGTGTAGACACTGGAGTAATAAATTTCAGCTGCAGGGGAATTCTAGTTTTGTTTTGCTTGTGCACATTTCACACTGACTTCCTTGGTGGTGTCACAAAGTTGCATTCACACCAGCAGTGTGTGAGCAGTCTTTCCCAGCATCCTCGCTGGCATTTGCTGTCCTTGGTGTCGCTAATGATAGCCATTCTTACTGGAGTGGGGGCAGAGTCTGTCGGCAACTTAAATTTCCATCTTGTGGGGGAGAATTGTAATACAACACATAGGAAGGGAAAAATAAAAACTAATATGCATCCTGGTTTTCTAGGTTCACTTCTATGGTGTTTCTGCCTAATGAATTAAAACAGTATTTTATACTAGCTTAAAACGTATAAGCCGAAAATAATTAAATCTTTAACCTTAAAAAATTAAGCTTGAAAATATTCAGAAGTAGTGGTTGTATCTAATCAAGGAGATTTTATTTACATGCTTTTCCTCTCTTATTTGCAAATTACTGAAAATTCTACGGGAACACTTTCCAAAAATAAATTGCAGGTTTCTTTTAAAAGGACAACTTGAGGGGACTGGCCCAGCCGGTATGAGCACTGGCTGCTCCTCTGGAGCACATGGATTTGATCCCTCGCTCCTACCATGGCGGTTCACAACTTCTGTAAGTCCCGTTCCAGAGGATCTCCTGTCCTCATCTCTGCCGGCACTGCATGCATCCAGAGAGTGCGTACATGGTGGCAAAAGACCCATATATGTAAATTAAAAATATTTTAAAACTCAAAACTGAATGTATAATGTTCATATCCATGACTTTCACAGCCATGCAGAGAGAGGGCTTTATATTGGTTATTTCTGCTGATTTTGTTTTTAGTGTTTTAAATATTTGGCAAAATATTAGCCTTCCAACAAAGTTGACAAAGTAATATAGTTAATGTTACTTGAGGTAAGAGAAATTCATCCTAAGAGCACAAATTATGTGGGACTCACACAGTTTACTTTGCTTATTAATGGCTTTTGTATTCAGGATGGGAGCTTTTAATTATTTTCTAGAAAAAGGTAAGGTGTTTCCAAATGGTTAAATGCATATATTCAAATTTATTACAAGTAAACCCTAAGGGATATCTCCCAGATTTCTGCATTATGGGTACCCAGTCAATCACTAATCAGGAGAAAATTTCATGTTACTTCATTCAGTAATCTCAGGAGCATTTAGAACGTGTCATGTGGATTCACCTTCCGTACATAGTTACACGGACTACATAAATGTGTTCTTCGGGAAGAAGCAATCAGGGATTTTGGGAAGCAAAGAGTCCTCTGCAAATAAGAAAAAGACAAGTGAATGATTCTGTCTCTTCTCCACCCCACCCTCTTCAGAAGCAAGAATAAGATGTTGATAGGTGTGGGGTCCTTTGCTTTCTGCAGATCCCTTCTGTGGATCAACTGTATGAAAGATCAGCGAGTGGCTGGGGGGCAGACAAGACTCAGTCACAGATAGCAGGGAAATCCCCTCAATTCCCTAATCGTGTCTCTCGATTTACAAATGGTGTGGTCATCGTTGCCCTGCCTGATGATTGCCATCTTGGTTTTACTCAGACTTCGACGACCCAGGATACTTTCTGGCAGGGTGTCGAGAAGAGTTTTGAATTTTAATACCCATTAGGGGTACATATACTTTCCATTTCAGTTGTTAGTTGCCTGAGCCTTGAAGGAATTCGTATTTTTTTCCTTTTAGAAGTTACTTCGAGATAAGAGACAGACTGTTGCTTATAGTTGATATTGAATGCAATTTCATTTTCCATTTTCACCCAGTTGGTTAAGAAAATGTAATGACACCTTGAAATGTTCTCATAAACATAGCTGTTTAAAAATTCTGTGTTGTGAATACAGACTTTTGCACTGTTAGGGAAAAGATTAGCATCCTTCTGATGGAGATCTGAATTTGAAAGGTTCAGGTAGATTTACCAATGTATAATAAACAAAATCCAGGTAAAAAGTACACTGTAGCTGTCTTCAGATACACCAGAAGAGGGCATTGGATCTCTTTACAGATAGTTGTGAGCTACTATGTAGTTGCTGGGAATTGAACTCAGGACCTCTGGAAGAGTAGTCGGGTGCTCTTAACCACTGAGCCATCTCTCCAGCCCAAAAAGCCATCTTCTAACCAGTTAACTTACTGCCTGGGTTTAAGTGTCAGTTGATTCTGTTCTTTTGCTTGAGAAGAGCTGGGAGCCCTACACTGAGGCCATTACAGCGAGGGCAAGGTGGGGAGGCTCTTCCTTCTAAACGACAGCTTCTAAAGGAAGCTTTTCATACTATGCTTCTGGCCTGGAGAACTATCCCTAAAGTTGGAGACTTGCTGACATCTTTTTCCTTTGACCAAAGGATAAAGATCTATGAATCCAAGGACTTCAGAACGAGATAGAGCACAGGTTAAAAGTTGGTCCATCAAAGTTCTTAATGTAAAACCCAAAACTTTGAGGTGACTAGAGGAAAACATAGGAAATGTATCTTAAAGACATATGTAACAATTTCCTGACTAGGACTCTAATAGCTCCAGAAACAGTAGCAAGAATTTACAAATAGGACTTAATGAAATAAGAAAACCTCTGCAAAGCCAAAGAAACAGTAAAGAGATAGACTAGAGTGGGAGAGAACTCTTGTCAACTATTCTACAGGAACCACTATACAAAATACGAAGACTGAAACAAAACTAAATACCAAAAGAACAAATAATCTAATCAACAAATGATAAAATAAAGTGCCAGTCAGTCACGTAATTTTATTATATTAATAAAAAAATAAATGCAAGAAACAGATATACCTATATACCCAAGCTTTTGTTGACACTATTCACAGCATATGAATGGATAAGTAAAATGTGTGTGTGTGTGTGTGTGTGTGTGTGTGTGTGTAGAAGTGTATTCAGTGGTGTATTAAAGTCATCATAGGGTGAACAAAATCATCCTGTTTCAGAAAAACATTGGAGAATAGAGCTTCGTTATGTCAGATGAAATAGGCCAGAAATTGTACTAAATAGTACATCATTTTTCTATTATGTGGGTTACAGACTTAAAAAGCAAGACATGGAAACATAAGAAAAATGGTTTAGGATGAGGACAGGAACCAGGAGTGGCAGACTTGGGAGAGGATATGGAGGGGTGAATATGTTAAATGTATGTTACATATGTTACATATGGAGGCATTACAATGACACCTATAATTCTATGTGATTAACATGCATTAGTAAAATGTTTATAAGTGCAATATTAGTAAAAGAGTGCAGATCTGAGACACTTTACAAAGTATATAGTGTCAAGGTTCAGAGACTTCATTACAATTAGCATTTGGATAAAGGTGAGGTTGGGAACAACAAGTAGAAAGAAACTGGACCGGGACAGTGGTTAGCTTTCAGTTGCTACGTCTAAATATTGGAGTAAATCAACTTGGAGCAAGACTTTTGGCCCTGTGTTCCAGAGCTTTCATTCTGTTTTCAGTCTAGCTGAATTGTGGCTGATAGTGAGGCAGAATATTTCAAGAGAAATGTGTGGCAGATGAGATTGTTTAAGATAGCCAGAAAGCTAAGAACGAGAGAGAGTCCATGGTTCCAGCAGACCCTTAATGACACGATGAGGCTTCCACTAGACTTCACCTCTAATGTTCCCATCACCCTTATTAACACCATAGACTGGTCACCAGGCACTTGCCATAGGAGACTATGAAGGCCCTGGTAGATGGAGAACATTACAAGAGACCTAGCAGGGAAGCTTCCAGATGATCCATAGAGTCAAGGGCCAACCTGTAAAACCTGATAGTTCTAGTGGATACCAAGCAACTGTTTCTCATTTGCTTTCGTCAATCTGCACACCTCTCCAGCCCATAGAAAACCTGGCTGGAGATATGGGTAAAGACAGTTGTCGCCATAGCACCATAGCATCCCTAGGGAAGACTGGAATGGAGATGAAGAGGCAAGAAAAGGGACAACTACATCTCCCTAGTTAATAAAGAAAGCAGATTACCACGCACAGTCAAACAATTCCCAGTAAAATGTTTGGAAATGAGATTGCAATAAATACCTCAACAGTGAGATGTAAATTTCATCTCCACCAAGGTAGGGCGTGGTGTGGTGTGTGTGTGTGTGTGTGTGTGTGTGTGTGTGTGTGTTTGTGCGCGCGCGCACACACACACCTATCTGTGCTTCATTTGTAAAGAAAGAATAATATATGAAAAATATTTTCATTTATGAACTTGATCTAAGACATTGCCTGAATGGACTGTAAGATTTTGGAATTACTGGGAAAGGAGGGACAGCCAAGCTTTCCTTTACAGAACTTGGGAGGCAGAAATAAATCTGTGGTCTGATAGAATTCCACCTTGTTTTACTCAAAATACCAGATGTACCTACATCTGATGGGTAGGTCCCTGATATCTCTATATGTTATATATATATATATATATATATATATATATATATATATATATATATATATATATATAAAATATATATAGTGTTGCTTTACAAATAATACTTAATACTCTAAACATTAAAGCATGAAATGAAGACACTTAAGTAACTTAAAGATAAAACCCAACATTACCTTATTATGATGGAGCCACAAATATCTTAATTTTTTAAATCTAGAAAGATCAACAACCTCTGTCAGGTCTCTGGAAAGGAGAAAAAAACATAAATATTAGCAACAGGTCATTTGCTTATTGATAAGGCTGGCCATACTGCCTAGGATAGTTTGGGAGGAACTGACAAGGCCTCTCTGTCCTTTCAGAATTGATGGTGCACTTACGTTCTAATTTCAGAAGGAATAGCATTTGATTTAAACTTTCATTCTCAGTAAAGCTCATTAGCTGAAATTTATATCTTATTATTGCAGAGTTTGTTTCCATCTCATTTCAAAACACTTTGCTGGACTTTGGGGAAGGAGAGAAAAATGAAGGGGACCTTGGACTGTCAACTCAATGTGAAATATTAAACTTAGTCTTGTCTGCAGGTTCCCACTCTGTGATTGGTCTGCAAACTTCAGATCCTCTAGCTATTCCAGTCCTCCCACGCCTTCTGCCACATTCCCTGAGCCTTCGAATGGGAATGAAAACATTCCCATTGTACATGAATCCTTTGGGATTGGGTTCCACACTGCTGCATTTTAATTGGTTGTGGTTTTCGGTGGTGGCCTCCATCTGTTGCAAAGAGAGTTTCCATGGTAAAGAATGAAGATTACACTTCTCCGTGGGTATAAAGAAAATGCTTATAAATTGTTGTAAGGGATGGCAATTAGTAAGTCAGAAGTTGCAAATTCTTCTCCAATAACCATCACATCACTAGCATGCAGTACTTATCTTGGTTTCCAGTACCAGGCGTGATTCTCCTACTTGTTGAACATATATATCATCAGTATCCATGGTGTTACTGTACCCTTAGGCTATCATTCAATGCTGGTCCATAAGCAACAAAGGTGAGTAAGACCGTTGGTTGCCTCCCTCCTTTGGACTCATACATGTTGCCTTCTGGTACCACAAAAGCTAATCAATCCTTAGGGAGTTCTAGCCTAGCGGTCCCTGGCTCTGCTTCTGAAGTACATCTTGACTTATTTTATCTGCTATGAACTGCCTGGTATAGGTGCTGCAAATTCAGGTCCTCTGTAAGAATAGTATGCACTCTTAACTACAAAGCCATCTCTCTAGCCCACAACCTTAAAAAAGATATAATTGCTACATTTTCCTCACTCTATTGTGTGTGCATGTGTATGTGTGTGTATGTGCATGTGTGTTCCTGTATGCACATGTGTATGCATGCATGTGCATGTGCCTATGTGCGTGTGTGTGTGTGTGTGTGTGTGTGTGTGTGTGTGTGTGTGTGTGATTTTTCTTGGAGTCATTTCAAAATATGGCTTCTTATTGCGGGCCTCTCATTTCTGAATAGCTCTTTATTCATGTCTTCTAAACTAAAATATTCTCCTGCAAATCATAATACTATAATCCTACCAAAGGAGGTTAAGTTTAATTCAGTAATGTAAATCATCAAATTATTCACATCCCCATACTCTCCTATATTTCCTTTTTAGTTTGTTTATGTCTTATCAATATTCACATATTACATTCAGTTGACCTAACTCCAGTCATTGTAAGTATACATTTGCCAAAGTATGCCCTATTAACATATTTACATATTGAACAGTCCTAGACCACACTACGTATTCTTGACCCATCTCACAGTTTCCTAACAGTTATATTCCAGATACATCACTTTAATGGCATTGGTGGAAAGTCTGTGTTACCTCAGAAGGTTAACGATGTCAGTTTGTCTCACTCCTGGTAAAACTAAGTTCTGTTATTTGTTTAGGGTCTGCCAGGTCTGTATTGTAAAAGTGTAAATTTTATAGTAAAAAGCTAATGTGTAGGGCCCAACTCTGACTCCACACATGACATTGTGCTCCTCACAATGGTATTGCCTTCAATTGGTGACCCCTGCCTGATTTGGAATTGATCCCCATTCTTCTTACATTAATTAACTTTTCTTACTACAAAGAGCATTTGCATGGCACTAACGCATTCTCTCTCTGTAGTCTGCGGTCTGTTTCTGGAAACGACTCCTTGGAACATGGGGCATCTGACTCCGGCATTAGACAGTGATGACAGCATGTTAATTTTAACTCTTCATTGATATAATAAAAACAACCTCTACTTAGAAGTATAATGATTTTGAGCCTCACTTTAGAAATTTCATATAAAATTTAATCCATTAGTTATCAATGGGTCCAATCATCCTTATCAGTTTTCTTATAGTAATAATATGAATGTTGAAAATGTTGTTATAACATAAATGTAACAAAGTGATACTTTTTTGAAAGTTCTCTCAAGCTGGGCATATTTATTCTGCACCACCTGTCCTACAACAAGAATAAGCTGTTACATTTTAAGATGAGGCCAAGCAAGACTGTGAGGTATAAACTTACTACTAATGATGCTATGACTTCTGCTGACAATAATATGTCAGTGCATGTTACAGAGTATATGCTTTGCAGTTACCAAGAGATACTGAAAAGACACCGTTGTTGCAAGGGCAACAGGGATTTAAGCAACGCTCACCTAGTTTATGCTTATAGACCGTGAAATATTTTTTGCCCTGACTCTGTTGTCTTTCATATAAGAAGACCAATAATCACTGATAGCTAAGGTTCGATATTTTTAATTTTTCTAGTGTTTTAAAGCTATCCCTTTTATCTACCCACTCTTGTGATCAGTATGGCATTGTTAGAGTTGCAAAAGGCTTATTGATGCAACGTTTTGACCATATAAATTTTTACTATTGTTATAAATCAAACTGATTTCTAAAAAGACTCAAAAAGCTCAAAAAGCATGACCTCGAACATGTTCAAATTTTTTGCTCTATTCTAAAACATTTGTTTGTTTAAAGTTAAGGATCAAACCCACATCCATGCTGGGCAAAGTGCTTTGCCAATGAATTATACCCAAGCATTGGCTTAAATTTCAAGTGGAGCATCTCTTTATTATCTTACCAACAAGCAATTCAGACCCACTAAAAATTACACATTTTTCTGTAGTAATAAGGTAAAATAAATATTTAATATTGCCAAAGAAATATGTGTATTAATGAATAAGTTCTCAAATCATTGTAGACACAGTGATTAAATTCATTGTTAAACTGGGCTGTTTCATTAAAGTGAGGCTGGATTCCAAAGATTTTAAATAAATAAATATATGCCATGCCTATTATATAATAACACACAAATTATTCATGGCCAGCGAAGCCCAAGAAAGGGAGAAATCAAAGTCACAGGGCCAGTGAAATGACTCAGGGTTAAAGGAACTTGAAGGCAGAGCTAAGGGCTTGAGTTTGATCCCTGAGTCCTACAAGGTGAAAACAAAGAATTGATTCCCTGAAGTTGTTTTCTACCCAAATCCCAATACAAAATAAATATAAAAATTAATGAAAAGGAACAGCAATCCGGTCTTTGTCCATGTTGTTTCACTATAACCCTTTACCTCAGAATGGGTTCTTTATAAAGAACAGATTTGATGAGGCTCAGGGTAAATATGAGGCACAAGACGAATCTTTATCTCTTCCTCAGATTCTGTCACAAAGAAAGAATAATATCCTCCCCACTTTTTCTCTCATCAGAGTACGATCCTGACAATGGCAAAGACATGATTTTATGGTGTGTGGTCCCTAAATAGTAATTTATTTATTTTGATGCTTAAAGAGCTAATGGCCAATGGAAATCCTGGTTGGCTGCAATTTCTGCATGATCTTTAAGATCCTAGGGGATTTTCATGATATAGATCCCCCACACCCATGTACGAACTACAAAATGCAACCTTTGCTCCTGTTAACCATAGGACACATCTGTGTCTGGCATGGTGCTCACCAACTGGAAGGACTCGTGCTGGCTTCCGGGAGGAGTCTTGTTTCTAAGCACTGTAGCAATAGCAATGCCTTTCTTGTCCTGGCACTGAAGGTGAATGACAGACCTAAGAACCTAAAGGAAAGTGACCAGCACAGCGGGGCACAGGGACATACACAAACTTGCTCTCAGGATGATGGGAGTTGCATGCTTTGCCTGAAAAGAGGAAAGAAATAAAGAGCAGTGGCCTGGCGGAACATGCATGGGCATGGTGTGATGCTGTTGCAAAGAATTTTTCTCTTGCCCACTTTCTTTCTCTTACTCCTGTTCTCAACAGCAGAGAATGGATTGCTAAGTCCCAGGTTTGGATAGCATCTGTCCCTCTTGCTACATTATGACCTGGTGAAGATGTGGGAGGGTTGGGGAGCAAACTCACACCTGTTTTGGTGGCAATGGCATTAAGCCGGGAGTGTAATGCAGAGCTCTCGTGGTCTTGTTTCTCAGCATTGCTGCATTAGGGATTTAGTTTCTAAAGTATGAATTTTGGGGACACATATGAATCAGAGTAGTGCTATTGCTACTAAAATGTAAACAATGGCTGTGCAGAATGCCACCTATTGGCCAGTGGAAATACAGTGGGTCAGAGTCAAACTACCCAGCACATCCTCTCCCTCTCATACCTGGAGTCTGTCTCAGACACTGGGGTTACTGTGTTCTATAGAACACCACCTTGACATAAAGGAGAGGTTTTCTTGTTTGCTAACAAAATTAACCTAAGTGTTTTTATGAATTGTAGCAAAAGAGTTGTTTTTATAGCATAAGAACAATGAAGCATCATTCTTCTCTTCTTCTTTTCTTCTTCTTCTTCTTCTTCTTCTTCTTCTTCTTCTCCTTCTTCCTCTTCCTCCCCCTTCCCTCCCCCTCCTTCTCCTCCTCCTTCATCATCATCATCGTCGTCGTTGTCGTCGTCATCATCATCATCATCACTGAATGTTTATTATGTACCAGATCTCTATGTTCTAACTCTCACGGTCACAGCAATCCTGTAATAAGGTTGTACTATTATACAAGAATAGAATTGCTAAATGAAGTAAAAGGTATCTAGTTAATATTTGCAAGTTTTGAAAAAATAACATATTGTCTGAGACATGATACTAAAAATTATATTCAGTGTTTTTCTAGAATCCATATTTACCTGGTGTTTTATTTATTTTTAAATGTGATAATCCTAGCAGGAAAGTCACATAACATGCCAAGATCATCTTGAGGCAGCCTGGTTCAGTAACCTCTGCCTTTTAATCCCTTTCAATGTCTTGCCTCTCCAGTGTAAGTATCAGACCCTCTTAAGTGGTAAAGAAACTAGGCTGTGGTCACCTACACAGTCAGTCCTTAAAGAAGGTGTATTGAAAAACATTTGCCCCTATAAAAGGTTGTAAAATGATACTCTTCCGTGTTGATTTTTTTCCATGAAGAAAACTTACTTTTTAGAAAGGAACAGTTCCAAGACGTCAATATCCTTCTTGTGGCCACATATCTTTAGCTGATCTTCAAGTGCCTGATAACATATAATTAATCTGTCAAAGTGCATTCCGATGAGCAAAAATACTGAGACGTTTGCAGTCAATAACAATATGTCTACAAGAAGATCAAAAGAAAGGCGAATATGGAGGCAACCGCTCTAATTGATAAATTCCAACACTACAATTATATATTATTTACTCATCTTTGTGGTTGAATCTCATTACTTTTAACCCTAGGCACAGATGTGTAAATAACTTTCAACCAGAGAGGGAAGAACTACGAATATGTATAAACACCACGATCAAGTCAATTCTCTATGAGGTAGAATACTTTGGCTCTTTAACGATTATTCTAAAATGTCCCTTCAGAAATGAAGAATTAGTGTTTAACGGGGTTCTGTATTTAGAGAGAGCATCTAGAGCCAGGTTAGGGGTAGGAGTACAATATAATGTATATTTTCAGAGATGGATTTTCAGTGGCCCACTTCAGTATGCTTCAGCATCAGTAAGTTGTCAACAAGTATCAAACAAGGGATTGAATGTCATTTTCCTCTGAGTAAATTAATACAGTGTCCGTTTTCTTGCCACAGGGTTTTATTTTAAAAGTACAGGCCCAGCAACAGCTCTAACACCCTTCGCTTGTTCTTTAATAATTACCAAATGAACAGTTGTAGGCCACCTGACTGGGAGTAATATGGAATAATTACAGCCCGTCTATAATTGGCCAGGACCGTGTAGAGCTAACAAGACACAACAAAAGTGACGGGGTCACCCGTGCAGTTCTGGGGCCCACAAACATCGTAATTATGAGAGTCAAAACAATCAAAGACTTGGGGTGTGGATTTGTGGTGGGTGGTAAGACGGCAGTGTCAGAAAGCGATTTGCAAGGTTTTGAGAGTGGACTGACTGGGAAGTAGAGAACTTTAAGATGTCAGAGTAAGCAGATGAACAAGTACACTGAGAGGAACGGAGAGGGATGTATATCCTAATGGAGGATGACTGGAGGCTACCCGCTCCTCACTTCCCTTGATTCTAGAGGGAAGTTGAAGTGGGGGTGTGGAGAGTGATAGGCCGGGGCTCAAGTATTCCAATAGCTGGGTTATGTTTTACACTCACACAAACCTTGGAAAACCTCACTGGGCCAGGCGTGGATGTTCTCCCCTGGGTATTTCCTCTCAAGCATCTAAACCCTCAGCCTACACAGAGTCAATCAAGATACTGCAAAGTGACTTAGAGCCAAAGTAGAATTAAATTTTTATTCTGTCAAAGTTATACTCATGCTTTCAACTCTGTCTAGCCATTGCTACTTGGAAACACAGTGAAGTTTCCACAGAGAAATGTATTCTTGTCAATCTCAACCTGCTTCTCTGTGGCTATGAAACACTCCCCGTAATTGGCATATGGATTAAAGCATATCCTCATAGTGGAATAGTTGTCTGGGTTTTTAAAAATATAGCAAAGGGTATGATGGTCAATTTTATATGTGAACATGACTGGCTAAGAGATGCCCAGGTAGTTGTTAAACATCATCGGTGAGAGTTGGTGAGTGTTGTCTCCAGAGGAGAATGGCAGTCTGAGCAAAGAAGCTGATTCTCCGTGATATGGTGTGCACCACCCAAGACACTGTGCTGAGAATAGATCAGAAAGTAGAGGATAAGCACACTTATTGTCACTGTGGAGCAGGATGCTCACCTTCCTCTCTCCCCACACAACCTCACTCCCAGCCATTGCCCTTGAACAGGAGCAAGGCTATGGCCTTGCTTAGACGTCCAGCTTGCAGATAGCAGGTTCTAAGAGGTCCAGTCCCTCCTTCCCAGGTGAACCAACCTCTCTTAGTAAATCTCTGCCTATGCTGATGCATTTTTCTGGTTTTGTTTCCCTGAAGATCAGGGAATCTAAACATTCATTTTTTAAGTAAAATGTTAATGGGAATGTAGTTTGTTTAAGTCAATATTACCTGTTTTCTTTTTTAAAAAATTAATACATACAAAATGTACATACTAAAACAAAAGCCATCATGTGATTGAGGAAGTTTTCCTTTCTAGAATATATATTATATCTGAATGTATATATGTTACATATAAATAGATGCATCGTGTGTGTGTGTGTGTGTGTGTGTGTGTGTGTGTGTGTGTGTGTGTGTGTTTATTGAGATGGAGTCTTGCTATATGTTACACAGGCTGATCTTGAACTCCTGGGTGAATGTGATTCTCCCATCTCAGCTTCTGAGTAGCTGCCGTGTGCCGTTGGCAATGCCATAGTGCTAAACTCAAGGTAATGCATTTTTAAGTACTTGAATATTTTATAATAAACGTGTTAACCTGACAACCAGAAAGTATTATACATTTTCAAAATTTTGGCCACAGAAGAGATATTTAACATTTTAATAATTTTAGAAAAGTACGAAATGAATAGGAACGTTGCAAATATCACAAGTTGCAAACTCCTGGTACAATTAATCACTCATACATCTTCGATAATGGCATGTTCCTTTTCACTCAATAATTATGTATGACTCCAGTACAAAGTTTGAAAAGCAAAGTGCCACAACGTGCACTGTGATGTTTTTAGGTTTCACTGAGCCATGGTGGGCAGTTTTGAACTCTAGCTCCTCCAGAGGAGGACCTTCACTTAAGAGGTCTTCCAGCAGCCTTCCCTTATGATTTAACATCGTGGTAAAACACACACACACACACACACACACACACACACACACACACACACACACACACACTTTAACAATTTTGCTCTTTTCAGATTTATAACTCTATAGGATCAGGGATATTCTCAAGGATTTGCATCCACACTGCCTTATAACCACCAACACTGACTTCTTCCAGAACCTTTCCTCTGTATAACTGAAGCTCCCCTCTTCACATGCACACTCTGCCCTAAATCCTGGCTGGCAGGCAGGCATCACTCTGCTTCCTGATTCTATGAGAGTATCTTCTATGGACCTCTGTAACACTTGGCCATGGTGACTGGTCTACTTTAGTTAACAGAAGGTCCTTAGGATTTATGTAGTAGTATGTATCAGAAATTCACTTCATAAAGCTCAGTGACATTCTATTGCATCTAATACTTAAATAGATAGACTCATGGGTAGATGCTCTTTCAGTTATGGCCAACAATGCAACTGTGACCACAAGTGTTCAAAGATCTGGGCAACCCTCTGTCTTCTTCTTTGCTTAGGTAAAGGTGCAGAAATGACACAGTAATTCCAATTACTTTTTTTGAAGAGAATTTTATGTCATTTTCTAAGACAGGATAGACATGGTAGGCATTTTTAAAAAGAAATATTTTCAAAACAGTAGATCCAAACACAGTCACCCAGGCCCCATACTAAAACTCCTATAAGGGCTTAGTTTAGGCTGTAACTCTCCTCTAAGTTTACCTGGTTAAGCTAAGGGTAAATTTGGTAAGATGCCCGCCATCTATGACCAGATCTTAGCGGACAGTAAGGGACATCTAACGAGATACAAGAAGGTGGCAACTGGTAAATGCTGTAAGAAAGGGGAGACAACCTGTAGCAAAGATAGAGGAAGAAGAAATTCCTGTTCCTTTGGGGGATGAGGTCTCAGGGCAGGATCAAGAGTCTGGGCTTAAAGAAAGGCAGGAAAAGAACCAGGATTTTGATGGAAGGAAGGGCTGGTTACTCAGAGCACCACGGATAAACGGTGCACAGGATCAGCACAGCACAGCTTTGAGCATAAAGGAAAGGTCATGGACAGCAATTAGGAGGAAAAGTTTGAAAAGGTGGTTGGGAATCACATCATGAGTGTTTACTTTGTAATGTAGATTTGGGAGTGTGCACTTAATTAGTGTCCAAATAAAACTTTTATGGGCTTCAATCACTACAACCGAAAAACCACACATTTTTTTTGTAAACTGTCACTTGAAATATAAGTTGACTTCACAGGATTCATAAATACAGATACATGTATACATGTTCTACCTGGTAAAATCCAAGTAGAAAGTCTAACAAATGTCTACGTTTTCACAGGACAACTACATTACTGTTTTAAAACAGTAAATGAATGACATTATTTCCAAGACTTGTTTCAATTCCTTTTGGTGTCCTGCCCTTGTTGATATCTAAAACATGGGTTTAGTTAACTATTGGGTAATGTGACTTTGAATTTAACACAGAATGATAAGAATATCTAACTGAGTCTTTGGACTGGAGAAAGAATGTAATAAGCGTCCAGAAAATGACTCTAGCATCAATGTGTGTGTGATAGTTGAGGGTAAGGATACAGGTCTAGACAACAAGCAAAGCCACCTCTGGGAAGTCAAGCATGACTGGGTGACAGGGAATAGAGGCAAGCAATGGATAATATCACATGGTGTGTGGACAGAGGATCCAGGCAAATGGCACATAATACAGGCAACAGGGAGGCACAGGCAATGCTAGCAACGATGTCACGATACCAAAGACAACATCATGGTGGCTTGCTTGATGAAGAGAAGAGCACTTGGAAGGAAGATGCAGCCAACTGTGAAATGCTTTCTCCACGACTCATTGTCTCAGAATTTAGATGCAGGAAGTTAATGTTTTAAAATTGCAGAATAGTTGAATATTGCACTAACATCTACCAAAGGAAACATTTTTTTTAGTATAGAATGAAGTTTATTCAGGGCCCGGGGAGATGAGTTAGGAGGGTAGTAGAGGCAAAGAAGTGGGGAGAGGCAGGGAGGGGAGGGGAAGGGCGGGCATGAGCATGTGGAGAGCACATGGAGAGAGATGGGGGAAGGGAATGGAGGAAAGAACGGGGAAGGGGGCAAGGGGACAGAGCAGGAGCAAGAAGGAAAGCAAGAGCAAGGGCAGGCAACATCTTGAAGGATCAATTCCTGCACCCCCATGCAACACAGCCCAAGTCAAGATTTAGCATGGATCCCCAGTCTGCCATGGAGACTGTTAATCTGCAGGTTAGCTAGAGAGACCGAGTGGAGTTTAGCACTGCAAACACCTCCTTACCAGGAAGTTAATCTGCAGGTTAGCTAGAGAGACCTAGTGGAGTTTAGCACTGCAAACACCTCCTTACCAGGAAGTTAATCTGCAGGTTAGCTAGAGAGACGGAGAGGAGTTTAGCACTGCAAACATCTCCTTACCAGGACCCCTGGGGCATCCTCTAGGAGACCAGAGTTTTGCGTTAAACCCCTATCTACCTTAACTGAACCTGAGTCCAAGGCTGTTGATCTTGCAAGGGAGGTGCCTCTTACCTTCAGACTGCTTGGCAGAGCATTTTCTGACACCTTCTGGAGTTTAGCACATGGAAAGATGGGCAAGGAGGACTTCTGGTTTCTGGACATCAAGAAAACTTTGGCAGTGAAGGCCACCAATAACCCACTGGGTTTGGCCAAGGCCGCCTCCTTCCTTTCTACCTTTCCGTCCACTAAAGACCAAAATAAATCAGGCAAGCTCTGAAGAGAAACCCTGACTTCTATGACGTTTGTGCTGGTACATCACAGCACCTTCTGTGTCCTCTCTGTTTCCAGGCGGGTGTGCAGGCCGTGGCTCACAGTGAGGTCATCTATGCGTTAGAGACCAGGAGTGGTGGGCCCGAGGGCCAGAACAAACAGTCACCCAGCAATCATTTCAGAGTCGAGGTATAAGCACCTTTTACGGAAATGAAGTATCCCGGTAAGCTGCTAGCTTTTGTACAAGTGAGGAGTGCGGCCTTCTCTGCCGAGTCTCCGCGGAACTCCACACAAATGGAAAAACTTCACGATTTCATTCTTACGTAAAATTTGACATTTTACTCAGCGTGGATTATTATTTTGCACCGATTTTGATTTGAAATCATAGAATTAAGATATTTATTTCAAATGCTGAAGTTTGGGTACCCCTAACATATCCGCACCAAGGTCTTGCACCCATACCTAGGACAGAGAGCGAGGATGGCGGCATCTTCAAGATTCCAACCACACAGGAACTAGAACTTGCTGCTGACTGCATGGGCCAACAGCAGGAAATAAATGTTCCTTTAGCAAATCTCTCCTACCATAGCTTTTTCAAAAGTATAACTTCCGTTTTATTTTTCCAAGGTATTTTTCTTTCTGCCCTCAAGAAATCTCTTCACATGGACTTTGGCGGAGGTCATGATGCAGCACCAGCGGATCTGAATGGTGGTGGGGGTGTTCGGTCCTTCCGGGCCTCACGAGATCGATTCTTGATGACCTTGCTATGAATGGCACAGCTCACACAGTAGTGCAGCTTGACAAAGAGCTTGTGAAGCACATAAGCGTCGAAGACGCTTGCTTCAGATATGCCCCTGACTGCAACGGCTTCTACAATGTTCCAAATGACAAACTTCGTAATGGCCTTATCCTTGGGCACGCACCGGGCGCAGTTTGTGCAGCGAATTGGCTGCACGTGGCTGCAACCCTTTTTGGCATGACCTTTGTTTCTTCTTTTTTAGGTCATATTGGAGCCAAACCTGAAAAGAGGCCTGCCATAGCTTGTATGTATGTATGTATGTATGTATGTATGTATGTATGTATGAATGTATGTACGTACGTACGTATGTATGTATGTATGTATGTATGTATTGGTTCAGAACCAGTCACGTTGATTTCTCTGCAATCTCTTTGGTGTAAGTCAGGATTCTCTCAGCTGGGGCACGTCCGGGGGAAACTTTAAAACCAGGATCCAGTCTGTGGTGTCTCTTGTTTTCTGTCAGTACTTTATATACTGCATTAAAAAAATACTGATTGAATGGAACAAGGTGAATTCTGGTCTATAAACCTCATATTTAGAAATCAAATATAACTTTCTAAAATGGATCTGACTTCTAAGCATTTAAAAGTGGTGTTAGAATAGAGCATTGAAGATGGTCTCCATGGAGAAATCAAGACCTTGGGGCTGGAATTAACCCAGAGGGTATAATCCCCTGAGAACTGTTTTTTTTAAAAGGTTATTATGCCAGAAATAAAATGAAGATATAGCCCATTAAAGAAGTGCTTTAAAAGTGTATTAAATAATTTATTGCCCTCGATTCCATTTTTGTACTTAATATGTATTATACCATCTCAAATATTAATATGTTGCACGGAGAAATGACAAAACACAGCATTTGTTAAGTTTTGTACATTTTACATAGTTTTAAAACCATAGGCAAAAACTTTTACAAACCTACAAACATAATCCACTTAATTTCTACTAAAATTGTATTTGAAAAGTTTACCTTTTAATCTCATACATCTTACTTTTTATTGCATAAAACTAAAAATAAAGATTAAGAAACACAAATCTTTCTTAGAAACGAGACTTCAAAATCACTGTAAGATCCTTTAAATACATCCTTAATTGTGTGTGTGTGTGTGCGCATGTGTGTGTGTGTGTGTGTGTGTGTGTGTGTGTGTGTGTGTCTTCTCTCCTACCCTGTGAGTCCTGGAGATGAAACTCACATTGTTAGATTTGGCAAGCACACTGACTTGAGCCCTCATTCTAACATCTTACTGTGGTCTTTTGAAAAATGTTACTATTAAATGGCCATGGGAGCTAAAATAATGCAAACTTAGCTGCAGAATGTCAGAGACAGAGGCGAAAGAAGGCACCTTAGCATAAAAACTCTTTCCGAGATGTCCTTACGTGAGCCAATTATCATTATTTTAGTTAGCATCCCGAGCAGTGAACAGAAGGCTTTTACCATCAGAAGCTAGGATGGTAGCCAGAGGAACACAGCCTGAAATCTTAAAAATTCATTTAGAATGTGCAGCCTCCTTTATAATCAATCTTGTTTTAATAAAAATAAAGTGGTTCTCCTAACTCCTCTCAAATCTTTGAGTAATATTTACACTGAAGCAAGACACCCTGTGTTTATCCTGTGGCTTCACCTCCCTGGCGCTCTGCCATTGCCTGGAGCGGTGTGCATACCCCAGTTTGAAAGCTCTCTTGCATCGTGCGTGCGTGTGGGTTTGGATAAGAAGAAAGGGCCCTGTGCACCAAGTTGGGGCATGTGGGGCCTGAGCCTCATCTCTGACATTAACTAGTTGTTGACCAGTTTCAAGTCACTTAACGTCATTGGATCTCTCTCTCTCTCTCTCTCTCTCTCTCTCTCTCTCTCTCTCTCTCTCTCTCTTTTAACAAAATGAAGAAGTTGAAAGCTCAGTTAAAATTTTCATTATTTAATAACATTATTCTACAAAGATTTGGTGTAGTATTTATCGTGAAAACTATTGTGGAGATTTTGAAGAAGAGTTCTGCAGTTAAAAAAGTATGTGAAGAAAACTGTGTGATGGTCTATTATTAAAACCATCTCATTAAATAATTCCAAGATCAGTCTGCACGTTCTTTTTTTTAAGTGAGTAATAAGTACTTTTTAGTTGAAATGACCATTAACACCCACTTTCTACAGTACAGACTGAGGGAATGAAGACCAACACAAATTCAATCATTGTACATCTGTCTCCTGTTTATGGGGTCCCCTGATTATGACACCACCTGCCTGTGTTGGCACCTGAGGGTTTTGACCATGGTTACATTTTTTGAGTTATCAGGGTGGTGGTTGGTTCTGAGCCGCAAGGGGAGACATCCGTCTCCCTCCACAGCCTTATCCAACTCTTGCCGTCTGAAGGATTGTCTGCATGTAGTTCTCATCAGGTTCTCTCAGCAAAGCAGCCGTTCCTACCTCTTTCTTATTTGCTTTCTTCCATCTCCATGTAAGATTCCCAAGGCCCTGTCTATACAGAAAAATGAGGTGATCCTTGTTCAGAAACAGTTCTATGTTGGTCTGAAGAGCTTAAATAAATAAATAAATAAATAAATAAATAAATAAATAAATAACAAAAAACAAACTCACATAGAAACGCGATCAAATAATTTTCAGCTGGAAACTTGTGCCTAATTCATCATGACTTCACACTGGAGAATAGTGGACATTGTCTAGGCTTCCTCCGTTCTGCTGTAGGCACTCGTTCCTGTCCTTTGGGTCTAGGGGAGAGAAGGGTTCCAGCAGGCCCAAGTGTGGCAAACACGGCACCAACAGGTTTTGCTTTTTACCCTTTCCCCGCTTGCCAAACTTTTAGATTCCGCCCCTAAAGCTAGCCACCAATGTGTATTCCCTTATTTCACTACTGACCCACTCCTGAGACTGAACGCCGATGTCCAACTATCAAAATATCAAGGTCCGGCAATCAAAATTTTTTGTTTTGATTTTCCAAGTTAAAGTACCCAATCAGAACTTACCAATACATTCTAACACAGACCTCTCCTGCAGAAAACTACTTCTTGCAAAGCTATTTGCTACTGTTTCTGCCCGATTCACCCATCTTCTCTCTTTGCCTTGCTTAGTAGAGGATCTCTTTGCATTTGGTTTGTGTTTGGAAGTTGATTTTTGGGTGTGGCCTGTGCCACACACAGTGTCAGAGTGGAGCATCCCACAGTGTGAAGGTCCCTTTAGAGCACATGTGCAGCATTTCAGATCCCAAAGTAAAGAGTAAAAATAAACACAAGGCCGGAACTCCAGTAGGCTCATAGATGCATGCTGTGGGAGTTGAGGAGAGCCAGACAAGAGGACCAAAGCAAGGGGTTCTCAGTCACAATGCCAAGTGCAATACTCTTGACTGAAATTGAAGAGTGTGTAGGATGAAAATCATGCCCTTTACAAAAATTAACTTCAAATGTGCAATTTAAATTTCTGAAGTCAATGGAATTGATCATCTTAACTTTTGTGTTTGGAGTTGGTGAGAGTTGTCAAAATTTCCCCAAAGTCTTGTTAATGGTAGCAGGAATGTTACATCTTATCACAATGAGATAATAATCAGACCCTTGAAATAAATAACATCTGTGTAAATATGTATGCACAGGTGTATACAGAAGTGTTTGTATTTATCTAATGTATGCACATATATACACACACAGAAATAGGCAGGCTAATGTTGTGGTTTGATTGTGATTGGTCCCCAAATCTTCATGTGGTAATTTTGGTGCCCATGGTACTAGTATTATTGGTAGTGAGGTAGGGGACCTTCAAGAGGTGAAGACTTATAGAGACTGTTAGGTCACTGAGGGAACTGCCCCTAGGAGAGCTTAAGGTAGTTCTCTTGGGACTTGGTAGTTTGCTACATGAGTGACTTGTTGTAAAATATAAAATCTAGCCCTTAGTTATGAGTTAGTTGTGGACTCATATCTCATGATACCATCATTCAACAAAAACCATAAAGTACAACTAACTCATATTATAAACTTTCCCAAGTTATGAGCCAAAAAGACCTTTTCTCATTATACACTATTTAGCTTCAGGTATTTTACTACAGCAATGAAAAATAGACCAAAATAGAAAGCATTCTTTACAATGCCCCCAGTGATCCTTGTCTCTTGGTTTTTGCATCATTGTATGATGCCTTCTCTTCATGTGTCTGGATTTATGGATTTTTGTCATAAGCTTCCTACTCCAGATCCTATGATTTCATGATGGCAACCAGGATAGAAAAGAGGACTGCCCTCTGCTACTAATAATATTAATGTTAGGCGGTAGGCCTGCAGGAAGTGATGGCATGGAGTGTAACTGGGGACATAAGGACAGTTTTACTGATGCCCAATTGAAAGCCCTAAATTGATTTTTAATTTAAAAGTATAGTTTCCCAACATATAGTATTTACAAAGCAAAGGATATTTTTCTCATCTCTTTATTAAAAGGTTTTCACATGAGCCATATGTTAAAAAACAGAGGAGCAGTGTAAAGCACAGTCATTCTGTCAAATTCGAGACATTTTTTTTTTTTTTTTGCATTATGGGAAGGTCCAGCTGGGGGAAGAACTAGAGAATCTGCCTGCTTCTGCCTCCCAAGTGCTGAGATTAAAGGCGCGCACCACCCCTGCCCGGCTGTTTTTTTTTTTTGTTTGTTTGTTTGTTTTTTTTTTAAATTTAGAGAATACTTTATTAGTTTTTGTAATCAAACCCACGTAGATAAGACCGTACATATTTAATACAGTGTGTTACCCCTGTACAAATGGAAAAAACTTAAGTTCAACATTTCTAGACCAATATGGCTGTTAATTTCTGTACAGTGCCAACTCAACACAATAAACGGGGATACTTTTTTCCAAAGTTGACAGCACAGCTAAAGTTTCAAAAAATTCAAATTATATATCTGTATATATATATTTATATTTATATAAAAAGACCAATAATAGCAGTGTGTTATGCATCAACAGCAGCAACAGCTTTTCCAGGTTCTGCAGTCATCTGAACAAAACTGTAGAGACATCCAGCACATTCCATTAAAAAAAAAAAAGTAAAAAAACAAAACCCGAGAAAACAGCACAGTTCTGTTACTCTTGTGGTACATGGCACCATTTTTTTTTAAATTAGCTTCTCAATCATCATCTGGAAAGAAAACATTCTGAGCAACATCATTAAAAACAGCTCTGATAAAGCACGGTCACTACTACGTATCATAAAGCAGGTACAAGCTATTTTACATCCACAGAGGTATGATACAGTACTGTCCTACATCTATAATACTAGAGGATACAATTTAAAAGGCATTATTTGAGACTTGATTCTACTTTTCCAGCAGAGGGCCCAAAGGATGGTGTGACACAGCTTTGTAAAGAAACATACTCTAGACAGGATTTCCTTTCACTAGTGGCACAGTTCTTAGGATTCATTCTCTCCATGAATGTCAGCTAAAACCGTTATTAAAAAAATGAAATATCCCTAGAACAAAACCGTATAACCACCGGATTCACATGACGATGACCTAGTGGAGACAAGCTGGACCTCACCTTACCAACAAGCTATCAAATCTGTTATGTTTAAACAGTGAGACCTCCAAGGAAGGAGATGCCAAGTAGTGCTTCAAAGCTTCGGACCACAATCAAACACAGCATCCTTTTCAACAGAAGCAGAAGCTCATCTGAATATGCTCAAGGATGCTGACATCAACATTTAATCATCTCCTCACTCATCCAGGAAGAAGGGGAGATCAGTTACTACTGTACTTTATTGTGTTCAACCAAATTACCATGTTACAAAAATAGCAAGCTGCCATAATAAAAAATAAGGCTCCTCTATCCAGCACCAGATAGCATCATTTTACTTTCAAGCCTAGAAATTGCACACTTGTATATAAACCAACCGAAGATGAGGATTGAGAGTTCATCTTGGTGGATTTTTCCTTTGATGAATAGGAAGTGTCCTTCCTTATCTTTTTTGATGACTTTTAATTGAAAATTGATTTTATTTGATATTAGAATGGCTACTCCAGCTTGCTTCTTCTGACCATTTGCTTGGAAAGTTGTTTTCCAGCCTTTCACTCTGAGGTAGTGTCTGTCTTTGTCTCTGAGGTGTGTTTCCTGTAGGCAGCAGAATGCAGGGTCCTCCTTGCGTATCCAATTTGTTAATCTATGTCTTTTTATTGGGGAGTTGAGGCCATTGATGTTGAGAGATATTAAGGAATAGTGATTATTGCTTCCTGTTATATTCATATTTGGATGTGAGGTTATGTTTGTGTGCTTTTCTTCTCTTTGTTTTGTTGCCAAGATGATTAGTTTCTTGCTTCTTCTAGGGTATAGCTTGCCTCCTTATGTTGGGCTTTACCCTTTATTATCCTTTGTAGTGCTGGATTTGTAGAAAGATATTGTGTAAATTTGGTTTTGTCATGGAATATCTTGGTTTCTCCATCTATGTTAATTGAGAGTTTTGCAGGATACAGTAACCTGGGATGGCATTTGTGTTCTCTTGGGGTCTGTATGACATCTGTCCAGGATCTTCTGGCCTTCATAGTTTCTGGCGAAAAGTCTGGTGTGATTCTGATAGGTCTGCCTTTATATGTTACTTGACCTTTTTCCCTTACTGCTTTTAATATTCTTTCTTTATTTTGTGCGTTTGGTGTTTTGACAATTATGTGACAGGAGGAGTTTCTTTTCTGGTCCAATCTATTTGGAGTTCTGTAGGCTTCTTGTATGCCTATGGGTATCTCTTTTTTTAGGTTAGGGAAGTTTTCTTCTATGATTTTGTTGAAGATATTTACTGGTCCTTTGAGCTGGGAGTCTTCACTCTCTTCTATACCTATTATCCTTAGGTTTGATCTTCTCATTGAGTCCTGGATTTCCTGTATGTTTTGGACCAGTAGCTTTTTCTGCTTTACATTATCTTTGACAGTTGAGTCAATGATTTCTATGGAATCTTCTGCTCCTGAGATTCTCTCTTCCATCTCTTGTATTCTGTTGGTGAAGCTTGTATCTACAGCTCCTTGTCTTTTCTTTTGATTTTCTATGTCCAAGGCTGTTTCCATGTGTTCTTTCTTGATTGCTTCTATAACCATTTGTAATTCCTTCAAGTGTTTGATTGTGTTTTCCTGGAATTCTTTCAGGGATTTTTGCGATTCCTCTCTGTAGGCTTCTACTTGTTCTCTAAGGGAGTTCTTTATGTCTTTCTTGAAGTCCTCCAGCATCATGATCAAATATGATTTTGAAACTAGATCTTGCTTTTCTGGTGTGTTTGGATATTCCGTGTTTGCTTTGGTGGGAGAATTGGGCTCCGACGATGCCATGTAGTCTTGGTTTCTGTTGCTTGGGTTCCTGCGCTTGCCTCTCGCCATCAGATTATCTCTAGTGTTACTTTGTTCTGCTATTTCTGACCGTGGCTAGACTGTCCTATAAGCCTGTGTGTCAGGAGTGCTGTAGACCTGTTTTCCTGTTTTCTTTCAGCCAGTTATGGGGACAGAGTGTTCTGCTTTCGGGTGTGTAGTTTTTCCTCTCTACAGGTCTTCAGCTGTTCCTGTGGGCCTGTGTCCTGAGTTCACCAGGCAGGTTTCTTGCAGGGGAAAAGTTGGTCCTACCTGTGGTTCCAAGGCTCAAGTTTGCTCATGGGGCACTGTCTAAGTCCTCTCCGAGGCGGCAGCAACCGGGAAGATCTGCGCCGGTCTTTCCGGGAGCCTCCGTGCACCAGGGTTCCAGATGACGTTTGGTGTTTTCCTCTGGCGTCTGGATGCGCACAGAGTGCAGTCTCTTCTGGTCTCCCAGGTGTGTCTGCCTCTCTGAAGGTTCAGCTCTCCCTCCCACGGGATTTGGGTGCAGAGAACTGTTTATCCGGTCTGTTTCCTTCAGGTTCCGGCGGTGTCTCAGGCAGGCGTCCTGCTGTTCCTGGGCCCTCCCCCACGGGAGCCCAGAGGCCTTATACAGTTTCCTCTTGGGCCAGGGATGTGGGCAGGGGTGGGCAGTGTTGGTGGTCTCCTCCGCTCTGCAGCCTCAGGAGTGCCCACCTGACCAGGCGGTGAGGTCTCTCTCCCACGGGGTTTGGGAGCAGAGAGCTGCTGCGGGCCGGGATCCGAGGGTCGAGATATTTATTAATATACTTTGATTTATGTATGTATGGATTTCACAGTGTGTGTGTGTGTGTGTGTGTGTGTGTGTGTGTGTGTGTAAGATTTTTTTTTTCCCGGAGCTGGGGACCGAACCCAGGGCCTCGTGCTTGCTAGGCAAGCGCTCTACCACTGAGCTAAATCCCCAACCCCCTGTGTGTAAGATTTTAATGGAAGCATCTGGGAGTACTGAGATATTCTTCTGGATGCATCCATCAATTTTAAGCTAATTTTCAGAATTAAGGTTCATTCTAGAAACAACTTCACAGGTCCATGGCTGACCATGTTGACAGGCACCCAACAGTATTAGCAACAATGTTTGTACCTTTCATCTTCTTCCTAAGATGGCAGGAAGCATCTTGAAGGCTAGGACCTCAGGAAGGCTGTAACCACAGGTGGTCAGACATTGGTACCCTTCACTCTTTTCCTTCATTTACTCAGGCGGGGAGTAAAACCAAGTCCTTCCATAAGCCATTGACTCTACTAGGGCCCATGGATATGGACAAAAGACTCTCCAAAAGAAGAAGTTACAATGCAAATAGCCTGCTTTTTACAGCTTTAAATGGACTTCAGTTGTGTTTGGTCTTCTTGGTGTTGACTGGCAATCAAACGGATCATTAAAGATGTTGTTATTATTCGCTTAGAACCTACAGTGTTTTGGGTGATCCCAGTGTCTTGTTGACTGCCTGGGCTCTTCGTGGCCCTTCAGCAGCTGGTTCTGGCTCACAATGTTTTTTGTTGCGAGTGGTAGAGGAAAGCTCAATATTCATTTTAATTAGAGGCGCTACAGTTTGGAAAGCAGTTCAAATAAAACGATCTTCATAAGACTTGTAAAGGCACCGAGAAGCTTTGAAACTGTAAGTTTAAGACTTCTACAGTCTCAGGAAACAATTCCCATTTCGTGGATTCATTTGTGGTTATAATAAAGTGAGAGGAACTGTTTTCACAATAAGGATGTGTTTTCCAAGAAGTTTGGCATTTCCCAAAACATGCGTAGGAACGCTAGACTAATAGCTCATTTACGCTTCACCCAGTTCATTATATTTTTGTGTGGTGATATGGACATTTCAAGGGTAGGAATCAGGTTCAGGGCCATCAGAAACACTGCTTGTACAATTAGTAGGTGTAAATGGCCCTTGCAGGAATAGGCCAAGGTAGCTAAGTCAGTAACACATTTGCCTTGTAGGCATGTGGATATGACTGTGATCCCACAATCAGTGTTTGAAAACAGTAGCCAAGTGTGGTAGAACACAGTTGTGCCCCCAAAACTGTGGAAACAGAGACAAGAGGATCCCTGGTGTCACTGGCCAGCCAGCTTAGTCTCCTCAGTTTGTGAGTTCCATGCCAACAAAATACCCTGTCTCAAAAATGAATATCACATGATTTGATATATGGCTAATTTCCTTTGGCCTCCATGTGCATACCCTTATACATATGCATTCACCAGCACAAATATCTGAATGTGCACATACACAGAAATAAGTAGGAGGAGAAGAGAAACTGATTGGAAGGGAACCAATAATTGGAGGGGAAAGAAAGGGAAAAGAGAAAAAGAATAAGAGCTGTGTGATCTAGATGAGAGAAGGGTGTGAGAAATGGAGGAGAATGGGAACATGGTGTGCCTAAGACTTGATCTAGCATTTGCTTGAAAGGACGGTGTGCTTCATTGGAATGCTGTCCTATGAAGCTGACAAACATAACTCCACACTCCTGAAGATCCAGTAGGTATGTGATCTCATTCAACCTAGGTAGAATAATTACCCCTAGAGTTGCCTAATAGGCATGAAGAGAGAAAAGAGTAGGCCCTTCTGTGTGAGGGGATCATGCTTTGCAAAATCAGATTGAGATTGTATGCACTGCCTTGACCTCCACTGGCCTGGATTTATGTTCCTGACTCTCTTTCCCCTGAAGACCAGGTCTCCAAGCCAACCAACTGTCCAACCCAAACCAATAAATGTTTGTTTTATTAATTTCCAACTGTAGGTTTCAGTCCCTATCACGCCACCAAATTATTCACATGATCCAGTCGTATCTTCCCGTAGGAGCTGGGGGCCACCAACTCTCTTGATATCAGAAAGGCGCTTCCTCTCATTGCGGGGAAGTTCATATAAGTTTCATGTGCTTTGCTGTCTCCTCCCTCCCAGCTAGAATATGATAACTAATGGAAAGGCGTTGACCGCATCTAGCCAGCATCAGGTATAAGATGTTCATTTGCTCCTGGCAGAAAGTCTCTTCCTCATAAACTGAGAGGAAAGGAGGAAGTTAAAAAAAATCAGCAGTACACACTTGGTGCTGTTTGCTTTACTTCTTGTCTTGGAAGGAGCTGATGTGATATTGACACCGAGGCTGCAGAATGGGGAGCTGCAGATTTAGGGTTCCTGGCTATCATTTATGGATCATCAGCTTTGTCTATGTTCTCTTCAATTCTCCCTTTCCCAAAGCTAGTTTGATAGGGCTTCCTTCTACGGCATTAAGACGTTAATAGACAGAAACTGGAGAAATGGTTCAGTGGTTATATAATCTTATGGTGAATTCATGGGAACTCTGGTTCTGATACCAGCAGCCATATAGCAAGCTAGGCATCCCAGAAACAGGAGTAACCCCATCTTCAAGATATCTGGCACCCATATCCTTTAGGGCTGTGTGTGAATGTGAACAGACACGCACACACATGCACCTACTCATACAAACATACCTCCAAAAACAACAATGAAAAAGTTTAATGGGTGGAAATCACAAGAGAAGAAGACAGAGAAGGGAAAAAAAGGTTTATCCTTGGCAAGTTGAAATGAGACCTAGTCACAGGTGCATCAGATTTCGGGAAGTCAAGTTAACCACTTTATCCAAATGAAGTTAGTGGTCTTTTCTTCAGTAAGTGCATAAGTAGGTGATATATATTCCTTTAGTTGCTGCTTTAAGATCCTTTAGGTGTTTTAAACACAGGACCCTTATACATGATTTGCACTCCATAGATTATCTTCATAACCTGATTTTGTAAGACTATTTCTCTAATTGTTTCTCCTATAGGTACTGAATACTCATTTCTTGACCTTATCTACATAATAAGTTTTGTTAGGAACAACAGAGTCCACATGACTTTTCCATGTGCACAGCCACAGCTTTTGGGACAAAGGTGGGAACCTAAATTTGGCTGGACCTTACAATGTAAGCCACAAAGTTTGGCCTGTTTTACAAATTAGACCAATCAGAATCTTTTCCCTAGGCTTCTTTCATGGTGCTATTAGTATACGAATCTAGAAGCTTCCAACAGCCATATTTCTTTCTGCAGTGAACGGACACTGGAGGAAATCACACCAACATCCAAAACAAGAGAACAAGGCCTGTGATAGTTGAGGCCTTGGTTCTAACTAGTGCCAAATTCATATTTTATTTTTGAGTTATGCAAACCCAAGTAGTTTCCCTTTGGTTTAATCTGATAGACTTCAGTTTTTTTTTTTTTAACTTTATATCCAAGTATGTTTGGATTTGGTGAGTGGTAGCATTAGCACTTCCTTGTTATCTCTGAGGTATGCATCCCACCCACACTGATCCTAACTTCCATTGTTATACTTTCCCAGCATTCACAGCAATTGGTGTCTCTCACCAAATTAAGAACTAATAAGGAAATTAAAAAATATTCCTGCTGCAACTTCTTATTGCATCTTCTCTCTCTCTCTCTCTCTCTCTCTCTCAATTACATTAAAATCACTGGCCAGCTGCCAAGAGCTTGAAGTACAGCTGCACTTTGAGAATTAATTAAATGTCATAACCCCGTACGCAGTTTTCAGTTGCTGGAATGATTGCTATAAAGAGAATACTCTCTGAGAGGAATGTGTTGTGTAATCTAGTGTATGGTAGACGTAGGTGGTCTGAAAACTATTTTGGTGCATTCTTACTTTCACTGAGGAAGTTTGAAAATACAGTCACTGACGTGTAGGTGCCATTCAAGCAACGGAAGTCAGCTAAGTCCTTTCCAGGACATTATGTTGATCTAATCCTCTCTGTGTTTTCTGAATGGGAGTGCAGAGTTAGCTGATCTGCCCCTGTTGGGTACTGTGTGGCAAAGACGCCATACATCCTGACTTTGCTGTAATTACATACATTCCTTTGCATTTCCTTTTGTTGACTTTGGTTATATTTTGTATTATGGCTTTAGTTACGGAGATGTCTTTGGGGTGAAGAAAATCCCTCACTTCCGATCTTTGTCATTTATAGCTGGATGACTCACAGCATTCTGTGTGCTCTTCCGAGACTGTTTGTCTTGGTGTGGCCCATGAGGAACATGGCTTCTGGTAGCTGATCTAGAGTCCTTTTTCCAGAGAATTTAGCAAGATCATGCAGAATTGGTAAACGTCACGGTTTCTTTTCTAAGACATTCTAGCCTTTTTGGCTTATTTTTCTTATCTGGCGGCTACTTTTCTTCTGATTGATTTTCCATATATTTCATTTTTATGGATATTTTTAAAATTCTTGGTCAATGTGCCTGTGTGTGTACTGTGTATTGGTATGTTCATAGAGTGGCATGCCAACGGTGGGAGAAACAAACAAACAAACAAACAAAACAACCAAGTCCAGGAAGTCAGTGCTCTGTTCCTATCATTTTGGTCCTAGGAATCCAACATAGGTTGTCAGGCTGGTGAGGAGTGAGTTGACCTCCTGAGCCATCTCTCTAGCTCTATGATATTATTCGGATAAGCTGCTCCATTAACTTCACGTTGTTATTGAAATATGGATCACACCTACATTGCACAGCTGCAGGAGAAGCTCTAGTTGGTGCTTTGTATTTATTATAGCCGTCTATCGAGCTTCATCTAACGAGCTTTATCTAAGTGGTGAAATGACTCTGCCATCTTTTCTGGAGTTCTACATACAAGGGACCATACGGAAATTTAACATCTGGTTCTGGATTTCTCCCAGCCAAAGACACAGCTGTCAAGCTTTGAATTCTTCATCCAAAAACCAAACCAAAACCAACCACCCACCCAACCGAACAAACAAACAAACACAACTTCTACTGGGAACCAAACCCAGGACCCTGCACTCTACCATGAAGCTAAATTCCTGAGTCCTGGGATGTTTGTCCTTACAATGTTAGATCACTGGCTTCCCCCTCCCCCCCAGGTCACCTCTCTTATCACTTAATAGCAATGGCAGTTCCACATTAGCTGTATAGACAAGCCACTGTATTAGAAGAAAAATGCTCTGTAATCCACTATCATCATAGGAGAGGGTAAAGCTTTCCTTGAATATTCTGGGTCATGTATCACTTACCAGCATGGAGTCAAGCATCCACCCAGAAGCAATCTCTGGCAAGGGAGAGGTAGTTCTATCACTGGTATCAATCAAGGTTCTCCTGTTAGAGATGGAGGTGACTGGGCAGACTGGGAAGACAGTTGAGCAAGGAGTCCAGGCTTAGACTGGGCCACAGAGAAAGGAGTAGAACAGAAGGTGACGGTTCCTCCTCATAGTGTATATTCTAGTCTGAAAGAACACATATTTATTTCGATGGACTCCATTCCACAAGAGTAGAAAGTGATGGTTGCAAAGGCCTTCTTATCTCGACTAGACCCCTGATGACTCCATTCCACAAGAGTAGAAAGTGATGGTTGCAAAGGCCTTCTTATCTCGACTAGACCCTGATACCTGATTTTCATCAGTTCTCAATGACTGCAAGAAGATATTTTCTTCTAATGCCATTTCTAATGGGAAGAATCAAGACCAGAGCTAAAGAGCAGGGTGAGACCCTGTGCAACTTTTCAATGACGCCATCTCCATCCTCAGTGTTTGCTGTTGTAACACAATGCTACTAACTGGCTGCACCCAAAACAATGAACAAACGACTAGGAACTTTCTTCCCACAGTTAGATAACCTGGAAGTCTGAGACCATGGTGCCAGCTTGGTCTGGCTTTGGTGAAGGCCCCTTTTGGCTTTCAGAGCGTTTTCTTTCTGCTGCATCCTCACCCAGCAGAGGGTAAATGCTGCATTCTTTTTTTCTACATTCCTTTTCCCTCGTAATTTATTTTTCTTTCATATTCATCCTGACTGCAGTTTCCCCTCCCTTGCCTGCTCAGCTCCCCTCCACCTCCCCGCTCTCCAGATCCCCCTCTACCTCCCTTCAGAAAAGAGCAGGCCTAGGGACATCAACCAAATATGGCAAGCGTCTCACATCAAGGCTGAATAAGGCAACCCAGCAGAAGGAAAAGGGTTCCAAAGGCTCATGGGTAACACAGACATTGTCAGAATAAACCACAGTAGATGTGGTCACTGTCGTATGTAAAACATCAAGGGAATGGGTCTTTGCCAATAAAAATGCATGTAATTATATTCTTTTCCCAACAGTAGTTATCTCGAGTCATCAAAACACACAGAAAACGTGAGTTGGCACGGTAATTCTCAGGACTCTGTGATGATACCAATTAGCGATATGAAAACCAAGCACCAGTCGCTTTTTTGACAGACAAATTGAAAATAGACTAAGTGCCTTTTAGAACCTGATGCTGTGATATTTCTCACTAATCCTTGACACAACTGCATCGTTCTTGCCAGCAAAAGGCTCTCAGTGTGGCAATACTCCTTTTATCCTGCTTTATCACCTGTAAGAGGCCCACAGTGGGTGTCATATTAGTCCATTTTTGCATTGTTATAAAAGAACACCTGAAGTTGGATATGTTTATAAGAAAACAAGATTTATTCTGACCTGTGGTTTTGGAGCTCTGGTGTCAGGATTTACATCTAGCGATAGCTTCTTTTTATTAAAAAAAATGCTGTCAGAGTACTGAGGTGGCACAGCCTCTCAGATGGCAAGATACGAGTAGTCAACTGAGAGGAGAGTGAGGGTGAGAAGAGGAAGCTTTGTGGGACCTCACTGCAAGGACAAAACTTTGACAATTTCTATGAGCAGATATTATACCGCAAGTATATATTTTGCAAGTCCTCCAGACTCCATGGTATGTATCAGCTTCTCCATTTCTCCAGCTCTATGAACATTAAATCTACCCGTAAGGCAATACATGCATAAATGCCAAAGTCAGGTAGATAGAATCATACTACAAACCAGCAAGGGAGCTTTCTAGAATGGAGTTCGGAAGTAGAGCAAAGGCGACAGGAAGAAGAACTCTCACGCACGCACGCAGTGGAAAAGGCTGGAGGGTTGACGTGTCCTCAGAAGAGATGTCAGTGATGGAGGTGGTGAGGCAAGAGCTACGCACTGTCATCTATGGGGGACCGGGGAAGGTTCCTAACTTAAGGGCCTTCACTCAGGTAAGACCAGATCCCTGGCCAGGCCACAGAAAAGAATTTCATGATGACCCAGTATGAAATAGACATGGAGTTTATTAAAAGATGTATTTTATATTATTGCTTGTGAGCCTAGCCTTGAACATTTGAGCCCTCTCTCCAGCCTTAAAAGGCATTTCAAAAAACAAAGATGCCACAGGTAGCAAACACTGGGAAGAACATAAGATACTCCTGAGAGCATGGGTTTTTCAGAGAACTATTCCATAGTTTACAGTAGGGAAGAACTGGTGGTTTCCAAAGTTCTGATCACTGAAGGAATCGTAAATGATTCCTTCACAGGGAGGTTTTTACAGAGACCACAGACAGAATTATAACTGAGGAGGTTTAAGTCTGGATAACAGGGATACAGGAAGTTAGGGTATCTTCCTTGGGAACAATGGTTTTTGTGATGCTGCGTTTTTACGTTAGCTTGACACAGGCTGGAGTCATTTGGGAAGGGAGAACCTCATTTGAGAAGATGCCCCTAAAAGACTGGCCTATCCTCTGGGTTAATGATTGAGCTGGGAGGGCCTAGCCCATTGAGGATGGTGCAATTCCTGGGCAGGTGGTTATGGGCTCTGTAAGAAATCAGACTGAACAAGCCATGAAGAGGAAGCTAGTAAGCAACATTGCTCCATGACTCTGTTTCAGTTCCTGCTCCAACTTCCCTGGAAGATGAACTACAAATTAGCTTCTGGCCGTGGTGTTTGTTATAGCAATAGAAACTCTAAGGCAATTTTGTTTTTGAAAGTCCAGAAAATATCCAAAAGAGTGAGACCCAACCCACGTTCTTATACACCTCTTAAGCCTGGCTAATGGCTACTTAACTTTCTCAACACATAGTTTTGCCGTGAATGTTGTTAATTGTGATGCAATTTTTGCTTCTCAGATGGTTACTGGATTCAACCGCAGTCTGGACTGCGGGGCTTCTCTCTCTCCCAACATCTGCATGATTTTTCTTATCTTTTTACTCTGGCCTCACCAGCTTCTTTCTCTGGGCAGTGATCCACAAAGGGTTTGATGAGTTTGAAACAGGAGAAAGATAGGGAGTGGCAAATGACATATTTTGGAAAAGAAATAAATACCCAAACAAGTAATAAGATACTTTTTTTGATGGACAAATTTGCTTCTGTATTTTTTGGATAATGAAAACTGATATATGACAAATTAGTTTGGATATTCCATTTATTTCCGAGAAGGAAATCAAAACCACCATTTAGCTAATAAAGAAGGCACGTTTTGGGGGGAAGACATCTTTAGTTTACCCTGTCACTCTCCCTTGCTCCCATGTGTGTGCGATGTGAGATGTAGATGTATTCTAAATGACAAATGGAAGCCAGCACTCAGCAGACTGGGGCTACCTTTCTTTCTCCCTTTCCCCTTAACATTCTTCAAAACCATGCCTTCCTTTGGTTTGCTCACCAACTGGCCCCCTTGTCTGAGCCTTTCCCTCCTGGGTCTCTTGACTGCCATGACTACTTCTCCTCTCATGTCCACAGTGACTCTGCTCCCTCGTGGGCCCCATCTTGTCAGTAGTGCATTCTTTCCCCAGAAGCCTCTTCTCCACTCAGGAGTCTTTGTCTCAGCTCTGCGTCTCCATTCGGAGGCTTTTCCAAGAGTGTGACATCATTTCTCTCTTACCTCTAATGAGACTCCCCGAAAAGCCTGTAGCCGAGGCTGCATTTCTCCGGGATTCCTTATGGTGACTTACCCAGGGACGTTTTGTTTAGTGAATCCAAGAAATGAGTCACCAGAGCCCTCCACGATTAGAGAAAGCTCCTACTTGTCTTAGGAGGCGAGAAGGGTGGGGGAAGCCACCTAAACCTGTAGTCTGCACATTCCAGTGGAAAGTTTTATTATTTCCCCTCCTTCGTATTCTTGCTTTGGCTGTCCTCGACCAGTTCCTTGTTCTACCTGCTTGGGTAGACAACAGACTGAACCAAGAATCTGTCTGGGCATGAGATCCTTGACGCCTCATTGTCTATCGCTTGCCAGTGAGAAAACGGCACGGCTGTATCTAGAGTTTGATGGTGACACACACATTTGTTTTGCTTATAGTCTACGTCTTTTGATGCCTCAAGACCCTTGGCTTCTCTGCTTTGGTTGCCAATCGCCCCACCTCCCAATTAAATGGTGGTGGTCATTTTAATATTAGGGACTGGGTGGGAAAGAGAAAATACAAAACCGTTGGATCTCTGCCTGTGGGGAATACTCTGAAAATGGTTGGTTATGATATATTTTAAGATAAGGCAAAGTCTGCCTCCTTCTTTACAATCTTTGAATATTACTGTTCTTGTGAGAAAATACCTGATAAGAAGCAAACATTTACTGTGGCTTGGTTCAAGGGCTGCACTCTGCCAAGGCGAGAAAAGCGTGGTGAAGAAACCATTGCAGAGGAGACAGAAGCAGTGGCAGCAGAACATGCGTTTGCCTAGGAGGATCAGGAAGCAGAAAAGGAGCAAGCTGGTGCTAACGTCTTTGTCATCCTTCCTTTTAACTTCTGTCTGGAACTCCAAATCTTTAGGAGAATGATGACAGCATTCCCTTCTCAGTTGTTTCGAGAAATAACCTTCACACATTATCCCCAGAGGTGTGCTTCATTTGAGCCTTCGTGTTTCTTAATTCAATCTGATGGAGAGTCAAATTCAAGTTCAACATCAAATTCAATGTTATGTTTCAGTTGCTCATAACAGCTCATTGTGAGTATCTTTAAAGTGACCCATTTTTTCTCAAATAAGATTATCTTATTGTTTAATGTAAACTTCCTTTCTGGACTGACATTTATTATGAAATAAAAGGTTGAATCCTTATGAGCCCGTTAAGCACAGTACAACTCCAACACAGTTTCCTGACATATTCCGTGTGTACTGTCTTATTTAAGGACTGTCTCTATTCTATGGCTACTGAAGACTTTCCAAGTACTCAGCAAGATGCCTCATGGCAACTCCTCATTCTTTAATGAAAATTTCACACATGCATAAATATACAAGGAATAATATTTTATTAATCTTGTATCTGTCTCTCCAATTTTTTTTTCTGAAGGTCTTGAAAATAAATTCCAAATACCATACCATTTTCCCCATAAGTAAGGACAGTAAATGAAAATGGAATAAAATAGATATAAACGCACTGTGCAAATCCTAATTGCATCTGTATTTTCCGTATACTGTCAGGTAAACTTGAGAGATGTCTTAGCTCGGGTTTATTCAGCTTATGTGTTTTTATTGCTGCTCATCATTGAAGGAAGTCAGGACAGGAACTCAAACAGGACAGGAACCTGGAGGCAGGAACTGCATGCAGAGGCCATGGAGGGATGCTGCTTACTGGCTTGCTCCTCATGGTTTGCTCAGCCTGCTGTCTTATAGAACCCAGGACCACTTGCCCAGAGATGATACCACCTACAGTGGACTGTCCTCCTGCCCCACATTGATCACTAATTGAGAAAATGCTTACAGTTGGATCTCATGGACCCATTTCTTCAACTGAGGCTCTTTCCTCTCTGATGACTCTAGCTTGTGTCAAGTTGACATAAAACCAGCCAGCACAAGAGGCTTGATTTACAGTCTACCCAGAAAAATGCTTTACAGATGGCATCTGCCCTCATTGAGCTGTCATTCAGGAGACCCACCATCTCTTCTCTTGCTGTTTTGGTGGTGCTGAAATTGATCTGGATTGCCAGGGTCATCAACCTGATTTCCTATCACCATGTTTCTCCATGGGGTTTTCCCCCAGACCCTTAAGCAAACATTGATGCTTCTCTACTTTATTTCAGTAGTGATTGTAAAATGGGTGTGTGAGGGATTGGTGAATTTCTTTCTGTATTTCCTGTGCATTTACTGTTATTCTTTTTTGTAAGTTAGTTTTCCTTGTCAATGGTTTTGCTACCCTAATGAAAAGCATCAGGAGGAAATGGAACCAGCTTTATTTCCCCCCCCGTCATTTCCTCTTCCTCCTTTCCTTTCCTTTCCTTTCCTTTCCTTTCCTTTCCTTTCCTTTCCTTTCCTTTCCTTCCCTTCCCTTCCCTTCCCTTCCCTTCCCTTCCCTTCCCTTCCCTTCCCTTTCCTTTCCTTTCCTTTCCTCCTTCTCCTCCTCCTACTTTTCTTCCTCCTCCTCCTCTTCCTCCTCTTCTTCTTCCTCCTCCTTCTTCTGCTTAACATTTTATTGAGTCTTTTTTGGATTTCACATAATGTACGCCAATCCCACTTATCACCTTGCTTCTCCATATCTACCCTCACCATTCTAATCTCCCCTCCCAAAAGAAAAAAAAATGGAAATAAAAGAAATAAAATTAAAAAAAATCTTACTATGGAAGCTGTAGTGTGTCATTGTGTATCACACAGTATGGAAGCTATAGTGTATTATGGTGTGTCACACAGTACACCCTTTTCTCCAAACAGTTTTACTTCCAAATGTTCATTACAGTGAATCATTGATCTGATTTGAGGCCTCTAGCTTCTGCTACACTGTGAATACCAGAATCTTACCAGTACTCTTAGATATCCCGTTGTTGCTCTGTGTCATGAAGATCCTACAGCTTTGATTCTACAGATTCTATAGTCCCTTCATGAGATCCAGCAGTTCATAGATGGGTTAGATTCTAGGGTGGGCCAACTCAATGCTCTGGATCTCGGCCTGGATGGGGGCCAAGTTGGTCAGCCCACCAGCTGTCGGATGCTCATGCCATTGCCCGGTGAGGGGCCGGGCCAGCTTTCCAGATCTCTTGCCCTCAGGTCCAGCCTTCTATAACCCACCATAACCAGGAATAGCTCTTCTGTGCTGCCCAAGTGAAAGGTGGGGTCTTTGTGCTCTCTGGAGTGCTGCAGTGTGTGAATAGTAAGGTCAGCTCTCCCATCCTGCCCAGTTGGGGGTGGCAGCGGGAGTGGGCGGTGGAGCCAAGTCTCCTGAGTGCTTCAGCCAGTGAGGGACAGGGCCATTTCTGTATAGCCGTAGGCCTCAACATGGCCCCAGGCAGCAGCCCAGACCAGAGATGTCCAAATGGTCTTTGGTGGTAACATGGGTCACAGACATCAACACGTATCCCTGCTAATGCAGGGCCACAGACTCAGACATGGCCCTCATTAGCAGCAGTAGCCAAGTACCTCACCATGGCCTTAGGAGGCAGTGCAGGCTGCTCACACCAGGCTGTTCCTCACCGCCCACGATTCTACTTCTCGCTGTCTCCTATCTCTCCACCACTCACCTGCTCTTCAGCCTGCATGTGCTCTGACATGCCCACACCAGCTGCTGGTAGGTGGTGGTCCTGTCGGTTCTTCTTAAGAAGGTCGAGCTGGGGTCTGGCATGTTCAACAAGTGTTACTGCCAAGTCTGGCAATGATAGTTTGATCCCTAGGACCTGCGTGATGGGAAATAAAACCAATTCCCACAGTTGTTCTCTGACTTCCATGGGCAACTCCCCACCCCCAACCCCCTCCATCACATACACAGTATTGGTCTGAATTTTACTGCTACTGCCTTTGCTCTGGGATTAGGATGGGTCAAGCCACCAGCCCCTCCTGACTTCCCTTTTGTTCTACCTGCCTTTAGTTCTGGGAGGTGTCAGGGCTACCAGTCCTCTCCCAGTTTCCCTGAATCATCGGATATAACACACACACACACACACACACACACACACACACACACACACACACAATTTGTTACTTTACAATTTGCCTTCTATGAATAATTGGTGGGTGTTACTATCTCCTGCCTGGAAAAGTGTGTCCTTACCAGTTTATTATCTCTATCTCTTCGCTTGCCCTAAACTTCAGTGGCTGGTCCCAACCAGTCCTGCCAAATATCCTTGGCCACCCACCTGTAGTAAAGGCCGCAGCCCCTACCTCCCCCCAAGACCTCATTTTCATGGTTGCTGCATTCTTCTTCTTCCATAGCGGAGCAGAAAAACTTCTTTTCTCCTTCCTTGCATCTCCCTTTTTTCCCCTCCTGGGGCCCGGAAGTTCCACCTATATTTCCTCCCAGCAATTGGCCCCCAGCCTTCTTTACTGACAAATCAAGAACCAACTGGGAAACAGGACATTAACATCGAAACCTCTGCTTACATGCACATGGACAGAATAAGAAAATAAATGTAAACGAAAAGAGAGATGAGTTGGACCCATACATCTCCAGTGGGCAATTATTTTTGATTAAGTCTATTACAAATTTTTAGATTCGTACTTGTTTGATATATGTTACAATCCATGCTTGCCATTTATTTTAGTCTACTATCATACCGTAATGCAGAATATAAAACTTTTTCAAATTTTTATGTCTTTTGGGAATACAAAGGTACTAGGTAGAAATTCTCAAGATAACTCTTGTGGGAGGTTTTGGAGATGAGGGCTGGCAGTTTTATGGCTGTCAAAACAGGTCTGGTGTGCAATCACATGGGTACATTATAGTCAAGGTAGTGTGTAATAGGCATTCATCATCAACCCGCCATGAAAAGGCCAGAAGTGGGGAGGAGGGGGTTAGGGAGGTGGACACTTGGTTCTAAAAATCAAAACTCACTGAGCAAACACTTTGAAAACCACAGTACCTCAAAGGGAAAGGGAGGCAAAGCTTGCTTAGATTCTGTATCTAAAGGTGAAATTTATCAAATCTTTCCATTAGGACCATAGCATTTTCAAAAATGTCACACTCAGCTCCATTTTCTGTTGACCTCTGGCGTTTTTCTCAAATGAAATCAGGACGATTTAACTATGTAAGAATAAAACGGTCTTGATTTGTTTGAGAAACACATTTGGAAACATTATGATGAACTTTAATGGGAAACACACTTGTATAGAGGCCAGGGCATGAGATTGAAATTGATCATCTCATTGTTTGTTTAGAAAAGAAAACATAACATTCACAGACTATGTTAGAAAGCATTGGGTTTCTTCACACAGAGAACACACACATCGTCAATGACAAGGCTTGGAACAAGCATCGGTTACAGACTTTCTTCCTCTCTTTTTTTTTTTCCTTCAGAGTGTTGAAGTTTAAAAGCATACGTATATTACTGCATACACTAAAAGTTAATTAGGACTTTTTCATGGGG
Organism: Rattus norvegicus; assembly: GCF_021556685.1. Lineage (NCBI taxonomy): Eukaryota > Metazoa > Chordata > Mammalia > Rodentia > Muridae > Rattus > Rattus norvegicus. The sequence continues at coordinate 59,257,842 of NC_141539.1, forward strand.
AATGCTTTTGTAAAAGAGAAAAAATCCAAAGCAATAGAAACTCTTTTTAAAAAAGTACTAATGACCAGGCTTTGCAAATAATTCTACAAACGGAACAATGAAGATGACAGACAATTCACAGCAGGGCACATATGTAGATTTTAGGTGGCAGCCTACCGTTGCTCTTAGTGGGTGGTCTCCCACTTCCCAGAAGAGGGGATCATCGAGGAGCTTTGAGATATGGTCACCAAATATTCTGTACCTAAGGGCCTTTGTCAGGGCGGTGAGAGGCAATGGGTAAGTTTTTAAATAGTCATGGAAGGGTGTCAAGAAAAGCATACAGGAAACTCTGTGAAGTTATATAAACCAATTCACTTGCCCCCAAGAAAAACCACACCTAAATTCTTCCAGACAGATTAGAATCTATCCTGTTTGGAAGGACCTCCTGAGAAGGATTTTCCATTTCCCCCAGTCAGTATTTAACAAACTTCACTCTTCTGCTGGTTAAATCCTTCCTGATTCTGCCAACAGCTTCATTTTTTCTCATCTTGTCAGGGAAGGTCAGCACAGGGAGTTTGCTTCCGACATCGTCTCTTTGCCCCGCCCCCCACGCCAAGCCCAGAGCTCACTTCTTTAAGGGCGGCACTGAGAGCACCTTTAGGGAAGAGTTAGATACTACACGATTTGTAGGATTTAAGACTAGGAAGCTACAGCAAATTAAGATATGTTAATAAGAGCAAAATGGCTGGGATGTGAAGGCACAGTGAGATGCTGCTCTTCTGAAGGCATCTACTGTATTACTAACTGTACTGGTTAGGGTATGCTAACATGACTTGGATAGCATCCTGCTTGAGAGCCACTCCCTGGCACCACGGCTTCGGCTTCACTTTTCTTCTCGAAGCCAGCGGCTCAGCAGGAAGATCGAATTTGCCTGTGAGTCCAAAGGAAAAACATAGGTTTAATCCAGCTTTTACAAAAGGTGGTTCATGCCTGTGTTCTCTAGTTCAGCCAGCAATACTGCAGCATGACTTCTGACCCTAGGGCTGTGTATGACACTGAAACTTTGTCTTTAAGCCACTTGTTCCACAGGAGTGGAAGGTCCTCAGGTAGCTCTTGGCAGCAGATCTGGAGCCTTCAACCAAGAGCTATTACACTCACTTGCCAGTCCAGTGAGACAGCCACCTCCTGGTGGCGTCTCCACATGCAGTCAAGACTTCACATGATTCTAAGTGCAGCTGACATGACTCCAGGAACTCCAGGGGCTCCAGGTGAGAACAGGCCCTTCCGCTGTTCCCAGCCAAGAGGAATTTGATTTAGAATGTGTTTATCATCATTTTAATCTATCATATTTTAGGAGCAAACAGTTCGGCAGCAGCACATGATGAACAGATTTGGCAGCCTTCCAGCTAGCTGTGCACCCATAGCTGCAGGCGTCTTCCAGTTAAGATGAGCAGACTTTTCAGTCCTGGTCAGCTGCTCCTTTTGAGTGCCTTGGCAGTGGGGAAGGAAAGTGTGGGAAGGAAGCAGGTGAATTTACATGACTTTACCTCAAGTCCACTTTTAACTGAAGCTCAGCCATAGCTCACATTCAGTGAAGCTGTACGGTGCGGTGATGCTGTGCTGTGGGCTCTACTTAAGTAAGTAGCATCTATTGCCATGGTTAGTTGCTTTTTTTTTCAATATTAAAACTATAAGGAGCTGTTGAAAGAAACTCATATCTAAGTGGTTGTTCTCACAAAGCCTAGCTCTCATCTAAACAGGAATAAAACGTTATACCGGTCCCAAAAGTGAGTCACTAGGACCTTAGTCCATGGATTCTGGTTGGCTGAAATCTGACGCTCCTCTGATGTGGTAACAGGTTCGTGAAGTTTCTGTAGTTACAGAGTGTAGTACCACATTTTCTATAGCCGTTCTTCAGTTAGGAGACATATAGGTTGTTTTTCGTTTCTGACTATGATGAGTAAAGCTGCTTGTGAACATAGTGGAGCATGTGTCCTTATGGGATAGTGGAGCATCTTTTGGATATATGGGAAGGATTGGGAGAAGGATCGAGGGGCCTGAAGAATATCTGGACTCCAGAGGAAGACCAACAGAGTCAAATAAACTGGACACTTGGGAGTTTCTAGAGACAGAATCAGCAGCCAAAGCACCAGCATGGGCTGGACCCCTGCACAAATGTAGCAGATGGGAAACTTGGTATTCATGCACGTCCCCAACACAGTGGAAGAGGAGGTGCCTAGTCCTGCAGTGACTTGATGTGCTGGCATGCAGTGACACCCAGAGGGGAGGACTTTTATGAAGTGGTACTGAGAAGAGAGGAAGGGCTGATATTGGGTTGAAAAATGAATAAATAAATACATTTAAAAAAAGAGTTGCTTTGGTCATGGTATCTCTTCACAGAAAGGGAACAATGACCAAGACACAGAGAAATGACAACAAATCAAACCACTTTTCAAATATATCAGTAGGAGCATCAGCTAGGCAGAACAGAAAAGCTGGGAAATTTCTTCTATAGGTTTTAGATATTATCTCATTACATTCTTGGCTTTTAGGTTGGTGGAAACTAATGACCTATTAATTCATCTTAAAGTGTCTCACACATTTATTTACAAGGGCATAGACATGAGCAATAAGTGCCTATTAAGGGAGGTAATGATAGCCCAAGTTAATTTGGCTCTGGAACAGCAATATTACAATTCTCCACAGTTAGGAAGTTGTAATATTGTCCAGTTAGACCTGTGGAATCTTTAACTCAGGTGCAGCCCCTCCCACCTCTGGAACTTCAGTTCACACAGTGATTTGGGAAAAGAAACAATGGTTCAGAATTTCTGTCTAAAACATCTCAGCAAACCCGAGTTCTCACATTTACAGGAACAGAGCAGAGAGGAAACAGGAAGACTAGCAAGGGAGGAAGCCTGTGAGCAGGATGGAGCTTACGGTAGGGGAGGATGTGAGACGGGCAGGATGCTAACACGGATTTCTAAATGTGTAACTGAGGAGGTCTGGAGGCCAGAATGAGCTTTGACATGCTGATAGGTGCCACAGGTAGCCATCCTTATGCACCTTCTGTCAGAGATAAGGGAAATAATTTCTTTTGGTTGATGGGAACCAGCTTCGCAAGTTCCTGAGGAATGATGGCTTTTATCTAACTGATGGAAATCCTCCTGTAGTCCGGGTTGACTTTCATTTATGCATATTAAAACTGCCTTTTGGATTCTGGGAAATTATAAAGCCAATAATTCAATTGGATGTAATCCATTCCTAATATTAGAAACTTTCTTTGGTGACAAGAAACACTCAGCTAAGGTTGTCTCCCACATTATTTAGTGATTCGTTTAGATCGCCTTCATAAGTGTATATGTTTTTGGAAGATTATACTGTATTAGATTTCCATACCACCCCTCAAATAGCCATATTTTAAGTGACTCTCCCTGTATTTCCTCCTGCATTCCCCTTCCATCCCCCTCCGGACCTGATCAGCCCCTCCTCCCCATCCACCCATAAATACTTCTATTTCTCTTTCCTAGGGAGGTTTGTCTGTGCTTCATATTCCTTTCCTCTATACCTAACCTCTGGTTCTTTGGATTGTAGCTTGGTTATCAACTGACTTAACAACTTATGTACACATAAGAGAATACACTATCTTTTTCTTTCTGAGTCTGGGTTACCTCAAGCAGGATGATTCTTTTTTCTCATTTTCTCCATTATCTGATTGAAAGTTATACTGAATATAGCAGTCTGACTGGCATCTGTAGTCTCTTGGAGTCTGTAGACCATCTGTCCAGGTCCTTCTTACTTTTAAAGTCGCCGTTGAGAAGACCGATGCTATTCTAATACGTCTGTCTTTTAAAAATGTCACTTGGTCTTTTTCCCTGTAGCTTTTAATATTCTTTCTCTGTTATGTACATTTAGTGCTTTGATTATTATGCACAGCAGGGACTTTCTTTTCTGGTCCAGTCTATCTCGTCTTCTGAGTGCTTCATGGGGCTTGATAAACATCTCCTTCTTTAGGTTAGGGAAAATTTCTTCTATGGTTTTGTTGAAAATGCTTTCTGTGCCTTTTACCTGTGTTTTTTTTCTTTGTTTCTTTCTTTGTTTCTTTCTTTGTTCCTTTCTTTGTTCCTTTCTTTGTTCCTCCTCCTCCCCCTCTTCTTCCTCCTCCTCTTCCTCCTCCTCCTCCTCCTTCTTCTTCTCTTTCTATTCTTCTTAGGTTTGGTCTTTTCATAGTGTCCCAGATTTTCTGGATGTTTTGTGCCTGGATTAATTTTATATTTAACATTTTTTGTTTGAGGTATCCATTTCTTCTACCATGTCTTTAATGCCTGAGATTCTCTCTTCCATCCCTTGAATTCTGTTGGCAAGGCTTTCCTCTGAGGTTCTTGTTGGATTCATAATTCTTTTCATTTACAGATTTCCCTCTGTTTGTGTTTTCTTTATTGATTTTAATTTTACTTTCAGCCCTTGAACTGTTTTTATTAATTTTCATCCCTTTTTGCTAGCTTTTTCATGGATTTAAGAGATTTATCCATTTTCTCTTTCCATATCTCTATCGTATTAATAAAGATCATTTTAAGGTCTTTGTTTTGTCTTTGTCTTGTGTTTCATCTGTGTTGGAATTCTCAGGGCCTACTATGGTGGTGTTGCTGGGCTCTAGTGGAGATATATTGTCCTGGTTGCTACTGTGTTTTTATGTATAGGCACCTAAGTTGAGGAGATTGTAATTCTAGGTGTCTTTGTTGGGTTTATGTTTTGTTCCTTAGTTTCTGTTGCCCTCTTTGCCTTCTTGGAGAGTATGGCGATTGTATGTTGCCCGTTAGGGAATTTTTCTGGGATTCTGGCAGTTATGGCTACTAAAACTTCCAGTTAAAATGTGCTCCTAGGCATTGAGAGCTGAGACTTAGGAATGGAGATGAGCTGGATGGCAGATGAAGGGACCTACAGGAGGGCATAAGGCAGGGTATTCCACCAGGATCTGCTTGCTTCCTTGGAAATGGGGGGCAAACTGTGGGAGACTACAACATGTAGTATGCTACAGAGCTGGACATAAGATGAAGGGATTAGATGTAAAGGTGAGGAAGGAGAGTGAAGATCTGAAGTTTGACCATGTGCCTACTTATCCAACTTGCTTCTCTGGCAGGCTTGGCTCATATGTTCCCAGGGAATGTCCTTTGGGGTTGGGGGCTGCTATAACAGGATGAATGGAGAGGAATGTTGGAAAGGAAATTTTGTGTGAGCTATTGGAGATGAGGGCAGGGAACGGGGAGGCTGCACCTGGTGGTATCCTATAGAGCTGAAGGTGAGACCGAGGATTAGATTTGGAGGGAGGTCAGAGAAGAACTTGGTTTCCTGGTCTGCATGGCTGGCAGGTTTCCAGGAGATGAAGAAACTCTAGAAGGGGAAGAAACTGACTGGGTTTGCCATCAGAGCTTCAGAAAACAGCAGCAGTGTGCACAGGAGTAGGAAGGAGAAGGATGCTAAATGAACTAACTGCTCAGTAGTCCCGACAGCCCAGAGCCCTGATTGAATTGTCTGGGGAAAACCCAGTACCCTACCAATTACCATGCTTAACTCTCTAGAGTCTGAATCAGCAATAGGTATAAGGAAAATGCAAGAAGCAGAGTCAGGGCCTTGGTTTCCAGGAGGAGATTTGGAAGACCTACTTGTCTTCTAGACCACAAAACGACGTCTTTTCCCATGGTGGAGGTATTTGGCAGTGATTTTGAAGACAGGCTGGTGGTGCAAGGTTCTCAAGAGGAAGAAGTGTCACTCCAGGAATGAACAAAGATTTCAGAGGCACAGGAACCTTCATGATGAAAAGAAGGTTCCAGAAAGAGCCCAGTGTTCTGATGTGTGGAGAAAGTGCTGCTGGCTGCTCCAAGAAAAACTCCCCAAAGCCCACCTGAAAAATTAGATGGACATTGCTAGCAAGGTCCACACTCCATGGTGATATTTCACAGTCTAACTTCAGCAAAAATCCAAACACACACACACACACACACACACACACACACACACACACACACACACACAACAAAAGGATTACCCAATGGCGCAAGACACTTGGTCTGGCCTCTCCTTTTAACTGATCTTGTTTTAACCACAGTACTGCTGACCAATCTGAATCTCATGCCAACAGGATCCCACTTCAAGTATGTCATGGAGATAGAGTTTCTAGATTTACAGGAAAAAGAAAAAAAGAAAAAGAGAAAAAGGCAGATGCCCAGTTATATTAGAATTTTGGATAAATAATGAATTAATTAGGGTGTGTCATATATATATACATATATATATATATATATATAGTTTAAGGACTTATTTTATTTTTAATTATGTGTGTGTATGTGTGTATATGTGTGACAGGAGTGAGGTAGGGATATGCTAGGTGCACATATGAGTGTAGGTACTTGTATAGGTCAGAAGAGGGTATTACACCTCTTGGAGCTGAAGCTACAGATGGTTGTGAACCACTCAGTGTGGGTGCCAGCAGTCAAACATGGGTCCTTTGGAAGATCACCTAGCACTCTTAAGACCAGGAGGCACTGAGCCACTTCTTCCATCCCTGTTTTTATCATTTGCTTCTTTTAATATATATATATATATATATATTTAATTGCATTTTTTATTTACATTTTAAATGTTATCCCATTTCCCCGTTTCCCCTACAGAAACTCGATATCCGCCCCCCCTCTCCCCAAAGGGTCATCCCCACTCTGACCCCACTCTGACATTCCCCTACTGGGGCATCAAGCCTTGACAGGACCAGGGGCCTCTCCTCCCATTGATGTCTGACAAGCCCATCCTCTGCTACTGTGCAGATGGAGACATAGGACCATCCCTGTTCTTATCATTTTAAAGGTCTGGCTTTTTTCTTTCTGAAATCTTCATCCCACTGCGTAGCTTGTGTTTATGCGGCAGGGCAGGCCCGGAGGGTCTCACGTTGTACTGGAGCTTCTTCTGAAGTCATAAGCACTTCATAGGCCAGACATCCAGGGCATAGCAGGTCAAAGAGTTGTCCTGAGGCAACCCTCTGTGAATGGCGGACAGGACAGCGGCTTGGGAGTAGACAAGCCCCACCTGTCCTCTGACAGAGAGTGTGGGCGCGCTTTTGCTCAGCGGCCCTGGCAGCACTGCGCTGTTGGCACAGCCACCATGTTAGTTATGCATGCCAGTGCTGGTTCTGCCTTCTCCCTTCAGTCTCCCCGCTCCTTCATGCCTGCCCCATGAAGTCCCCTCAAATAAGTTTTCTTTTTTCCCCCCCACATCTTGGGATCAACATTCGAGCAACCCTGAACAAAGAGAACATATTTGTGCATGGAGGCAAATATCAGCAATTTATCAAATATATAAAAAAAGATGTCAAAAATACCCCTCTCCTTCCAAATAGTTTTGAGTATTCAGAGATTTGAAATATAAGTTTGTAGGAATAAGTTTAACAATTAAGAAAGGAATGCCTACATGACTGCATGACAGTATAATTCTAGGGAATAAGCAGAGATTTTTTTTTTAAATTTAAGTTTGGAAAAAGGACATTTTTCTTATTTAGCAATTAAAAGTGAAAAGAGTACCTTGTTCATATTTTTTTACAGCCAAAGGGAAAATATCTTTTCTCTAGCTGGATATCAGCTGTCTGTCTGTCTGTCTGTCTGTCTGTCTATCTATCTATCTATCTATCTATCTATCTATCTATCTATCTATCTATCTATCTATCTATCTGCTATCTACCTGTCTATATCCATTATCCCGTCAGCATGCACAAACAGCAGCCACAGCTCGCCACCCTTTACAGTTAGAATGTTTGTTTGGGGCGCTTGTGCTCACTACTCCTCAAGTGCTTCTGGTCACCAGTGTAAATACTGTGACAGAATTTGAGATGCAGAGTTCTCTTTGTGTTGGTGTTTCAAGAACTCAGGCTCTCAGTACCTGGAGACTGCTGGGCTCTGCATGCGTCAGGCATCTCCTCTGGGCGGTTTGGCAGAGACAGCTAATAACTTGTTCTGTCATGAACTGGAGTCATAGATATTCATGAGGCGGGAGAAGAGCTCCATTGTTCCAGATTGTTTTGTTATTTTAAAATAAATCATGAAGGCATCTTCCCACTCAATCGCTGGCAAAGAAATAGTCATCCTCACCTTTATGGCTTTGTAGTGTTTTGACTTGTATAGTTTAGACACACAGACACAGACACACACACACAGACACAGACACACACACACACACACACAGACACACACACACATGCTTGCGTGTGTGTTTCCCAGGAAGTAAGTGGCATAGTTCTTAAGAAGTGCTATCTGTCCATGACCTGTTAGCAGCATAATTTAGAAAGAAGTAAAACGTGACCCTAAGTCACAATGATATTTTTCACACACTGAGTTTCAGGGTACAATGAACCTCATTGTACAAGGTACAGCACAGGTCGGAACTACACAGGTAAGTTCCAAAATTCTCTCAGTTTCCATTTGCTATTGCTTTTTTATTTGTGGAAATCTCTCAAAAATCTATTATAATTTTCCAAGGTTACCTGTGAGAACTTCAGTAAGAGACCCAACCCTCTCGCAATCTCTCATTTCACCCCCCACAGAACTCTTCAAAAGCATCAAGAAAATTAATTTAGACCTTCTAATTTCGCAGGGAAAAGGCGAATATTTCCATTTGAAACCATTTGAAACCATATTTCGTCCAGGCTTGGGTCTGCCTCTCTGATTCACAATAATCCTATACTGATAAAAATCCCAGAAAACCCAGAAAAGTTTGTGAAATAAAACTCAGAGACAACAAATCCCAGAGACAGGCCTGGGCCATCCCTGATCACAGACAGTGTGACTCTCGCTGAGACAGTTTATTGGGTCTTTCCTGACTAAGACTTAAGCTTTCAGCGACGAAAATGTAGCGTTGGCTGCCTCACGCTCTGACAATGCCTATTTGTTTGCATGGCACTCTGCCCGTTTAGAACTTAGTGAAATTCTTGCCACAGGGATTGGCAGTGCAGAGTGGCTCCACACAGCCACACGGAGTTGGAATCAGATTCCTGGAGTCGGAATCTTGGCTCTGATATTAGCTAGTGAACCCAGACAGTTTGTATTTTTAACCCGACATTTCTCCCAGCATTGTTTCCTTCACTGTTAGCAGATATGGTGTGAGCTCAGGGGGAAGAATGTGCAGTTCTAGCTATTGTTCCTCTTTTGTTACCAAGCCTTGTTACCCAGCTGCAAAGAATACAGCGCCCCCCTCTCCCAACCTGGATTAAACACAAAGGGGATCCTTTGTAAGGGTGAGGAATGGTGGGGCAAGAGGAACAGGGCACCAGAACCTGCAGCGATGAGGAAGGGATGACGTCCCATCACACCCTACAGTTAGCTTCAGAACACTGTGAAACTCACGTAAGAGCTGCCTGCGTGACGCCTACCTGGTGCAGTGTGAATATGTGGGGGTGGACACTTGTTCCAGCAGTAGGAATCCTTCTACGCAGAGTACCAGGACACAAAGATCTTGCCCCTCTTTTTAGATTCTCTCACAACTTATTGGGGTTTTTTTTCTTTCACATGTGCTATATTTTCTAAAGAAAGAAAGTGAAGAAAGGAAACCGATATAAAGCTAGAAATTCAAGTGTGGATTTTCTCTCATTTTTATATCAGTTTTGAATACAAATGTATGAGCATTCAATCACAGGGAAGAATTGAAACGTGTTACAGTGTATAAACCATAGCTTGACCGAGGGTGGATTCTATCAATCCCCACTTCTGACACACTCATGGGGAAGGAGGACAGGAAACAAAGGCACTACGGGCTTAACTCACTTTTCTATGCCTATGTCTCCATTTTGTGGGTAAGCAGCCAGCCTTTGCAGAGAGGTCATGAGAGGAAGAAAAGTGAGTCTTAGAATTTCTCCGAAGGACGTGGTGCTTTTCTGTGCTGGAAATCAAGCTCTGTTTCAAACAGAACAGACTCTTCGAGGATTGCCGATGACTCTTTGAACCTGTTTGCTCAGTTGTGGATAGCAACAAGATGGCTTTGCACTTTTGTTGAGCCTTGCTAGACCCACATCACCTCTTCTGTCTGTTGAACTGCTGAGATTGTGGGCGGTTCCTGCTAGTAAGCCCTAAGGAACACATGCATGTTGTTCAAGGCATTGTACCTCTGGTAGTCTGGGGTGCACCTCAGAAGATTCGAGTTCACCTAGAAAAGTATTTCACTGGCTGTATCTATGCTTTTCCAAGCAGGAAACTATGAACACTAGGACATGTGTCTATTTATTTCATTTAAAGAAACACACATGCAGACTGCCTAAGACTAGTAGGAGAGGTATGGGTGTAAATCCATCACTGTCCTGTTAGGCAGAAAGAGCCCAAGAACAAAAGTCACCTGATATGGCATGTTACAAAATCATGATCCTGAGCTGAAAATTGCCTCTTGGCAATGTTCATGCCTGTTATACTATTGCATTAATTAGAAAGAGCCACGCCTTGTCATTCAGGTCCTGAGATCATGTACTTATAAACTAACATCAATACTCTCCTTCAGTATACACAGGTGAGTCAGAGTAATGTCAATCAAATACTTTCCCTCAAATAATTACGGCTGGATGCATAAATTCTCTCTAATGGACTCAGGACTATGCTTCTTTGACATTTATTTTCCCATTTTGTTTTAGCCATACCTTAATCTTTCAAGCAAAATTTGCTTTTTAACTTCAAAGTCAGGTTAATTTTGGTGTGTAACATATTTCATTCTACCATATACATTATTCAAGTTATGTGAAAAAATTTATATAAACTATAAATTGTTTATATGTTAATTGACTTTGCTATTTCATTGCATGATTATGAAAGTCTTTTACCCTGAATCCCATAATGATGAATTAGAGCTAGAGAGACACATTCTTAAAAAGGTTAGAAATAATGTTAGTAAACTAACTTCTCCATCTTGAATATTTACGAAGTCAGATGAAGATGAAATTACATGCTGAGGATACACGAAGCTTGTCTTCCCTACTATACACTTTGCTTCTTGTGTATTTGTCAGAACTGTTGTTGGTGACATTGTTTAATGAATGCTTGTTTGAAATGCTTTTGAATAGGCTATCATGGCAAGTCCGTGAAAATGTAGGCCTAGTTCAAAAGAGCCAACAGTCTTAGAAAAAGAAATTCCATAAACTCCAATTTTCTATTTTGGATTACTGACATCTTTAATAATAAAATAAGTTTTATGAAAGATAAAAAAACAAGATTTGATCAATGTTTAAAGAAAAACAACAGCAACAGTGGCAAAACAAAAAACATGCTTCCCTAAGTAGTTCCAGAAGTCTGTCTAACCTGAGTGTAGCCTAGACACAGGTGACAAGTTTCCCCATCGTCCTTAGCAGCTGACTACTCAGCTGGATTCACAGAGGACCAAAGACTACATTTTCTAGACTAGTGAGATGTGAACAGACACTGGTGATGGTTGGAGCAACACTCGGATTATGCTGCTCATAAGAAGAGAGCAAAGCCAGCAACTTAAGTCTTTATGAATTTAGATTTATGCTACATACAGACAAACCCTCATTCTAGATAGTGCAAGGCCCAAGACAGCATGTCTTTGCAAACAGAAATGTTGTAAGAACCCACTAATAAGTTTATCAAAGATGTGAATGCTTGGATTGTTATTCACACACATACAAGTAGGTATATACAGATATACATACACATCCATGCGTGTTCATATGTATTCATTATAATGTAGAGTTCTATGATATGAAATAGTATGCCTTTGACTAGCTCAGCCCTCGATTCAGGACCACAAGGCAGTGTTGTCTTATAATTAAAATGATCAGTAACAACAACAACAACAACAACAACAAAAACCCTTACATTTCATTATTGTGAAAGCTACTGTAATCCATAAGATACTGATAAAATAAGTTCTAGTATAGATGCATTTAAAATACAAGATAGAGCGAGAAAGGGCTTTAAAAACAATGAAGTTAATTTTCTTTAACTTTTCCATAAGAAGTGTTCATCATATTTATCTTAATGAAAAAAAAAGTATTTGGGACTTTGCTGAAAGTTAGAATTTACCATTTTATCCATGCATCTTTTTGATTGAAAATTAGACGATGAAACACATTTAGAATTTCTCTCTCTCTCTCTCTCTGCGTGTGTGTGTTTGTGTGTACGTGTTTGACCCCCACTGTGTGTATGTTCTTTCTGTGTGTATTCTCTCCTCTTCTCTGTGTCTGTGGATGTGTGTTCTCTTTTTCTCTGTGTGTTCTCTCTCCATATTCCCTCTCTCTGTGTATGCATGTGTGCATGTGTAGATATACGATATGTGTTTGAGTATGAAGTATTCAGGAAGGCCCAGTTTGGTTATCATGTCTGTAAGAAGGACTTTTAGCTATTTGTGTTTTTTAACTTTAGGGTCAACTATCCCTAGATTGCCTTTAACCGAATAAATCACCAGCTCTCAATACATGTAAGTTACACACATGAATTGGAAAATGATAGGATATGCTGTTACTTTGCAGGATGTCTCCAAAGGTTTTAGATAATATTACCAGATACCAGGGTGTTGCCATACTATTGCATGGTACTCAGCAGCTGGCTATTTATTCCTCTGAGGTTGTTGTCAGAGAGTAGAAAGCTGAAATAAAATCTTTCTGATACATAATGATAAAAGTTAGATAGAGGGGGAAAGGAAGCTTGATAGGAAAATACAAGCAGTATTTTAGTGTACCTTGTAAGTGAATTCATTGAATTTACTATTAAAACATGTTTTATTACATAATATTTTAGATTATAATCAAGACATACTGAAAGAGCTCTAGCCATAACAGAGAAGTCAGTAAGAAATAATGTAAGACTGCATACAAAACTTCATCCATAAGTCCAATACAAATACAGATTTACTATAAAACATGTAAGAATACCTCAATAAATTTAGAGTGACTTCATTTTCCTAAATGGAATAGCTAAGTATTGAGGTTTTCTCAGTTTATAGATAGTGTGCATTCCTATAGTCCCAGAGGCAGAGAGGCTGAGGCAGGAGGATTACCATGACTTGGAGAAGAGGTCAGAGTGCATTTGAAATGCCGAGCTCACCAGGGTTACATATCAAGAGATACCTCATGCTATGACTCCAGGTTTCACCACATTTCGGGGAGATTTAGACAAGACGATTTTAACACAAATCTGGGAAGATTAGGAGAAAAGAATGGCTGGAAAGGAGAGTGCTGAGCAGAGGTCACTCTGTCAGTCAAGGAAACACATTTAAGGAGCTACTTTTGGTGGCATTGTCACATACACACACTAGATGCTCAAAGACCCTAGTGTGAAGTCTAGAAACAACTTCCTGAACACACACACAGGTACTCAAAGTTGTGGGTCAGAGAGTTTGTTTCTACTTCTTTGTGCTTGAGATAACAGAAGTATGAAGCCAGTGATATTACTCATGAACACCATGGTAGTGTTTTCTGTAGCCTAGTCTCTTGTGGCTGTGACCTCGAAGATAACTATGTTTACTTAAAATAATTTAAATTAAAATTATGTTCATAAAGTATCCATAACTAGGGCAATTATACTTTTTAATGTTAATCTCTCCTAAAATGGGTACAGAAGTAGGTATGTGAGACTCAGACAGTGTGTCTGGATATTTACTGTGTTGTGTGTAGAGTGGGGAGGGGAAAGAGGAGAGAGAAAGAGAGAAAGAGAGAGAGAGAGAGAGAGAGAGAGAGAGAGAGAGAGAGAGAGCTATGATTCCAGTTCAAGTATGGATTCTTGTTCTTTGAGAAATTACATTTCTGCACACTAGTTTTAATACATAATTACTACACAATAAAAAATCTCATACAACTTATGATTGAGTTCAGGAAAACTCTGAAATGTTAATGAACAAAAGATTGGAAGACATGGATGTCTGATGTCTGGTAGACCCTGTTTCAAAATTTATGTAAACATTAGGGAATAAATAACAAAGGAGATCATTATCCTCTACCCTATACCAAATAAACTTAACAATACTAAAGGCATATTTATATAAAATGATAAATGATGAAGACCTAAAATGCACGTATACACTTATTTGAACTTGGAGATAGGCAAAGTCCTTATACCATGTAAATATAGTAAGAAGCTGCAATGTATATGAATTATGGATACATGACCATACGTATCTATTATGACCATACAGCAATGCCATGGTTAATATTCACTGTTAATGTTATTAGATTTTGAATCACTTAGAAGACACACCTTTGGGCTTGTCTTTGAAGGCATTTCCAGTGATGTTTAAATGATGGGGGAAAGACCTACTCTGAACCAAAAGGACACCATATAGGATCCTGGGGTGAGTACAAAGAGGGGAGGAGGCAGCCAGCTGAGCTCCAGCACTCTTCTCTCTCCTTTGTGACAACTGACATAAAAAGACCATCTGCCACATCCTCCTGCCAACATGCCTCCCCTGTACTGATAAACTGTAATGTCAAACTGGAAACCCAAATAAATCCATTGCTTCTCATTAACTATTTTGTTGTAGGAATGGGAAAGGTTAAAATATATTTCAAATGTGAAATGCATACACAATTTAGCCTCAAAGCACAGTCTAAGATAAAGATTTTAGTGTGGGTAGTTTATTTATGAGTGTAATGCCAGCCAGTAAGAATGAGAAGAAAATATCCAAGCAGAGAAAGTTAATAAAAGTTGCACATGATCTAGCTGGCTATCCACTGTGGGTCAGGTTTTGCTATTCCAAGGAGTGTTCTGGGAAGACTTAGACTATCCACTGTAGATCAGAATAGTTACGAGTGGTAACAGCTAACAGATTCTTGCAGATTTTCGCAGTGTACCCTTCCCTGGAACGCACATGGATTCCTGGGAACTCTTATGGAGGGATCACTGGCATCCAAGAGCAAGAAAGTACAAAGTGTGGGACAGATGCAAATCCATGCAAAAGCACTCAGGCAGCCTTGCTGCAAAGCAGGGGAAAGTTTCCAAGGACTGGACACTGCAACAGTGGCTGAGAGGACAGGGGAGGCGGGGGGATGGGAAGCCTGTCGTGAGAGTTGGTTATGGCAAACAAAACAAAGCATAATTAAACGGCAAAATAAAAATATTTTCTGTTCATAATAAAGCAGTTATAGCACAAAAGGGGAAGACCACTTACAAATGCACAGAAAGAACAAAGTGAATACAATTTAAAGATGAATAGGCAAATAAAGGAAGAAAAAAACCCATGATAAACATGAAAAATGACCTCGTTAATTCACAGTTTTACAGATAATAATTCAATTAGCTATTAAGCTGACAATTCGATTAAAATTATTATTCTCAGTTGTGGTGTGGGCAGAAAATGGTTGCTTTCTCATATGTCTGAAGATTATTCAATATGGTATTTTTTTTTTAAGGAGCAACTTGTCATTATTTGCAAATGCTGTAAAATGATAGCAAGCTACGTTCACAGAGGTGTTCCCTTCTATGGAATTAAAAAAGATTTAAACTGCACTTTATCAGCATAATCCCTAATAATCTAAACATTTGTCCTGATGTCCACAGGAAAGTGTAGTCTTTACCCTTAATCAAGGAAACGTCTCTGTGTAATAGTTGGAGAACAACACAGAAAACCACAACCAATCAAAATGCAGAGTTATGGAGCCTAGTCCCAGTGATACCTCTATAACATATTCCTGTATCTAAAGCCCAGGAACGTTGTAGAAGAAGGGGCAAAAAGATTAAAGGAGCCAGAAGATCAGAGAGTTTACTGTGCGATTGTGTATCCTAGTAACGTCAGAAGCTACACCCATAATGTCTCACAAACATGATTGCCCAAACTGAGTTGAACAAGGACGACACCAATGGGCATGCCAAAATGAATGGGGCAAAGCCCATGAGGCCTCAGCCCTACAGAGAACTATAGATGACTGAAGAATGCTGGGGCAGGAGAAATATACTCTTCCCTACGGAAGAACACACCAATTGGTTATCTGATACTAAATGATCAGCCATAAAAACATACACACAGTAACATTATAGGAACTGAGCAGGTTATATTTAAGAATATATGTGCCTAAGTGTATATATACCTATATGAAGTTAATGAAAGAAGAAGCCATGAAATTGAAACAGAGCAAAGGAGGTAGATGGAAGGGGGAAATGCTATGGTATTATCTCAAAAAAGTAGTAAAAAGGCTTATCTTGACGTATTGATAAAAATGAAAGATGTCATAGTTACAATAAATGGCTCGGCTAATAAAGTAATAGTTAATTTGCATAGAAAATACAAGTGACCTATCAAATGGAGAGGTAACCACACACTGATAGGCAGTAAAGTACATGTAGGTCCTGATACAGCAGTATTGGAGAACTCTAGTAATCGTCTCTCATCTTAAGGCATGTCCTCCAGACTCAATGTTAATAATGAAAGCTATGAAAGTTTCCCGAACGAAGAGCATCCCAGAATCACATGGATTTGCTCTTAAGTTCTCATGGGTCTTTAAGGAGGAGAGAACTCTAATAAGTCTCCAACTGTTTCATACATAAGCAGTGCAAGAAACAGTCAAACTCGCTCCGTGAAACCACTATTACTCTGACCCAAACACTGGAAAAGATCACAAAAGAGAATAAAATTATATAATAACTCGAGAAACATAGGTCTAAAAATCCCCAGTAAAATACTATCGAATTGAATTAAAGTCTAAATTAGTTTCAACCCAGGAATGCAAGGTTGGTCCGACATTATACAAGGGAACAAATGTGATACAATACATAAATAAACTTAAGGACATAAATCACATGGTCATCTCAATAGATTCAGAAAAGGCCTATGATGAATTTCAACCTCTTTTTATGATAAAAGTCCTAAGAAACTATGACTAAAGAAACAAAAGCCACATGTGACAAGGCTATAGCCAACACTATTCTAAATGAGCAAAAACTGAACACATTTCTTTAAAATTAGGAATAAGACAAGGATGCTCACACTTACCAGTCTTTAAATATAAAATTCTTTGAGTTTTGTCAAGAAACAGAAGAGAAATGAATAAAGGTAAACATAGAGGAAAAGATGTAATCAAGGGTGCCCTATTTGTAAATGACATGATTCCATACTTAAAAGACCCCAGACTTAGAGAATTTACCAGAAAGTATTTAGGACAGCCAAACATTTTTATCAATGCAACAGGATTAAAAGCTGACACCTTTTCTAGATAACAATAGTGAGCTTGCCAAGGAAGAAGTCAGAAGAGAAAAGTAATTAAAGTTTACATAGATAAATTTATATAGGTAAATAACTGATATAGCCATTGACAATGCCTTTTGGAAAATAACTACTGCAAGAAATGACCTCAAGAGTTGACAAGTGAGATTGCATGATATTTTTGAAATTTTGAAGTTTTTGTATGGCAAAGGTAACAAATACTAGAGTGAAGAGACAGCCTATAGAGTAGGAAAAGCATTGTTTCCAATTGAGGTAGGAGATTAATATCTAGAACATGCAAAGGACTCTAAGCTGAGCACAGCAGTGCAAGCCTTATGTTCCAGCTCTCGGGAGTCAAAGGAAGGAGGATCCCTGTGGGTTCAAGGTCAGCCTGGTTTACATAGCAAGTTATGGGTCAGCCAGGGTATGTAGTGAGAGCCTATCTCAAAAACTATATATCCAAATATATCTTTTGGAGATATATATGTGTGTATATATATCCAAAAGAACTGTAAAACTAGAAAAATCAGTCAACTCATGGATAGTGAATTGCATAAATACATCTAAAAGAAAGACACGAATTGTTAATAAATGCTTGAAAAGGTATTCTACACTCTTGGCTGCCACAGAAATGCAAATTAAAATTGTGCTGATATCCTATTTCATTTGAGCTAGAATGGTTACCAAGCAAACCAATGCTAGTAAAAATCTGAGGGTATAAAAAGGGAGGAGCCCTAAATACTTCTGATGGGTCTGTACAAACTGCTGCAGACATGATGAAAATCAGTCTAGAGGTTCCCCTAAACAACTATCCCATGACCAAGCTACACCACCCTTAGGAATATACTCAAAGTATTATGAGCCAACAAGTCATGAAGATACTTTTTGATCAACATTTCCTGCTAAATTTCTCACAGTAAAGGAGAAAATGGTCTAGTTGTACATCGGTGGGTGAATGGAGGCTTATATTTTTAAAGTATATCTTAATAAGTATTTTTAAATGCTTTAACCTCCCTTCTAGTCCACCGCTCATCAGAGGTAGTGGAAAGAAAAGGTTAGTAGGACAAAGGAGGATGTGGGCATGTTTAGAAATAGTCCTTTGGGATGAAGCCAGGGTGCATTGTCAGGATATCAGCGGTTCAGTTCACGTGAATCAGCAGTCGTAGCTTGGTCTCTTGCAAACATCATTCGCAAATCAGAAATGGCAGTTTGATTCAGAAGAAACCTTGGGACTCTGCCAACTGGCCCAAGTCTGCAGAAGAGGCAAGAAGCCACCAGACCATCATGTCAAGTTTTTTCCCGTGTTTCTCTTTATGAAATCACAACAAATGATGACCAGCAAAGAGTGGCAAAGCAAATCAATACCAAACAGCATCATCAGTGAAGACCAGCATCAGCAAAGTCCAATGAAGAACAACCAAAAAAGAGTGGCAAGATGAACAGATACCACTCAGTGTTGCCAATCGACTGTTAGGTTATATTTATACCCTTTCCAAATATCACGTGTTCTTTCGAGCACCCTCTGTAGCAAAATATCACATACCCCTTTCGAGGCAGCTTCCAGAAAAAGTCACATTGTCTGTTCTCCACAAAAGATCCTTTCATAAGATAGATTTTTAGAAAAACATCACATGACACAACTAAGTAATTTTTTCACAAAAATAACCCTACTTTATTAAATAATAATTAATAAATTATTAAAACGACCCATATTTTATTAAAAAGTAACCCTAAAATTTCCACTTCAGAATGGTTAAAGAAAATGTGATGCCTATGCACAATGGTATTTTATTCAGCTATGAAGAAAAACATTCCCTGGGGAGGGAGCGATGGCTCAGTGCTTAAGAACACTGGATGCTCTGCCAGAGGCTCTGAGTTCCATTCTCAGGAAACACACGGTGGCCCACCATCATCTATGGGATGGGATCTGATGTTCTCTTCAGTCAAGCAGGCATCCATACAAATAGAGCATTTATCTACATAAAGTACGTATATAAATATTTAAAAAGAAAAACATCCTTGACATTTGCAGAGGAACACATGAAATTAGATATAATAGGGCTAAGTAAAATAGACTCAGACAAACATGTTTTCTCTATATGTGGAATTTACATTTAAAATCATATATATGTAGGGGTGTGTGTGTGTGTGTGTGTGTGTGTGTAGAAAGGTCACTAGAGTAGAAAGGGGTCCATAAGAGGAGGAAGGAATATTAAGTATGAGAAAAAAGAGGGTAATATGGCAGAACCTTCCCCTAATGAATAAAGATTTCAGGGGACAATCACTGGGCAAGGAGTAGGTGAGACTTCTGCATCAGAGAGGGGAGGAGAAGAAGCAGGAAAAGGTAACTTTCTTTTGGATAGGGAGAGCTTGGGGGACAACCTGTATAGAACAAGAAACCCCCAGTTTACATGGCAGATCTGCCAAGATTCACCACTGGAGGGTTTAACATAGAATGGTTGACAAATTAGGATGCTAGTTGTTGAGCCCAGCCATCGCTCGTGCTACCTGTTGATTCTAAGCTAAGTTTATGTGGTGTTTTCTTTCACTTGGCAACTCAACTGAGTTCCAGAGAAAAGTAACTCAACTGGGAACCAGAGAAAGGTATGATGGTGTGGCAAGGCACTCTAGCCAGCCACAAAAACTAAAAGCGTGGGGCTGGTGTGGCAGCAACCCACCATGGGACTTAGCGAATCAGGTAGAGATCTCAGAGCTCCGGGTCAGAGAGTCTGCGGAGATGAGAACAGGCCCATCATGGCCTTTTTGATGACTTAATGCTATAGGTAATATACGTGACATGAAAGCAATGGTGGGTACTGTTTGACTAGCGCAAAGGTACTAACCAGAGGGGGAAGGAGAGTGGGGACTGAGTAATAACAGTGAGAAGGGAGGGCAGTGGGGGCTGCGAAATGACAAATGGGAGAAGGGTAAAAATGAAAAATAGCAAGAAGGGAGGGCAGTGGGGCTGAGCAATTTCAAGAGGGAATGATATGTAGGTATGAAAATATATAATAATATATAAAAAATATATATATAAATAATATATATATAAATATATATATAAATAATATATAAAAAGACTACTGGGTAGAAGAGCTTGTCATACAATCTTGACAACCTGTGTTTGTTTGTAAAAGTTGACCTCTGACACCCACCTGTGTGCTTTGTTCTGACAGCACCTTTATTCACACACAGAGAATTGCACACACAATACATGCGCTAATAATAAAATGTAAGGAAATTATGATGAAACCATTATGTTGCATATTAAAACTACACCCACAGCAAATAAATAAAAATATACATGCAGGGAAGAGATGTAGCTCAGTGGGACAGTGCTCAACTAGCATAAATCAGGTCCTGGGTTTGATTCCCCAGAACTTCAAAAAGAACCATAAGATCATCAATATCAACACGTGTCACAAAGAAACCCATCAAGGAGTGTTTTGTACCAAATCAGTTCTATACACTATTCAGCTCATTAAGACTGGAAGTTTGGGAAAAACATCCTCAAAGTACCCTTATGCTGTTTCAAAGAAAGTAGCTGATCTAACAGTGTTAGGACCTAACTGTGTCTCCTCTTGGGAAAATGGGACATTGACAAGAAGATCCTAAGCCCCATTTCCCTCTCCAGGTGGAGACCTATGCTTTAAGCAGTGCGTGTTGTTTTTGATTAGTTCTGTAACATCCCAGCCACAGTTCATGCCTGTCTTTGCTGTTATTCTGATCTGTACCACTGAGGGCTCAATCACTTGGTTTCCTTCCAGGTCTGGGTTTGTAGTCCAGGTGTTCTTTTCAGTGTTCCACAGTTTGGCTTGAGAGGTGATGACTCTCAGCTATGAGTAACTATCAGTGTGTTGAACTCAGCTTTCTTCTACTGTCCTTTGCTCTTATCTATGGCTCCATACTGACTATATCCCTGCTTGGCTCAAAATCCTTCTGAGGCTTCCTCCCACTGACTTTGGAATAAAACTCAAACTTTTCAACTTTGCAGAGGACAAACAACGTGCTTGAAATCTCCTGCCTCTTCTGTAACTACTCTAGGGAAGGGAAGGCATTTCACAGTAGGCATTCAGCATGCTCTCTCCCTACCTTCTCCAAAACACAATGTGCTCCCTCACTTTTATCATCTGCCTGCTCTTGTGTATCCCCAATGCTTTACTCAGCGTTCACTTCCATGGGGAATCTTCTTGGCCCCTGTTGGTGGCTTGGAGCCCTGCTTCTGTCTGTCATGACCTCACCCTAATTTAAAACCTTCTATCGTAATTATCTGTTTAACCGACTGTCTCCACCTTGCTCGCTCTGCGAATTGGTGAAGGTAGCTTTGTCTTGTGAATGACTGCAGGGCAAGTCCCAGTGTTCGTCCTTTCTAAGTACCCCGTTTATGTTTGTTCTCGGGGTGAATTAATGAAGGGAAACAAAGAGAAACATTATCGATCCCACAGGGGGAAAATGTATTCCCTTTTCACTGATAAGGAAAATCGGTTTTTAGGTTGAGCACGGGGAGGTTAGACGACGCAGATAAGGATTTAAGATGCGAATTCTTGAAAGGCTCTAGGCCTTATTTTGAATCATAGGATGATTTGACTGGATCAAAGAGTGGTTTGGCAAGCAGTTGTTTGAGAACCCTGAAACTGTGCCAACATTTCTGAGCTGATCTGCTCAAGAGTGAATCCATCTGAAGGAACCATAATTATGTGCACTAGCCACCTTTATAATTGGGAGGCAAAACAGCACAGGAAGAGAACTGTACACGACAATGTTGATGTGCTTCGGGCTTGTCTTTAAATGCTCAGTCTTACAAAGATTTGATCTGCAGCGATCCAAGCCTTTCAAGTGCTTCAGCCTCGGACTTGTAAGGTATTTGGAGACAGTCACCCTAGGGTGTGGCCCTGCACAGTTGCATTTGGTTTAGCCCGACTTCTGAAGCTAGCCAGATTCCTGGGACAATCTAGTATGGCTGTGTTGCCAGCCGGACATTTCGCTGGCCACTAAACAGCTTGTGATGTCCTGGCAGGAGTGGACTCTGCAGCCCGTTTCAAGATCCTCTTTGGCTGTTTGTCAGGAAGCCTGACCTCCCCAAATACTGGCAGCCGACAGCCCCCGACTACATCATAAACACAAAGAACTACGTCCAAAAACAGTATCAGACTGTTGCTTGATATAAGAAAGCCCAAGTCATAAGACATTTTAAGGATATTCTTTGTCTTTTCGTGTTTAAAGCAATTTAATCGATGACTGTTAACCAGAAAATAATTGCTCTAGTGTGTCTGTGAGATTTTTTTTAATTTACTCTCTTTACCAACCTTATATGAGGGTAAGGCCTGAAAGAAAGAAAGAAAGAAGGAAAGAGAGAGAGAGAAAGAAAGAAAGAAAGAAAGAAAGAAAGAAGGAAAGAGAGAGAGAGAGAAAGAAAGATATTAATGGAGTCGTGGGTATTGCCTCTCTAGAACAATTTTTTCTTCCAAATAAGCTTATTGAAACTTATCTGTTCCTGTACACTTCAGAGCATGCATGAGGTCAGTTCAATATCAAAGGGCTACAATAGGGTGTCATGACTTGAGACTTATTGAAACCACACTTTGTTTCTACAGAACTTTGCAAAATTTTAAAAGGAAAGGATGGACCTTGGTAAATAACAATCAGTATCAAGGAGCATTATTGAAAACACTCATTTTCTCTTTAGTCAGGTAAATTAACTGTGCTCTTATGAATTAAAAGGGTCCAAGTTAAAAGTCTGACTCAAAGTTAGGGGTTGGCAAGATGGCTCAGTCTGGAAACACACCCATCACCAAGCTTGATAACCTGAGTTCTATACTTGGGGCCCGTACAGTGGATGAAAAGATCTGACTTCAGAAAGCCATCTTCTGCCCTTCACACACATGCAAAGTAAATGAATAAATATTTTTAAAAAATTAGAAAAAATTTATTTGTAAGAATTCAAATACTCATGAATTCCACTCTAGAAGCATAAGTATGCAGAAGAAGATCAAATTGCTTTTTGTTATGTTTTAAAACCAATTTAATTTAGAACCCTCGCCTTTTAGTTTCTTTTTCCTTTTTCCCTGGTTCCTCATCAAAGATTTTGCCAAGTTTTCTCCGGTGGAATCTGTTCGGGTACCAGTTGTCCCCGGTCCATTTATGCGTTTTTCGTGCGCTCAACGGGGACTACAGGCACGGGAACTTCATAGCCTCCTGCCCTCTTGGAATATTTGATGATTGTGCCATGCATCCCTTGGGGGGGCCTGGCTTCCTGTATTATTTACATTTGGGACGCTGTGACATAAAAACCTAATACAAACAACTTTGGCTTGTGGTTCCAGAATTGCCACTGAGCCTTGACAGAATTCCTGGTTTGGGCAGTGGCATGGACCGCATCTACATCTCTTCTGTCTTGGTGAGGAAGCCGAGCACAAACTGGACTCCGCGGCAGGTACAGGATTCAAAGGCTTGCCCATATGGACCTCCTTCTGATAAGACAGACCTCACTTCCGAAAAGCTCACCACACAGCTTTTAAACTGCTAGCACAACCTGGAGACCAAATGTTCAGAATAAGAGCCTGTGTGGAACATTTCAAATTCAACCCACCACACCTCCTGTCTGTGGCAATGTCAGGGACCAGGGGTTGGCCCCTGTTTTTCATCAAGTACGCATGCCTAACCCTTCTTTTATATTCCCAACCCTTCCCCTACCGAGTTATGGGAACATGAAAACTATAAAAACCAGGGGAATAAAAACAGAGGATAAGGTGAACATTCTTTTAGATTTATGAATGAGAAAACTTGGAAATGTTCTAAATATCCAACAAGTAAGAACTAGATCAACAAATTATGTCACATCCATGTAATATATGGTTATTAAACAACGCAAATGTAAGTGTTCTGATATAAGAAAAGGTTCAATGCTGTTCCTGAAATAAAAGGGGTAATTTGAGAAAAAATGATTATGATCTGTATAAAAAGAAAAAGAACTACATTTACATGCTTCTAAATGTAGAAATTGTTGGCAATCAGCATAACGCACTCATAACTGTGTTTATCTTTGAAGAGTGATTTGGAGGAGGGATGGGAGAAAGGTACATTTTATTCCTCCACTTAATGAGCCATTTACATTTTTGAATATGCATGTACTTTCCAAAATAAATTTTGTAACCTGATTTTTAATATAAAGGCTTATTATTCTATTTGATATGCGCGAGTGCTTGGCGCGCATGCGTGTACGTGTACCACGTGCATGCCTGATACCTGAGGAAGTCAGAAAAGGATGACTGGTTCCCTGGAACCCAAGGTATAGGTGGCGGTGAGCCACTACGTAGGTTCTGAGAGCTGAACCCTGGTCCTCTGTAAGAGCAGCAAATGCTCCTCACCACTGCGTCGCTTTTCTAGACTCAACTTCGGACTTTTAGAAGAAGGATCCATGTGGTTCTTTCCCATAATAAAACCATTTTTGTATTTCCTCAATAAAGTTTAAGCAAAGCTTGGTGTTAAGCGATCACGCTGATTTTCTTGTGATTGTTATGGAAATAGTAAGAGTGACACCTGTTTAGAAAATTTGAATATTTTGGCAGCATTCATTTTTCAGGACTCATAAATTAAGTCATTAGTCTACACTATCTGAATTCTTTTCTTTTTACTTTAGTGCCTCATTTAATAGTGGTTTGATTATTTTATTTATCATAAATTTGATTTGTTGTATATATGGGTGGAAATGCAAATCACTCAACCTTATTGGTATTACAGTAAGTGTCTTTATATTGTTATAGAACAAAATCCTCATGAATCCTCATGCCCGTGTTTGGAAAAGCTTGCCTTTGCTCCCGTTATCTTTGACTTTCTCATTGTTTGATGAAATCTGTATTACAATGAAGGAGCAGGAGACAGACTTTTGATTTATTATTTATTTATTATTTTTATATTATATGTTATATGTTACATAATATATAATAACATCATTATATTATTCTAAATTCACAGGCTGGAAAGGTGTTCTGGACATGAGACACAATGGCTGCCAAGGCACGAAAGAAGCATTGAGTAGGCCTCACAGAAAACACAAACTATTCATCTCATAAGTCTGCAGAAGTACTATAGTAGGGCAATTGCTTACCCTCCTGGAGTTGCCAACAGCAGGGAGTCCAAAACCTCTAGGGACATGATTAGGTGACTTGGAAATATCAATAGAAGTCTTATATTGTTACCATGTGACAATTGGTTTTTAAGCCTAGATCTATAATAATGTAAAGGTTGTCTCCCTAGCAAAGCTATTATTAGTGTCTAGAAAGACTTCCAGCCTTTTCCAGTTGTCCTCTTGACTTTTCTTGGATGCCCATCCGCTCTTTAGCCTCTTCCTGACTGAATCTACACTATTCTTTCTCTTTTCCGATGCTGTTGGGTTTTCTTCCTGTGTCGTTCTCTCAGGCACCAGGGTTAAAATATATTTTCACCTTTGTTGTCTTCTCTAATCTAAGGATCTTCCCCCTAGGTCCTAGCCCTCTCCCTCCTTCAACTGTGGGGTCTTGTTCTTTTTCTCCCAGGTTTTTCTATAACATCTCCTCTCTCTTTGTTCTAGTGTATAGACAGCTGAAACATCTTGCAAGTGTGGCTACATTTTGTGTCCCAAAGCATTGTGTTGACCATGTCTCCATTTCAATCTATGAAGACTGACAGAAATTTCAGCTTCTAAAGGCCTCTTGAAAAAACTCTAGTACTATGTTCTAAAACCAAACCTCCTATATCTCATCCATTTTACAGCTAGATACATAAACTACAAACTGCATTTCCATATGCTTCAAGAGGCAAAGGTCTTCATAGCAATATTCTTCAAAATAGCCAAGTTTTGTTCAGCTGCTTATGGTAGTCAGGACAGAAAACAGAACAAAACAAAACAACAACAACAACAACAACAACAACAACAACAACAACAACACAAAACTCAGGCAAGTTCGTATAAAGCCATACTGCACAACAAGGGAAAAGTCAAACTTCTTCTAGTTCTCTTTTTAAATCAAGCTCTCAAATCAACCAAAACCAAAATCAACAATCGATGTTAGAACTCTGGTGTGGCTCCTGTTTAGGAACAAGAAAGTTTAAGTAATTGGTGGGAAAGGCAATGGGAATTTGAGGGACTGGAACATTTCTAGTACTAGCCTTGGGTAGAAGTTAACTTGATTTTCCAATTATGAAAATAAAAATAAATATTTACAGGTGACCATCAGTGGCTTCTGCCACTGCCCAGGTAATATGCAAATGTTCAAACTTACACAACTGATTAGTCAAGATCTGAGCCTGTCTACCATTCCAGTCAGGCTAGTCAAATGTTGTCGTCCTTATTAGATTCTCCTTTGTAAATGTTATCTTCCTTATTAGGTCCTCCTTTGCACGGCTGCTCTCTAGGTGTGGGATATCCTACATCATGGGCTCTACCTATGTATGAGTAGGGTGAAAAGAATTTCATTGAAAAAATCAGATTAAAAATTAGAACGTTCTTATGCAAAAAAGTTGTTTTCTGAAAAGGAACTGTCATCGTTGCATTAAATCTGCCCCAGCATCCTGTTTCCCAGTTTTCTTGTATTTCAGAGAACTTAAAGGTGTGTTAGCTCTAAGCATAAGTCTTTACTGGTGATGTAAGGTCATGGCTAACTTAGATTTGCTGGGAAACTTGCTGGTACTCATAGGACAATGCTGGATCATGCCAGGGCTGGGAGCCCAGTTTGGTTGTGGGATACCCTTAGGGCTTGTGGACAATAACCAAAACCTAATGATCAAAGTATTTTGTCTACACCTGGGTGAACTTTGATTTCTCAGCAAATCTGATGTTGATGCCAAAATTACTAGTGAGGAGTTATAACACTGTGGGTAGCTGTGGTCAGAGTTCTAAACACCCATTTCTGTGGCATGGAATGTTATTCGATCATTAGGGATCCTATCTTTTCCTAGGATTTTTGGGAAGCTCATTAAAACACAGGTTCCTGGGATCTGATCTATGGTATTCTGGTCAGCTCTGGGCTCTGCATTTCTAACAAGCTTTCAGGTGAAATGCTGTTTTAGGATTGCTATTAGGAATGAAACTATTTCCATCTCTCAGTAATCATTTAGGTTAGGATATTTAATACTCTGTCAGCCTTGGTAAAAGTCACTTTAAGTGGTATGGACTGGGTGCCCTATATGAAAACACTAATTTCTATTCCATAAAGGAGGAAATGGCAGCCAAATTTGTGTGCAGTTAAATGAAACCCTGCTTACCTAACCTCCATTCTATAGCCTAGATATGAGGCTTCTGGGTGGGTAGGTGACATCAGTAGGTAGTGGCAGAACTAGGGGGTGCTATTAGACCTTCTGTGATACACAGACAGCTTCCCCTGTATCCTAGGAAAGAGCTTGTCAGGCCCAATGTCAATGATGCAGAATTTGCAAAGCTCTGGCTTCAATATGGGTGTTGAATTTGGAAATCTCTCTTGGGTTTTTCTATTGGGTTACACAGGTCATTCATTACGTGCAGATATCCCCATTGGGGACATTAAAAGTAGAGAGAAATTCCATTCTCCAAAACAAACCCCCCAAACCTAAAGAAATTAAAACAAAACTAGGCAAACAATAGAGGCGGTGAGGTAACGGTCACTGTTGGACCTCCTATAGAGGAAGCTGGAGGTTGTTGGTAGAACTCATGAAAGAGTTTATCTCTGAGTGCTGCTGAATTTCTCAACAAGAAGACCCCTTTAACATAGGCAGGCAGAGAGGAAACTGCACATGGAGGTTAAGTTAAAGGCATTTCCTTTAGTGAAATGGTCGGTTAAGCCTGGCAGGCATGCCTGGCACTGCTCTTGATACAGAGCGACAGATTTGTGTGTAGTAGCTGAAGAAGGAGAATGCCAAGCTGCAGTCCACAGTCTGGGCAACTGCAAGACCAAACCAAAATGAGCAACAGCTATGATGCACGATCTTATGGGGGTAGAGGAGCAGGGATGGAACTCTTATCTGATTGTTCAAGACAGGGCCATAGCATGTCTCTTCTCTTCTTAAATGAATGAAAATCCTTCATTTGTTCAGTTTTCCCCCTAAACTTATAATGGTTACCCACTGTTTTTTTTTTGTTGTTGTTCTTTTTTTTGGAGCTGGGGACCGAACCCAGGGCCTTGCGCTTCCTAGGCAAGCGCTCTACCACTGAGCTAAATCCCCAACCCCTTACCCACTGTTTTGGCGAACACGTTCTTTCTATTCGTTGGCACCATATGAGAACAATTAAGACCATGAAATCACAGATGTAGATAATACTTGACCACAATGAATATTTCTGCATATATTTATCTCAATTTTTCCCTTGCCAAAGTTGAGAAAAACAGGTGGTCAGGCTCCATTTACCTATTTCGTTGGGGCGGACAACCTCTAGCCTTCCGTTTGTACCACTTACACTGGGGAAACCTGGGCTCACTCAGGACTCCTCTAGTTTTAAAGTCATGTTTATAGTTGGAAGGCTATAATAAAAATATTACTTCTAGAATCATATTCAAGGGATAGTTTTCCCACATTTTCCCCCTGTTTAATTGATTTTGTGTTGCATTTTAGGTGGGGACTTAGTCCATGTCTTTCTGAAGTCAGTTGTCAGTCTGGCAATGTTTACAGATGGGGACATTGACAGAGGCTTTTAGAAAAGATAACCTAAGTTCATAAACACTGTAAGTGGCAGAACTAAGACTCGAGTGCGGGACCATAGTCTACTTTATGGCACAAAGCATTCCCTAACTCTAGAATTGAACATGAACTGTGATCTCCAAAAGACACATTCAAACTCACATTCTCTGACTGCAGTTCTAGGAGTCACATGGGGGGGGAACAACGGTATTGGAACATGAACATTACTGTGACCCATTTTGCCTGTTAGATCAATAGAGGCCCCAAAGCCTACCTACTGATTGTGCTCACCAAGTTTCATGGTTCAATATGTGACAGTGCCGTGGTCCTGGTATGAGAGCGACTTACTGAACCACATCTTGTTTCCGTACACACTATTATGCAGACCCCCCCACGCCCAATCAAAGCAAGGAATGTGTCTTATCTCTGGGGATGCTGTTGGTTCAGAATCGTTTCGAGGCTGCCTTCGGGGAATGTTGCAGGGCTGCAGCCTCGTCTGAAGGAATGACTGTAAGGAGTTGCTTCCAGATGTACCTATGTGGTGAGTGGTGACAGAGAATTCTGAAGTATTTGTCTGGGAGTCTGAGTCCCTGAGCTGCAGCCTGAGAACTCACATGATAGCTGGCTTCGACTAACGGAAGGACGCGAGAGAGCCAGAGCAGGACGAAAGTCACCATCTGTGGAAACCTAACCTTCGCAGTTATACCCTATTATGTCAGCATATCACATTCATTGAAAAGTAACCATTAGGTTCATCTCTCAGTCAGGAAAGAAGGCTGAAGCAAAGGCATGAATACATGGGGAAAAATGTATCCTGTTCCCTATTGGCTACGACCAACATTGACCAGGCTTTCCACATGTTTGAGGGTTTTCCTGTAGTTGAAATATTTAATTTCTTTTAATATAATGTTCATAATATTAAAAGAATAATAACTTCTCACTCATAAATCTTGCCAACCTGTTGTTCTGGAGCAACAGATGTGAGGACTGTATCCAGATGTGAAAGGCAGAGGCAGGGGAGTGAGTCCTAGCGCTATCCAATGTGGACTTAAAGGAAAATGGGTATCAATCAAGGGATAAGAGGGAGTAAGGCTACGCCACAGAAAGAGGAGAACAGATGGTGGAAAGACCTGAGCAGGAGGAAGAGTCAAGGGTGATATTTAATGCCTACATCTATAATCCTGCCAGTGTTACAGTAGACTATAATGATTCTCAATAAAGTGTATTGCTTTGGTTATTAAATATCCATTAAACATTAAGTTGTGAATGTTTCTGTTTTTTTTAAGATTTATTTATTTATTATATATAAGTACACTGTAGCTGTCTTCAGACACAACCAGAAGAGGGCATTGGATCTCTTTACAGATGGTTGTGAGCCACCATGTGGTTGCTGGGAATTGAACTCATGACCTCTGGAAGAGCAGTCAGGTGCTCTTAACCGCTGAGCCATCTCTGCAGCTCAGAATGTTTCTGTTTTACTAGGGTAGTTTCCTAGATGAACCTTTCATGCCATTGTAGGTGTACATTGTAGGTATAGCACACTGCTTCCCCTCCTCATTTGGCTGCTTTCTAAACAGAGCACAGAACACAAAAGGCTATGCAGACTTAACAATCTATATCAATTTGTTCAATATGTAGTCCAACCTAATAATTAAATTCAAACTAAAATATTTCTTGCTTCTGATACACAAAAAGAACGTACTGGAGAAGGATTTGATTATTTTGATTCCTGCTCCCTATAGGCATTGGATCAACTGTCAATATGAACACTCTATAATTAACATGAAGACCCTTAATGCGGGAAAAGAATTCTTCATGCCATTTCAGAAGGATGCTTGTCCTAACCTACAAAATAATCTGATTTATTATGTTCCAGGAAAAATCTTAAAATAATAAATTATACACAATAATAAGAAATCCAACTACTGGTCATACATTTCATTGATAGGCTCTGATTTTCAATTTTTTACTTTGTAGAATTTTTAAGATATGTAAGAGTAAACAGAATGTCACACTTTACCAGCCCTCAACCCATAAGAGCTTACCAACATCACAATCCTAACTACTTCCCATTGCATTATTCTGATACTCATTCCAAACCCCATCTTGTTTTAATCTATTGATATTTTGTATCTCTAAAGGGTAAGAAGTCATACTTTCTAAAACGAAATCAAAGTACAGGTTTCCCCTGGGAAAAAAGAACACCATTTCCTTCTTATTTAATACTTAGACTATTCTTGTGCTTACTTTCTTTTTATGATGATAAGTAGATAGAACATTGTTAGTTCTTAATCAGGGACGGTTTTGACATGCCGGGAGAAATTTGGCAGTAGCGGAATTATTTTTCCTTTCAACAGACGGCTACTGGGTAGAAGCCAAGGATCTTAGTAGAGATGCACGACAGTGCCTATATAATAAATAATTGTTCGTTCCAAAATGTCAGTAGGTGCCACTGTTGATATGCACAGTTAAGGAAGGGGAGGTGGTGGTGAATAGTAGTTATAAAGGAGGAGAACTTAGAAATAAGAGAGGTACAACATACTAAGACATTTTCCTAACAACCACATTAGCCGTTAAAATTGGATTCATAATTAAACAGGCAATTTAAAAGTTGTTCCACTCAAATGTTTAATAGATTGGATAAAATTTGCTTTTCTTTTTAAATCATTTCTTTATCTCATGCTTCTATTCTCAAGCCATAGCACCCGTGTGAAGACTAGAGGACAAATTCCCAGAGGCCACTCTCCTCCCACTATGTGGGCTCCGATACTGAACCCAGGGCTGTCAAGCTTGACTGCAAGTGCCCTTACATGCTGAGTCATCCTGCTAGCCCCTTATGTTTTCAGAGTTAAAGATCAGAGACCTAATCATGGACTAGTTGTGTCAGGTGGAAATAAAGTGGCCCAGATGGTTATGGCACTTTCTCCTTGAGCAGCGGACTCCAAGGAAATTACGAAAGCTAATGTTTGACAAATACAAATAGAACCCAGGATCTGCAGTATACGAACAATCTAGAAGTACTTTAAATTGATACATAGATAATACGTAGAAAATGGTTTTCTGTTGTGTAAGAGACATGCCGAATGCTAAAACGTGTTGGTGTATTTTCAGATGAAAGCCGATATGAGTTAATTTAATGCAGACAGAGTTCTGCTCATTATCCCTTCCCCAAGCCCCCAGAGGACCGCTGGCAGTAATTTACCTAACCGGACAGTTGTTCACGAAGATCAAAGCGGCATTATTTAAGTGTGTCCAGAGGGTAGGTTTTAGCTCTGTGCCTTCCTCTTTATGGGAAAAGGGAGGGAAAAAGTTTTCCTTCTTGAGATACAAAGCATATTTAACCAAATAGATTCTTTATTCAAGTCTGACACTACTGAAAACTCACATGGCTTCTTCCAACTACTGGGGAAGAAGCCCCTCCAGGCCCCACATTTTCTTAAATCTGAGGGGAATAGAGAACAAAAGTGTAAGATATAAAATAAACTCAGTCTCTTTATGTGAACAGCAACCTACTTTGCCTTCCATTAAACTTGACCGTGAACCTAGGCTCCGAGAGGACATGGCTGAGGAGTGTAGCAGTTGTGACAGAGCTATGCCTTGCCTGCTTCGGCTCGCAGACCAGTAAAGCCCGACTCTGAAAACCGCAGGCAATTTGTGTCTCGTAAGCCCCTCCTCTTCTGCAGCCGTCTTCTCCATTGGTAAAATTCTTTTGCAGGGTCAAGTGGGGATCCCACCCCTTCTCTGTGTTTTCACTCCGAAACCCTACACAACTTTACACCTGAATGAACGCCAAGCCTCTGGCTATATAAAGGGAACCTTGGGGAGGGATTCCACAGTCAATAGCGCAGAAGCAGGGGGAAAGAATTCACCGCCTCAGCCGAGTAAATCCTCCACTCATCATGCTTCCTCCTGCCATTCATCTCTCTCTCATTCCCCTGCTCTGCATCCTGATGAAAAACTGTTTGGCTTTTAAAAATGATGCCACAGAAATCCTTTATTCACATGTGGTTAAACCTGTTTCAGCACACCCCAGCAGCAACAGCACCTTGAATCAAGCCAGGAATGGAGGCAGGCACTTCAGTAGCACGGGACTGGATCGAAATAGTAAGTGTGTTTTATTTGTACAGATTGTTTTTTCTTTTGGGGAGTATCAGCTCCCCACTCTTGTAGAACACCTTTACTGTAAACTAAAGTGATCCATCTATAATTTTGCAAAGCAATCTGGGAGCAATCTGGCACACGTGTAGGCTGGTGTTCTATCCTGGGTAGTGATTTTAGAGTTAATATAATTGAACCAGTGGCTTGATAATGCAGGCACAGACATGGTTCATCCAATGCCCACTGGGGAGAAAAATGTATCTGGGTATTGAGCTGATGCTTTTAAAAAACTCCGCAGAAGGAGAGTGCTTTGAAGAGTTGCTCTGTACAGTTTGAGCTCATGTCATGTTAACACTTGGTAATTTCAGACCATACACAAATTTGGTGAAGTGTCTAAAGGTAACTAACCAGAACTATGAATAGGGAATCACAAAGGATGAAAGGAAGCTTCAGGAAATATGGAATTGCTCACACAGATGTCTGAAATATGTCTACTCTGGAGAGGTAATAAAGACTTGATGTTCACTGTTAAACAGGTCTATACTACAAAACGTTGGGGCGCTCTGGTTTTCTAAATTGCTTTTTATTCAACAGGTCAAATCAAGGTAATTGTATGTTTTTGCGAAAGACTGAAAGGCGATTTTTAAATACTACATGGCAGTGTTCAGCATAGTGCATATCTCTTTACCCTTTTCAGTTTGCTTAATTGACATACATGCCAAGTGACTACTAGTTAGGCGGGTTCAAATTTCTTCCTCTAACTTTTGCATTATTTTCTTCCTTTAAAAGATTTCCTGTTAGTAACCAACGTGAAGAAAGACAGAGAAACTGTACAGGAAACCTTACACAAATCCACAAATCTCTGGCCCCTCCACCTTAAACTCCATCCAACCACGAAAAAAAAAGAGTTTTGACCTTTGAAAAGTCATACCAAGTATGACTGGTAATATCTCACCAAGAAAACCAAAGTGTTTTACTTGCAGGTAGATGATTTCAGAGCATAGAAAGCGTCTGGCTAGTATTGGGTTACTGAACAGTGTGGTGGGTATTCATTGTCAGTGAGAGAAACGTCACCACAAAAAATGCCCAATCTTACACATGCAGGGACAAAAAAAGCCAGGAGAGTCAAAAATCATTGCTGGCTGTTTCCAGGTACATTCTAAGGCAGCTGCAGGAAGGTGATCGGGAACCAAATACAGGCAAGCCTAGCACACTGTCCAGCCAAACCGTTAACCCTTTCATTTCACTCTCTAGCTTTAGCCTCGTGTATACAGACATATGCATGCATATGCTACACACTTCCCTTAGGCTCTGAGCCTTAAAGTAGACGTCCAGGGTACAGAATTGGAGAGAAACTTCTAACTTGCTGTCTGCTTTAGGGTTGTTCTCAGGAGTCAGAAGAACAATTTCAGCAGGTTTTATTAGTTTTGGCTTGGACACTTCATCTGCCTCTGTTAAGTTTTCCCCCCTCTTTCATGGTTAATAAGCCTTGATTTCTTTTCAAGCTTGTCATAAATAATTCTCATTTAGATAACAAAGGATTTAGATATCAAAATAACAAGAAAGAAAGCTTGAAGTATTTTAAGATTAATTTTGTTTTAATTACACGAGGCACGTGACCAGAAACAGCCAATTAGAGAACACACTTATCAAATCCAAATAACTAAAACAAAAAGTTTTCCATGCCTGATATTCAGGAAATGAACACCGTGGTTCCTTGTGCAGTTGTAAATCAGACATGTTAGGTATTTTTCTGCTATAAAATTCATGGAAATGTAGCCAAGTTGTTATGGCAACCATACGTTCCTAATTTAGGGGCTTTTGTATTCTTTAAATATTGAATTGTAGTGGCATTTTGCATTTCAAACATTTTGCTGCTTATATTTTTAAAACACAGCTTGTGAATTTATGTTTAGAATATAGTTATTAAGTTTGATATGCAAAATGTCATTGGTTGTACCCGTATGCATGTGTGACCATGCAGCTGAATTCTATAATTGAAACAAAATATTACAGCATGCCTATGCACTGTACACAATATTTAAATGCTTTCCACATTTTCTCAAGAGATTTTTGAAAAACTTAATTCAAAGCACTTGCAGACATTAACCAATATGACCCATGAGCATGAGTACATTAAAGTGTACTCTTTGAAGAGTGAATATTTACAGGAGTGGAACACTTGTTGGGAATGAGACTAAGAGAATGTGACTTTTCAATACTTTTAATAAACAATCAGTTATTGAAACACATGGACAAGAAACGAGTCTCTCTCTCCCTTGCTGTCTCCCCCCCCCCCCTCTCTCTCCCCTCCCACTCCAAAGTTACAGCCTTTAAAGTTACAGCCTTTATGTAGGCTGGCCATTATAATAAAAGTGTCTTCCAACCCTCCCACAGACTTGCATTGTGAAAATACAGTACATCGCAGTTTGCTGTAATTTGGATATTATATTATATACATATTCTATAAAGAGAGAGTCCCTGCAAATTACTTAAAACAAGAACAAAACCCAAACACCTTCAGTTACATTCTGTCTCTGATGCAGTTCTGTCCTGTTTCTTGCAGGTCGAGTTCAAGTGGGCTGCAGGGAACTGCGGTCCACCAAATACATCTCGGATGGCCAGTGCACCAGCATCAGCCCTCTGAAGGAGCTGGTGTGCGCGGGTGAGTGCTTGCCCTTGCCAGTGCTTCCCAACTGGATCGGAGGAGGCTACGGAACAAAGTACTGGAGCCGGAGGAGCTCCCAGGAGTGGCGGTGTGTCAACGACAAGACGCGCACCCAGAGAATCCAGCTGCAGTGTCAGGACGGCAGCACACGCACCTACAAAATCACCGTGGTCACAGCGTGCAAGTGCAAGAGGTACACCCGGCAGCACAACGAGTCCAGCCACAACTTTGAAAGCGTGTCTCCCGCCAAGCCCGCCCAGCACCACAGAGAGCGGAAGAGAGCCAGCAAATCCAGCAAGCACAGTCTGAGCTAGAGCTGGACTGACTAGAAAGCATCTGCTCCCCAGATTTGATTGCGTGGAAGACTCGCTCGAGCCTGCCATTGCTCTTTTCTCACTTGAAAGTATATGCTTTCTGCTTTGATCAGGCCCAGCAGGCTGTCCTTCTCTGGGACCTTCTCTGGGACTAGCTTTTCCTTTGCAAGTTTCTCAAGATGTAATGAGTAGTTTGCAGTGAAAGCCAGGCATCCCATAGTTTCACCCCCTCCCCCAGTCATTTCTTTCAAAAGCACCTGATGCTGCATCCTGTTACAGTTTAAACCGCGCTCCATTCCCTAGCCCACCCTTTACCCTTCCCAAACTAAATCCCTCCGAACCGGAGAAGTTCAATCAAAAAAAAAATGTATCTTCACAGAACATTTCACAAAGGGGCTTTTCCAGTAGTTTTTATGGGAATAGTTTGACAGCCAGGGGTTAGCTTCCTTTGAAAGAGAGGCAAACCTTGTGACATTTCACTTCAAAAATAAGCCCGGTGGCATTTTCCAGTCTCAGTGTGAAATTATCCCCCTCGTGTTGACCTCTCTTGGAGTGGAATGCCAGCAATGCAAGGCAGCAGCTAATAGGTAAAGCCGGTTATTTATTTGTCGATGTTGTTATTTAATGAGCTCGCGCATGTGATTTTTTTTCCAAATGTTAATTTTTTTTATATTTTGAAGCTTTTTCATGTACCTAAATATTTCCCAATACGATTTGTGGTTGGTCTAGAAATATGAAAATACATGTTGTAGATATGTAAAAATAAATATTTTAGACTCCTTATATATTACACGGTTCCTCATACACTTTGTCATTAGCGTGGTTCCCTGTAAAGCTGAAGTTATGTAATACTTTATTATTTAGTCCATGAAATCAGAAGGCAGCTTGACCTTCGGTGCCATCGGTTTCTTTTAATAAACATAAATATCCACTAAATGCTGTTGTCTTTGCCTCTGACATGCATGCTTGCAGATACTGTAAAATAAAGTTATAAGTGTGATCTCTGCTTTCTGTTGTTGCTGGGAATCCAACTTAGGTTCCAGGAAGTGCTAAGCCTGGATTCCACTCTTGAACTAAGCCCCAGCCCCAGCCCCAGCCCCAGCCCCAGCCCCAGCCCCAGCCCCAGCCCCAGCCCCAGCCCCAGCCCCAGAAAATGGCCTTTACAATCAAGCTTTGCTAAACTAATACATTTGGAGGTGAGGAGGAGGAGGGAAAAGGCATGGGGTGCCACATCTTCAGAAATTGAGGTAAACTGGAAGGATGGGCGGGCCAATGGTGAGTTGTAAGGAGCGCATCCATTTCTAACCTCTGGGTGGGAGGGGCCGTTGAAAGGCTTCCATCACAGTTACCTCAGAAGTTCCAGGGTTTCATCGTGCAGCTAAATCTGAGAGGAAAGGAACAGCAGTGGGGAGAGGACCTGACCTTAGGGAACTTTGAACAAAGAAGAAGGTTCCCAGGTTATTCTATGGTTTTCTCAGTTTGGCATACTGTTAGACTAGGTAACATAGTGGCAGCCGGACCAGATCCCCTGGGTAGATGACTGATGCTCACTGAAGCAGATGATTGAGGTCTCTACAAGAGAACAGTCAGAGAGGCTGGCTTTCCCCTTAGCTGATGCACAAGAAGGGCTAAGGAGGGCTAAGGAGGGCTAAGGAGGGCTAAAGAGGGCTAAGGAGGGCTGAGGAGTCCTGTTTGGCAGTCACAAGTCTGAGCATCACATGTACATACAGAATGCTGTCAGAGGGGGAACACAGAAGCAAGGAAAGAACTCCCAAACAATATCAACTGTCATGCTAATGATAAACAAATGCCATTTGACTATTGGTTTGTCCTCCAGATCTTAAATTGTTTTACAATATATCATACCAATATATGGGACACTCACGATTTTATCACTATACCAAAATGTGTGATTCCATACGCTGGTTTTATTTGCTTGGTCACAGAAACTTGTCCTGACCATGGTTTCAAACACATGAAGACTCTGTCCTTCACTAACCAAACACTGAGTGAACATCTCAGAGGAGATAATCAAGGTCAAGTTCTGATTAAGCAGGGCGCAGGGTGTGGAGTAAAGTAAGCACACAAACAAGATTTCCAACAGTTTCCACTGAAGCAACGATTATACCTAATTTTCATGCTCACATTCAACTTGCTAGTCCATATCTGGCTGTACGGCACTGACGATGTGCTCACTGTGAAGTATTTAATGCAAAATGAGAAGGAAAGGTCAGCAGTCAGTTGGAAGGGCCTGGAGTAAAATCTCTTTCAGAGAAGTAAAGATTAAAAATCAACAGGAAGAACAGATTTTAGCTGTTATCTTTTTTTTTAAAGTGCTGCATCTGAATTACTTTTTATACTTTGGGTATTTTTTTAAACCGTTAACTCAGGTTCCAGTTTGATAAGCTGTACAATACTTTATTATCGCCTTGGTAACGATCATTTCCAAAGGAGAGACTATAGTAATTTTAGCACAGAATGCCCTCTGGTTTACTCTCAAAAGATCTACCTACCAAAATATTGACTCACTAGATTTATTTTGGTTCTTATAGGTAAAGGGACATTTTAAGTAATTTGGTAGATATGTACGTGGATATATTGACACTTATAGCTATATTGACAGTTATTCAGACATGTATATCAATAAGAATAGGGAAGAATAATTACTACTACATATGCAAATAATATGTATAGTGTGCTGCACTTAAACTAAGCAAGGAGATGCAGCCTTTAAAGTGTCTATTTGCAGGGCAAAGGACAATGGTGCCTGTCACCAAGACTGACAAGCATAGTTCAATCCCCAGGGCCTACATGGTAGGTAAGAGGTGAGAACTCACTCCCACAACTAGTTCTGTGACAAGACTTAGGCTTGTCAGCATACACCCCCCCCACCACATTAAATAATAAATAAATAAAAATAAATCTATTTGAAAAAAATTAATATTTTGGTTGCTAGTCACCATTATTTGCTAACTATACTATTTGTAACTAGCCAGTCTGCACTGGAAGTGGGTGGAAGAGGACCAGAAGTTCAAGACTGTCCTCAGCTACACAGGAAGATCAATGCCTAACTTGAAACAGCAATAAATAACAAAAGACAATAATCAGAACACTTTCTTAATATTTTTTATTTTAGTGCATTTTTTTTCTTTTTAAAAACCCAGCAAGTTTAGTGTATAAGCCTGCTTAATGTAAAAGGCAGTGTCTCTGATGGAGAGGCACCTCAGTCAGTAAAGTGCTCGTCTAACACAGACGAAGCCCTGGCTTCAGTTGCCAGCACCACAGAAACACTGGGCATGGAGATGCATGTCTGTCATCTCAGTGTTTAGATAATAAAGGCAAGACAATGCTAAATTCACTAATTCTTAGTGAGTTCGAAGCCAGCCTGGGCAACATGAGACCTTATCTCTTAATGAAAACAAAAGACAAACACAAAAAACCTTAACCAACCAACCAACCAACCAACCAACCAAAATAAACTTTAGTCTGTTCCTGCCCTTTCTTAAGTAGGTAAAAAGTAACAATATTTTTATTATGCAATATTAAATATGACATTTTTATTTATATCCAATGTTTGCAATAAGAGCTTATAAGTGAAGAAAATAATATCTGGCAGCAGGAAAATAAAAATTATCTAATGTCAAGAAATTAATGTTTGGTAGCTTCTTTTTTATATGTTTGATTTGTTTTTCACCATCATTTAGACTCTCTAGGTCTTAAAAATCGATCTTATTTTATTTGCAATTAGAGCACCATCTGGATTATATTTAAATTTTAACAATACTTGTTAGTCTTAAAATAAAAATTCTTGCCAGGTGATGGTGGCACATGACTTTAATTCCAGCATTCAGGAGACTGAGGCAGGCAGATATCTGAGTTCAAGGCCAGCATGGTCTACAGAGTGAGTCCTAGTGCAGGCAGGGCTGCACAGAGAAACCCTGTCTCTAAAAACAAAACAAACAATAACAATAATAATTTATTCCATACCCCAAGTTTAGCACTTATGAGCTAGCTTTCCTTATAAGACAGTCTTAGTAAGAAATGAAAGTCATGTAGGTGGCCACCAACAGACACTTGAACAAATCAGAAAATCTGAATATTTATTCAGCCACAAAGAAGTAACAACTGGGGCAGTGAGATGGCTGAGTACAGGAAAAGGTGCTTTTCACCAAGTCTGACAGCTTGAGTTAAGTCTCTAAAACCGAAGGAACTAACCCTGCAAATTGTCTTCTGCATGTGTGCTATGATATACACATATGCACATGTATACACACACAGACAAACACACATACACAAACACACGCACACACACACACATGCATACTTTTAAGGCATTAGTTTGAGCTGGAGATTAAAACATGAAGTGAAATAAGTCAGACCCAGACAGATATTCTATGTGTTCTTTCATGTATGAGCTATAGATTTAAAATAAAAGACATACAAATAGAAGGGGGAATTTGAAGGGAGAAGGAGGTACATGGGGGAAGGGACTGAAGAGGGTGGTGACGGTGCAGTGGCTGGCCTTGACTGTCAATTCAAAGGTTCTAGAATGACCATGGAAACAAATCTATGGCACTTTTGTGAGAGACTATCTAGACTGTCTTAACTGGGATAGGAAGACTCACCTTAGACCTGGCTGTGCTATCCCATGGGCTGAGGTCCTGACTGGCTAGAGAGCAGAGTGTGAGTGGAGGACAAACTTTCATCTCTCTCTGCTTCCTGACTATGCATGGAATGTAGCCAGCTATCTCCTGCTGTCACTCAAACCCTCTCCACCTTGAAGGACTGTATTCCCTGGAACTGTAAGCCCACATTAAACCATGCGATTTTGTGTTCAGTCAACTTGACACAAGCTGGAGTCATTTGGGAATGTCAGTTGAGGACTTGGCTCCATTAGATTAGCCTATGGGCATGTATGCAGGGTTATTTTCAATTTATGATTGATATGGGAGAGCCCAGCTCACTGTGGATGGAGTTCTCTTAGTTTCCCCCAGCATGGACTATAATCAGGTCATGTAAGCCAAGTAACCCTTTCCTTCCTAGTATGTTTTTACTTATGTGTTTAATCACATAAATAGAAAACAAACCAGGATAAAACCCTTCCTTTAAAAAGGGAGAGATTTTATGTTTATCTGGGTTTACATGTATGTGTCTGCATGTTGGGAGCAATGCCCTTAAAACCCTCCAATATTGATGTTAATATTATAGTTAAAGTTAAATATGACTGGGTTCATGGAAAATCCACAGCCAGCTACAGAAGACTAATAAAAATCTGGTGGTCAGGATGCCCAGTGATATGACAAACCTGTGACCTTTCTGAGAAACCAACATCTGGTGGTCAGGATGCCTAATGATATGACAAAGTTGTGACCTCTCTGACATCCTGTTGATATCAGCCGATTACCTGACCACAAGAGCTGTGTCCTTGGCCTGCATAAATGTTTCCCACTCCCCTCTCCCTCTGTTACCCCTGCTATGGTATAAATTTGGCCTTGGGAAAAAATAAATTTGTCGCCTTGATCAGACTCTTGTCTTGGTGCCCTTCTTTGCATCTCTCATCCCCCATTTTCTTCCAGGTACCCTCTGCACGCTCGCTGACTGTCCTGCAGGATGAACATCTGCATGTGAGTATGTCCACATATATGTGGGTGCACAGAAGAAGCTGACAGATCCCTAGGCGCTAGTGATAAATTATTGTAAGCCACCCTGACTTGGATGCTGACAATTGAACTAGTGTCTGTTGTAAGAGATAAAGCACTTTTAACCCCTAAGCCAGCAATTGGACCTGCTTTCCTTTTCCTTTTTCAGTCTTTGTGAATATGGATGTGTATTCATGTGGCCAGCATACATGGAGGTCAGAGGGTAACCTCAGGTGTCACTTCTCTGAGACAGGGCTGGTGTGCCAGCTCCGAAGGATTCTTCTTTCTCTACCTCCCATAGGAGCACTGAGGTTACAGACACATCCTACTGCCTCCAGTCCTCTGCTCATTCTGGGGACGGGAACTCAGTTCCTAACAGTTACTCAGCAAAGGTTTTATCTATGGGGCCATGATCTCAGCACATGCTCTTCTTTGAGTTGCTTTCCCATGCATTTTATAACAGCAATGAAGCAAGAACTTAATACAAGGGAACTATGATGAATATTATATGACTGATTCAAGTATCATAGCAAGTCTCATCATTTCTACAAACACACACACACACATATATTTCTACACACACACACACACACACACACACACACACACATATTTTTTTTTCTAAAAAGCATGTGTCTTGGTGGAATTCTGATAGAGGCCCCCAAGTTTAGTGAGATGACTCAGTACCAGAGGAGAGCATCCTCCTTTTCTGAATACAGTCCCTTCCCTCAAGAACAGATGAGGATCACTGCCAGCATGTCTCCACTGGAACTTATCTTGAATTCAAGTGGTCAATTTATAAGCTAGGCAAGTAGAAATCTTTGTTAAATCGGTGAAGAAAGGCTCCTACAGTAGGCAACCCAGCACGCATTCCCTTTACTGTGTGTCCTTTTGGTGTGAGAATCATTCCCACAATGCATTTGGTATATTGACCTGGATATTTTACAAATTGTCTTGAAAAGCTGTATCATAGGTGTTATGGCAAAAACGCTCATGGAGAGATGGTTCAGTTTTCAGGATCAAATATTTAGTCATATGAATTAATAACAGGCTGACTGCAAACTCATCTCGAGAGAGAATCCAACCGAGTAGTATTGTACCACCAGGAGTAGCTGACTTGCTGAATTATTTTCTGTTAACAATTGAGTCAAACAGTTGGAGAATTTCTATAAAGAAATGAGACATTTTCTTTAATATTAGTAACTGGAAATCAAGACTTGTCTTATATTATTGATTTTATTTTCAACCAAGGGAAAAAGGACAGAATGTTTACACTGAATGACTTTGTCAGGGGCT
The DNA here is from genome assembly GCF_021556685.1 of Rattus norvegicus. NCBI lineage: Eukaryota > Metazoa > Chordata > Mammalia > Rodentia > Muridae > Rattus > Rattus norvegicus. Next base: position 59,300,627 of record NC_141539.1, read on the forward strand.
CACATATTTTGTCCAAGTTTAAGGTCATCCAAAATGACTAATTGTTTGATGTGGCTTAAAGATAAGCAACCATTAAAGTTCAGTCACACCATTGCTTTAATTTTTTTTTAAATTTTTTGCATGTATGGTGCTTGTATGTGTACGTGAGTACACGTGTGTTCATACATGCATGCGAGTGTGTGTGTGTGTGTGTGTGTGTGTGTGTGTGTGTGTGTGTGTGTAACTGGATGTTGAATATCTTTCTGCCATCACTCTCTTCCTTGAGACAGGGCTTCTCACAGACTGTAAACTCATTGATTGGCTAGGCTTGCCAAGAAGGTCTCAGGAGCCTCCTGTCTCTGTCCCCCAGTGCTGGGATCTGTGGGTTCTGTGCATTCACAGTCGGGTCCTCATGCTTGCTGAATGAACCCCTTACTCACTGACCCACCTCTTCAGCTCCCCTTTGTGTTTTTGTCAATTTTAATTATATATATATATATATATATATATATATTCATTCTGTCCAAAGCAATAGCTTTCATTATGGTATATATTTTTAAAATTCTTTGCCTGTTTGTGTGTGTTTACATTGCACATGCACTGCTACAATGTGCGTAGCTCAGAAAAGCTGGCATTTTGTGGTTGTCCGTTTTCTTATGGAGACATAACAGCAGTAGCCCAGAAACTCAGTGTGTTTATTTTATCCGTCTGAATGGAATTGGTAGGTTTATTGTATACAACTGAACAAGAAAACAGATTTATGTAATTTTGGTGGGTGGTGTCTGTAGGGAACAGTTTAAGATTGCAGTCACCCGAGAAGGAAGCTGCCGTTGATATTGTCAACAGGCATACTTGGACCAGAGGAATGCTTTGCTATTTTCATAGGTCTGAGACACTGGAGTCCTTGACATGGCCGTACTCAGATCAACAACTCTCATGTACTCTGGACTTTATTCACACTTTATGCTTTCTCTTGGGCCTTTCTCTTCTTCCCATACCCATATTACCCTCATCTCCCCTGCCCCTCTGCTTCTATTTTTAGACTCTTCAAGTGAGAGAAGGCATCCACATTTCTCTTTCTGAGTCTTGCTTACTTTTCTTAACAGAATGATCACCGGTTCCTTCTGTTTTCCTGCAGAGTTGTAATTTTGATCCTCTTTAGAACCAAATAAAATTTTAAGTGTGTGTGTGTGTGTGTGCATCATACTTTTTTTATCCATTTATCAGGCAGTGGGCATCTAGGCAAAGACCACAGCAAAGAACATGGGTCTGATTCCTTTGGCTATTTGTCAAGGACTGTTTTACCTGGACCATGTGGAAAACCTGTTGTTAGGTCATTTTGGAGCCTCCACAGAAGACTGCACAAGTACACACTCTTCCTGTTGGTGTGTAAGTGCTTCCTCACCAGGATATAATAATATCCTTTTTTATTATAGACATTCTAATTGGAGTGAGATAAATTATCTCAGTTTACGTGTCCCTTGAAGTCATTACATTTTCAATAGAAATAAATGTTTCATTTGAAATTTATTTTTCATAATTTATATAAACTTTAACTTAAAAAAAAATCTTACAGCCTGCGTAAATATACTACAAAAGGATCAGTGAGCGCTTTCAGTTGTAAAGCGGTTAATTTAAATTTGGCATTTAGAGGCAGCCTAAAACATTGAGCACAGCCATAAGGTAATGGGAACTTTTTAATAGCTCTCAACAGTATGCAACTGACACTTCATTTTATTTAAAATCTTACTGAGTGTCCTAATTGCTTACCTCATTTCCTCTCTTACTTTTCATCCATGGTTCATAAATGATTTTTTTTGCTTTAAACATATTTTATCTGTATTATTTCATTTAGGTTATTCTGATTATGTCCATGTGTACGTGGGTGCTTGTGGACTCCAGAAGATCATTTAGACCTCTCAAAGCTAGAGTTACAGGCAGTTGTGAGCCTCCTGATGTTAGAGCTGGGAACTGAACTTTGGTCCTCCGAAAGAGCAGCTTGTGCTCTTAACACCTGAACCATCTCTTTAACCCCAAATTTTTGCCTTTTGAAAAGAGATGTCACAATCTCAAAGAGTTGAAAGGAACTTTCTTGTCAGGGTTTTCTTCATTACAAATCAAACCCCAAACCTACCACACGTGCTAACAATCTAACGAAGGTTTTTTTTTCTTTCTACTTCTAACAATATTTTTTCCCAAGTTCATTAAATTGGTCTTCTTTTTATTGCAATAAGTATCTCATATTTAATCTGATTGTTTGGTGTTTCAAAAAGTAATAACATTTTCACCTCAATGATTTGTGTTAGATAAAATGCAGGCATGACCTGGAGCCCAGTCTACCTGGCACACTGTGTTTCTAAATAAAAAGCATGCTGCACCATGCTTCTGAGTGTGCCTAGAAGTCAGAACACTGAATTGTGAAGTAGCACAAGTAGTTGGTCTGCTGAGGAGTCTGTCTGCACTCTCCAAGTCTTCTTTTATGTGCTTCTTCCAATCAGAGGCAATGTGCTCATCAAACACAGTCGATAAGCTTCCACTGTTTAAGTAGTTGCTCCCATACTAAAAAGTAGACAAGGTTCCCAGAAGCCATTTCTGGAGTAGTTTATCTTCATGCCTTTTACCTACTCATCAGCATTTTGTTCTTACTGTCTCACAATTGCAATCTGTCTCAGACTACGTGGACTTGAACCTAAAAGTCTGTTGTGTTGCTAATTGGTTGAGTGAACTCATAAGTGTAGCTTCAGCTTCCTCTGTCTGTCATTTGGCCCGTAAGGTAAGATGACTGAACTTCATAGTACCTGAAATGTCTTGAGGCTCTCAAACCGTCTCCTATCGCAAACAACGTGATTGCGTCTCCAACTGTAATGACAGACACAAACATGGTTTGATTTATACTACACCCTAATTCTGATTATGTTTCTAGTTCACTCAGTCATGTAATTTCAGAGTAAGATTTTGGTCAAAGCCTTTATGAAAGTTGGCATATTCCCTCATGTTTACTGTTTCTGGAAGTTAGGTTACATATGTTGAAAGTAGAGAGTCAACCTCAGAGAATCAAGACTTGAGTATCTTACAGATATGTTCTACTCTGCGAACACAGCAGGATCATATTAAGGACCAATGAAAAGTGGGAGAACTTTGGAACAAAACACATTAGAATTTTCTTTCTTATTAAAAAGCTCTCCTGCTGATCTATTACCTATGTGATTCTAGAGAACATGATAAGAAAATGGGAGCACAGCTTATAAGGTTTAATTGTAAAATAATGTTATGATTTTATTGAAGGGTTTTTTTTGAAAAAATGCTAAGCATATATATTGTGACCAAAACAGAATAGAGATCTTTCTAGCAGAGAAAATTGTGCTTCTCTAAAGTCATTTGCCAACCAGCTCCTTCATCTACCAGTTGCTGGGAACATACTCTGTGCCTATGAGGTTCTAAGAATACAGCAGTGTACAAATTGTATTCCAATTGGGAGAAGAACACGTGCTCTAGTGTCAAGTGCGAAGGGAAATACACAGTCCTGTTCGTGAGCAGGGCTTGCAGGGAAGCATCGCTGTCATGCATTTCCCAAGTTGAACTATTTGGACGTAACAGCTGAAAGAATATATTTCAGAAGACAACATTGATAGTGCTACAAAGATTTGAGTTAAAGCCTTGCAAGTAAGGAGACTATAGTGGGGAAACACTTATCTGTTTTTGATTATGAAGTCTGCCAAGTACAGCGGAAACCTCTATATTTAGTACATATAATCTTAGGAAAGCTTTTTCAGAAGCATCTATCTTCATACATAAAAGAACTAGATTAAAAACATTTAATTTTTTGCATGCGAGCATATGTGTATGCATGTGTGTGTGTCTGTGTGTATATGTGTGTCTGTGTGTGTGTATGTCTGTGTGTGTGTATGTGTGTGTCTGTGTGTGTGTATGTGTGTGTATGTGTGTGTCTGTGTGTGTGTATGTGTGTGTCTGTGTATGTCTCTGTGTGTGTATGTGTGTGTATGTGTGTGTGTGTGTGTGTATGTATAGTATATGAATGTGTGTGCATATGGAGATGGGTGCACTTGTGTGCATGTTTGCAGCAACCGGATGCTAACATCATATGCCATTTTCTAACCTCTACTGTTTTTTGAGACAGTGTTTTTTTTTTTTTTTTTTTTTTTTTTTTTAAGAATCTGGACAGTGATGTTTTGACTAGTTTGGCTGCTAGCAAGTCCCCAGGATCTGCTTGTCTCCAGCCCCAGCTGTCTGTGAAGCCCCGTTTTTTTACATAGGTATAAAGCCAAAGGTCATTGTCAAGTGTCCTCCCCAAGTGTCCTTCCCCTCCCCCGTCTTCTGAGTTAGGGTTTCTAATTAAACCTGGAGCTTGCTAGTTTGGCTAGGCTTGATGGCCAGCAAGGTCCAGGGATGCTCCTGTCTCCACCTCTGGCGTGCCAGAACACAGACAGATGCTTCTCCGCCTAGCATTGCATGTATGTACTAGGGATCCAGCTCAGGCTCTCCTGTTTGAGCAGTAAGTCCATTCCTGAGTAAGCCTATCCCCGATTACAACTCTTTATACGCATCCAGTTGCGTTTTCAGGTCTTTACTCTTCTAACCTTTATAGTAAATCTGAAGGTTCCTATTTATTACTTAAAATCATTTTTCTTGTTGAAGATAACATGAGGGTGATTCTTTGTGAGTTTCCCATCATGCACTCAACTTGTCTCCCTCTCTCCTCATATCTGTCCTTTGTCCTTGCAACCTTTTCACTGCCCAAATTAAACACACACACACACACACACACACACACACACACACACACACACACACCAGCATAGGGAACATCTCGTGTTGGAAGCTGTAGCATGTCACAGTGTGCCTCACATCTTCACTTGCAAATCTTCATTGCTATGAGTCATTGGTCTGGTTCTAGAACTGCTAGGTATATATCCTTGGAATTGTACTTTATTGGTTGCTTTTTAAATTCTTATTTTTTTCATTTTTTAATTGGATATTTTCTTTACCTACATTTCAAATATTATCCTCCTTCCCCACTTTTTCTCCAGAAACCCCCTGTCCCATTTCCCCATCCCCTGCCTCCATGAAGGTCCTCCTCCACTCACCCACCTATTCCCCCCACCTCCCCACCCTGGCATTCCCCTCCAATGGGGGCATCGAGCCTTCACAGGACCAAGGGCTTCTCCTCCTACTGATGTCTTACAAGGCCATCTTCTGCTACATATGCTGCTGGAGTCATGGGTCACTCCATTTGTATCCTTTAATTGATGGTTTAGTCCCTGGGAGCTCTGGGGACCCGGTTGGTTGATATTGTTGTTCTTCCTATGGGGTTGCAAACTTCCTCAGCTACCTCAGTCCTTTCTCTAACTCCTCCATTGGGGACCCTTTTCTCAGTGCAATGGTTGGCTGCAAGCATCCACCTTTGTATTTGTCAGGCTCTGGCAGAGCCTCTCAGGAGACAGCTATATCAAGCTCCTGTCAGCATGCACCTCTTGGTATTCCCAATAGTGACTGGGTTTGGTGACTGCATGTGGGATGGATCCTCATGTGTGGCAGTCTCTAGATGGCCTTTCCTTCAGTCTTTGCTCTACATTTTGTCTGTGTACTTCCTCCTGTGGGTATTTTATTCCCCCTTCCAAGAAGTACTGAAACATCCACACTTTGGTCTTTCTTCTTGAACATCATATGGTCTGTGAATTGTATCTTGGGTATTCCAAGCTTTTGGGCTAATATCCACTTATCAATGAGTGCATAAGAAGTGTGTTTTTCTATTGGACATTGAACTGCCTGAGGATCCAGCTATACCTCTCTTGGGCATATACCCAAAAGATGCCCCAACATATAAAAAAGACACGTGCTCCACTATGTTCATCGCAGCCTTATTTATAATAGCCAGAAGCTGGAAAGAACCCAGATGCCCTTCAACAAAGGAATGGATACAGAAAATGTGCTACATCTACACAATGGAATATTACTCAGCTATCAAAAACAATGACTTTATGAAATTCGTGGGCAAATGGTTGGAACTGGAAAATATCATCCTGAGTGAGCTAACCCAATCACAGAAAGACATACATGGTATGCACTCATTGATAAGTGGCTATTAGCCCAAATGCTTGAATTACCATAGATGCCTAGAACAAATGAAACTCAAGACAGATGATCAAAATGTGAATGCTTCACTCCTTCTTTAAAAGGGGAACAAGAATACCCTTGGCAGGGAAGAGAGAGGCAAAGATTAAAACAGAGACTGAAGGAACACCCATTCAGAGCCGGCCCCACATGTGGCCCATACATATACAGCCACCCAATTAGACAAGATGGATGAAGCAAAGAAGTGCAGACCGACAGGAGCCGGATGTAGATCGCTCCTGAGAGACACAGCCAGAATACAGCAAATACAGAGGCGAATGCCAGCAGCAAACCACTGAACTGAGAATAGGACCCCCGTTGAAGGAATCAGAGAAAGAACTGGAAGAGCTTGAAGGGGCTCGAGACCCCATATGTACAACAATGCCAACCAACCAGAGCTTCCAGGGACTAAGCCACTACCTAAAGACTATACATGGACTGACCCTGGACTCTGACCTCATAGGTAGCAATGAATATCCTAGTAAGAGCACTAGTGGAAGGGGAAGCCCTGGGTCCTGCTAAGACTGAACCCCCAGTGAACTAGACTGTTGGGGGGAGGGCGGCAATGGGGGGAGGGTGGGGAGGGGAACACCCATAAGGAAGGGGAGGGGGAGGGTGATGTTTGCCCGGAAACCGGGAAAGGGAATAACACTGGAAATGTATATAAGAAATACTCAAGTTAATAAAAAAAAAAGAAAAAGAAAAATACTCAAAGGAAAAAAAAAGAAGTGTGTTTTCTGTGATTGGGTTACCTCACTCAGGATGATATTTTCTAGTTCCATCTATTTGCCTAAGAATTTCATGATGTTATTGTTTTTAATAGTTGAGTAGTACTCCATTGTGTAGATGTACCACATTTTTTGGGTCCATTCCTCTGTTGAAGGGCATCTGGGTTCTTTCCAGCTTCTGGCTATTATAAATAAGGCTGCGATGAACATAGTGGAGCATGTGTCTTTGTTGTATGTTGGAGCATCATTTGGGTATATGCCCAAGAGAGGTATAGCTGGATCCTCAGGCAGTTCAATGTCCAATTTTCTCAGGAACCTCCAGATTGATTTCCAGAATGGTTGTATCAGTTTGCAATCCCACCAACAATGGAGGAGTGTTCCTCTTTCTCCACATCCTCTCCCGCATCTGTTGTCACCTGAGTTTTTATTCTTAGCCATTCTGACTGGTGTGAGGTGGAATCTCAGGGTTGTTTTGATTTGCATTTCTCTGATGACTAAGGATGTTGAACATTTCTTTAGGTACTTCTCAGTCATTCCTTAGCTCTGTACCCCATTTTTAATAGGGTTATTTGGCTCTCTGCAGTCTAACTTCTTGAGTTCTTTGGATATTTTGGATATTAGCCCTTTATCAGATGTCGGATTGGTAAAGATATTTTCCTAATCTATTGGTTGCCATTTTGTCCTATTGACAATATCCTTTGCATTACAGAAGCTTTGCAATTGTATGAGGTCCCATCTGTCAATTCTTGATCTTATAGCATAAGCCATTGGGTGTTCTCTTCAGGAAATTTTCCCCTTTGCCCATGTGTTTGATGTTCTTCCTCACTTTCTCTTCTATTAGTTTCAGTGTATTTGCTTTTATGTAGAGATCTTTGATCCACATGGACTTGAGCTTTGTACAGGGTGATAAGAATGGGTCAATTTGCATTCTTCTACTTGAAGTCCTCCAGTTGAACCAGCATCATTTGTTGAAAATGCTGTCTTTTTTCCATGGATGGTTTTATCTCCTTTGTCAAAGATCAAGTGACCATAGATGTGTGGGTGAGCTCTGTCTTCTATGATGACACCGATATTGGAACCTCACTGGGACTCCTCCTGACTATCCTGTTGTTGCCCTGTGTCGTGAGACCCTGAAGCTTTGGATCAGCAGACCTGGCCGTATTGCATACCAACTGTTTGTAGACTTTACAGATTTTGGGGTGGGCCAACTCAGAGCCCTGAATCTGGGCCTGGATTGTAACTGAGCCTGTCAGTCTACAGCTCTCATCAGAATCACCAAGGTGAGCTATCCAGGACTCTTCCAGCTAGGTCACCCAGTGCTGCTACCAGCAAGAAGCAGGGTCATTTTTCTTGCTCTCAGGCCCTTGGGGCTGGCTAACTAACACCTATGCCTCCAGAGCCAGCCCCACTGTGCTGCTCAGGCTTCTCTGGTGGAGCACTCTCGCAGCATAGAAGGGGCTAGGCCAGCTCTCTGGCTCTCACTCACTCTGGGCCGGCTTACTTGTGCCTTCTCCATCAAGGACAGCTCTACTGTGCTGCCCAGACCATGTATAGGGCCCACTATTCTAAGTACAGACACAGAAAAGGGCCAGCTTTCCCATTCTTATGACCCCAGGGCCAACTCTCTGGGTGGTGCCACAAAGTGGTGAAGGAAGGGGCAAGAGCATCACCCCTGTATCCAGTCTGGAGGTGGGTCCAGCTCTCTGGCACTCTTGTCTTGGGGCTGGCTCACTTACACCCCTCTTTGCACCATGTGGCCTGGCATGGTGGAAGGAAGGTTTTTCTCTGTCTTCCTCCTCCCACCCTGAGCTGCTTGGATTTGATTTGATTTTTATATGTCCTTGGCATAAAACAGCTTTGGCCACCAAGACAAGCATCAATCTAGGATGAACAAAGGACTGCCATCTGCTCTGTGTCTGATAAAAGAACATCACCACCATTAAGATGTCTCGCTGCCCATTGCCAGGGGGTGATAACATGAGTTTTAAGGCAATAGTTGGAGGCAACTTTAGCAAACAAAATATGTAGAGCCATTAAATATTACTGGCGTCTACTAGTTAGAAAGACATTTAAAAACAGCAGTACCCTTTTGAAACAGAGCCTCTATAATCAGTTTGCTCTGGAGAGGGGAGGATGATGATAGGATGATGCCTGGCTGTGCACCGAAATCTTTAAGGCTATGGAAAATTTTATAGACTACACTGGGTACTTGCAGGGCTATCCAGCAAGCCATGTTGTTATTGTCTAAGTGACATTGATTCTTAGTCATTAGCATATGTCTTGTGTAAAAAATAGTTAGAGTTGGATCTCATTTGTGTAAATATACATTATATCTGTGTTCCTTAGTCCACAGAGTAAGGGAAGAATCCAAGAGACTGCCTCCAGCAGATGTTGGAGCAGGAACAAAGTTCCTTTTTAATCATTCAGTTCTTTCAGAGTTGAGACATTTATAAATCGGTAATATTCTTAAACTGAAGCAGGTGTGGTTACTGGACATTGCGGGTTATGGGTTTCTCTGTTGCATTCTGTTACCTCTTTATGAGCTGTGGTAATGATCATCATGCTCAATGGGAAGGTAAGCACAGCATCAGAGCTGAGGTAGAAGAGCTGGGAGATGAGATGCGGATGATGGAGAGACGTTGAAAGGATACATTGCCAGCACGGTAGGATGGTCCTGGGCCAAGTCCTGAAAAGCAACCAGCTCTCCCAATGACTGCCCTGAACAGGAACCTTCAAACACTGCTGTCGGAAGCCTGGCTGCTCTCTCAGTCTGCTAAAAAAAAAAAAAAAAAAAAAAAAAAAAAAAAAAAACAAGCACAGCAAAACCTCTTCTTTCCAGGAACTACTGATATTCCACCATTATAGGATTACCTCCATCAGTCAGTTTGTATTCCTCTCAAGGGATAGTGATATTGTCTGCAGAAAAGAATACAGCTTCCAGTCTGCTATCACACAGAAGCCAAACACACGGAACCTTTATATTCATATAAATTTTATTAACTTTATATCCTAGCAGTTAATTTTTAAAAATGTTGCATTTCACAAAGTGGACACATCCACACATTTGCAGGATCAGTTTTATCTGTTCTAGCGGCCAATGGCTGCTTAGGTGATCTCTCAGAAGTTAGGGGACCTGAATTGCACTCTTAAATATGCCATTTATCTGAATTCATCTGGAAATTCCCTGAGATCCAAGTTGAGGTTTCTGTATTAGCATACCAAAAGAAACTCAGGACACACAGAATAATTGCAGGGGCCTATTTACAAGAATTCTGTTTATTAAAGGTCTGAGCAGGAAGGTATAAGGCTTAGTACAGCAGTGCAGGTGTGGCCAGCAGCAACCAAGCTGTCACCACTCCTGGTTCTGCTAAAAGAGAAAAGAATGCAGGTATAGGAGGCTGGAAATCTAGGGCAGGCAGAAGGACTGTAATAGACCTTGGCCAGTCTGAACCCATCAGAGGAACCTGCAGAGAGAGGAAGCCAGGGGAGTGATTACCTTGTCGCTCTCCACCCTCCTCCAACTGATCTCCTGCCAGGGCTGCCATCGGCTGACTCCATCTGGAACCCATGGACCGGGGAGCTGCTGCTGAATGATTCATATCAGTTACGGGCTTACCTTCCTTTACAGCATCTGGAAGAGTGGATTGCATTTAGTTGGACCGGAATCACGATAGAACCTCTTGGTGTTTAGCGTGTCACTCCTAAATGCAGACATTAAGATGCTCTTCAAGGGCCCTCCCATCGTCCATCTCCCCACCCCATTATTTCATACTGAGATGAGGAGAATGTGATAGTCTGGGGAGAAATTCTGAAAACTATGATACCTTTCCACGGAGTCAGACACCATGCTTCTCAAGAAACAAATCAATTACAAAAGCAAGGTAACATTTGTTCTGAGCAATATACTATAGAATTTGAAGTTGAGAAATGTTTCCTGTCAGCTCCTATAGAGTCTGAATTTTCATACATTTATGTTCTACAGCAGGGGCAGGGAAAAGGACACTTCTGTTCTTAATGCTCTCCCATGATTTTATTAAAATGCTGGCACTAGAATGTGTCATCTATGAGTGAGTGATCGGTGGGTGCCGTCTAACAATGCCAAATAAAGGGTTTGTTGCAGAAAGGATACAATAGCTCTAAAATGGGATATTAATTGGAAGAAAGGGCCATATAGCCTTAATGATCCATTAAAATGAATTGAGGGAAATGATACCCCAGATATGATAACGTTCACTAAATTGCATTACCAATACCACTAGCAACAAAATGTTTCATGCTAGGTTTATTCTTCAACTTTAGGGAAGCGGACATTTGAATTTAGCAGCTCTTGAGATTGGCTGCCATCATCAACAAAGGCAAGAACAAAACTCCAGAAGATTGAAGGTCTACAGTTTTGAGAGACACGTTCACTGCGTGATGTTTCCTGTGATTTCAAAGTGCGTAAATGTCACGCCCCCTCAACAATGTACCCTCTGGCGGCCATCAGCATAATCCACAAGCTCCTTGAAGTTGTAGAAGGACGTCCTCATTGTTCATGTGCAGCTGGTCGCCTCACGTGGGACGGTGATGAGCATATCACAGTTTCACAGAGTGAGCCGGATCCAGGGAATGACAGCGGGGGGCTGAGCCACTTTAGATACACATCAAAGCCAGTCTTGGAACTTGGCATAGGTGTGGAATGATGGGAAAGGAGGCACTCAGCTTGCAGCATTTCAAAGGCTCCCTTCACTTTAAGGGGAAAGCACTCCATAGATAAAAGACAACAGGACGGCAGGAACAGCTGTGCCAGGCTTTGCTTGATGCTTACGCCGCAGAGGACAGCCGTTAGTTGTACGACACGTGGAAAGGACTGCCAACTTTGTGATTTCATTTTCACCTACCTCTGAGTGCCTGAAAGTAACAGCATCTGTAGCAAGAACGGTCCTCCCTTCCTTCTCCGCTCCTTCACACTTGAAAGGCATCCTGATGGGTCTCTGCCATTAATGGTACGCATTACTTGATCCAAGTCCAGACTCCAGGATGTTAGGATTTTCGGACTAAGAACACCGGGAGAAGATTAGAGAAGCAATGCATTCTTACTTTCTTCTCATACTATAGCACTCACTACACAGTCGTCAAAAGCAACAGCATCGGAGCTGAGTAGCTGGGATTGAATCTGGATCTGCACATCTCCGAGTTGGCTACTCCGAGCGGAACGCGCCTCTGTTTCCTCAGCTGTAAGGGTGATTCGTTGTGTGGATCTTAGATAAGGTCCTGCTTGTTTGGGGCTTCTATTATTAGGCGCACTGTTGGTTTTCTCTGGTGGGAACTAGTTCAGTGAGCGAGACTGTTGACTTGAGTAGGACTTCCTCATGCCTGTGTTTGGAGTAGGAGTAGGGCAGAGAGAGGCAGAGGAAAGCAGGAAGCAACAGCAAAGCAGTAAAACCGCAGGGATAGAAGGGATTTGGGGTTTAGTCTGGACTTGTCAACCCCAGCTTTGCCATGCAGACCCTTGTCCGTTTCCTTTCACTTCATCTTCAGTTTGTTCTTGCCACTGATGTACAGTGTCACCCCAAGCTGGCGCAGGATGTGTTTTATGCAGACATACTTTCTCCTTCTGTGTTCTCTATAACTTTCTCTACTCTTGCATCGGCTTATGTGTGCCCCGTGTTGCCTCAGGACTTGTCCTTGTATGAAAAGATAGGAGCAGACCTCCCTTCATTTCTGTTTTTCATAATCATACAGTTTGTCAATGCTATCCAAAGTGTTCAGATTACTACTTTGTTCAGGCTTCTTGCTTTTATTATCCATGTTTGCTAATGACTCCATTATTCCTGAAAGTCAGTCTTTAATTATTTCCAATACGTTCTCCACAAGGAAAAGAAGAATTTTGAGCACTTCTCCACATACACTTATTTATAAATTATATTTGGTAACAGCAATATCTCAAAACTATTAAAATTGTAAAACATGTGAGAGCACTCATTTGTTAAATTCAAATTTAGGCATTTTGGGTCTGAGTATTTGTGCCTGCTCTGACTCACAGGTTCAGACCTAATCGCCCTGGTGACCGTGGTTAAGTGACATAATCTCTGGGAAGTGATCGGGTCGTTAAGGTCCTAGTCTCATGCATAGATCAGAGATCTTGTGCCCTGTGAGGACACATTCAGGCCATGCATCCCTGAGGCATGTAACTGAAACAGACGCTGCCTCAGTTTTAACTTCCGAACCTACCGAACTGTGATAAATAAAGGCTTGTGTTTTAAGCCACAGCTGATGGTATTTCGACATATTGGTCTTAAGGGACTATGGCAAATACCAAGGACAAAAACAACAACAACAACAACAACAACAACAACAACAACAAAACAAACAAAGTGGACTAGACCTGAATGTACTACCTGTAAAGAGTAGACCCTGTAAAGTAGGGACACTTGTGTATCACGTGACAGACTGAAATTCTGAGTGTTTCTTGTGCATTATTCATTTCATTCTTGGTGCCCTGAGGTGCTCGGGGTCACCTTGGGGTCATCAGTCTCTGCACATTACAAGTTAGTTTTCTTGGATACCATAACTGGATAAATTCTTCCCGTTTGCTATCTAATTTTCTTCTACAAACCAAGGCAATTCTATATGAGTAAAACCAGGAGATGATGGCTAATATTAAATATTAAATAGAATATGTAATGCCATTGTAAAAAATTATATTTCACGTTTTTTTTTTAACTTGAGTATTTCTTATATACATTTCAAGTGTTATTCCCTTTCCCGGTATCCGGGCAAACATCACCCTCCCCCCTCCCGTTCCTTATGGGTGTTCCCCTCCCAACCCTTCCCCCATTGCCACCCTCCCCCCAACAGTCTAGTTCACTGGGGGTTCAGTCTTAGCAGGACCCAGGGCTTCCCCTTCCACTGGTGCTCTTACTAGGATATTCATTGCTACCTATGAGGTCAGAGTCCAGGGTCAGTCCATGTATAGTCTTTAGGTAGTGGCTTAGTCCCTGGAAGCTCTGGTTGCTTGGCATTGTTATACATATGGGGTCTCGAGCCCCTTCAAGCTCTTCCAGTTCTTTCTCTGATTCCTTTAACGGGGGTCCTATTCTCAGTTCAGTGGTTTGCTGCTGGCATTCGCCTCTGTATTTGCTGTATTCTGGCTGTGTCTCTCAGGAGCGATCTACATCCGGCTCCTGTCGGTCTGCACTTCTTTGCTTCATCCATCTTGTCTAATTGGGTGGCTGTATATGTATGGGCCACATGTGGGGCCGGCTCTGAATGGGTGTTCCTTCAGTCTCTGTTTTAATCTTTGCCTCTCTCTTCCCTGCCAAGGGTATTCTTGTTCCCCTTTTAAAGAAGGAGTGAAGCATTCACATTTTGATCATCTGTCTTGAGTTTCATTTGTTCTAGGCATCTATGGTAATTCAAGCATTTGGGCTAATAGCCACTTATCAATGAGTGCATACCATGTATGTCTTTCTGTGATTGGGTTAGCTCACTCAGGATGATATTTTCCAGTTCCAACCATTTGCCCACGAATTTCATAAAGTCATTGTTTTTGATAGCTGAGTAATATTCCATTGTGTAGATGTACCACATTTTCCGTATCCATTCCTCTGTTGAAGGGCATCTGGGTTCTTTCCAGCTTCTGGCTACTATAAATAAGGCTGCGATGAACATAGTGGAGCACGTGTCTCTTTTATATGTTGGGGCATCTTTTGGGTATATGCCCAAGAGAGGTATAGCTGGATCCTCAGGCAGTTCAATGTCCAATTTTCTGAGGAACCTCCAGACTGATTTCCAGAATGGTTGTACCAGTCTGCAACCCCACCAACAATGGAGGAGTGTTCCTCTTTCTCCGCATCCTCGCCAGCATTTGCTGTCACCTGAGTTTTTGATCTTAGCCATTCTCACTGGTGTGAGGTGAAATCTCAGGGTTGTTTTGATTTGCATTTCCCTTATGACTAAAGATGTTGAACATTTCTTTAGGTGTTTCTCAGCCATTCGGCATTCCTCAGCTGTGAATTCTTTGTTTAGCTCTGAACCCCATTTTTTAATAGGGTTATTTGTTTCCCTGCGGTCTAACTTCTTGAGTTCTTTGTATATTTTGGATATAAGGCCTCTATCTGTTGTAGGATTGGTAAAGATCTTTTCCCAATCTGTTGGTTGCCGTTTTGTCCTAACCAAAGTGTCCTTTGCCTTACAGAAGCTCTGCAGTTTTATGAGATCTTATGATCTTAGAGCATAAGCCACTGGTGTTTTGTTCAGGAAATTTTTTCCAGTGCCCATGTGTTCCAGATGCTTCCCTAGTTTTTCTTCTATTAGTTTGAGTGTGTCTGGTTTGATGTGGAGGTCCTTGATCCACTTGGACTTAAGCTTTGTACAGGGTGATAAGCATGGATCGATCTGCATTCTTCTACATGTTGACCTCCAGTTGAACCAGCACCATTTGCTGAAAATGCTATCTTTTTTCCATTGGATGGTTTTGGCTCCTTTGTCAAAAATCAAGTGACCATAGGTGTGTGGGTTCATTTCTGGGTCTTCAATTCTATTCCATTGGTCTATCTGTCTGTCTCTGTACCAATACCATGCAGTTTTTATCACTATTGCTCTGTAATACTGCTTGAGTTCAGGGATAGTGATTCCCCCTGAAGTCCTTTTATTGTTGAGGATAGTTTTAGTTATCCTAGGTTTTTTGTTATTCCAGATGAATTTGCAAATTGTTCTGTCTAACTCTTTGAAGAATTGGATTGGTATTTTGATGGGGATTGCATTGAATCTGTAGATCACTTTTGGTAAAATGGCCATTTTTACTATATTAATCCTGCCAACCCATAAGCATGGGAGATCTTTCCATCTTCTGAGGTCTTCTTCAATTTCTTTCTTCAGTGTCTTGAAGTACTTATTGTACAAATCTTTTACTTGCTTGGTTAAAGTCACACCGAGGTACTTTATATTATTTGGGTCTATTATGAAGGGTGTCGTTTCCCTAATTTCTTTCTCGGCTTGTTTCTCTTTTGTGTAGAGAAAGGCTACTGATTTATTTGAGTTAATTTTATACCCAGCCACTTTGCTGAAGTTGTTCATCAGCTTTAGTAGTTCTCTGGTGGAACTTTTGGGATCACTTAAATATATTATCATATCATCTGCAAATAGTGATATTTTGACTTCTTCTTTTCTGAACTGTATCCCCTTGACCTCCTTTTGTTGTCTGATTGCTCTGGCTAGAACTTCAAGAACTATATTGAATAAGTAGGGAGAGAGTGGGCAGCCTTGTCTAGTCCCTGATTTTAGTGGGATTGCTTCAAGTTTTCCCCATTTAGTTTAATGTTAGCAACTGGTTTGCTGTATATGGCTTTTACTACGTTTAGGTATGGGCCTTGAATTCCTATTCTTTCCAGGACTTTTATCATGAAGGGGTGTTGAATTTTGTCAAATGCTTTCTCAGCATCTAATGAAATGATCATGTGGTTTTGTTCTTTCAGTTTGTTTATATAATGGATCACGTTGATGGTTTTCCGTATATTAAACCATCCCTGCATGCCTGGGATGAAGCCTACTTGATCATGGTGGATGATTGTTTTGATGTGCTCTTGGATTCGGTTTGCCAGAATTTTATTGAGTATTTTTGCGTCGATATTCATAAGGGAAATTGGTCTGAAGTTCTCTTTCTTTGTTGGGTCTTTGTGTGGTTTAGGTATAAGAGTAATTGTGGCTTCATAGAAGGAATTCGAGAGTGATCCATCTGTTTCAATTTTGTGGAATAGTTTGGATAATATTGGTATGAGGTCTTCTATGAAGGTTTGATAGAATTCTGCACTAAACCCGTCTGGACCTGGGCTCTTTTTGGTTGGGAGACCTTTAATGACTGCTTCTATTTCCTTAGGAGTTATGGGGTTGTTTAACTGATTTATCTGTTCCTAATTTAACTTCGGTACCTGGTATCTGTCTAGGAAATTGTCCATTTCCTGTAGATTTTCAAGTTTTGTTGAATATAGTCTTTTATAGTAAGATCTGATGATTTTTTGAATTTCCTCTGAATCTGTAGTTATGTCTCCCTTTTCATTTCGGCTTTTGTTAATTTGGACACACTCTCTGGGTCCTCTCGTTAGTCTGGCTAAGGGTTTATCTATCTTGTTGATTTTCTCAAAGAACCAACTTTTGGTTCTGTTGATTCTTTCTATGGTCCTTTTTGTTTCTACTTGGTTGATTTCAACTCTGAGTTTGATTATTTCCTGCCTTCTACTCCTCCTGGGTGTATTTGCTTCTTTTTGCTCTAGAGCTTTTAGGTGTGCTGTCAAGCTGCTGACATATGCTCTTTCCTGTTTCTTTCTGCAGGCACTCAGCGCTATGAGTTTTCCTATTAGCACAGCTTTCATTGTGTCCCATAAGTTTGGGTATGTTGTACCTTCATTTTCATTAAATTCTAAAAAGTTTTTAATTTCTTTCTTTATTTCTTCCTTGACTAGGTTATCATTGAGTAGAGCATTGTTCAATTTCCACGTATATGTGGGCATTCTTCCCTTATTGTTATTGAAGACCAGTTTTAGGCCGTGGTGGTCTGATAGCACGCATGGGATTATTTCTATCTTTCTGTACCTGTTGAGGCCCATTTTTTGACCAACTATCTGGTCAATTTTGGAGAAATACCATGAGGAGCTGAGAAGAAGGTATATCCTTTTGCTTTAGGATAGAATATTCTATAAATATCCATTAAGTCCATTTGGCTCATGACTTCTCTTAGTCTGTCTACGTCTCTGTTTAATTTCTGTTTCCATGATCTGTCCATTGATGAGAGTGGGGTGTTGAAATCTCCTACTATTATTGTGTGAGGTGCAATGTGTGTTTTGAGCTTTAGTAAGGTTTCTTTTACATATGTAGGTGCCCTTGTATTTGGGGCATAGATATTTAGGATTGAGAGTTCATCTTGGTGGATTTTTCCTTTGATGAATATGAAGTGTTCTTCCTTATCTTTTTTGATGACTTTTAGTTGAAAATTGATTTTATTTAATATTAGAATGGCTACTCCAGCTTGCTTCTTCCGACCATTTGCTTGGAAAGTTGTTTTCTAGCCTTTCACTCTGAGGTAGTGTCTGTCTTTGTCTCTGAGGTGTGTTTCCTGTAGGCAGCAGAATGCAGGGTCCTCGTTGCGTATCCAGTTTGTTAATCTATGTCTTTTTATTGGGGAGTTGAGGCCATTGATGTTGAGAGATATTAAGGAATAGTGATTATTGCTTCCTGTTATATTCATATTTGGATGTGAGGTTATGTTTGTGTGCTTTTCTTCTCTTTGTTTTGTTGCCAAGACGATTAGTTTCTTGCTTCTTCTAGGGTATAGCTTGCCTCCTTATGTTGGGCTTTACCCTTTATTATCCTTTGTAGTGCTGGATTTGTAGAAAGATATTGTGTAAATTTGGTTTTGTCATGGAGTATCTTGGTTTCTCCATCTATGTTAATTGAGAGTTTTGCAGGATACAGTAACCTGGGCTGGCATTTGTGTACTCTTATGGTCTGTATGACATCAGTCCAGGATCTTCTGGCCTTCATAGTTTCTGGTGAAAAGTCTGGTGTGATTCTGATAGGTCTGCCTTTATATGTTACTTGACCTTTTTCCCTTACTGCTTTTAATATTCTTTCTTTATTTTGTGCGTTTGGTGTTTTGACTATTATGTGACAGGAGGTGTTTCTTTTCTGGTCCAATCTATTTGGAGTTCTGTAGGCTTCTTGTATGCCTATGGGTATCTCTTTTTTTAGGTTAGGGAAGTTTTCTTCTATGATTTTGTTGAAGATATTTACTGGTCCTTTGAGCTGGGAGTCTTCACTCTCTTCTATACCTATTATCCTTAGGTTTGATCTTCTCATTGAGTCCTGGATTTCCTGTATGTTTTGGACCAGTAGCTTTTTCTGCTTTACATTATCTTTGACAGTTGAGTCAATGATTTCTATGGAATCTTCTGCTCCTGAGATTCTCTCTTCCATCTCTTGTATTCTGTTGGTGAAGCTTGTATCTACAGCTCCTTGTCTCTTCTTTTGGTTTTCTATATCCAGGGTTGTTTCCATGTGTTCTTTCTTGATTGCTTCTACTTCCATTTTTAATTCCTTCAACTGTTTGATTGTGTTTTCCTGGAATCCTTTCAGGGATTTTTGTGACTCCTCTCTATGGGCTTCTACTTGTTTATTTATGATTTCCTGGATTTCTTTCAGGGATTTTTGCATTTCCTCTCTGTAGGCTTCTACTTGTTCTCTAAGGGAGTTCTTCACGTCTTTCTTGAAGTCCTCCAGCATCATGATCAAATATGATTTTGAAACTAGATCTTGCTTTTCTGGTGTGTTTGGATACTCCATGTTTGTTTTGATGGGAGAATTGGGCTCTGATGGTGCCATGTAGTCTTGTTTTCTGTTGCTTGGGTTCTTGTGCTTGCCTCTTGCCATCAGATTATCTCTAGTGTTACTTTGTTCTGCTATTTCTGACAGTGGCTAGATTGTCCTATAAGCCTGTGTGTCAGGAGTGCTTAGACCTGTTTTCCTGTTTTCTTTAAGCCAGTTATGGGGACAGAGTGTTCTGCTTTCGGGCGTGTAGTTTTTCCTCTCTTCAGGTCTTCAGCTGTTCCTGTGGGCCTGTGTCTTGAGTTCACCAGGCAGGTCACTTGCAGCAGAAAAGTTGGTCTTACCTGTGGTCCTGAGGCTCAAGTTTGCTCGCGGGGTGCTGCCCACTGCTCTCTGCTGCGGCAGCAACCAGGAACATCTGCGCCTCCATTTCCGGGAGCTTCAGTGCACCAGGGTTCCAGATGGCGTTTGGTGTTGTCCTCTGGCATCTGAGATGTGTGCAGAGTGCAGTCTCTTCTGGTTTTCCAAGCTTGTCTGCCTCTCTGAAGGTTTAGCTCTCCCTCCCACGGGATTTGTGTGCAGAGAACTGTTTATCAGGTCTGTTCCTTCAGGTTCTGGCAGTGTCTCAGACGCAGGGGTCCTGCCGCTCCTGGGCCCTCCCGCATGGGAACCCAGAGGCCTTATACAGTTTCCTCTTGGGCCAGGGATGTGGGCAGGGTGGGCAGTGTTGGTGGTCTCTTCCACTCTGCAGCCTCAGGAGTGCCCACCTGACCAGGCGGTGAGGTCTCTCTCCCCTTATGTTTGGTTTTATATAAGGATACTTTGAAGGAGGCTAAATACTGGTTTTGGTTTTAGCATAGTTTGTTAATTTAAGTAATGTGATGAATCCTTCTCCCAGTATACCCTATAACATGCTTGCCAAATTCATCCGTGTTTCAAATGAATAGCTGTATTTTATACAGACAATGACTTCTAATTTGTGACTTTTCACACAAGATCGGGAAGACACATAAGAAATAATAAAAATTTCACTTCTACAAATGAAAACCTTCACTTCTTTTACCTTTTCTGTGCTAGAAACAGATATGGCTTGGTAGTTTCAAAACAGTACCTGCCCCAGTTATCTTTCTATTGCTGTGATAAAGACTGTGACCAGAGCAACCTGGGAGGAAATGATAGACCATCGTTGAAGGATTTCAGGGCAGGAGCTCAAGCAGGACAGCAGACTGGAGGCAGGAACCGAATGACGTAGAGACAGACTGTGGAGAAATGCTGGCTTGCGGCTCAAAACTTCCTCATTGTGCTTTCTTATACCACCCAACACCTCCTGCCCAAGAATGATACTACCCACGATGGGATGGTTCCTCCCACATCAGTCCTCTCTCAAGCATTGCCTGCAGGCAATCCCTCAGTAAAGGCATCTTGTTCCCGGATGACTCTAGCTTATGTCAAATGAGAAACAGCAACACAGAACAGAACACAACAGAACACAACACCACATGTGCACACGAACTAAACAGCACAGCACCCAGCTATTTTCTTTTCTGTTTTTCATAGGCAAAACCATCACCATCACATAAAGGTTAAGTGAAATCTGAGGATTCAATGTTTTCTATTACAACAAAAATATGAATTGGGCATTAAATATTGAACCCTTGGAATGAAAGCAGAAATAATATTGCTTGATGCCCATGCTGTCTGCTGCCCCATGACCTATTACTAGCATTGAGCACTTAACCAAATCCTGGCTGTTGTTTAATTAGCTGGAATGCGTTAGCGGGTTTGCCACTGTTTATAGCATCTGTACAGCAGTGAGCCTGGTGTTCTGTTCCTGATTCTAGGCCAGCCAAGGTAAGTACCAACAACTCAACTGAAACTAATAAAATGGTGACAAGTACGAGCGAGGCTTGTTGTCCGAAGCAGTTCACCATCCGGGCTGGGTCTGACACATGTCAAGCCTTTAAGAAAGTCTGTTTCAGGAATCCCTTGTTTTACTTTAATGTTTCTTGTCTTCTTTTTCTTCTGATTTTTTTATTAAAAATAAAGAACCACTTTCTTTAATTGGGAGTCATGCTTGCAATTTTTGTCTGCCTTTCTTGATTTTGCAATTCCATACTTTCTGAGGTGGAAGGCCGCATCCCAAACAGGGTTGAGAATCTCAGATGACTAGTGGCAGTGAGCTCACACTGCCCTAGATACAAAGCACCATTGTTTCATGGAGCAGAAAAATCTCAACAATGTGGAGGAAACAAAGTAGGTTTCTGTGTGGGTCTAATTGATGAGTGTTCCTTTGATATGGTCTGTAGCTATCAAACGGGGGTTCAGGGCTCGTTGCGTCAGGCGGTTATGCATGTTTTGCTTCTGTTTAAGGTCCTAATCGTTTAACAGTGCTTACGAAATAGTTCACAGCCATACAGAAGGCATCAATACTGACATTTCTTTTCAACATGACCCTTGAGAGAACTGAGCCAAACCTTTTACTTCTGCCATTAGGCGAAATAATTTTTTTTTCGTAGTCTTTCCCACAACAATGAAGATGAGACATTACATTTAGTGGTTGGCAATGGCCTAAAGGTGAGAACATACGTTTCTCTTCCGTAAGATGTAGCCTATTTCTACCAAAAAGAGCACAGTAAATACAATTGAAATAAGATCAACTGAACAGAACACTTTTCCAATTCCTAAGCCCAATTCCATTAATAGGCCATGTCATTACATCGTTCTTCCTTCGTTTCTTCACTTTGACTCAAATTTGTTATTTGTAGGCATTAACTATATGTATTAAAGTATTAAACAAGGTTCTATCAAATATCTATTGTGCCTACAGGACTGTCATACTGGCTCTGGCTAAGTTGATTCTAGATGCCATGTTTGAATTCTATCATTGTTGACCTTGGATTTATTGATTAAGCTAAGGATCTTGAATATAATATGAAAAAAGGACGAGGAAAAATCTGAAGCCATTCATGAAAACCACAAGAAAACTCTGACAGGATTGACTGCATGATGCTTCTATGAAACCTGATTTCTCCAGTGTGTAAATGTCTCCCATGGAAGGCACTAGTCAAAGACGGAGAACGTGAGGTTGTAAAGAAAATGTCTTCCATTCTTTAAGATAGAGAAAGCCTCAGCCCAAAGTGAGGACTTTTTAACAACCTACATCCTGTGGTCACTCTTGATCTCCTGAATCAGTAACTCATTTTGGAAGCAAAGTGTCTTTATGAGACCCTCAACTTTCTACGATACTCAAGTGTGACTGTTTTTTGACTCTGTGGAAAGAGATGCAACTGAACAGGCATAAGCACGTCACTAATTGGGCTCCTGAGGCATTACCAAGACTGCAGATCTCCCAGTTAGCCTGGGGCTTTTGCTTGTTCATATTTTTAAGGAATTTTATATTTAGACAAGCTTTGGCTCATAACAAAGTTGATAGGAACGTGGTAGCTGTTGGAGATCAACCTTGGGTATCCTTTGTTCATCTTGTGTTTTGATATAGGCACTTTCACTGGAACCAGGGTCTTATGATGGCCTAGCTGGTCAGTGAGTCCAGGGATATACTTGTCTCTGCCTCTCAGCTCTGTGGTTTCCAGTATGTGCCATCATATCTTGCTTTCATATGTTGGTGGCTGGTGGTTGAACTGAAGACCTCATGCTTTCAAGATGAGCATTGTATAACTCAGCCCTTTTCCCTGGCCCTCATTTCCACAGAGAAGTCTAAATCTTTTTCTTTCTTCTTTCTTTTTCTTCTAGAATTTCCTTTTAATATGTAGATTATCTGACTGTTCACATTCTCCACCTAGCATTGTGTTATCTAGTTTTACTCTTAGTATTTTAGAATACTAATCATAGTTTTAAATGTTCCCCAGTTTGACAATTTTAGCATTCTGATCACACTTTACCATGGTTGTGAACATTTTGGGGGTATATTCTCCCTCTTTGTTTAGCAATGCTGGGAAATGTTGCAGTTGCACTTCTGACGGTAACATTCAGTGTTAGACAGTGCTATGGTAAGGCTCAGGCCTTGGTATTCTTGAGAGTGACCTTCTATTCCTCAGGTGCCCCCATCCTACCTTCTCTTAGTGGAGAGATCAGCTGACAGGAGCTGTTTACCTTCTTATAGTTACGTTAAGCATGAAAAAGTTTAGATTTGAGTAGAATAGTTTTAAGGTCAGACCTAATCCAAAAGAACAAAACAGTATTGCTTTTTTTCTTCTTCTTCTCTAATGAATTCCTTTTCTGCTCCTCTGCCAGAAGCATGAAATGTTTCTGTAGCTATTCAATATGAGGATGCAATAGAAAATTTTCAGAGTAAAAAGATGACCGAGTTCCCCAACCCTCTACTACATTGTAATCTTTCATATTTCTGTTTGCTTCTGCAATGCTAGAAGGAAGAAATTTTCTCTGTGAGCTCTCTTGTCTCTCAGATGAGAGACCTGTTACAATTTTTCTCAGTTTAGAGTGGTGATATCAAAGCTCCATCGAAGTCCTGTTTTTATGGGGCTGTACAGATACTAATCTTGATTATAAATAAATTGTCATTGCAGTGGTACCTGTCTCTTTCAGTCACCTATAAAAATAGCTACTAGTTTCCTACATTTATTTAAATTTTTATCATTTAATTGCAAATAGCACATATTACAAACACAACGACTTACTGATTCACAACTATCTTGGCACGTCCATCGAAAAACAAAGCAACAACAACAAAAAGGCTATTTCCAATATAGTGGAATGTAAAGACAGACTTCAATGTTGTCTTCTGACTTCCATGCCTCTGAGAAGCTTATGCACATATTTACTTCCATATACACAAATACACAAATGTACATACATGCACATACATCACACACACAGAGAAAATATCACAATACAGATTTTTCTTATTATTATTTCATAAACATAGTATAACAACTGTTTTTACTTATATTGCACTTATATTGTGATAGATTAGGCAAATACTAGTTTTATATAAGGGACTTGAGCATTGTCAGATTCTTGTATTGGCCACATGCCCTGAACCAGCCTCAGTGGATGATGGACAGCACTTTGTCTCTTCACTGGAAGGAGCTATAGAGTAATATGGATGAGGGTTGAGGTGCATAAGTAGAAGCAACCACTAGAATTGGCTGCTTGGATCGTTACCGAAGCCCAGTCTTTGTCCCGGGTTTGGAACTTTGCAGTGACTCAATGCTTGGGAATGTATTTTCAGTTACTGATTAGGTAAACATTAAAAGTTGAACTTTATTTCTCTGTACCTCCATTTAATTCACTATAAAGTACTTATACTTGGAGTTAATTAAAGGCTTAATTCTGCGATATGGTTTTGTTTCTCATGTAAAAACTTAAAAAAATTCCATTTTTAGAGAAAATTATTAATCTTCAAAATCTAGAAGGAAAAATAGAAGAAAGAAATCTAGGGGTGGAGAGATGGGCTCAGTGTTTAAGAACTTGCCTGCCTCTTGCAAAGGATGTGAGTTAGATTCTCAACAACCACATCAGGCAGCTCATAAACACCTGTATGTGCAGCCCCAGGGGATCTAACAGCTTTAACCTCACTGGGCTTCTGTACTTGCCCCCACATACTTATACAGAGACACACTCACATACACAAATTAATCTTCAAAAAGAAATAAATCCCATTCTTCCATAAAAAAAATCATAGACAGTGACAGAAAGAAACATATTTTACATAAATAAGAAAGTATTTAGGTGAGCAATCCAAGTAAAAATGTGAACATAGCATCGACAGTGTAGGAATCTTAGCTCATTGCTCAATATGTTATTGGATTTAGGGGTAGTTCTGATGCTAAGGTCCTGTTCCCCAATTGGTTCTTGATCTCTCAGTAAAGAGGCCATGGGTCAATTGCTAGGTGGAAGGAATAGGCAGAATTTTTGGGTCCTGAAGGCAAGCAAGTATGCAAACTCAGGAGAGGAGAGGAGAGGAGAGGAGAGGAGAGGAGAGGAGAGGAGAGGAGAGGACAGGAGAGGAGAGGAGAGGACAGGAGAGGAGAGGACAGGAGAGGAGAGGAGAGGAGAGGACAGGAGAGGAGAGGAGAGGAGAGGAGAGGAGAGGACAGGAGAGGACAGGAGAGGAGAGGAGAGGAGAGGAGAGGACAGGAGAGGACAGGAGAGGACAGGAGAGGAGAGGAGAGGACAGGAGAGGACAGGAGAGGACAGGAGAGGAGAGGAGAGGAGAGGAGAGGAGAGGACAGGAGAGAAGAGGAGAGGAGAGGAGAGGACAGGAGAGGAGAGGAGAGGACAGGAGAGGACAGGAGAGGACAGGAGAGGAGAGGAGAGGAGAGGACAGGAGAGGAGAGGAGAGGAGAGGAGAGGACAGGAGAGGAGAGGAGAGGACAGGAGAGGAGAGGAGAGGAGAGGAGAGGAGAGGAGAGGACAGGAGAGGAGAGGAGAGGAGAGGAGAGGAGAGGACAGGAGAGGAGAGGAGAGGAGAGGAGAGGACAGGAGAGGACAGGAGAGGACAGGAGAGGAGAGGAGAGGAGAGGAGAGGGGGGAGAGAGAGGGAGAGGGAGA
Organism: Rattus norvegicus; assembly: GCF_021556685.1. NCBI lineage: Eukaryota > Metazoa > Chordata > Mammalia > Rodentia > Muridae > Rattus > Rattus norvegicus. The sequence goes on from NC_141539.1 coordinate 59,326,297, forward strand.
GGGAGAGGGAGAGGGAGAGAGAGAGAGAGAGAGAGAGAGAGAGAGAGAGAGAGAGATTGCCATGCTGCTGAGGGAGAAAAGGTGACCAGTTGTGTGAGATCTCAGATGAAGCAGCCACAGGCTGCTTCTATAGGCTGCTTCTATTGGGAAAGTTGAAAATTGAGCTGGGACTAAATGTAACTGAGCAACTGAAGTTGAGGGCAGTGGAGATGTGTGGAGCTATGAGTATTGAGAAGGACACACTTCTCCAGGCAGGAGATAAGTAGTGCCCAGTAGTTGTGCCAATAAGGCAAGTTGAAATTGAACAACTGAGTATCTGCGTTTTTCTGCAGAGCCAATACTCTCTGGGCAGGGGCTGGTAGCATGGTCCATTCTAGAGCTTAGGTGACATAGCAAAAGCTACCCATAATTGTACACAAATTAAATACCTGATATGTGATCTCGAATTTTAAGAATACTAAATGTGTGCACGTAGAAACCCCATGGAGTTCATTTCATCACACTGGAAAGATGTCTGACATACTATATTCTGAAACTGGACATATGCACACTCCATAACATAATGATCCCATTCCTTAGTATATATATATATGCTCAACATCTACTTTTTGTGAGCATAAATTTATAGTACTATATAAGTAGAAACTACCCAAGCATACATAACCACTATAATGGATAGATTTAATAAAATAGAAGACTTTATTCAACAAAGCAGTATGAATGACCAGTCTGTATGTCAGCTTTCTGACACTGCAGGATATTCTCAAGTGATTTGCTTAAAGGTTTATACTGACTCACACTTTTCAAGTTTCTAGTCCAAAATCAGACACATCTATGTCTTGGGGGAGGATGTGTCAAATAGAACCTGGAGAGAATAGTGTGTGTGTGTGTGTGTGTGTGTGTGTGTGTGTGAGAGAGAGAGAGAGAGAGAGAGAGAGAGAGAGAGAGAGAGAGAGAGAGAGAGAGAGATAGGGAGGGAGAGAGAGAGAGAGAGGGAGAGAGGGAGAGAGAGAGGCGCCGAAACATCTCATTGATGGTAAGCAACAGAGAGTTAGAGGAAAGGATCTGAGTCTTATCCTCACTCACAGGCCTATCTTTGGTGTCCTACAGTCTTTCCAATGTGTTTCACCATCCGAAAGTAGCACCTGAGGACCCTTCTTTCAATAAATGCCCTTTTGGGTACACATCTACACCATAGCATCTAGAACTCTACTAACAGTATGACTTTCATAAGGATTGTGTTGTACAAATGAAGCTAGGTACAGAATAGTTTGTTTAATAATATATATTAATTTCAAGAACTGGTAAACCATTTTAGCTCTTAGAAGGGAGGAGGTGTTTACTTTTAGAGCAAGAGACACATAAGCAGATAAACAAGTATAAACACATGCAAGAAAGAGTAGGAGAACGTAGGAAATGGTGAACACCTTTGAGCAGACAAAACAACTAAATCAACAACAAAAGACATCCTAAACTGTCAAAAACATACTGCCTGGTATGTCAGAGTATATGTAAAATGTAAAAAGGTTGCCTCCACGAGTTGTCTTGCCTGCCTGTAACTGAAGGTACTTGTCCAGAAGGAGATATTTCTCTAGAGCAGGATGGCATGTACTACTCCATTGACTTGTGATTCTTCACTAATGCACATGATCTTTCTATACTCCAGCTTTAAGAGCTGTAGGACTTCTGCCATAAATGATTCTCTTAGCATTTGTTTTCCTTTTCATTTCCTCTGCCCTGGCAGAGGTAGCATCTATCCATACACATCTCAGGACTTAGACTGGGGATGAGTTATATTAAAAAAAAATCTGAATAGCTGTCACCTTGGCTTCATTATGGACAGAAATATTAGAGGCATGTGCATAAACAAATTGTTTTAGATAACTGAGATGCAAGTGTTGCATGATTTCATTTTCAAATTTGATTTTATTTTAGCAGCTAAACTCTTTTATGTTTGATGACAGTAAAATCTGTCAATTAAAAATTAAGATGCACACTGCATTGCTGTAGCAAATGAGTATGGATAGACCGAGCTGTAAACTAAGTTCTGTTGGAGGCAGTTTTAGTAACGCATCTGAAAGGAAGTTGAATTACACCAGTCTGCCTGCGCAATTCCCTTGAGGTCTTAGGATGTGCAATGAATCAGTAACCAAGCCTTCGTCGTCGTCACTTTTTTCCTTAATTAACTCGGGGCCAGAAAAATCCATTTTCTTATAATTATAAACAATTTTTAGAAGCACAAAATGTGTTTACAACATGCTGCTAATGGACAACAGACTAAGCAATCTCCAAGAGATGTAATCCCAGTTGATGAGAAAAAGATTCGTCTTCTTTAATTCCATCTCCCAACGTTCTTAGCTTGGTCACCAGGCCGTACAAGAAGCTAAGCTGTCAGTACCTCATCTGCATGAGCATCAACTGCCCTTGACAGATTGAATTCTCCAGCCTGGTAAGGACATAGCCATTTGAAGTCTCCTTTGAAATCGAGAGCTATTTTAAATCAATGTTTGGCTAGTTAGGATCTCATTATCTATGGCTCACTGTCTCCTGTGTCATGGTTTGCCTCCCGTTGTCCCCTCTTACTCATTGCTTTTTAATGCTGATTTACTCTTTCATTCACTTTTAATTTAAATATTTTGGGAGATTTTATTTTTATTAATAGTATTTACTTGTATGAGTTCACTCATTTGGTGAGCCAAATAGGAGGTAGACAGGCCAAGAAAAGAGAGGCCTAATTGGCCACCTTAGCAGCTGGACACAGTTGAGTTTCTGTCTTTCCTATACTCCAGAGATAACAGCCATCAGCTGCTCTAGTGTGGGGCAACTGTCAGCTCCAGGTGAGTTTCAAGGAAAGCAGTGTTCTTCTTTCCTTTTTTAGCACCTACTGACTGTAGAAAGCAGGGGCTGCACTGTGCTTTTACATATGCATATGATGTGATTGGCCTGCATTCTAGGTTCCTCTCTCCTCTCCCTACCCTAATCTTCAGAAGTAGTGATTTTTGCACAAGATTGCAACCATTTGCTTGGAAATCTCTTGGAAAAATTGGAGGCATCCATCCTCTGCCTCCCTAATCTCATATCCAGAGGTGAGGTAAGTGCAGGCAAGGCAGGACTCTATCTGGAACCACTGGTTTGTTTTTGTTTGTTTGTTGGTTTTGTGGAAGCAGATTTTAGATATTTAATGTTGGAAGGTTGAGATTTAGAGAGATGTACAGTTTGAATTCTAGAGGAATTCTGCTAACGTAGGAACGCTTGAGAGTAATGCAATATTGTGAGTGACAACTAAAGAGAGAGCTTGAGGTGAGCCTGGGGATTGGGCCTTTCCTTTGTCAAAAAATAAAGTTAAACATCAAGAATGGTACCGACTGTCCAAGGTCTAAACCATGGTGTAAAGCGCGTCTGGGCTGGGCCTGCTCGGGCCCATCTCTCTGCGGAGCTGGAGACCAGCTATGGCTAAGATCTTTATACTTCTGACTGAGGTCTTGCTGGTTGATATTTTGTTATTGTTTCCATTTACAATTATTTGAAATTACAAATAGGAATTTTGGAATTATGTTCACTTTAGAGAAAGAAAAAAAACAGGAAATGTATTTTCTCACCCTCAGATTTAAGAAGGTAATTTTATCTTTGTTAAAATATGAAATTTATTCTGTAACCTCTCAGGTTTGTGTATAAAATAATTCCTTGGGTTATAAATTGGGAAGAAAAATATAGTTAGTTCAAGAAAGTATATAAATGCATTTATATTCAAGCGTACAGTAATTATTTCTTTTATTAAAATTATGGCCCTTTGAAAATAAGAGATTGTAAAACAATATATTTTAATCAAGAGAATGTGATGTGTGTGTGTGTGTGTGTGTGTGTGTGTGTGTGTGTGTGTGTGTGTGAAGGAGAGGGATGAGGGAGGGAGAATGAGAGGGAGGCAGAGAGGGAGAGCGAGCACACACAAATACATATAAACACAGGAGGGAGATTTCATTCCAATCTGAGGAAGGAAGGAGCTTAAAGCTGAAAATAAATTCAACACAGATTCTCATTCTTTTCCACAATGAAAGGAACTATGAAAATGTGCTCAATTCATCTAGTTAAGTGCTGAGTGAATAACTCAGCATTTCGGAAGAGTGCACATAGTCTTCATTTTTAAGTTAATGCCTTCATTCACTGTTTACTGAGCCCCTGGAAAGCTGGTCCTTTCTCACAGAGATGCTGTAGAATCACAGATGTGCTTCTGTCCACAGAGCTTTCTTTACAGGACGACATGATGAAGGAATGCCACTGTGACAAACTCAGTGCTGTAGCAACAGAACACAAAATATCAACAGCGCCTTCCTGATTAACTGCCAAACTTCCAGTGCTTCTGTGGGCGGCAGGTGGGCTGCCTGGACAGGTATAAAACTAGCATTTTCTTGGTGCAGGCTTTGAGTTTTTATTGATACGAAGTGCTTGGGGGAACACAAGTTGGTACTAGTTTGAACCCCTCAAATACCATCCTTTTTTTCTTTCTCTTCTTTTTTCCTTACAAGGAAGGACAGCCTTAAAAACCGAAGGCCACCATTCATTAGTACATTTAAAAAAAAAAGAGAAAGAGTATAACGAATAGAGTATTGTGTTAGGAGTGCAATGAAAGGAAGGCAGGGGAGACCTTCAGTGCATTTCAGTAAATATGATAGAACCACCAGAAATAATGTTACACACACACACATACACACACACACACACACACACATGCACACATGCATGCACACACACACAATGCACACACACACATATATATATGCACACACACATACAAAACATACACAGGCACACACGCACGCATAAATACCACACCCACACAGACACTCATCACACAGAGGCACACACATGTAAGTATGCACATGTAATATACACACACACAAAACACATACCATACACACACAGAGACACATACCACAAATACACATAACTCATACACACACACACACACACACACACACACACACACACACACACACACACTCCATATATCTTATTCTTAAAACAGTCCTGTGACATTGTGAGATGGGAATAGGAAAAAAATGAGGTTATTATATCCAATTAATAGAAGTTTTCCAGCAAAAATAACTCATTTGCAACCGTCCCAATGGCGGGATGGTGCAAGCCTGACTCGGCACTTCCCAGGTGACACATACTCATTTTTTCAGTTCCATTTTGCTCATTCTCATAAGAATGTTAATGATCCTCTACACAGAGCCTCACGCATTCATTTATTAATGTATTTACAGAAGCTCTTCAAATTGTCAATCCCTGTGAAAAGTGCAAATAGAAAATGCCTACTATCAAGGTAACTCCAGGTCTTTGAACAGTGTTTCATCTCTTACAAAATGCTTTGGATGAAAATTAATCTTAACTGCATTCGACTCTATGTATAGATTATTTACAATTTACAGAGGAGGAAATAGAAGCTTTGAGGAATTTAATAACTCATCTGACATACAAGTGATAGGAAGATGCAGAAATCATTATTCAGCATTTAAGGTGAGCCCTTGTTCTAAACATTGTCAGGCATGTATCTCTACCCTCTAACTTTACTGCATTAACCAGGCATGGTGATGCATGCCTAAAAGTCTTGGGTAGTGCTCACAAGATTGGAAGCTCAGGGTCATCCACAATTATACAGCAAGTTTCAGTTTAAGAGAGACTGTGTCAACATTACCACCAAAAAGAGGAGACCTCAATCCCAGCTGAGAGATGACAGCCTACAGATCCAACCCTCTCTGCATCCCCTTTCTTCAGCCTCCACTGTTTCTTCTCTGGCCTTGGTTGGAGCAGATAGCAAACAAGAAAGGCAAAGGACTAGGTTGCCAATGAAGACCTACTATGTATTCTCAGTGTCTCATGCCCTTCTGCAACCAGCCAATACCCAAGTCTACAGTCTGGTGGGATGCAAGGGAAACAGTCTAAAGTCTTGATTATATGACTATGGTGGCAAGAGGTGGTTGCCACTCAGTCCTTTCCCCTTCTCCACATTAGCAGACAGAGGTCAAGTCCATATGTGCCTCTGAACTAGACAGAATGGCTTGTATTACTTAGCACCGACACTCCATCTGACTGGCCTGTGAGGGCACACGTGAATTATTAAGCCTCTGAGGATGTCTGTGAAGGACTCTTTTGGTTAACTGTGACCGGATGACCCATCCACCCTGAATGGCACAATTGCCTCAGTGACATCCTAGGCTACATAAACAGAAAGGGAACTGAGTTACGGCATGTAGTCATTGTGTGCTTCTTCCAAGTGTGGACATAAGTACAACCAGCTTCTTCAAGTTCCTGCTGTCTTGTCTTCCCTATCATGATGGACTGTGCTTTGAACTCTGAACTAAAATAAACCCTTTCTCCTTACGTTGTTTCTGTCAGAGTGTCTTATCACAGCAATAGGAAATGGAGCTAAGATACTAGGTTCAATATACTACAGAACTCACAATGTTAAGGTCTAAAAGGGATGAAAGGCAGTATCAATAGGAACAGCAGCCTTAGTACTTAGTTTCTGCAATTCCGTCCTAATAATTATTTTGCATTACATCCAGGGCACACATACCTTCCTTTGGGAATCACTGAGGTAATAAGGTAATAGATAACAAATTCTATTTATTTGTTAGTGTGCATATGTGTCTGCATTTGCATTTGTGTGTGTGTATGTATGTATGTATGTATGTATGTATGTATGTATGTATGTCATAGATTGAAGTCAGAGGACAACTTGAGGGAGCTGGTTCTCCCCTCCATGTGGGCTCTGGAAACTAACTCAGATTGTCAGGCTTGGCAGCAAGTACTTGTAACCTCTAAGCCATTTTTCTGGTTAGAGAATGGATCTCAAAGATGTGTTAAAGGAGTAACAGTCAAAATGGATGGGGGATGCTTTGGCTATGTTTTCATTGCATTTTGGGGGATCTAATAAGTTATGGGTACATAATGAACAATCAAAAAATATAAGATCTTCCTGGTGCAAGTATGAATGTCACAGAAAACTGTAGTAAAATGTAAATTTTTCATACTCATTTCTATCCATTTGTTTCTGTGCTATACTGTTTAGCTATTTTGGCAAGAGGACAATAAAAAAATTTGAATGCCAATCACTGCATGTAAAAAAACTTTGAATTAATAAAATTCTTTCTGCAAGGACAATACAATGAAAGTTTTCAACGTCATTCCATTCAACTGTCAATCGCAGAAACCATTTCTAAAGTTTACAATGGGGAAGGATTTGTAACTTTGAAGCATTTCGCTTCAGTTCTCCATCACCTATTAATACAATTTGTACTTTCAAAATAACTGCACCATTCTCAGGAAACAATTTCCATTCATGAAGAGAAGATCCCTTGTCCCTCCACAACAAGCTCCAGTTGAGTCACACTTTAATTGCTTATTTGTACCGTGTACAAACTCTGCTTTCACCCACAGAGAGAAGTTTCCACTCCAAACATGGTAGTATTGAAGTTCTCTTTCTTTCTCTCTCTCTCTCTCTCTCTCTCTCTCTCTCTCTCTCTCTCTCTCTCTCTCTCCCTCCTTCCCTCCCTCCCTCCCTTCCTTCCTTCCTTCCTTCCTTCCTTTCTTTCCAGTTTTCATATGTTAGCTTAGTGAATAGCTTTTACCAGAAGGAAAAGCCAAATTTAATTCCTTCTTACTTTGAAAGATCTGAAACGCATGATTTAGAAGTCTATAATCTTTGTCTTTTAAATGCAAAACTTAAAACACAGACACATATGTCTCTCACACAGAGATTGATATATGATAGATTATAGAAAGATGATAGATAGATAGATAGATAGATAGATAGATAGATAGATAGATAGATGATAGACAGAAGCTTTGACCTCTACTAACATTAGTTAAGAAGAGAATAATAAAGGAAAATTTTCCTCTGTGTTACCCATTCTCGGGAGGTAAAATGTACATTGTATCTTCCGGGCATAGTGATTCTTAGAATTTTGCAACACAGTGGCCTCGGCCATTATTAAGTCAGGGCAAATTACTGGTGAAATAAAAATATGTTTGCCTTTTTAAAAGGAATAATGATGTCTCTGTGTTGTGCTAAGGTTCTTTGAAAACCTAATTGAACATGTTTGAGACTTGAAAAAGCTTTTTCCAATTTCAACAACAAAGACCATTAAAAATTGAGTCACTATGCAATTCTTCAGAATATTTCACCATGAACACAGAGCTCAATTTCAAGTTATTATTTATTTATTTGTCTATATATTTATTTATTTAATCCTTATATTCAAGAAGAATTGTGGGCTTTCCTTTGTCCTATGTCTGAAATTTTTAGATGATTTATTTCTTTTGTGGTGATTGGAATTGAACCCAGTGCCCAGGACACATGAGTTTTAAAATAAGTGTTAAAAAAAAAGTAAGAAAAGATGTCAAATCAGAAAATAAAATGAATAAATAGAAGTATTTGGAGGAAAACTAATTTATAATCTGTGGTGATGATGTATGAGGCATCATTCAAGACACAAAAAAAAACCCTTAATTCTTTGGCATACTATAGGTTCCAGCAGTGCCGTGGATTCCAGGTGAAATGTCCCTCAGAGGCTCTGTGTTTGAACACCTCGTCATCCTCTGGGGGTGGTGTTTTGGGAGGATAAGGAACTTAAATGACTAAGGCCTAATGAGCAGAAATGGGTTGCTGCTGATGTACCCCAAGAAGGTCATATCCACTTCTGGTTTCCATTTGTTATGCTTCATGGTCAGTTGTGCTATTAATAAGCCATATGCTAAGTTCCCACTGCCTTGGACAGAGCAGCGTCCGCTACCATGGTTCCAACTCCCATGCGTCTTCTATCATGGTAGACTGTATTCCCTGATTAAAATAAATAAAAAATAAAATAGCCCTCCATTGGCTGGCTTCTGTCAGATGGTTGGTCAGAGCAATAGGAAAAGCAATGTAGGAATTTCCACCTCAATGTAGGGCTTTTTCTGAGATCCCCCTGACCTCAGCAGCTCTTGCTTTTCCGGAAGAATGTGGAGGTGTTTAAAGTTGTGGTCTAGGGAAGCCCTAGCATGCTGTATGCAGAAAGCAGAGTTTACTTTACTTACAAGTGGATAGCAAAGACAATGCTAAGCTGAAGAGATGGCTTATCAGTTAGGAGCATGGACTGCTTTTGTAGCAGACCTTGGGTTTAGCCCCCAACACCCACTTAGGGTTGCTTGTAAACGTCTATACGAGATCCAGAGGATCTGATGCCCTCTTCTGACTTCTTCAGGCAGCTGTGCTCTCACCATGACCCAACACCCAAAATTTAAAAGACTATTGTAGCAATGAATGGTAAAAGTCCTGGGATTTTTTGAATAGTACTGAGGCTATTAGTACTGTAGGTAACCTAAAGTAGGAATAAATATATTTTGTATTATGGGAGGACCATCTGTCTACAGGAGACAGAAGAATGTTATGGCTTGAATGTCTCCAACAGGCTCCACTGTTTGAAGACTTCATATGTGACTAGTGTCACTGTTTGGAGAGGTCATGGAAGCTTTATATTTGCAGTCTAACTAGCAGGGTAGGTGATTAGAGATGGGCTGGCTATAAAAGTACTGTCCATTTCCAATTGTCACCCGAACCATCTGTTTCCTGATCTATCAAGACATGAATAAGCTATATTTCGAGTTTCTGCCACTGGGGATGGAGGTGTCCTAGTTGTGATACATTTCCCATCTTGGCGGACTGTATTCCCTGAATCTGTGAGCCTAAATAATATTACCCTTAAAAGCTTCTATCAGAGATGTTGTCACCGTAATGGCAGAAGTCACTAATGAAGATGTTTTCTACACTCGATGTCTTTTATTCTGTCTAGAAGAAATTGTTCTAAGAGACCTTGCTTACTTTTAATTTTAAAAATGTGATTTTGTGGGGGGGGAGATATCTTGGCAACATGTTATAAAATAGCAATTAAAACGCCCAGCTTCACACTGAAAACAATGGAAAAACTCTGTTCTCCTTTCACACAAATATGTGTTCTTCTGACTTATGATCATAGTCTCACACTTCTGACATGTCACCAACTTCTGGTTTGATTCCTGTAAAGGTCAAACAGTAGTAGCTTTTGTCTCTCAGAACAGTTGCGAGATGTAAAAGAAACAATTCTATAGCCACATGGTACTGTAGCATGCCATATGTCCAATGCCATATGTTCAATAGTGTTAAGTGGATAATACCATCGCATATAATCAGACACCTCCAAAATCAGTGCTCAGCTTGTCACATAACACTACTCTCTGTATACCTCAATCCATTACAGGTTGTTAATTCAGGATTTCTACGTGTGTAGATGCCTGGTGTGGTGCTTACTAACAGGTGTTTCTCAAATGAGCCCTGCCGAGCTCTGATAGCAGACTCTGATTAGCATGTGTCCCTGTACCAACCCCAAGTCTAATTCCGATATGTGATCCATTAAGAACTACTAATACAGGTCATGTGTCAACAAAGACGTGGGCTTGTTTTTATTTCCCATACCTCTAATTTACTATGGAGAATTACTTTGACCTTAATTGCTGTTATTATATTTTGAGTTTTCATGGCCATGCCATTTTGTAACACTGTGATTCTTCTTTATCTCTTCCCTAAGTGATCACCCCTTCCCTGGAAATCATACTCAGGATAGAACCCAATCTGCCATGTCCACGGACTGGGATCTAGACTAACCAGTTCATGTCCCTTCATGCCTCCATCCTGTAAATTCTACCAACAGCAAGAGCATGGCCCTCCATGGTACCCGCTCTTCAGAGCTCTGTCTCTTTCTCCTTCAGCTCTCTGTGATAAAAATACTTTTTATTTTCTGAACTGAAATGCTCTTATGTCCATGGACTTCATACTTCAAAAATGTTAGCCAAGAACCTAGAGGCCACTGGCTTAGTAGAACTTTTCTGTGACCATGTGTCTCCTACACCCTAACTCCCAAGTTGAAAGCTCACCTCCATGCTAAGGAAGCCTCCATGGCTCTCAAAGACACTCCCAAGTTTCCCATATTTCTGAGGATGCTCGTTCTTCTCCCTAACACACAATCATGATGTGTGGAAATCATATTAAAAGTCTTATTTGGGTTTGCACGTGAGACCGTGTTTTTTCCTGTCTCTGAGAACTGAAGCACTAACCAAATGCTAACATCTCCACACCCTGGAGAGCAGTGCTGAAACACAAAGGGAGTAAGTTCCTCACTGTTTAGGACCTTGAGTTTGGAAAGCTGCTGGGGAAGTTGGAGGTAAAGAATGGATGGCTGAATTTATAAGGGTTTTCAGAGGACCAGAACATGTCTGTGGATATTCCTCATGGAATCAGCCACCACTGCTTCCTTTTTCCTTTTAGGCATGTGGCTCCAACAGGCATTTGGGGTCAAATGGAAGGTTGAATTTTAGTTCTTTGAGGAACCTCCATAATGATTTTCATAAGTACTAGACTAATTTACATACCCATCAACAACATATTAGGGTTCCTTCTGGTTCATATTTTCACCGATACTTATTAGTTTTCTTGATGACTGTCATTTTGACTAGAATGAGGTGGAGTCTAGTTAATTTTATATTCTTGAAAGGTAGTGAGGTTGTTAACATTTTTCATGTTTATTGATCACCTGTAATTCACTTTTTGTGAACTGTCGGCTGGAAAATCCTTACCTTGTCAATATTATCAGTTATTTCTCTAACAGTTGCCCCATTTCACATCTTACATTAAATGTTTTGTTTTGCTTCCATTTGGAATTTATTTTCGCCTAGGGTGAGAGACAAGAAACTAACTTGATTTCTCTACCTTCTCTATGTTCTTTTTTGCCAGCACCATTAGCTGAAGCAGCTACCTTCTTTCTTTCTTTGGTACCCTTGTCAAAATCACATGACTGCTTTCCATGTGAGCTTGTGTCTGAGTCTTCTATTCTAGTCCATTGATCTAGACAGATAGGGAACATTAACATACGTTTTTTGTTACCAAGACTATGTAGTGCAACTTGAAACTAGCAGTATTCCTTTTGCTCAAGATTGCTTTGGATATCCAGAAAATTTTCTGCTTTCATATTAGTTTCAAGATAATATTTCTGTAAAAAATGGTTTGTTATGAATATTGAACCTGTAAAAAGTTTTTGGTAGTAAAGCTGTTTTCCCAATATTAAGTCTGCTGAACTATGCACAGTTGAGTTCTATTTCACAGGGTTTGTTGTAATCTCATTCTTCAGGGCCTTAGTTTTTATTGTGGAGATCTTTATTTCCTTGGTTAGATTTATACTAATTTGTATACTGTCCCTTTGCAAACTTTTTATCAGATCTATGAGTTTCTGGTAGAATGTTTAAGGTTTCTTATGCATAAAATCATATTATCCCTGAGTAAGGATTCTTTTTTTTATTTATTTTTTATTAACTTGAGTATTTCTTATATACATTTCAAGTGTTATTCCCTTTCCCGGTTTCCGGGCAAACATCCCCCTCCCCCCTCCCTTTCCTTATGGGTGTTCCCCTCCCAACCCTCCCCCCATTGCCGCCCTCCCCCCATAGTCTACTGAGTAAGGATTCTTGAACCATTCTTTTTTCTATTTGCATCTCTCTCTCTCTCTCTCTCTCTCTCTCTCTCTCTCTCCCTCTCCCTCTCCCTCTCCCTCTCCCTCTCCCTCTCCCTCTTCCTATCCCTCTCCCTATCCCCCTCTCTCTCATCTGAATACATTCATAGTATTAAAGTATCAATGGACATGTAGTGAGACCTGTAAATAAATTAATTTCGAATTGATACCAAGTTTCTATGAATTTCAATGCAAACTTAAGGCACTTTGATTTTGCCCACAAATAATAACAAACTTTAAGAGAAATGATTTACTACAAAATCATTGGCTAACACACTTGAATTTTGAGTAAAAAAAAACCTGCCTTTCATTATCAGTGGCTAGTTGCTTGTGGTCCATCTTCTACCAATGTCAAAAAAAAAGCCACACAGAATGGAGACAAGATGAAAGATTAAGTTTGCAGACCATGTGAATATCAATGTACAAATGTTTTGCCACTGATTTCTAAACATTTTGATAAAATGTACAGAAAACAAGCACTGAACCGCTTTGTTTATGATTATTAGTTTACCATTTATTCACGATGAAAGTTTTGTTTTCAAACCTGATTAAAAACAAAACAGAACAAATGAAAGCTAGCTTTTCTGCATGAAAAGAGCAGTCAAATGCTCACACATTGGGACTGTGGAAAGTTGTTTCACATTTGTCCACACTTTTGTTATACCAAAATGTTTTATACACACTGAGACTTCTTTATAACTTTAAAACGTATCTCCATGGTTTGGAGTCATTCTTGAGAAATATTTTCTGTACCAATACTATGCAGTTTTTAATAACTATAGCTCTGTACTGTAGTATAGCTTGAGATCAGGGATGGTGATTCCCCCAGAAGTACTTTTATTGTTACGAATTGTTTTTTTCTATTCTATTTTTTTTAGCTTTTCCAGATAAAATTGAGAATTGCTCTTTCCATGTTTTTGAAGAATTGTATTGGGATTTTGATGAGGATTGTGTTGAATCTGTAGATTGCTTTGGTAGTGTCTTAGTTAGGGTCTTAATGCTGTGAACAGACACTATGACCAAGGCAAGTCTTATAAGACAACATTTAATTGGAGCTAGCTTATGGGTTCAGAGGTTCAATCCATTATCATCAAGGCAGGAGAATGGCAGAAACTAGGCAGGCATGGAGCAGGCAGAACCGAGAGTTAAACATCTTCATCTGAAGGCTGCTAACAGAATATTCTATTTGTATCTCTTTTACTTCTTGATCTTTTCTTATTTTTCAAGCTAAGATGGCCATCACTGTCTGGGTCCCTATTTTCGTTGAAAAGCTTTGAGTTTTTTTTTTTTTTAGTTTTTTTTTTATTTATTAACTTGAGTATTTCTTATTTACATTTCGAGTGTTATTCCCTTTCCTGGTTTCTGGGCAAACATCCCCCTCCCCCCCTCTTCTTTATGGGTGTTCCCCTCCCCATCCTCCCCCCTTGACGCCCTCCCCCCAACAGTCTAGTTCACTGGGGGTTCAGTCTTAGCAGGACCCAGGGCTTCCCCTTCCACTGGTGCTCTTACTAGGATATTCATTGCTACCTATGAGGTCAGAGTCCAGGGTCAGTCCATGTATAGTCTTTAGGTAGTGGCTTAGTCCCTGGAAGCTCTGGTTGCTTGGCATTGTTGTACATATGAGGTCTCGAGCCCCTTCAAGCTCTTCTAGTTCTTTCTCTGATTCCTTCAACGGGGGTCCTATTCTCAGTTCAGTGGTTTGCTGCTGGCATTCGCCTCTGTATTTGCTGTATTCTGGCTGTGTCTCTCAGGAGCGATCTACATCCGGCTCCTGTCGGTCTGCACTTCTTTGCTTCATCCATCTTGTCTAATTGGGTGGCTGTATATGTATGGGCCACATGTGGGGCCGGCTCTGAATGGGTGTTCCTTCAGTCTCTGTTTTAATCTTTGCCTCTCTCTTCCCTGCCAAGGGTATTCTTGTTCCCCTTTTAGAGAAGGAGTGAAGCATTCACATTTTGATCATCTGTCTTGAGTTTCATTTGTTCTAGGCATCTATGGTAATTCAAGCATTTGGGCTAATAGCCACTTATCAGTGAGTGCATACCATGTATGTCTTTCTGTGATTGGGTTAGCTCACTCAGGATGATATTTTCCAGTTCCAACCATTTGCCTACGAATTTCATAAAGCCGTTGTTTTTGATAGCTGAGTAATATTCCATTGTGTAGATGTACCACATTTTCTGTATCCATTCCTCTGTTGAAGGGCATCTGGGTTCTTTCCAGCTTCTGGCTATTATAAATAAGGCTGCGATGAACATAGTGGAGCACGTGTCTTTTTAATATGTTGGGGCATCTTTTGGGTATATGCCCAAGAGAGGTATAGCTGGATCCTCAGGCAGTTCAATGTCCAGTTTTCTGAGGAACCTCCAGACTGATTTCCAGAATGGTTGTACCAGTCTGCAATCCCACCAACAATGGAGGAGTGTTCCTCTTTCTCCGCATCCTCGCCAGTATCTGCTGTCACCTGAGTTTTTGATCTTAGCCATTCTCACTAGTGTGAGGTGAAATCTCAGGGTTGTTTTGATTTGCATTTCCCTTATGACTAAAGATGTTGAACATGTCTTTAGGTGTTTCTCACCCATTCGGCATTTCTCAGCTGTGAATTCTTTGTTTAGCTCTGAACCCCATTTTTTAATAGGGTTATGTGTCTCCCTGCGGTCTAACTTCTTGAGTTCTTTGTATATTTTGGATATAAGGCCTCTATCTGTTGTAGGATTGGTAAAGATCTTTTCCCAATCTGTTGGTTGCCGTTTTGTCCTAACCACAGTGTCCTTTGCCTTACAGAAGCTTTGCAGTTTTATGAGATCCCATTTGTCGATTCTTGATCTTAGAGCATTAGCCATTGGTGTTTTGTTCAGGAAATTTTTTCCAGTGCCCATGTGTTCCAGATGCTTCCCTAGTTTTTCTTCTATTAGTTTGAGTGTGTCTGGTTTGATGTGGAGGTCCTTGATCCACTTGGACTTAAGCTTTGTACAGGGTGATAAGCATGGATCGATCTGCATTCTTCTACATGTTGCCCTCCAGTTGAACCAGCACCATTTGCTGAAAATGCTATCTTTTTTCCATTGGATGGTTTTGGCTCCTTTGTCAAAAATCAAGTGACCATAGGTGTGTGGGTTCATTTCTGGGTCTTCAATTCTATTCCATTGGTCTATCTGTCTGTCTCTGTACCAATACCATGCAGTTTTTATCACTATTGCTCTGTAATACTGCTTGAGTTCAGGGATAGTGATTCCCCCTGAAGTCCTTTCATTGTTGAGGATAGTTTTAGCTATACTGGGTTTTTTGTTATTCCAGATGAATTTGCAAATTGTTCTGTCTAACTCTTTGAAGAATTGGATTGGTATTTTGATGGGGATTGCATTGAATCTGTAGATCGCTTTTGATAAAATGGGCATTTTTACTATATTAATCCTGCCAATCCATGAGCATGGGAGATCTTTCCATCTTCTGAGGTCTTCTTCAATTTCTTTCTTCAGAGTCTTGAAGTTCTTATTGTACAGATCTTTTACTTGCTTGGTTAAAGTCACACCGAGGTACTTTATATTATTTGGGTCTATTATGAAGGGTGTCATTTCCCTAATTTCTTTCTCGGCTTGTTTCTCTTTTGTGTAGAGGAAGGCTACTGATTTATTTGAGTTAATTTTATACCCAGCCACTTTGCTGAAGTTGTTTATCAGCTGTAGTAGTTCTCTGGTGGAACTTTTGGGATCACTTAAATAAACTATCATTTCATCTGCAAATAGTGATATTTTGACTTCTTCTTTTCCGATCTGTATCCCCTTGACCTCCTTTTGTTGTCTGATTGCTCTGGCTAGAACTTCAAAAACTATATTGAATAAGTAGGGAGAGAGTGGGCAGCCTTGTCTAGTCCCTGATTTTAGTGGGATTGCTTCATGTTTCTCTCCATTTAGTTTAATATTAGCAACTGGTTTGCTGTATATGGCTTTTACTATGTTTAGATATGGGCCTTGAATTCCAATTCTTTCCAGGACTTTTATCATGAAGGGGTGTTGAATTTTGTCAAATGCTTTCTCAGCATCTAATGAAATGATCATGTGGTTTTGTTCTTTCAGTTTGTTTATATAATGGATCACGTTGATGGTTTTCCATATATTAAACCATCCCTGCAAGCCTGGGATGAAGCCTACTTGATCATGGTGGATGATTGTTTTGATGTGCTTTTGGATTCGGTTTGCCAGAATTTTATTGAGTATTTTTGCGTCGATATTCATAAGGGAAATTGGTCTGAAGTTCTCTTTCTTTGTTGGGTCTTTGTGTGGTTTAGGTATAAGAGTAATTGTGGCTTCATAGAAGGAATTCGGGAGTGATCCATCTGTTTCAATTTTGTGGAATAGTTTGGATAATATTGGTATGAGGTCTTCTATGAAGGTTTGATAGAATTCTGCACTAAACCCATCTGGACCTGGGCTCTTTTTGGTTGGGAGACCTTTAATGACTGCTTCTATTTCCTTAGGAGTTATGGGGTTGTTTAACTGGTTTATCTGTTCCTGATTTAACTTTGGTACCTGGTATCTGTCTAGGAAATTGTCCATTTCCTGAAGATTTTCAAGTTTTGTTGAATATAGTCTTTTATAGTAAGATCTGATGATTTTTTGAATTTCCTCTGAATCTGTAGTTATGTCTCCCTTTTCGTTTCTGCTTTTGTTAATTTGGACACACTCTCTGGGTCCTCTCGGTAGTCTGGCTAAGGGTTTATCTATCTTGTTGATTTTCTCAAAGAACCAACTTTTGGTTCTGTTGATTCTTTCTATGGTCCTTTTTGTTTCTACTTGGTTGATTTCAACTCTGAGTTTGATTATTTCCTGCCTTCTACTCCTCCTGGGTGTATTTGCTTCTTTTTGCTCTCGAGCTTTTAGGTGTGCTGTCAAGCTGCTGACATATGCTCTTTCCTGTTTCTTTCTGCAGGCACTCAGCGCTATGAGTTTTCCTCTTAGCACAGCTTTCATTGTGTCCCATAAGTTTGGGTATGTTGTACCTTCATTTTCATTAAATTCTAAAAAGTTTTTAATTTCTTTCTTTATTTCTTCCTTGACTAGGTTATCATTGAGTAGAGCATTGTTCAATTTCCACGTATATGTGGGCATTCTTCCCTTATTGTTATTGAAGACCAGTTTTAGGCCGTGGTGGTCTGATAGCACGCATGGGATTATTTCTATCTTTCTGTACCTGTTGAGGCCCGTTTTTTGACCAAGTATCTGGTCCATTTTGGAGAAAGTACCATGAGGAGCTGAGAAGAATTTATATCCTTTTGCTTTAGGATAGAATATTCTATAAATATCCATTAAGTCCATTTGGCTCATGACTTCTCTTATTCTGTCTACGTCTCTGTTTAATTTCTGTTTCCATGATCTGTCCATTGATGAGAGTGGGGTTTGAAATCTCCCACTATTATTGTGTGAGGTGCAATCTGTGTTTTGAGCTTTAGTAAGGTTTCTTTTACGTATGTAGGTGCCCTTGTATTTGGGGCATAGATATTTAGGATTGAGAGTTCATCTTGGTGGATTTTTCCTTTGATGAATATGAAGTGTCCTTCCTTATCTTTTTTGATGGCTTTTAATTGAAAATTGATTTTATTTGATATTAGAATGGCTACTCCAGCTTGCTTCTTCTGACCATTTGCTTGGAAAGTTGTTTTCCAGCCTTTCACTCTGAGGTAGTGTCTGTCTTTGTCTCTGAGGTGTGTTTCCTGTAGGCAGCAGAATGCAGGGTCCTCGTTGCGTATCCAGTTTGTTAATCTATGTCTTTTTATTGGGGAGTTGAGGCCATTGATGTTGAGAGATATTAAGGAATAGTGATTATTGCTTCCTGTTATATTCATATTTGGATGTGAGGTTATGTTTGTGTGTTTTTCTTCTCTTTGTTTTGTTGCCAAGATGATTAGTTTCTTGCTTCTTCTAGGGTATAGCTTGCCTCCTTATGTTGGGCTTTACCATTTATTATCCTTTGTAGTGCTGGATTTGTAGAAAGATAGTGTGTAAATTTGGTTTTGTCATGGAATATCTTGGTTTCTCCATCTATGTTAATTGAGAGTTTTGCAGGATACAGTAACCTGGGATGGCATTTGTGTTCTCTTGGGGTCTGTATGACATCTGTCCAGGATCTTCTGGCCTTCATAGTTTCTGGCGAAAAGTCTGGTGTGATTCTGATAGGTTTGCCTTTATATGTTACTTGACCTTTTTCCCTTACTGCTTTTAATATTCTTTCTTTATTTTGTGCGTTTGGTGTTTTGACTATTATGTGACGGGAGGTGTTTCTTTTCTGGTCCAATCTATTTATAGTTCTGTAGGCTTCTTGTATGCCTATGGGTATCTCTTTTTTTAGGTTAGGGAAGTTTTCTTCTATGATTTTGTTGAAGATATTTACTGGTCCTTTGAGCTGGGAGTCTTTACTCTCTTCTATACCTATTATCCTTAGGTTTGATCTTCTCATTGAGTCCTGGATTTCCTGTATGTTTTGGACCAGTAGCTTTTTCCGCTTTACATTATCTTTGACAGTTGAGTCAATGATTTCTATGGAATCTTCTGCTCCCGAGATTCTCTCTTCCATCTCTTGTATTCTGTTGGTGAAGCTTGTATCTACAGCTCCTTGTCTTTTCTTTTGGTTTTCTATATCCAGGGTTGTTTCCATGTGTTCTTTCTTGATTGCTTCTATTTCCATTTTTAATTCCTTCAACTGTTTGATTGTGTTTTCCTGGAATTCTTTCAGGGATTTTTGCGATTCCTCTCTGTAGGCTTCTACTTGTTTATTAATGTTTTCCTGTGTTTCTCTAAGGGAGTTCTTCATGTCTTTCTTGATGTCCTCCAGCATCATGATCAAATATGCCCTGAAACTAGATCTTGCTTTTCTGGTGTCTTTGGATATTCCATGTTTATTTTGGTGGGAGAATTGGGCTCCGATGATGCCATGTAGTCTTGGTTTCTGTTGCTTGGGTACCTACACTTGCCTCTCGCCATCAGATTATCTCTAGTGTTACTTTGTTCTGCTATTTCTGACAGTGACTAGACTGTCCTATAAGCCTGTGTGTCAGGTGTGCTCTAGACCCGTTTTCCTGTTTTCTTTCAGCCAGTTATGGGGACAGAGTGTTCTGCTTTCGGGCGTGTAGTTTTTCCTCTCTACAGGTCTTCAGCTGTTCCTGTGGGCCTGTGTCTTGAGTTCACCAGGCAGGTCACTTGCAGCAGAAAATTTGGTCTTACCTGTGGTCCCGAGGCTCAAGTTTGCTCACGGAGTGCTGCCCACGAGCTCTCTGAGGCGGCAGCAACCAGGAAGATCTGCGCCGCCCTTTCCGGGAGCTTCCGTGCACTAGGGTTCCAGATGTCGTTTGGTGTTTTCCTCTGGCATCCGAGATGTGTGCAGGGTGCAGTCTCTTCTGGTTTTCCAGGCATGTCTGCCTCTCTGTAGGTTTAGCTCTCCCTCCCACGGGATTTGGGTGCAGAGAACTGTTTATCCGGTCTGTTTCCTTCAGGTTCTGGCGGTGTCTCAGGCGCAGGGGTCCTGCCGCTCCTGGGCCCTCCCCAGGAGGAACCCAGGGGCCTTATACAGTTGCCTCTTGGGCCAGGGATGTGGGTAGGGGTGGGCAGTGTTGGTGGTCTCCTCTGCTCTGCAGCCTCGGGAGTGCCCACCTGACCAGGCGGTGAGGTCTCTCTCTCTCTCTTTTTTTTTTTTTTTTTTTTTTTTTTTTACCATTGGTACACTGTAGCTTATGGGTTTGTCACACACAACCTTCATTATGTTAAGACATAGTCCTGCTACTGTTTTGTTTTGGTTTCGTTCTTAGAATCTTTATTGAAAAGGAAAATTGGATTTTTGTCGAAATCCTTTTCTATATCT
Organism: Rattus norvegicus; assembly: GCF_021556685.1. Taxonomy (NCBI): domain Eukaryota; kingdom Metazoa; phylum Chordata; class Mammalia; order Rodentia; family Muridae; genus Rattus; species Rattus norvegicus. Next base: position 59,346,726 of record NC_141539.1, read on the forward strand.
ATTGAGATAATTATATGACTTCTGTCCTCGAATTAACTTATAATCTTTCACAATTATTGATTTGCATATTTAAGCCCCTGCACCATTAGAATAAAGCAGTCTTATCGTGATAAGTTATCCTTTTTATGGGTAAATTCATTGAACCCATGTTTACTTAGAGCTTTAGTTTTCTTACTTTTTTACTGTATCTTTACCCAGTTTTGGTACTGGGGTAATAATGTCTTTGGTTGTTGTTGTTTTTAAAGGCTCAGTAGCAGTGTTTTACTTAGTGTTCTACAGAATGTAATGATTTTGCTGTTAGCTCTTTAAAGTTCTGTAGAATATAGCGGCAAGCCCATGTGTGCTTCATTATCTAGTTGGGGGATGGGAGGTTTCTTTTATAATTTCACAATTTGGTATTGATTTGTTTTAATTATTTATCTCACTCTGGCTTACTTTTGTTAGGCCACATGTGTCTAGGAATTCTTTCATTTACTCCAGATTTTCTCATTTACTAAAAAAATTAAAATTTTAGGTATGTCTAAATGAGTTTGTAAATTTCATTGATATCTATGGTAATGCTTTCTTTTTCACTTCTAGTTTTATAATTTGGACTTCTTTCTATCTCTTTTGGTTACTTTGACAAGTTTGTTTAGCTTTTCAAGGAAACACCTCTGTGTTTCACTAATTCTTCATATACGTCTCTTTCTTTTCTTTAAATCAATTACTCCCAAATCTTTATGATTTTTTCTATATACTGACATTGAACTTGTTACATACGAGATCTGATTGATTTCAAATGCACATACCTGTATCTTTCCTCATGTGGCTGGGTGCTGGTTAGTTTTATGTCAAGCTAGACTCACAGGAGAGGAGGGAGCCTCAATTATAAAAACACTTCCATAAGATCTGTCTATAAGCAGGCTGGAAGGGCATTTCCTGTGATTTATATGGAAGGGCTGAGACCATTTTGGGTGGCACCACCTCTAGTTAGGTGAGTCCTTGTTATATCAAAAGCAAACTGAATTAACCCCCATAGCCTCCTGGTAGCCTTCATCATCTCAGGTCTCTGGCATGTCTTAGAGTTCCCACCCACCTCTCTACCCCTGACAGCTGTACATTTCCATTTATTTTCCTGGCCCCTTGGCCCTCTCTCCTGTCTCTCCCCCACCTAATACTGCCCTCCTCATCCCTTCTCCCACCCCCTTCCCTCCTTCCATCTGAGTCCTATGGCTCTTTGAGTCTTCTAACTGAGACTCAAGCATCCTCACTTGGGCCTTACTTCTTGGTTAGCTTCTTTGGGTCTGTGGAGTGTAGAGTAGAAATCATGTACCTTATGCCTAACATCTACTTATGAATACATAACATGCATATCCTTTTGAGTCTAAGTTATTCCATTCAGGATGGTATTATCTAGTTCTATTCATTTGCCTGCAAAATTCATGATGTCCTTGTTTTTAATAGCTGAATATTATTCCACTGTGTAAATAAACTCTATTTTCTGTATCTATTCTTTAGTTGAAGGGCACTTGTGTTGTTTCCAGTGTTTGGCCACCATAAATAAAGCTGCTATGAACATAGTGGAGCACATGTGGTATGGTAGAGCATCTTTTGGGTATATGCCCATGAGCAGTATAGCTGGGTCGTCAGGTAGAACGCTTTCCAATTTTCTGAGAAACTGCCAGATTGATTTCCCGAGTGGTTGTACCAGCTTGCAATCCCACCAACAATGGAGGAGTGTTCCTCTTTCTCCATATCCTTGCCAGCATCTGCTGTCACTTGAGTTTTTGATCTTAGCCACTCTGATGGTTGTAAGATGGGATCTCAGTGTTGTTTGGATTTGCATTTCTCTGATGACTGGGGATGTTGAACATTTCTTTAGGTGCTTCTCGGCCATTCAAGATTCTTCTGTTGAGAATTCTGTTTAACTCTGCACACCATTTTTTAATTGGGTTATTTGGTTTGTTGGTTTCTCACTTCATGAGATCTTTATATACTTTGAATATTAGCCCTCTATTAGATGTGGGGTTTGTGAAGATCTTTTCCCAATCTGTAGTCTACTGTTTTGTCCTAATGACATTGTCCTTTGCCTTAAAGGAGCTTTTCAGTTTCATGAAGTCTTACTAATCAATTGTTGATCTTAGAGTCTGAGCCACTGGTGTTCTGTCCAGGAAATTGTCTCCTGTATCAATGTGTTCAAGGCCATTTCCCACTTGTTCTTCTATTAGATTTACTGCATCCAATACTATGTCTTTGATCCATTTAGACCTGCATTTTATGCATGTCCAGAGGGCAGTGTTTCACAGCCTCCCTCTCATTCTCCAGCAGTTCTCACACTCTTTTAGTTTCTTCCATGTTGTTCCCTGAGCATTGGGTACTTGATAAAGAATCATTTAGTTATGAGTGGCCGGTATCTTCTCTGCACTTTGACTGCACCTCTGCATTGACTTTTGTCCAATTCAGAATGTACCCCCCCGACCAAGGTTGAGAGCAGTTTGTGCCTATAAAAATATGAACAAACACTGAGAAAGTAACTTGACAGCATATTCATTTAGGAAAATAGCAATAACTGGCTCTCTCACTAGGACCTGTGATCTCCCCAGACATGCATTTTTGACAAGGATTACATCACCAGGCTTGGAATTTCCTTCTGAGGAGCAGGGTTCAAATTGTATCAAAAAAGTCACTAGTTACCCCGTAACAGTCATGCTTCCATTGTGGCCATTGCATTATTGATCTGGAAAGTTGGTATTTCTGCAGTCAGGGTCTTTCACTGAGTAAGCCTATTGGTGTGTTTTCTTCCCAGCAACTTCCTCAGCATTTTCCAGCACAATGAAATCTCCAGCAGGAATGAACTTACCCAGTCATTTAAGAGTTGACCTGATACTAAAGGGCATAGCATCTTCAGCAACAGGGTTTTCCTGTGAACACATCTGTAATGTTCATGGCATTTCTCATCTATTTACCTTTAATGCAGAGAAGTTTTGGTTTTTAGTTTGCAATTATAGTTTTTATTTTGATGATGACCATAAATGATATTTCTATCTCAACTTCTGCGTGCATTTGTTGCTGGTATTTAGAACCACATTCTTCGGTGTCATAAGCCTATATCCTACATCTTTGTATATACTACAATATCTTTTAAGTTATTAATTATTTTGAATACTTTTCTATATCAACATACTTTGTGGATAAAAATGAATTTTCTTTCTAGACAAAAAGAAAAGGAGAGCAGGCTGAGCAAGCCTTGTGGAGCAGGACAGTGAGCAGTGCCCTCCATGGCCTCTGCATGAGCCCCTACCTCTAGGCTTGTGCCCCATTTGGGCTTTTGTCCTGACTTCCTTCGATGATGAGCAGCAGTATGAAAGTGTAAGCCAAATAAACCCTTTTCTCCCCAACTTGCTTTTGCTTGTGGAGTTTTATCTCCACAACAGTAACCCTAACAAGAGCAGCCTGCTTTCTTGGTACCTCACAGCACTGACATTGTATTTTCACTTGCTTTACACTGAGAATTTTTATAATTTCCGTTTTATTTTATTCTTCAGTAAATTTCCTTCAACTTCTATCTTGATGAAGATTTCTAGTTTTATCCTATTGTGACCTGATAAAGGCAAGAAGCTGTTTCAATTTTCCTACATTTGCTGAAATTTCTTTTCTACTCATTGGTCCTCAGTGCATGCTTAGAATTGTAAAGTCCTCTTAATGAATGGTTCCCTTAATCAGTATAAAGTGACCATTAAAAAAACTATTTTGATTAGTTTTGAGTCTATTTTATCATAAATAGTAGCCACCTCTCCTTGACTTGTACTTCTGTTTCTTTTGAATAACTTATCCTTCTATTTTTCTCAATAAGACTGTGTTTGGTTTTGATGGCAAAGTATGTATTTGAGTCAATAAATAGATTTTTTTTCTCTAGTCTGCTAGTCTGTCTTCTGAGTGGTCCATGAACACTGAGTTACTGCTGAGAGGTGTGTATTAATTTCTATTATTTCATTGGTTTTGCTTCTTTCTTCTTCTATTCTGTTATATAACACCGTGAGTGTGCTTATCTTTATCGTCAGCCCAGAGGATTCCTTTGCTCATCTCCTTTTGTGTGTGTGTAAATGCCTATAGGTATGGCGTTTGTGTGTGTGTGTGTGTGTGTGTGTGTGTGTGTATTTGTGTTTGTGTGTATTTGTGTGTGTGTGAGTGTGTGTGAGTGTGTGTGTGTGTGTGTGTGTGTGTGTGTGTGCAGGCAAACATGCAGATGAAGGTTAGAGGCTGTAGTACCAAGTGTCCTTCTCAGTGACTCTCCATTTTATTTTTGAGCTAAGGTCTTTCATGCAATCTGGAGCCCATAGATTTGGCAAGATCAGCTGGCCAGGCAATTCTAGAGATCTGCTGGTTTCCTACCTTGTCCACTCACCATAGTACTTGGTGTACAGAACTGTGCCATTTGTTTCGCCTTCTTTCAAGTATCCTTGTAGGGCTGACTTTGTGCATTTCTTAAGTTTATTGTTATTATGGAAAATTTTTCCTTTCTTCCTCAATTATGCCAAACCATTTTGCTGGGTTGCTGGTTACAGTAATCTAGGTTGACAACTAATTGTCTTTTGGAGCTTGGTTAATTTTATTTTCAGCTTGACACAACCTAGAGCCAGTTTGGAGGAATCCACCATTCTCAGACTAATGTGTGAGAAACTGTCTTGACTGATGACAGATGTGGGAAGGATTAATACATCTCACACTCCTAGCTTTTGGAGTTTCTGCTGAGACACTGTCTATAGGTCTGATAGGTTTTCTTTCTATGGGACTCGGTGCTTCTCTTGCAGCTGCATTCACACTGTATGTTTAGCTGGGTAATTATCTAACATAGACATTTGTCTCTTGTCTGATTGGTGCTCTGTAACAAATGCCTCCAGGATGGGCATGCTAATCACTTTCCCTAAACTTGGAGTATTTGCTGGGACAGTGTATTGAATATATTATTTACGTCTTTTAGCCCCCTTTATTTAAAAACTTCATATGTTGATGGTGTCCAGACTTTATTTTCATTTCTGTCAGTGTCTGAATTTATTTGTCTTCCATTCCTGTCATGCTTGTTTCATGGTGTATGTGTGAGTGCGTGGTGAATATTTGTCAGAGTAAAGGTTAAGCGTACATGTATGAATGTAAGGAGGACAGAGGAAGACACAGCGTCTTCCTCTATTTTTTCCTGTATTATTCTTTGCCTTATGGCCTTGAAGCAGGCAGCTCTGGGTTCACTATTTTGGCTAGGATGTCTGGCAAGTGGGTTTCTGGGATCTGCCTGTCTGCACTGCTCTGTACTTAGGTCATCTGTCTTTAAAACAAAACAAAACAAAACAAAACAAAGCAAAACACCTCTATTCTAGCTTTTTTTTTTTTGTGATATTTACATCATGCACTGCAATCCCACTCAACTTTCCCCCAACAGATGGGAAGAAACCTCTCATTGTGGAAGCAGTAGTGTGTCAGTTTGTCCCTCAGGATTGCCTTTAGTGCATACTTCATTGCTTGCCAATGTTCTTTGCAATATACTAGGCCTCTGGTTTCTGCTGCTCTATCAGCACTGTAACCTTACTTGGACTCCTCTCAGATATCCTGTTGTTGCCCTGTGTCATGGAGTTCCTATAGTTTTGGATCTATAGGACCAGCTCCTTTCTAGACTCCAGCAATTCACTGAGGGGTAGATGTTGGGGTGGGCCTGAGAGGTCTGAGCTAGCCAGCCTGCTGGCTTTCCTGCTCTCATGCCCTCAGGCCATTTTCACTGTCAACCCCTGCAACCAGGGCCAGCTCTATCCTGCTGTTCAGGTGAGACGCAAGGCCCTTTCTCCAGAGTGTTGCAGCCAGTGAGGGACAGGGTCAGTTCTCCCACTCTCATAATCCTATGTCCAGCTCTCCCACCTGCCATAGATGGCAAGGAATGAAGGAACGGAGGAGGGTGTCTCTCCCTAGTTTACACCACCACACAGCAGACAAGAGGCAGGACCCACTCTCCTGTGGTCACATCCTAGGGTCAGCTCACCTGCAACCCTCACATCCAGGCCAGTGCTACTGAGCTGCCCAGGTGTGGTACAGGGCCTGTTCTTCAGAGTGCTGCAGTAGGTAAGGGACAGGGCTAGCTCTCTTACTCTAATGACCTCCAGGCTAGGTCTCCTACCCCTCCTGTAGGTGGCAAAGGGGTGAGAGGTGAAGGGAATCTCTACCTTGCCTGTGTCACTACATGGCAGACAAGGGGCAGGATCATCTCTTCCATGATTATGTCCTTGGGCTGGCTCACCCATGCACACGCCACCAGGATAAGTGCTGCCTAGGGGAGGTACAGGGCCCGCTCTTGGGAGTGCTGCAGCTGGTGAGGGACAGAGACAGCTCTCCTGCTCCCGTGACGTTAGGGTCAGGTCTTCTACCTGCCATAGGTGGTAAGGGGCAAGGGAGAGGGAAGTATCTCTTTTCTGTCCATGCCACCTCATGGGAGACAAGTGGCAGGACTTGCTCTCCCCTCATCATACCCTCAGGGCTGGCTCACCAGCAACTCCTGTAATGTATAGAGACTCCTCTCCCAAGGACTACAGCTGGCTAGAGGGCAGGGTCAGCTCTTCTGTTCTCACACACCCAGGGGCAGCTCTTACATAAGCCCAGGGGAGGAATGGGGTCAGTTCTGCATAACTCTCAGATAGGAACATGGTCTTAGGCAGCACTGCAGACCAGCGACATCACCTGGCCTTTGGTGGTAACAGATCCAAGCTCTGTAGAGCCATGGACTCAAACATGGCCCCCAGTGGCAGCGCAGGCCAGGACCCCCCACCATGATGCCAGGTGGTATCACCAACTGCTTATATCAGGCTGTTCTTCTCTACCTTCAAGTCTCCAGTTCTGCCTCTCTTCATTGTACCCATATCCTTCTGTTTCTCTTTCTTTTTTTTTTTCGGAGCTGGGGACCGAACCCAGGACCTTGCGCTTCCTAGGTAAGCGCTCTACCACTGAGCCAAATCCCCAACCCCCTGTTTCTCTTTCTCTTCCATTTCTCCACCAGTTACTTGCTTCTCTTAGTGGTACCTATGTGGTGCATTATGTCAAGCAGGGGGCATCTTGGGCATAGTTTGCCCCGTGAGACCTGTGTGGAACTGGACAAGTAGTCATTTCAGGCTATATTTTCCCAGGGAAAGTTGGGCTTAACATAGCTTCTCTCCTCTCTGCCACTTACTGACACACATGTGACACAGCAGCCACACCGGCAATGCCTCTGGGGGCAGTGATTATTTGTCTTTTTACATGGGTGCTGAGGATTAGAACTTGCGCAGCATAACCTATCTCCTTAATATCTCAGATGATGGTCAGGTGCTGTGGTGGCTTGAATAGGAATGCCCCCATAGACTTATGTGTTTGAATGTGTGGTCCATAGGGAGTGGCACTATTAGGAAGTGTGGCCTCGTTGGAGTAGATGTAGCATTATTGGAAGAAGTGTGTCATTGTTGGGGTGGGATTTGAGGTCTCATACGATCAAGCTCTGCCTAGTGTGGCATTCCTTTTCCTGCTGCCTGCTGATCTAGATGCAGAACTCTTGGCTAACTCGCCAGCACTGTGTCTGCCTGGATGCTACCATGCTTTCAGCCATGATGATAATGGACTAAACCTCTGAACCTGTAAGCCAGCTCCAATGAAGTGTTTTCCTTTGTAAGAGTTGCTATGGTCATGGTGTCTCTTCATAGTGGTAGAAACCCTAAGACAGATGCTGTAAGTTGATGCAACAGGAAATTACATCTATTACAATGAGTATATTGAAAGGAGTCTACTGTTTATGCCCACACAATATGCATAAGATATTGCCTTTACCAACAGTTGTTTGACCTTTTGCTTGCCACCAGTTAATCTGCTGCACTTTGTTCATATACAGCATACACAATCTATGGATTCTTAGTGACAAGGTCAAAATTACTATATTTATTTATTATTTATTTATTTATTACTGTCCTGGCAGGACCAAGGGCTTCCCCTTCCACTGGAAAGCAAATCATTTTTAATTATGGAAATGAACATGTTTCTCTGTGAGGTTTTCGTTCCTGAATGAATGATTGTGTTTAATCACATCCACCCTCTCTACTGCCTTATCTTCCTTTGCTCCCCATTGAACTCTTTCCTTTTAGTCAACTTCAATGGTCCCCCTTGTATGAGAGAAAATTTGATATTTGACATTGACATGATTCCCAGGTCCTTCTACTCTGTGCAAATTTTTATGACGTGATTTTTTTCTTCATGGTCAAATATTCTATTATGAACCTACCATACTTTCTTTATTCATTCTTCTCTTGGACAGCTAGGCCAATTCTGTGTCTGTAAAAACTATGAATAGTGTCTTGATTAACCCATTACTATAATCGGAATTTATTTCCGAAGGGATGCACAGGACAAAAATCTAGCTCGGTCATATGGTAGTCTACCTTCTAATTTTCCTGGACCTTCTATACTATGTCCTGGTGGTTGTTTGAATAGGTATGGTCCCCATACCTCATGTGTATGAATGCTTGGCTTGTAGGGAGTGGCACTGTTGTAGAGAGAATAGTTTGTGTATTTTATAGATGCTTTACCTGTCAATTGAAAAAAACAAAACAAAACAATACCTACAGCCTATAGGAAAGGGTAGAATAGAAGGTGGGACATCCAGTAGGCAGAAAGAATTCTGGGATAGAGCGAGGTGGGAGCAATCACAGGGGAATATGTGAGAACAGACGTATGGTATCACAGTAGAGGTAACCAGTGACGTGGCAGAATATATATTAGTGTTGCGGTAAAAAAAAAATTAAAAAAAAGGGGGATGTGAGCAAATTCCTGGTGAGATAGCTGGAGCTGTAGGCTCCCTCAGATCTTCTTGGGAACCGATTCCACTGCTTTTTAAATTTTTATCACAATAGATTAGTATAAATGGGTTATTTTAGGTTATTAGTTAGGAAACAAGCCTATCTATATGACCTACATATTTGTAAATGTATTTCGAGTCTGAATTGTTACTCTGGGAGCTTGAGGCTGAGGAAAACAGCGTGTTACACATTATTAGGAGGTATGATCTTATTGGAGTAGGCAATAGCCTTGTTGGAGGAAGTGTGTCACTGTGGGGAGGGCTTTGAGGTCTCATATGCTTGGCTATGCCCAGTGTGGCCCAGTCTCCACTTCTGCTGCCTGCAGATCAAGATGTAGAACTCTCCTCTCCTTTTCTAGCACTGTGTCTGTCATGCCACCAGGCTTCTCACCATGACTATACTGGAACCTCTGAAACTGTAAACCAGCCACAATTAAATGTTTTCTTTTATAAGAGATGCTGTGGTCATGGCGTCTCTTCACAATAATAAAATTCTAACTAAAACAGTACTATGGAGCTGTGCTAATTTAAATTTCCACCATGAGCATACCGACTTCTTTGCCTGCATTCTTACCAGCCCTTCTTTTCTTGTAAAAGTTCCGTCCTTTTGGGTGGCTTGTTCCATAACCCACTTGTTCCTCATTTCACAAACCCTACACTTAACATATCCTAGCATAATAAAAGAAATGGTTAACACCACAAGACACATAAATAATGTACCCCTATGAAGAGATTTAAAAATTCTAACCAGCGACCACTTTGGGAAGACAAAAGGCCATGGGTTTTATGGAGGCCAGTTTCCCTGATCCTCTGCCTCTGGTGCTTTCTTCCTGATGAGGGCTCTGCTGTCTCTGGGCTGGTCACTGGGCTTCATAAGTAACACAGTCCTTCTATTATTCCATGAGATGTGATGGTGCCTTCTCTAGAGTCTCCTTTGAGCAAGCTCTAACAAATCAAACACCCAGCTCCCTGGCAAAGAGCTTTTTCCTAGAATCAATCAGTCTTTCTGGCCCCCACCCCAGCTTCACTCTGTCTCTCAGTCCCTCCCTCTCTCCCTCACATACCCCTGTCTTCAGGAAACATTCAGCAGTGCAGCACAAATAAGCAAGCTATAATGCTTCCTTTTCATCTAAGGGTCAAGAGTTCGACAAACTTCAGTTAGCACAGAAGCTGCCCATTAGTCACAATGAAAGCAACAAAAGAAAGTGCTTTAGAATATTAGACAAAGGAGGGTGAGAGAAGAGAATTTTTTATTTTTGTATGCTTTCAATTGGCAAAGTGGATAAAAATAAGGAGATTTAATACTGTAACTGGGTAATTTCAATCCTCAAGATTTTTTTTTAATGACGCTAATTTAGCTATTGATGGGTGAAGATTGATAATATACATGGTCAAATAATTCCTTATCCTTTGCCATTATTCAATCAGCAGTTCGTTCACTAAGTATTAGGCCCCTGTCACATTCCTGAAGCTGGGCATACAACCCAAACCAAAAGCAAAGCTGGGGCATGCTCTCAAGAATTTTACATTCCAGATCCTCAGTACAGTAGTGCTTGGCATTCAGAGTACCCGTTCTATTTCATCAACATTTCCCAGAAGGACAGGACTAAATAAGGGCTGCATGAGCAACAGGCCTGAAACTTCTCAACGCTTGTTGCACCTCTAACCCAAAGATTTATGGTTGCCTTGCCGTCATTGGCTGTGTTGTCGTACACAAGTTACTTAGCACCCACGTTCCCCTGCCAGTGAAAATGACCACTAGAGGTTTTTTTTTTGTTTGTTTGTTTTTGTTTTGTTTTGTTTTGTTTTGTTTTGTTATTTCCTGCTAACGGGAGGATGTTGTTGATTATGTAGCATTTAGTGTGGCTGCTGTCCTCCTCTGGTTACAACCAAAACACCCTGACCCAATAGAATCAACTATGGAACTTTAAAACATCCCACAGTCCTGACTGCACACACTCAAATCTTAAAATTTGAGTCTGGAATGCAGAGTTCAGGGACTTTCTGCTTGGTGGTTCAAACGTGCAGACAGGGATGGGCATCAACCTTACAGTCTGGATTCTAGACTTTCCCTAACCATTCGTCTTTCCATTTGGTAGAATCAAGGTGCCATCTGTGGATAACGAAATTCTTATGACCGAGGTGCACATTGAACTGTACCTTGAACTTGTACTTATTTAGAATGGGGCCTGTGACTTTGTTGTGCATAGCTGCCCGTGTGTGACTGTCAATGTGTAAGGACTGTTACCACAGACTCAGTTCGGCCTGCCCGGAGGGATAGAGGGAAGAGCAGGAAGAGCGCTGCCTTGGGGCGCTGGGATCGGGCTGGGAAGACAGGCTTGTTGGCTCCCTCTGTGATCAGCACCCGAGGCCACCTTCCCTGAGTCCGCTCGGCGCCGTTCCTCGCTCAGTCCGATCGGTGATCTCGGCCCAGGTCCGGTGTTGGCGTTTCGCTCTTAGTTCCCATCTGCACCTTGGGGTTCTGCGCTCTGCTCGCCATGGAGTCCGGGCCGTGCAGCAGGCCCGCTGAGCCTCGGCATTGCGTGAGCGGCCGGGCGGGCGCGGGTTTAGCGTTCCCGGCGTTCCCATTGTCCGCTGCCGGGGCGGAGCCCGGGAGCCGCATTGGAACTGTAGCCGCTGTGCTGCCGGCTGGGGGCTGCGGAGAAAGGATGGGCGTCCGCACCCCGAAGCAGTTCTGCCGGGTCCTGGAGAGGCCGCTCATCAGCTACACACTGCAGGCTATGGAGAGGTAACTGGCGCCGGCCATCTGCTCCCCAGAGCCTAGGACCAACCCAACAGACAGCGTGGCGGGGAGCGCCGGGCCTGGGGCCCTGGCTAACCAGTGCTTGGGGACCAAGGAACTTTTGGTTCCAGCGCAGGCCCCTTGGGGCCCGAGGAACCGCTGCTCTAGGAGTGCTTTGGGCACGCTGCCACAGCGCATGCGTGCGCAGGAGAGTCGTGGCCGCACCTCCAGTTTCCTGGGCCAACACTTTTCTTCTGAGAGTCAGGCCTGGCTAAATAACCAGATAGTAGAGAGAAGGGCAGGTCAATTCCAGCCCTTCAGTAACAGGAAGGGATTGAATGGTGAGGTTGAGGCCGAGACACCCTTAGAACAGAGACAGAAGTTAATTCCAGAAAAAATGAGAGAAGAAAGGATGTGTTACTTGTGTAGTGATGTGATGGGTCTGAGGTGAGGCTGGAAGGGAGGATTATAAAGGGGCTCACGTTCTGCAAGATCTTTACTCTTTTGACGTCAAATGGACAGCTGTGGTGATCCCTTAAACCTTGAATCGGACTAGTTATATTTCAAGATAGATGCCAATATTTAGCATAAATAACTATTACAGGAGACTTCCATAGAAACCACCATCCTTGGCATTTTGTTCAGAGGAGCAACTCCCAACACACTTCAAAAAGTCAAAGGGACCAAGTAATTTCTCACCAGATTATTTTACTTTCTGAGTATTGGCGTTTGGTCAATGGAAGTGTGTAAAGGGCTGCAATCATCCTTGATTAGGGTAATCAAGACCACTGGTTACGTCCAAAACTCAGTCAGACCTGGAAACGATTCCAGCTACCACCCCGTCTGTGTCTTTTATTTCTCTGGATAGTACAGAGATTGCTTCATACAGCCATCCTATCAATAAATAGCACACACCTACAAAATTCTAGCACCACAGTGATCCTAGAAATGCTGTTTATCTTTCCGCCAATGGAATGGCTCCCAGTGGATACTGGCAGCGGATCTTTGTCTGCTTGAGCTGTACGCAGGGAATTGTACACTGTTTTCATTTAACATCTTTCCCTTGGGGAACGCTTTCTATTAAGTTGTTGTTGTTGTTTTTCATGTACCAAAGTAGCCCGAGATAGGTGAACACTAAAAATTAAATCTTTTAATGTAAAAGAATGGTTGGAAAGGATTTATTTGTGGAAAATACAGCAAAAGGACATGAGCTTTCCATTTTTGCTTAATTGATTACAGCAGTGTGAAATCCTAATAGCCCACTAGGGAAATTGGAATAAATTACAACAGGTTATAACAGAGGGAATGTTTATTACGTTTTGTTTGTTTGTTTGGCTAAAAAGGAACTGAGATCAGGAGTCTCAGTCCTTCATGCTTCATGACATGACTGTCAATGCAATTTTGTTTTAGGAAACCATGTGACAAAAGTACTGTGTAGTCTAGGGCATAAAACTCTGTAAAGTGGCCCAGTTCAGTTGATTATCCTATGAACCCAATTTTTACTCTTTAAAGAAAGGTTCTGCCTGGATTTGATGTTGGAAATTGTTTTATCCCTCACCGTCATTGACTGGGGGCAAAAGCTTTAGTAGCGTAGTTCCCACAATGGAGCGACCCTTTTGCAATGGGACTGACTGAAACTCCACAGAAAGGCACTACAGTGATGAGTCAAAACCTAGCTTTGGGGAACATAGAGAATGCTGCTGCTCATCTTCCTGACGGAGAGTTGATGCTGTCTCTACGGATGTCTCTGCATGAGGGGTTTATAGAAAGGAATTGACAGTTAATAAACTTTAGGCCAGGCCTGGGGCCAGTGTCTTTTAATCTGCTGGGTAACAGTTTATCAATACCTGGGGATGTTTAAGATGTTGACTGGGGCTAAAGTCTGCTGGGAAAAACCTGCAGCTAGCTGGGTCACAGAGGGCGTAAGGCATTACTTTTTATTGCTGTCGTTGTTTGTTTTGTTATTGGTTTTAAGATACAACAAATGGGGCTGGTGACTAGGGGGGATCATAGAAATGAAAATTCTTACCAGTAACCGGATTTCTTGTTTCAGATATTTAAGAAAAGAAAATGTTAATTAGGAGTGTAGGTTAGTGTAAGATATCTTTTCAAAAGACAAGATTACGACCACACAAGAACAAACAAATGAGGCGAACTTCAACTATGCTTATTTAGAAGCAGTCTCTTCTTCCTCAGTTACTAAGTGCACTTTGACCAAACTTTCCCTAAAACTCTTGAGGTTTCTTGACCTCTCTTAGGTGGAAGACCCTGCTTAAGATAACTTGTTCCTTGATATGGTTCACGCTTATCAAAACATTATAACCCCAATTTATAGCAAGACACTAGCAATCCAAACCCCTGTTCAGTATTTATAGTTTTATTAGAGTAGATTAGTCTTGATCCAATAGATGGGATTCTGCAGACCAGTATGTGTGTGCATAATAGAGATGCAAACTTGTGATTGCATTCATCGGCTGCCTCTCTCAGTGCTGGGAAACAGAAGCTGGCCCAGGCTTAGATTTTTATTTTATTTTTTAAAGACTGCAAGGTATAGATTTCAAAGTAGTAACTTATGGTTTATTTACCTTCTCGTTTTCTATAATAATGGTTTAAACCATTGCAAGTTCTGTTAGCCAGACAGATGAGAATTATGAGTGTTTCCCTAAATGTGCCACACTGATCGCGTGAGTTAAACTGAGTTGGTAAAAATGGGAGAGGGAAGATGGAAGAAGTGTTTAAGAGATAGTATTGATCCTGGTGATTTGTGATTCAGAAGGAGAAAGGTGCTTAGGATACCTTTAGTTGAATGGTAGGACAGAAGAATTTCATTCATTAAGAAGATCATGTCTAAGCGAAGGGGAGAAGAAAAGCTACTGTGTCTTGTGAAGGCTACAGGATGAGAGCTTTGTGTTGCCTTCTCCTTGAGACCTTCAAAAACAGACAAAGGCCATTGGCCTTTGGTTCCCAAAACAGTACCAAGGTAAGAAGACTTGTTTGGGCTAAGGGGAGAGACACCTGCCTTTTTCATTAACTCAACATTTTGTTCTATGGGCACAAAGAGGTGAGATTCTGTAGACAAGGCTCCAGTGCAAGTCAGAGTCAAGTTTCCACGAAGGCAGTCATGGTAGAGAGCTGCGGCTGCCACTGTCCCTTTAAGGCTGCATCTCTGCAGCCTGGGTCAGAGCGTTCTGTAGGTGTTAACTCTCTTGATTTTCCCCAGGTATGTAAGTAAGCATTTGTGTAAATGTTCTGCTTTCAACTGGCTTTATTAAACTGTCTGAGCAGAGCATGCTTGTAACCTTATTCCAGGAGAAAATAACTTCTGAGATATTATATTTCCTCCTCAAAATGTCTGTAGGTGTTATGGAGCTTGGGGCTACGTTTATATTTGCTATGGAATGTGCCAGGAAGGAAACAATCATGCGGATTTGATAGAATTGGGCTGCCGGGGGTTTGGTGTGGACTTGTTTTCAGCTCAGAGGTAGGCTAGATGCTTCTGTTCAGCAAGTATTTACTCAGTGTGCACTGTGTGAGGTACTTAAGGCCTTCCGCAGTCTCATGATTTTACATTATTAAACGTCTTTTGCAGAATTAAGATTTAATTCTATGACTCGAAAAGAATGCGAATAAATCCTTTGAAATACAAACAGTACTTAACAAAAGCTTGCAGTTCTTGGGTGTATCCTGGGTTTGAACAAAATAGCATTGTAAGCCCTCTACCCCTTGAGTGGTATGAAGTAGTGTTTTCTAAACCTTCACTTTTTTGAGGGAGCTTTTTCCTATTTTATACTGTGCATTTTATTCTCACTTTTATTTAGCCTAGTCAACAATACTGAATTTAACTTAATAGGAAGGCGTGATGATGCACAATGGTTGCTGGTACACACACTTTGAGAAATGGTGGTTTAAGTCATTTTAAAGCTGGCCATGGTGGTTCACACCTACAAATCAGGAGGCTGATGTAGGAAAATTGTTCTCTGTTTGAGACCAGCTCGGGGTAGGTAATGCATTCCAGGGCAACTTGTATTAGACATTGTCTCACCAACAGTAATGTTCCCCCACCCCCTGGAAACCCCAGACCCATCATAAATTCAGCTTAATACACTGGGGCTAGAAAGATGGCTCGGTGGTTAAGAGCACTTGGGGCCCTTGTAGACGATTCCGGTTCAGTTTCTAGCACCCACATGGCAGTTCACAAACCTGTGTCTGTCTTGTCTCACTGGACAGTATGTGTATGGTGCACATACACTCACACATTTAATAAAGCTAATACAATTGCCTGGGAGTGGTCCTAAGATACAGCTCTGGCTGTTTATGATTATTTACATCTAATTGAATTCATTTGAAACAGCAGGAATCATTGAACAGATATTTGAATGCTTATGTTCCACGTTAGCCTTTCATTTTTCTCCTCGACTCTTTTGTATTTTAGTTGACTGTAATTTTTTCCTTAAACTTTCAAAAGTTATCTCAACTGAATTCTCTGGAGAAACATGCAATGGAAACTAACAAAGGCTTAGGAGTCAACTTAGTCTCTTGCTTTATGCAAAAATTCTGCCACTGATGTAGCTGAATATTTATTATGATTCTTCTATAATAAAAAGAAAATATGGGACTATGTTAAATAATCAACAAATTTTATAGCTTTTAATAATTCCTTTCTCTCTCTCTCTCTTCCTTCCTCCCTTCCTTCCTTCCTTCCTTCCTTCCTTCCTTCCTTCTTCTTCCTCTGCTTCTTCATCTTCTTCATTTTTCAAGACAGGTTTCCCTGTGTAGCTCTGGCTGTCTCAGAACTTGCTTTGTAGACTAACTTGCCCTTAAGCTCCTATGGATTACCCTGCCTCTGCCTCCCAAACACTGGGACTAAAGGCATGTGCCACCATGCCCAGCTTACTAGCATTTTCACCTAATTATGCAGGCATTGTTTCTGTCTAGTTAGCAAATGTTTATTACCATCTGGTGTGCGATATAAGGAATGCCATCCTTCTCTGCTCACCGTTGTTTCTCTTGCCTTGCACAAGAGAGGGCATATGCTAGATGCTTGGCTGACATTGGTTGAGTATCCCAGTAAATAAATGAAAGAAAGTTTTTCTTTGCTGGAGTTACTAGAGTTTACAGGAAATTGACTATTTTCCTGCAAAAGCAACCAATGCCACATGTTTCAACCCTGGTCACAGAAATGAAGTGTTAGATGCAGAATGGTCCACAGTGACGTTCTCTCTCTTCTAGATGTTAGACTTTCCTTCTGAGGCAGTGTGAGTACATTTATACAGGGGGAGCTCAAAGGTAGATTAGTCACACCAGGAGAAAACGAAAGGACTGGGCAGGTCATTATCTCTGTGTCCTCAAGCATAACATTGAGAGCACAGTGATGTGTCCCAAAGAGCTGCGTATAGAGATATTGTATGTAGAATCCTCCATACGTCCCATAGATGCTAGCAAAGATTCCATATTTTCACTGTTTCTATAACTAATATTACTGAAAGCAACATATGTGCCAGGTTTTGGGATGTGGTCTTTCTGAGAACCAGGAGCCTAATGAGAGAGAAAATTACAGACTGCAGCATGGCACGTAATGACCTTTGGGAGACAAGTCTTTTGGGAGTGGAAGGAAAGGAGGTCACACCCAACTTTATGGTCAAAGAAGGTTCCTTGATTGGGCTGCGTCTCGACCTGAGGATCAAGTAAGGCTCAGAAATGGGTTGGTAGGCTAGGGAGAGAAGGAAGGGCAGTACTGAGAAAAAAGAGAGCACCACAGAGTCATGCTAGTAAGAGGATATGTTGCCCTCTATATTGGTTTTCTCACAGTGTGAGAGAATAAATTTAAGTGAAGACAAGCTTGACTTTACAGAGGATGCAGCCTGTTATATGTGGGGAGGGTAGTTGAAGTGGGGCAGCTTAGCTAACAGGAAATAGAATGTAGGTTGGAAGCTGGCCTGACTTTAACTTTCAAAAGCCCTGTGACTCATAATGCTAACCATACCTCTTGCCCCTAAAGGTTCCATGATATCTTAAACTAGCATTCCCAGCTGGGGATCAAATCTTTAGGTACAAGTGCCTGCGTGGACATCTCAGACCCACATTACTTTCCTATCAGGGAGCAGCCAGGCTTGAAAGAAGAGGGTCATGGCAGAGGGAAGGCCTGTGTGTTTATGGGGCTAGGAGGAGGCGGCAAGTTCTACACAGGTCTGGGCAAGAACCTGTTGTATGGCCTTAGGGCTTGAACTTGAGAGGGATCATCTAGAAGTAGCAAGAATAAACTGTGCTGGGATAAGATGTGACAGTTAAGACCCCATTCATGAAGTATCAGACATGAGAGACTATAAGAACAAGGCATTGAGCCAGAACCTTTCAGAACTACACACTGAGGGGGGGCAGTGCAGAATGGTGGTTTTCCGGTTGCTATAATATTTGAGAATAGTATAATTTCCACACTGCTATGGTGTGGTAAGTTCTAGAATTGTCAAGGATGACAGTGGTATGGGGGATAGGCTAAGCAAACCAAAGAAAAATTTACAAGTAATCTCATTCTATAGATTTTATCACTTGGAAAGACTACGGATTGCTCATGGGCATTTTATACTGTTGCATGATTTTCATCATTGAAGTCTTCTTGAAATGTCTGAGAAAATATAAAAGTAATTGAGTGCCTCTGAGGAGCCTTAGGGTATAAGGTTAAAAGCAAGAAAACCAGCACACAAGTGTAAGATGTTACAATGAGCAGTTTAGTCATTCAATAAACACTTATTGATAAGAGTTGTATGTGCTGCCCTGGAACCTGTACTCCAGAGGGTGAATGTAAACAAACAAACAAATGCATGGACAAACAAAATGAACCAAAACCAAAGAAATGCTGTTTTGTCAGTGGAAAAGTAGCATTTTTCTATCTTATGTTCATTTTAAATAAAATAGAAATATAGAAAGGTATATGGTCTATATTATGAAAGGTAGTAAAGGAATTATATGAATCTATTGTATAAATTAAAGAAGTCTATTCTATACATTATCATGTCAATGTCTTCTGGAAAGCACTACCCCTGTAAGAGACAGCTTAGAGGTGGGTCTGTCATTGCAGGTTACAACAAGATGTCCTTAATGTTTGTTTAGTGCATTTCCTGTTATCTCTGATTTTGAAACTTTACTTTCAGGACTTAACTATTCTACCATTGTATAGGGGTTCATAGTCTCACAGCTTTGCTTTTTCTTATTTTAAATTGAATTTTGTAGGTGGCATATAAAATATTAGAAACTTTAAGTGACTTTTACTCTGAATTGACTGATACTGTGGGTCAGAGGCATTTGTCCTGGTTTTGGCCTGTATGAACATGCAGGTCCCCAGTGTCACTTGCTGTCACTGTATAAGTGTGCTAAATTTGTTTGATCCCAGGGCCAGAATGGACTGTGATCAGTCTGGCGGAGGTCTGTATGAGATCAGCTTCCTAATTTTAATATTCGTGCAGTTGGTTGTAGCTCAGGCACCATCTCGAGACAGTCAGCGTGTGGAACTCAGTAATGTTTTATATTGTTCTACCCTACTGCAGGATAAAATAATAGGAAAAAATATAAATTTAAAAGCACAATCTTTTGCATGTTTTCTCAGATAAAATTATAGCATACGATTTGTTCAAATATAATTGAAATGAAAAATCTCATGTATCTAATATATGGAATTGTATACTTTATATACCATTCTGTGTAAGGCATATAGAGTGTAAAAAATCACCGTTATTGATAGTGTGAAATGCTCACTGATTCTTAGACTTAATAAAAAAGCCTAGCAACTGAGTTTTGAGGATTAATCTCCTAATGCAGATCAATTGATACTTATTTATACTGGAAATTCAGTTCTCTTTTATGAGCTTTAGGGTTCATTTATATTAAATGTACACATGCTTTCTTTGTAGAGTATGCTGGATAAAGGACATTGTTGTGACAGTGACAGGGGAGAACATGGAAGCGATGAGAAGCATCATTCAGAGGTATGGGCATAAGCGCATCTCACTAGCTGAGGCCGGAGCCACGCGCCACAGATCAATTTTCAATGGACTGAAAGCCCTGGCAGAAGATCAGCCAGGCTGTGAACTCACTAGACCAGAAGTTGTGATTATCCACGATGCCGTGAGACCTTTTGTTGAGGAAGATATCCTCCTGAGAGTTGTCCTAGCAGCTAAGGAGCATGGGGTGAGTGTTTGATACTGATAACGGGTAAAGGGCAAACATGGTGGTGTGGTCACTTCGCTGAGCTTTGATAGAAATATGTTCAACTGTCTCTAAGTGGGAACAACCACATGAAGACATTACTTTAGGGCTGTCATAACATTGCAGACTGTGAGACATGGGCTTCTTTTATCGTTATGGTGATATGAGCTATGTAGAGAAGAATAGACTAAGGATATAACTAGAATATATGCCTGTCATGCTCATTCAGTCCCTCCTATTCTCTTACAGTTAGTTCTTCTTTTGCTCTTCATGCTACCTGTACCAACATGTACATTTGTTTACACATATCCATACATTACTGGCTAGATTCCACATATGAGCGAATACCTAGTTTATTTCTTCCTGAGATTGTAGATAATGAACATAAGTTGTAAAAAAGGGTATAAAGCTAAGCATTTTTCCTAGTTCTAATTCTGTTCTCAGTTTTATTTTTTGGTTTTGGTGGTGGTTAAGTATATTAAATATAATTTAGTACCGAAGCTGTAAAATTTAATGTACAGTTTCACAATTTTTGTTTCAATGCCAATTCTAACTGTATATACTTTCATTAAGTTATGTAGACTTTGGGTCTGGTTAATTTGGGTGTGTGATGTTTTTATTTATTTAAAAATTTTCATAATGAAATTTATAAATATATATATATATATATACGTACAAATAGAACTTTAATAAGTCAAATTCTTAGGCTGTTGTATTTCTGAATAGAAATCTGGCAGAAGTGAAGGATATGCACCATTAACAAAAATCTGACCCATGGAATTTGATTTTGTACCTTGAGTCTGTCGGCAGTGGCTCATTTTCTAGAATGGATAGCCATTCATGACTTTTGCATCACTTTCACTAGTCATTTGAAGAGGACAAGATTGTCTTCTGTTCTGTGTCACTTGGGTAAACACAGGCTGGACAAATGCCTATTGCTGTCTGTACAACATGTGTACTCTTTTCTGTTCATCAGGCAGACTTCTGTTTATATGGGCACAGGCATCAAACTGAAGTTTGCAGTCTAAATTTGAGATGGGGAAAAATAGTGTGTGGCACTATCCCAAGGAAGACATATGTATGTCTGTTTATCCCAAATCGAGAACCAATGACAGACTAAAGCAAGGTACTATGGTAGTTTGAATAAGTTTGGCCACCATAGATACATGTGGTTGAGTGCTTGACCCATGGGGAATGGTACTACTAGGAAGTGTAGCCCTGTTGGAGGAAGTGTGTTACTGTGGGGGCAGGCTTTGAGATCTTCTAAGCTCAGTCCATGCTTCTCGCCGTAATGAGAATGAGCTAAACTTCGGAAACTGTAAGCTAGTTCCAGGTTATAAGAGTTACCTTGGTCATGGTGTCTGTTCACAACAATAAAATTCTAAGATGCCACCAAAGCCCAACTTGTTGAGCCAAGGATTTTTATTGGTGTTATTTACAAGAATGTGGGTGAGCAGACTCCCAGGAGCTGCAACACTCAACACCTACACCAGCGTGGGTATAGCTCAGGAGAGCTAGAAATGTCACATTACTCAACGGGTTGCTAAGTTACCAATAAGTTAACTAAGTTAACACTGCAGCTCAGCGGGTTGGAGAGGGCCTTTCCCCAGGTAGCTTATTTGATCTCTTTTTCTTCTAGGCAGTTTAACTGGTTTCTTTCCAGGTAGTTTCTTCTAAGATCTTGGCTGACTTGCCTTTTCTAGGCAGCTTCACTTCTCTGAAAGTCTTCTAGGCAACTTGGCTGTTCTGTTTTTTTCAGTTGCTGCGTACTTCTTACTATTTCTATAACCAGTAGACTAGGGAGAAGCCTAGAGTCGCTGGTCAGTTTCAGAGACTTACTGAAACCTCTAAGTTGTTTACTTCCTCAGGTTAATGCATTTCCCTCCAGGCTGTATGTTTGTCTCTGTGGAAATGACTACACAATATATAGAGATAGTATAGTTAAATAAAACTATGCTTTTTTTTTGAAAAATGATGCTTTTGTATTTGAACTCCCCTTGGTAGTGTCTTAAGTAACAGATTATTTTTCTTGTTCTAATTAATATGCTCAGGGTGTCATTGTTTTATGCAATTAATAAAGCATATCAAAACGCATGGCAGGTACATTTTTTAAAGTATGTCAAGGAGAATTCTTGAAAAGAAGCTCTCTGTAAAAGTGGATTGACTGATGAGAGCTGTGGTGGAATGGAAAGGTTGGAATCTTGGAGGTTGAGAGACTTATGCAGACATTATCTCTAGCTAGCTTTAGCTCCGGGAGTAGCCATTCCTTATTCACCTCTGTGCTCGAAGTAATATCCTGTGACTCATGATAAAAAGCCTTTGGCAGCTATTAACTTAGCAGAACACTAACTTCCACCAACCCTAAAGCGAAGATTGTCATCTGATAGCAACCGTGGCTGATAGGAGAGCTTTCCCCATCTCCCTGTCATTTCCTCTGTGATATTTCCACAATTACATTTGAAAAGTGTCTTGATTTATGACTTTCTCTGCTTTGTTACTATAAAAACTTTATGCAATGGCTTCCATGTTGGAACATGAAATTTAAAGTAACCTAAATTTGTGTTCCCAGGCTATGATTAGTCAAATTTGGCTCCAGAATAAATTATCTTCTATTCCTATTGAGGTGAGAGCTGTTTTTTTTTGTTTTGTTTTGTTTTGTTTTTGTTTTTGTTTTTTTTTTTTGACAAACATTTGTGGAAATTCTTGTTCAACTGTCATTTTTTAAACTGTGACTCAAACTATTTTTAAAATTTAATCACATATTAAAACTTAAAATGTATTTTAAAATCAACAACTTGTACTTTTAATGAAATCTGGGCCTTTCTAATTACATTTAAAAGCATGATTCAGAACCAAAACTTTATGACATTAATTTTTTGGAAAAGACATAAGAAATATGGTTTCTTTTGGAGACATTGCCTTGGTTTTGTGGATGGGAAAGGACTCTTTTCATGAATGGAATAATCATGAGTTTCATATGTGTATTAAAGATTTTCTTAAATTTATTAATGATTAACTAGATGTTACAACTGGTTCAAATTTAAATCCAGAGGAAGACAAGCTTCTACACAATAAAAATCAATTCTTAGATGAATTAAAAGACAGACAAAGCTGGGATTTCCATGAGGGAAATCAGACCACACTAGACAGAACATATTTGCATGTTTAAGAATTGCTTTAATTATCTGCAAGTTTTAAAATGAGGAAGAGCTCAAAGGCTGCTTTCAGATAATGTGAGAGGGTCTCTCACGAACAGGTTTTTCCACTGCTGCAATAGGTAACCTCTTAAGTGTTCATAAAATGTTGGGAGTGCTTATAATATTGTCCTGGTAGCCCCAGTTATTCAAAAAGGGTATGTCCTGCCAACTTAGACTTGTAATCATGGAGAAGCAAATACAGTCTAGATAAGAGTAGATGGATTTCTACAAAGGGTGGTAAATAATGCCATTGTTTTAACCTGTCCACAGAATGTGAAGAGTGACCTGAGTCATGTTGCCCTAGGACATGAGGCATCCAGCTGGAGCTACTGTATACATTCTGTTTTAGTTTAAAAACTGTATATAGAGATGGGATACTCCAAGCAACTAAGGAGAAGGTTGGCTGTATACAAAAGCATGGAAATGTCACCAGGACCCAGTTTGTCTCTGTGTAGTTATATTCTCAAATTCCACGTGTAGGCAAGATGGCTTCCAGAAGCCCAGTGGCTAGACTGTTACAGAACCATCTCTTACTGTTAATGGTAATTTGGGTATAAAATGTTACATAAATGTTTTTACCATTACTTTAAAAATAGATTATATGACGCTTGCGAGCACTGAAGTTTATATCCCAGCATTCGTGTCTTGTGGCTCTCACCTGTAACCCAGGCTTCAGGGGACTTAATGTCCTCTTCTGGCCTCTGCAGGTGTATGTACTCATGTCCACAAATACACACACACACACACACACACACACACACACACACACACACACATGTGCATACATCATAAATAAAAAATGTGATAAGTACCTTGTTATTCTCTTGTAAGATGCTCATATATTTTCCCTCATCATTTTTCAGTGTGTAGGACCTGCCTGGATAGGAGTTTCTTTCCTTCCTTATTTTGCTTTTGTTATTTATGAAACTGGAGTCCATATCTGTATTCTGGAAATACTGGACCATTGTCTGGTTATTCTCTGCCACATTTCCTATCTGCATGCATTTTTCTCCTCTCTCTCTCTGTACATATGTATATACACATGTATTCATGCTAGATCCTTTTATCCCTTCTCATGTCTAGCTTCTCTTTTGTGTTTCCATGTTTTCTAGGTAATCTGTTTTCTATTTCATTCACTTTTTAGCTGTGTCTAATCTCCTGGTTAGAAATCCATTTAATATTTTTCAGTTCTCTGGAGTTCGTTCTTTCTAGTCCTTTTTCAAATGTGATTTGTCTTCTTTCTGGTTTTGATTTTACATTTTGCCCTTTAATATTTAAATGATTTATACACTGCAGCTAATTGTACTTCTTGGTAGCTCTCCAACTTTTCCTTTCTGTTAACTGTTGCTCGTGATCTGTTCCCTCCTTTGCCTTATAGTTTGAACTGTAACAGATGTCAAAGAACGAGTCCTGCTCTTGTTTGGCAGGACTTTATCAGGGAGAATCCTGTGGACATGGGATAGGGTGTGTGTTAGAAGCATGGATTTATGTTGTTTCTGCCAGCAATTCCAGGCACATTAGCAACTTCGAACAGCATTGCATTGATTCTTGGCTTGTGGTTTTGTAGATGCTGGGTAACATTAAATCAAACTATTCCTCCACATATGCCAAGCTGTGGGGCTTTTCAGGAGCAGCTGGCCAAGGCAACGTTACTTGTTGTCTTCTTTGACTTGCGTGTTCTACCTCTTTATTTTTTTTTCCAGAGCTGAGGACTGAACCCAGGGCGCAAGCGCTCTACCATTGAGCTAAATCCCCAACCCCTGTGTTCTACCTTTTAAAGAGGGAATGTGTCCTTCATAGCCTTTGTCAGATACCTGTCCTAACCAAGTGGCACAGGCTCAGTATGTGAGTTATCACTCTTTGTTACTTGTTAAAGTTAAATACCCTTGTTAACACAAAGCATTTTTATAATCTTACTCCTTTTGTTTCTTTGTTACTTCCCAGAAATTTTGTCATGAGCTCAGTCCTATTTTTAAAGATTTTTTTAAAAAAAGTTCAGACTTGCGTTTATTAGTTTTGTTTGTAAATTGCAATAGTTTAAAACAGTTCTTACTGCCATTTTGACAAAAACAGAAATATCCATATCTTCTAAGGATGAAATAGTTATATACTTCTAGACTTGTGTTAAGTGTAGAATAACAGCAAAGGTTTCTTACAAGGAGAGTAAAAGTATATAGGACTAATAATAAGAGATATCTAAAAGGTGGTTGGGACTCGTTTATACAGCTAGGCTACTGCATAGTAGGAGAACTGGCAATGCCTAGCTAGTGCATACTGGAAGAACTGAAGTCCTGACATGGATTGTAAAAGATGCAGTATTTGCCAGTTTCCAAAAGACTTGTGCCATAAGAAGACATGTGGAAAGCTGCTTGTGTTTCCTCCTTCCCTGAGGTGAAAAGTTTGACGCATCTTTGCTTACTTATATTTTTATAATTTATAATATAAAGTTTATACTATATAATTAGTTATATTACTATTTTCCTAACCAACTTACAGAAATTGGTCATATTTGCTGTCTCGACTTCCATATCCTAGCTTATTCTCCAAGGCAGAGCAATATGGTTTCTTCTAGAACCGTTCTTCCTAATTTCTTGGTACTTCCTAATTTAGAAACTAACTGTATTTTCTGTATGTTTTATAATAAAGGATTTACTGGCCTTTGTTACAAGTTCTTGAAAGACCCTACATACTTGGAATTTCTAACTAATAAGTTTTCTGTTGTTTTGTGGTTGACATTTCTGATCCTGAGATCACACCTGAGCTGATGCTCCTGAGTTGTTGTAACTTAGGATGGGAACCAGTCACTGTAAGGACTCTGATGCAGTTAGAGGCTTAATGCTTTGGGCTGGTCTACCATCATAGAGTCTCCTCTGAGAAGGAGGGCACGGATTAAATTGAATCACAGGGAATCAACTTAATGAGTCATTGATATGTCATGAAACTGTTGTCAATCTGTGGATCCTGAAGCTTCAGCAAAGCTGCCTGGTTATTGTGAACACACTGAAGAACTGACAGTGGTGTGTTCTGAATTCAGGAAAACTTTGTATTCTAGATTCTTCCAGACAATATTCAATATAGCTCTTCATTTGGGAGCTGGCCTGACTTGTATTCCCAGTGATCAGCCTGGTATTGCAATTGAGATTGGGGTGTTGATTCTTCAGATCCAGATAAGTACTGTGCTAAGTCCTGCAATGTAGAATAGACGGCATGACATAGTTCCTGCCTCTGGAGCTGAACTAGCAGAGCATAAGTTTTGTTTGTATAATAATATACATATTTTCATTTCCTCTTCTAGGAAATTCTCTGTTAAGGCTAATGAATCTTTGATAATTAGAAACAACATGAATCTAGGAGGCAAGGATGTGTCCAGTGTTCCTCAGCAAAAATGGTAAATGCTGAGACCTTCAGGACAGTACTTTAAGGCTGTAGGAAAGAACTCTGAAAACATGAGTTCATAAACATATAAATAGGATTTCTCAACTATACAAAATAAAGGGATACACTATTAATTATATGAGGGGCTTCATGGACCTAAAAGAACAGAGGCAGCTGTACTATGAGCCAGCTTGTCAGAAAGATATTAAGGAAATAAAAGGATTTAGGGAGTGATGATCACATAGCAAAGCAAGATCCTACCCAGCTAAATTTATTGTTTATGCTTACAAAGACAGGCAGATTCCTGAGTCAGCCTAGGTCAGCCTAGGACAGAGCTAGTTTAGGCACAGGCATGGCAGGAATGATGATCACTGAGCCATATCCCTCCCACCTAGCTTATTTGTGATTGCAAAGGCAGGTAGATCTCTGAATTCATTTGCTATGTTAATATATATATATAATATATAATCATATATATAAATATATAAATTATAAATATATGCATATGTATATATTTATTGTCTTTTCTAAGAACCAAGGGGCTAATAAAATGTTGACTCATGGGATAATCAAAAGGGAATCTGGGGAAGGTGATTGAATTCATATAAAAATAAAAGAATGGGCTTTGGTCTGCAAGAACTGAGCTGTCCAGAGATCTCTAGAGAGCTGTCTCAAGCAGAACACAGAGCTTGTATCCACGATTGACTTTGAGTCATTTCTTTTGCCAATCCCAAACACCCCTTTCTTAGAACCCCCTCTCCAAGCTGAGGCTGGTCCTTGGTGGTACTGTGAACATTCTGGACTTGTGGTTCATAGGTGATCTGAGTACCCCATCTAGAATTGTTGTCTGAAGAAGGGGCATCTTGTCGGGGATCGGTCCCTTTTAATCTGTGCTGTCCATGCTAACATGGTATTAACTGTGAGAATTATACTGTAGTATGTCAGTTGGAGCTGAAACAATGAACAGTCTTCACACCTGGCAGCATTAACCTGCTCTTCCTTCTTGAGCATCTCTTTTGATATTTATGACTCTATGTTCTTTAATTGCATTCCTCTTAACTTTTGTCTGCTTATCCCAAACCATATTTCTACCTTTTATGAGGTTCCTTTATTTTTGTTATCAATAATGTACTGATCTCTGAAAGACCTAAATCATGCTTATATTATGTTTCCTTCAAAAATCTTAAAGAAAACTTCCCATTTTTTGTATTATAATCATGATTTTTTTGTTTGTTTGTTATTGGATGCTCCATTCAATGTATAAAGATAGAGGTATATGTTCAAAACTTAACTCTGCATCTAAAAATATCTAATTTTCTCAGTGTTCTATTGCTGTAAAGAGACACCATGACCCCAGGAGCTTTTATAATAGAAGGAATTTGATTTTGATCTGTTTTCAGTTTCAGATATTTAGTCTATTGTCTCTGTGGAGGGTCAAGTATACCAACATTTGGGCGGACATGGTGCTGGAGATCTAGCTGGGAGTTCTACAACCTGATCCCCTGGGAGCAGACAGAGAAAGTGACACTGGACCTGGCTTGAGTATTTGAAATCTCAAGGCCCACTCCCATGACATACTTCCTTTAACAAGGCCACACCTAATCCTACAAGGCCATACTTCCCAATAATGCCATTCCCTATTAGCCTTTGGGGCCATTTTTGTGGAAACCATCCCAACAATCTAAATCTTCTTTCCTTGGAAGGTAAAGAGAAAGGTCTTGTACTTTGAGAGGAAAGGGCTTATGAGATCCCTGTTGCTGGCTTGGAACTGTCAGGCTCAAGCCAATGAGGGTGATTGCTTCTTGGGGCCTCTCTATAGGGAAGGCCTCTGAGGTGTTTTTGGGTGGTTAGTAGTTGGCCATCAGAACATGTGGCAGCAAGATTCATTCTGTTACCGCTTGACATCGAAATTAGGGACTAGAAGTGTGAAAGGGCACTGAGATTGCCTCAGAGTACTCTGTTCTCATGGTTTGTTGTTCTTATACTCTTCTAAATAGATGTTACCCAGCCCTTTGTGAACAGCTACAAGGTGCCCTGTTGTCAGACTCCTAGGCCTTATGGTTGGTGTCTGACACAGTCTGAACTAGGGCAGAAATCTCTTCCTATCTTCTCAGCAAACGGTGCACAGACACTTGCAAACACTACTACAAAGTACAACATAATGTGAACAGCTAAGAGAATTGCTTACTCTGTCCTCTTTTATTCAGGCTCACCCCTAATCCCTGGAGACTGAACACAGGGATTCTCTGCTTGTACTCATGTCACACTCAACCTCTTGAAGAGAGACTATTAATTCTGTGTGTATAATGCATTTGTATGTATATTTTGACTCCCATTAACACAGTGAGGTCTTCCAAATCCCCCATGTTTATGCCTTTCTTCTGAATTCAAGGTTTTCTGTATTCAGTATCCAACTGAACTGAGTTCCTTGAATTTGTCTTTTTTTCTCATGACTGTGGCTTTAGATGCATATTAGAATATTTTAATCCTCTCTTGAGTTTGCATTGAGTTTAATAATGGGGCCTTGATTCCTGCCTAGACCCTTCCAACACAGACTAATAAATCAGATTTAGATATTAGGAAGATGAGTTCTCCGCTTCACTCCTTCTTTAAAAGGGGAACAAGAATACCCTTTGGGAGGGAATAGGGAGGCAAAGTTTAAAACAGAGGCAGAAGGAACACCCATTCAGAGCCTACCCCACATGTGGCCCATACATATACAGCCACCAAACTAGATAAGATGGATGAAGCAAAGAAGTGCAGGCCGACAGGAACTGGATGTAGATCTCTCCTGAGAGACACACCCAGAATACAGCAAATACATAGGTGAATGCCAGCAGCAAACCACTGAACTGAGAATAGGACCCCCGTTGAAGGAATCAGAGAAAGATCTGGAAGAGCTTAAAGGGGCTCGAGATCCCATATGAACAACAATGCCAAGCAACCAGAGCTTCCAGGGACTAAGCCACTACCTAAAGACTATACATGGACTGACCCTGGACTCCAACCTCATAGGTAGCAATGAATAGCCTAGTAAGGGCACCAGTGGAAGGGGAAACCCTTGGTCCTGCCAAGACTGAACCCCCAGTGAATGGGATTGTTGTGGGGAGGGTGGTAATGGGGGGAGGATGGGGAGGGGAACACCCATATATGAGGGGAGGGGGAGGGGCTAGGGGGATGTTGGCCCAGAAACCGGGAAAGGGAATAACAATTGAAATGTAAATAAGAAATACTCAAGTTAATAAAGATGGAAAAACAAAACAAAACAAACAAACAAACAAAAAAACCAAGGAGCTACAGATAAAAAAAAAAAAGGAAGGTGAGTTCTCACTCACATGGTATGTATCTTAAGAGGATGAATATTTCACAAAAATGAAACTACCTTGAAAGCTATTATAATCCATGAGTGATACAGATCTGTTTAAGCCACTGAAATGATGGTGGCGTTAGAGGATATCTAGCATTATCTTGTCCTGATGGACTGGGGAAATGTGAGCCACTGGGAAATTAATTATATGTGTGTTGCTCCTACCCTTTCCATATCATTGGGCTTCATTGTTTCTCTGCAGTGGTTCTGTCCTTCTCCATCTCCCCAAATACATACAAGTTTCTGTGAGATACTGACTTCTCACTATAGTTTTGCTTATATAGCCATGGAAACTATTTATGTAAGAGGTTTTACTGTCTGGGTATTCTTTAGCACTGGGTGCACCTTACATCTTAATCCCATAAAGCAAAATTTCATGCACTTATATTGGATTGAGTTTCAAGTATTTAAAAAACAGTACTTTTTCACTAGTAAGCAGGCTCCAGACCTTAGTTTTATCAGTCTTTAAATTCTGTGGCATAGAAATTCTCAACTCTGACATTCTACCTCATGTAATTCTTTGTATAGAAGTAGCCTTGTGCATGGTAGGGTGGTTAACTGCCTCTCTGTTTCTTCTTGGTCCCTAAATTAAGGATCACTGATATGGAAGCCACAAAGTGGGGGAGAACATAATAATTCAAAATATTATAATGTGTTTATATTTGTTCTTCAACAGAATGATTGATTTTGTTATTCTTTAAGAACTGACTTTACTGTTTAATGAAATGACAACCTTTAACAAAACACCAGTTGTCTTAAATTAATGAGTTCTTGATTATAATGAGAGTGTATAAATGACTCTAGATATTTTGTTCATTGATTAGGTTAAGAAAACAACCTTAAGTAGCTTCAGAGTATTATGAAACACTTAGCACAAAGTTTCATGTAGAAGTTATTTCTTGGATAGAAAGAAATATTTTCTCATTCTAGATTTTTAACTAGTTTCTAGCTTAAAATGAGTCACTTATATTGTTCTTTGGAGACAGTGACATCCTTGTAACTGAAAACATTGGTAAGAGTGCATCCGTGTAATCTTGGACTTAAGCAATACAGCTATATTTAGCAGTGATTAATGGCACTGTGGCAATCCTCTTAGTCTTCATTTTGGTTCGTCAGGGAAAATAGAAGTTAGCATTCAGTTTTACAACTCCAAGCCATGTATTCTGGGCATGTATTTTCTAACAGAGATGGAAAACCACTTGGCAGATGATTTATTCTACATTCAAAATTTTGACTTTTAGAGAGAATTGACCATGACTAATAACTTGTGTTTGTCATCAGTGTGCTAGAACTCTGGATTATTTGTATGTAGGTGACGTAGGTATCCTTCCAGGATGACTGGGCTCCATATTGCTATTGAAGAATGACTTTGTATGGATTTAAATCCAGAGCTAATGAAGGTATTCTTTTGCAAAAACAGTGAGTTTTAAAAACTGAGCTACTTCATGGAAACAGTCAAACCTGGAGAAGACACTGCTTCATAGGTTTGTCTGGCTCATTTTAAACTCCCTTTGTATGGCTGTCTTCTGATTTGCTTTTAAATAGGGTTGGAAAAAGTATGTCAAGGATGGATGAATCACTATTCAAGTAAAATAAGGTTTATTAACACACAACTACAACCTTTAGTAATTTTAGAATTAAGGTGAATTATTTTCTTTCCAGGAGTTAACCTTTAACAATGTCATGGGTTCCCCTTAGGACTCATGATGCAGATTTAGTTTAGTGGTGTTTTATAGGGTAGCAGAGTAAGATCCCCCCCTTACACCACCCCTGCCCCTCCCCCACCAACAAACATACATTCATGGTGGGTATTCCCTCATCTCTTAAAACTTTCTGTAAACACATATCATAGATATACATAGAGGTATATTTTCATGGTTATCCTAAATTCTATCAAGTTGATAATGAAGGTGAATTGTGAGTTTTGGGATTTTCCCACCCTGCTGTTTGAAAGATTCTTCATCTTTTATCTTGTTATTTAGTGTTGGTTGTAAGGCTTTTCCATTTCAACTTGATTTTTGCGCATTTTGGGCAGAATATCCCACACAGTTTTCTTCACTGGAGCCCTTTCTTCATTTTCTTCCTCAAAAAGTCATCCTCTTCCCCCCTTCTTCCTCGTCATATCAGTAACAACAAAACTTACTCTTTTGGTGGAATATTCCAACCACTTGGAGGCAGAGGTAGCTCCCTGGATGTCCTGTGATACCCTCTTCTGACTGCCGCCCTCCACAGCTTCTAAGTACTATGTTAACACACAGGTCAGAGCCACTCAGCCTGAAAACCACAGGTGCTATATTTCCAGAGGGCGGCAGCTGGTAATGCAAATATTTTCACACTTGCTAGTGTTACTTTACTGAGTCTCTGTAGGCTTATATCTATTAATAAGTATTTCTGCTGCACACTTTCTAATTAGCTATAATGCATCTTCTGGTTAGCTTTTTTAGTTTTGTTTTGTTGTTAACTTGTCACAAGTTAGGGTCATCTCAGAAGAGGGAATCTCAATTGAGAAAGTGCCTCCCTCAAGTTGGCCTCCACCAGAGATTAGATATTTATCTAGTTCTTTGATTTGTAGGCATGTCCATTGGGCTTTTCTTGATGAATGATAGATGTAGGAGAGCCCAGAATGCTATGGCCAGTGTCATCCCCAGACACTGAAATATATGCATGGATATAAGTAAGTACTTTAATAGATGAGAGGCAAGTCATGAGAGCAGAGCCAAGCTCTTAAGTTTCCATTTGAAGCTTGCTAGGCTAATACCTAAAAACTTTTGATAACATGGGATGGTATCTTCCCAGAGAGGTAGTGTTTTAGTGGGAACTGGCTTTGTCCATAGTTGTGTCATGTGATACTTTTGTGATACTTTTGTGAAACTTTTCCTTCAGGAAACATCACACAAAGATTCATCGCACAAGTGGCTCTGAACAGAGGCCTGTTCACATAGCTCTAGAGTAGGTGCCTTTAGCATTAGTGTCTTTCTTCCGCATTGGCTATTGTCAGATGGGTAGTGAGAGACGGCAGAAAGGCCACAGACGGCTTCCTTTGGGATCCCCTTCACAGTGTATTGTCTAGCGAGACCCCTGAAGCTGCTGTCACCATGCA
Organism: Rattus norvegicus; assembly: GCF_021556685.1. Lineage (NCBI taxonomy): Eukaryota > Metazoa > Chordata > Mammalia > Rodentia > Muridae > Rattus > Rattus norvegicus. The sequence goes on from NC_141539.1 coordinate 59,379,540, forward strand.
CTAATATTCTTACTGAATTGTGAGGCATGCAGAGACAAGACATAACTATTCTTTGAAGTTACCCATTCTTCTCTAATGGAATTTAAAATGTGGACGAACTATGCTTCTAAGGAGCTAGTTTTCAGGAATCAAGAAAGAAGGGCTGCTAATAGTTTTGAAAATGTTCTGTGTGCTTTGATACTATGTGGGGTGCAATGGGCACTGATGCTTAGCACCTAGTATCGCAAGCTTATTTTGAAATTCTTCCCCAATTTTACGCAGTTTCATTTTCTATTCAATGGATAAACATAATCTGAAGTTTGTCATTCTCTGGCTTTTAAGTTTAGTTATATCACACATGCCTAAGGTCATTCTATTTTGCATCTCTTTAGACTTTTTTGAATATTGTGTTTAGGGAAATGTTTTAGTTAAATCTGTATAGTTATACTGTATTCATAATCATTACTATAATGATTCATTTTTTCTTACAAATGAGATTTATTTTTTTAAGCCCTTGCTACTACAGATGCCAAAGGGAAAACTAATAGGTAAACTTATGGAAAGGCCTCAGAGAAGAACAAGTGTATAAAATAGTGATATGGAAGGAACTATGGTGGAAGGGATGAGAAGTAGGCAGATTTGAGGCATTTTGCTGTTGCCAGAGTTAACTGAGTGGTTAGGCAGTCATTATAAGAGTTGGGGAGGAATCAAGACTGACTTTTAAGATGCTGGATAAGATTGACTTGAACAATACAGTTGTCATTCTTGTACATGGCAATATCTGTAAGAGCACTTTGTGGTGTACAGCATAGAAGACCAAAACTTTGACTTTAATGCAGTGGCTTTGATATGTATTTTGAACTCAATGAAAGTAAATGGTGCTAATAGGCAATTGGATGTACTAGTCCAGAGTTGCAGAGAATCTTCTAGAAGAAGATCCATACATGCAGAAATTCTTATTTAGGTGGTATTTCAAGTTACGGAATTTGATGTGGAAACCTAGGGAATGAGTGTAGGCAGAGAAGTCTTCAGTCTCATGCTGTGATATTTTGATTTGAGAAAATAAAAGAATATGTTTTATATAGGAACATGAACAGGGAGTGTTTTGTAAATAGTTTATGAAAACTAAATGGAAACTCTTAGAGTAAGAATTGTCTATTGTATTTAGCAATGTGTGAATCATTGGTGATATTGGTAAATGACCTTCAGTTGAGGAGGTAAAACCCTAATTGACATGGATTTTGAACAGCTTGGGAGGAAACAGAAGTTGGGAACTGCCTTACATGGGTACTTTAAACTTGTATCTTAGGTAGTTTCTCCCATCTCACTGACAATTGCCTAAAAGTAAATAGTTTAAAGGAGGAGAATTAAAAAAAATAAAGGAGGAGAATTTTGTTGTGGCACATGGTTTAGAGGTATTCGTCCACAATCATCTGGGTCTGTTCCTCGTAGTTGTGTGGCAGAAGTATTGTAGTAGAGAGGCGACATGAAGGAACGTAAGGTAGGAGTTTAGAGAATGCAGGAGAGTCAGGGAGAGAATGTAGACTATAGAAGATAGAGAAGTGTACTCGTTGGTGCTACAGAAACAACACTGTAAGAGAGATAAAGAGATGAGAGGCACTAAGTGGGCTTTGAAAACTATTTTTTATTGAAGTAGCTAAATATTAATTTACTATCCAAACACGACATCCTGTGATTCTCCCATAGTGAGTTAATCGAACCCCTCTAAAATCCCAAGAGAATTCTTGTTCCAGTTAAAAAGGCCCAGGAAAAAAACTGAATGAGTTTAAGGCTAGCCTGTTCTACACCGTTCCAACTCAACCACGGCTAAGTTGTGAGAGTTTTCTCAAGTATACAAATATATTTAAATATAGATATGATATTTTATTAATTCTTGGAGAATTTACTAAATTTTATTTTGATCATATTCACTGTTAGTCCTCCCCCTATCTCCTCCCCACCTACCTCTTAACTTCTCCTGGCTTCCTGGAAGGGCAGCTCTTTCTAATAGGAAATAACTTTAATTAGAGAATAAAAAAAAACAGATATGCATTCAAGGTCAACAAACAATTTAGAATTCCAGTATTCATGAGTAACTTCCTAAATTACATATTGGCTTAATCTATAAGGTAGCAGATAAAATTTTATTAAAATTAGTAATAAGAAGAAACTCTTCATGTGTGAGAACACTTCAAATCAAATACCCACTGATAATTAAAATGCCTAGAGATAAATTTAATAACACACTTCTATTTAATTTATTGTCAACCCTATACAAGAACACACAGGGAAAGATTAAAAGAAATGAAAGGAAGTTGGCAATCAAGAACCCACCTATTCACCAGAAGAGTCTCCTTTGGGATTGATAGTATTAGAGGCGCTATATTCCCAGGGTCAGACGCTAAATGCTCTCTGGGTGTTAGGGTTTAAATCTCGGCCGCTGACTGGACAGAACTCACCAAGCCAACGTGGTTCCACGTGGAGAGGTTTAATGAGAGAAGAAGAGTACAGGAGAGGAAAGGCCAGCCATGAGCACATGGAAGGTAGGAGCGGTGTGAAGAGAAGGGACAGGGACAGAGGTGAAGAGAGCAGAGAAGCGAAGAACAAAGAGTAAGCAAGAGAGAGAGGAGAGGGCAAGCAGCCCCCTTTATAGTCAGGCACAGCTGGCTGTTGCCAGGCACCTCTGGGGCGGAACATACCTGGCTGTTCTCAGGTAGCTGTGTGGGTGGCGCTTAGACAGAATACCAACGTTCCCCGGTTTTGGTTTAATTAAAAAGAAAAATTAGAAAGGTGATGGTGGAGCAGCAATAGAGTCGTCGTGATCTCCGACTACTTCCCTTACTGAGAACCAAACATGAGCGTTGGGGCTTATTTTATGTCTAGACCCCAACTTGATTCTAGCTTGAAGGTGAATTCGTGATCCAGAGTGGCAGTTGGCACAGCATGCTAACGTACTAATAAAGAGATTTAATGAAGACTGGAAACTGAGGCAATGAAGGAAGATGACCACTGGTGTGCACTGGCGGGAAACAGATAACATCTAAAGTGAAGTTCCATTTGGAGCTGTGACTATCTGTGTGTGTCTCAGGATTGTTTTTAAACTTTGACTACATTTATTCTGTAAAAAAATACCTAAGTGGCATTTTCATAACTCCACTTTTGCACATTTCATTTCTCATGTGCCTTTTGTGTGTTGAGCTTGATCCCTGCATCTTTTCAGGATTTGTCCTAAGAATTCTTTAATGAATTCATAAAGGGCTTCTCTAAATAAGATGGTATCGTCGGCCTCAGACGGAGATAGTCTTGTTCCTTTTTGATCACGCCAATTACATTTTCTTAAGAGATGCTCCCAGTTAGAATTCCCACCCTGTCTAATAGTGGAAGTGTGTCAGGGATTTCTGACTCTTCTTCCATGATCATAAAAAAAGAACGTTTCGTTTTTACCGTTATGTCTGACCTTAGCTGTAGTATTTTCAAGATGCTTTTTAGTGGATCAAGCTCTGTTCTGTTTCTAGTTTGTATGCCTTTTTTTCATGAAGGGAGTGTTGTACTTTGGGGTGTTCTCCTTCTACTGAGATGTCCATGTGCCTCAGCCCTTGTTCTGTTATTATGGTGTATTGCGTTTTGGTATGCTGAATCAATCTGCTGGTCCTGGAAGACATTCCCCTTGGTCATGGTGGATAATACATTTTATATGTTGAATACTTATAAGCAAAATCAGCCCTCCATGTCCTCAGGTTCTGCATTATAGATTTAAGCAAGTGTGGAGGAAAATACTTGGGAACAAACTGCATCTGTAGTGAACATGTAGAGACTCCCTTCTTGTCAGCCCCCAGTAATGTACTGTAACAACTGCTTGCATTAGATTTACATTGTATGTGGTGTAAGTAATCTAGAAATGATTTAAAGTATCTGAGAGGCTGTGGGTAGTTATATGTAAATCCCATGGCACTTACATAAGGGATTTTAGTGTGCACATGTAGTTCTGGAACCAATCCCCTGAGGATACAGAGGGATGACTGCAGTTAGGGATTTGTATATATGTTCACGAGGCTGTTGTTCTGCAGTGACTGTCCCTGTGGTGGCTTTCCTTCCTGTGGGTATTTAGATAAAGCTGGATATTGCCAAGTGAGTGAGGAAGAATTCCCTTCCTCTTCCATTACTTGCTCCTTTCTTTTTGGAAGCCTTATTGGAAGAATTGATACTTATATTCAATTTTTATTTAATTAATGAGCCATACCAGGCTTGACTTTGTTTATCAAGGGAGTTTAGGTTAACTCAGTTTTCTTGTCACAGACAATTTTCAGTTTTTTCCCATTTTTTAAGATCATTTTGATAGATTGTGTATATATAGGTATTCAAAACTAGATGCTTTTTCTCATGATCATAGTTTATCCAGATACAATTTCCATAACTCACATTAAAAATTGTTCAGGAGGAACAAAGACTCACTTAGATATGTCAGTGATCCTTAAGCCAAGTCCCTCGAGTCCTTGTACACTGCCTGTGTTTTCATCTTAAAGTATTTTCATGTTCCCGACTGGTTCTCTTGACTCATTGGTTTATTTATTTATTTATTTTTTTTGGTAGTATGTTTTCAATTTCTATGTATTGCCGAAATTTCTAACTTTCAACTCTAATTTCTAAAGACAGTATATTCTTACTATGATTTGAGTCCTTCAAAATTTAGTGAGTCTTTTTTCCCCAATATAATACATATTTTTATTAATTATTTGGGGATTTCACACAATACACCCTGATCACACTTAATTTCCATTCCTCCTAGGTCCTCCTGCCCCCAGTACCAAAACAAAATAAAACAACAACAACAACAGCATCAATAAATCCCACCAATTCCAATTTGTGTTTCCCATATGCTCACTGGAGCATGGTTAAACTCCCAGTGGTCAGCCCCTTAAAGAAGAATGAATCTTTCTCCACTCCAACCCCTGCCAGGAGCTGTTGATTATGAAGAGCTATACTTCAGCGTCTTCATAATAGTTTTAAGGACTTGATTTAATAGCTTCCTGCCTGGTGTGTTTCTTTTGTGGAGGGGAAGAGGAGAAAGGGGAGATTGTCACATAAGCTTTCAATGTCTCTTATTCTCAGTCATGAGCCTGAAGCCATCCATACAACCACCAAGAAGCTTCTCTGCCCATAGCAACCAGCAGCAGCAGGATCAGGGACTTCAAGATGGTTTCTAGTGGCAGCTGGGATTGTGGATATCAATATGGCTCCAGTGGCAGCACGGACCACAGACATCAGCATAGCCTCCAGAACAGCATGGATTGTGAACATCAGTATGGCCTCTTGTGGCAACATGGACCACAGACATCAACTGGTTTTTTTTTGGCATCTGCCATCCTTTTGTCCAATATCATGAATATGCTTTCTAAAAACACCTTCCCCTTTTTCAGTTGTTCTGGAGATATTGTGCGCTTGCTCCATCTGTAAGTTCACCCTCAGCTAGCTAGACGTAGGTAGCATCTCTCCATGAAGCCTCTGTGGATCTCTCACACTCGCTGGAGCAGACCTGGGGCCTGATGGGTCCTGGTGTCCACCTTTAATATTTTCTTTATTGAGTCTGGGTGGTGGGGAGGAGGTATGGGATGTGAACAGTGTGTGGGGTGTGGACTGGAGAGGAATAAAATCTGGAGTGTAAAAAGAAGAAAAAAAAACCTAGCTGAGTAGTACTCCATTGTGTAGATGTACCACATTTTCTTCATCCATTCTTCAGTTGAGGGACATCTAGGTTGTTACCAGTTTCTAGCTGTCATGAATAAAACTGCTATGAACATGGCGGTCCTGTGTTCTGTAAGAAAGCAGGCTGAGTAAACCATGGTGAGCAAGTCAGTAGGCAGCACCTATCTGTGGCTGTCCATCAGCTTCTGCCTCCAGCTTCCATACCTGTTTGAGTTCCTTTCCTGACTTCCTTCAAAAATTATAAGTGATATGGAAATGTAAGGCAAGTAAACCCTTTCTTCCTCTAGTGGCTTTGCTGTGGTGTTTCGTGATTGCAGTAGTAACCCTAACAAGGACTGTGTGATTTTCATAGCCTGGTCTACATGGCCTACAACATACATGTTAGCAGAAGTCAAACATTTACTATCTTATTCCATCAAGGTGAAGAGGCATTGCTGACAGTGTGCTGTCTGTACTGTACCTTCTTACATTATTATGTAAAGTGTTGATTTCCTTAGAGTGTGTCTTCTTGTGCGTGGTACCTTTTTACCAGCAACTTTTGACTCCATCTTGAAAATGGTAGATGGCTCTGTGTCTGGGTTGACACATGAAAGGCCAGCACCATTCGTGCTGCACAAACTGATAATTAACTTGTTACTGGGAGAAGAAAGGGTCCTATTCACAAGTGTATCGGGTAACTTGGGACACATGAGCATATTGCTATAGTCAGGAAAAACACTCCTGAGAACTTAGAAGATATACCAGACAGAAAATGTTGCGGCTCCCTTATCTGGACTCCATAAAGAGATGGAAACCTAGCCCTGGAGTTGTAAAACCCAATTGATCTGTTATTTGACCACCACATATGTACGTTAAGGGACCAACAGGCAAAGAGGCTGACTTCATCAGGTGCTTTGGTTTGGCTTGGTCTCTGGTTTTGTTGTGGCCCCACTCAAATTGCTGTCTGCCTGTCTGTTTTTCACCTGTCTACATTTGCTGTCCATCTATCTGCTCAGTTTGTCTGCACCTAGTTCTCCCCCTTTGCTTCGGCTGCTAGACTCTGTAGCTGACCTGTGACCCCGCTGTCTGACTCTACTGAAGCAGTCCAAATGCCTTTCAGATCATCCTGCTCCCACACTCCCCCATCTGAGTATTGATTTCCTAGTATCTTTGAAATTGCTTGCTTTCTCAACTCCTTACAGTCATCTACATAAATAGCTACATATATGTATTTGCCATGTGAGGTGTAGTTTGTGATGACAGTATTAATTACTAACAAATATTAATTAAAATTGGATTAAAAGAACCCGAGTTTGCCTATCAAAAAAGCCGGTGCATCTTGCAAATTAGACATTGTGGGAAGGCACAGCGATGTCCATATATGTTTCTGACCTAGTGTTCTTACAACAGAAATGCTCTCCCAGGACTCTATCCTTCTTTCCTTCTATCATTATTGTTATGCATATGTCCACTTTATGTTACAAATTGAAATTCACTGTTAGAATTATTGGTCCACTAGCTCTATGGCTTCTTCTGGAAGCTGGAAGGAGAAAAGTAAACACACCTGTATAGTTTCTATTTTTTTGTTGGGGATTTTTGCATTATGAGTCATCATATTCAGGTTCCCATCCACTGTCATTTCCTTATTTCCATACACGCTTACCTCTGTTTATTTTTTGTTTTAATTGCATTTCTTTTTTTTCTGTTCATATAGATACCTTTTTTCTTTTTCTTTTTTTTAATTAGATATATTTCTTCATTTATATTTCAAATGTTTTTCCCTTTCCGTTTCCTGTCCATAAGCCCTCATCTCTCCCAACATTCTCCTGTACTGGGGATCCAACCTTGGCAGGACCAAGGGCTTCTCCTTCCACTGGTGCCCCAACAAGGCTATTCTCTGCTACATATGCAGTTGGAGCCCAGGGTCAGTCCATGTATAGTCTTTGGGTAGTGGTTTAGTCCCTGGAAGCTCTGGTTGGTTGGCATTGTTATTCCTTGCAAGCCCCTTCAGCTCTTTCAATCCTTCCTCTAATTCCCCCAAAGGGGGTCCTGTTCTCAGTTCAGTGGTTTGCTGCTAGCATTCACCTCTGTACTTGACATGTTCTGGATGTGTCTCTCAGGAAAGACCTATATCCGGTCCCTTTCAGCATGCAATTTTTAGTTTCATCAATCTTATCTAGTTTTTGTGGTTGTATATATATGGGCCACATGTGGGCCAGGCTCTGAATAGTCATTCCTTCAGTTTCTGCTCTAAACTTTGCCTCCAAATTCCCTTCCATGGATATTTTTATTTTATTTCCCCCTTTTAAGAAGGAGTGGGAGCATCCACATTTTGATCATCCTTCTTCTTGAGCTTCTTGTGGTTTGTGGATTGCACCTTCGGTAATTTGAGCTTTTGGGCTAATAGCCACTTATCAATGAGTGCTTACCATGTGTGTTTTTCTGTGATTGGGTTACCTCACTCAGGATGATATTTTCTAGTTCCAGCCATTTGCCTATGAATTTCGTGAAGTCATTGTTTTTGAAAGCTGAGTAGTACTCCATTGTGTAGATGTACCATGTTTTTTGAATCCATTCCTCTGTTGAAGGGCATCTGGGTTCTTTCTAGCTCTGGCTATTATAAATAAGGCTGCTATGAAACTAGTGGAGCATGTGTCTTTGATGTATGTTGGAGCATCTTTTGGGTATATCCCCAGGAGAGGTATAGCTGGGTGTTTAGGGAGTGCAATATCCAATTTTCTGAAGAACCTCCAGACTGATTTCCAGAGTGGTCATACCAGTTTACAGTCCCCACTAACAATAGAGGAGTGTTCGTTTTTCTCCACATCCTTGCCAGCATCTGCTGTCACCTGAGGTTTTTTATCTTAGCCAGTCTGACTGGTGTGAGGTGGAATCTCAGGGTTGTTTTGATTTGCATTTCTCCGATGACTAAGAATGTTGAACATTTCTTTAGGTGCTTTTTGGCCATTTGATATTCCTCAGCTGAGAATGCCTTGGTTAGCTCTTTACCCCATTTTTAAATAGGGTTATCTAACTCTTTGAAGTCTAACTTCTTGAGTTCTTTGTATATTTTGGATATAAGCGTTCTATCAGTTGTAGGATTGGTAAAGATCTTTTCCCAATCTGTTGGTTGCCGTTTTGTCCTAACCACAGTGTCCTTTGCCTTACAGAAGCTTTGCAGTTTTATGAGATCCCATTTGTCGATTTTTGATCTTAGAGCATAAGCCATTGGTGTTTTGTTCAGGAAATTTTCCCCAGTGCCCATGTGTTCCAGACTCTTCCCTACCTTTTCTTCTATTAGTTTGAGTGTATCTGGTTTGATGTGGAGGTCCTTGATCCACTTAGACTTAAGCTTTGTACAGGGTGATAAGCATGGATCGATCTGCATTCTTCTACATGTTGACCTCCAGTTGAACCAGCACCATTTGTTGATAAAACTATCTTTCTTCCATTGGTTGGTTTTACCTCCTTTGTCAAAAATCAAGTGATCATAGGTGTGTGGGTTCGTTTCTGGGTCTTCAATTCTGTTCCACTTATCTATCTGCCTGTCTCTCTAAAAATACCATGCAGTTTTTATCACTATTGCTCTGTAATACTGCTTGAGGTCTGGGATGGTGATTCCCCCAGTAGTTTATAGTTTTTGCTATCCTGGTTTTTTTGTTATTCCAAATGAATTTGCAAACTGTTCTGTCTAACTGTATGAAGAATTGGATTGGAATTTTGATGGGAATTGCATTGAGTCTGTAGATTGCTTTTGGCAAAATGGCCATTTTTTACTATATTAATCCTGCCAATCCATGAGCATGGGAGATCTTTCTATCTTCTGAGATCTTCAATTTCTTTCTTCAGAGACTTGAAGGTCTTGTCATACAGATCTTTCACTTGCTTGGTTAAAGTCACACCAAAATATTTTATATTATTTCTGACTATTGTGAAGGGTGTCATTTCCCTAATTTCTTTCTCAGCCTGTTTATCCCTGGAGTAGAGGAAGGCCACTGATTTCCTTGAGTTAATTTTATACCCTGACACTTTGCTGAAGTTGTTTATCAGGTTAAGTAGTTCTCCAGTGGAACTTTTGGGGTCACTTAAGTATACTATCATATCATCTGCAAATAGTGATATTTTGACTTCTTCCCTTCCAATTTGTAGCCCTTTGACCTCCTTTCATTGGCTTATTGCTCTGGCTAGGACTTTGAGTACTAGGGAGAGAGTGGGCAACCTTGCCTAGTCCCTCATTTTAGTGGGATTGCTTCAAGTTTCTCTCCATGTAGTTTGATGTTAGCTACTGGTTTGCTGTATATGGCTTTTACTATGTTTAGATATGGGCCTTGGATTTCTGATCTTTCCAGGACTTTTGTCATGAAGGGGTGTTGAATTTTGTCAAATGCTTTCTCAGCATCTAATGAAATGATCATGTGGTTTTTATCTTTGAGTTTGTTTGTTTAGTGGATCACGTTGATGGTTTTCCGTATATTAAACCATCCCTGCATGCCTGGGATGAAGCCTACTTGATCATGATGGATGATCATTTTGATGTATTCTTGGATTCTGTTTGCCAGAATTTTATTGAGTATTTTTACATCAATATTCATAAGGGAAATTGGTCTGAAGTTCTCTTTCTTTGTGTTTTTTTGGTGTGGTTTAGGTATAAGAGTAATTGTGGCTTCATAGAAGGAATTCGGTTGTGCTCCTTCTGTTTCAATTTTGTGGAATAGTTTAGACAGTATTTGTATGAGGTCTTTTATGAAGGTCTGATAGAATTCTGCCCTAAACCTGTCTGGTTCTGGGCTCTTTTTGTTTGGGAGATTTTTAATAAATGCTTCTATTTCTTTAGGGTTTATGAGGTAGTTTAGATGGTTTATTTGTTTCTGATTTAACTTTGGTACCTGGTATCTGTCTAGAAAATTGTCCGTTTCCTCCAGATTTTCCAGTTTTGCTGAATATAGGCTTTTGTAGTAGGATCTAATGATTTTTAAAATTTCCTCAGGTTCTGTTGTTATGGCTCCCTTTTCATTTGTGATTTTGTTAATTTGGATACACTTTCTGTGACCTCTGGTTAGTCTGGCTAAGGGTTTATCTATTTTGTTGATTTTCTCAAAGAACCAGCTCTTGCTTTTTTTTTTTTTGTATAGTCCTTTTCATTTCTACTTAGTTGATTTCAGCACTGAGTTTGATTATTTCTTGCCTTCTACTCCTCTTGGGTTTATTTTTTTTTCTTTTTGTACTAGAGCTTTTAGGTGTGCTGTCAAGCTGCTGACATATGCTCTCTCCTGTTTCTGCAGGCACTCAGAGCTATGAGTTTTCCTCTTAGCACAGCTTTCATTGTGTCCCATACATTTGGTAATGTTGTACCTTCATTTTCATTAAATTCTAAGAAGTCTTTAATTTCTTTCTTTATTTCTTCCTTGATCAAATTGTCATTCAGTAGAGTGTTGTTCAACTTCCATGTATATGTGTGCTTTCTGTCATTATTGTTGTTTTTGAAGTCCAGTCTTAGTCCGTGGTGGTCTGATAGGATGCATGGGGTTATTTTTATCTTCTTGTATATGCTGAGGTCTGTTTTGTGACCCATTATATGGTCAATTTTGGAGAAGGTAACATGAGGTGCTGAGAAGAAGAGATATCTTTTGTTTTGGCATGGAATGTTCTATAAAATACCTTTTAAATTCGTTTGGTTCATAACTTGTTAGTTTTTCTATGTCTCTGTTTAATACCTGTTTCTATGATCTTTCCATTGATGAGAGTGGGGTGTTGAAATCTCCTACTATTATTATGTGACGTGCAATGTGTTATTTGAGCCTTAGTAAGGTTTCTTTTATGAATGTAGGTGCCCTTGTATTTGGAGCACAGATATTTAGGATTGAGAATTCATCTTGGTGGATTTTTCCTTTGATGAATATGAAGTGTCCTTCCTTATCTTTTTTGATGACTTTTGGTTGAAAGTCAATTTTATTTGATATTGTAATAGCAACTCCAGCTTATTTCTTCGGGCCATTTGCTTGGAAAGTTGTTTTCCAGCCTTTTACTCTGAGGTACTATCTGTTTTTGTCTCTGAGGTATGTGTTTCCCTATGCAGCAAAAAGCTGCGTCCTCTTTATATACCCAGCCTGTTAGTCCATGTCTTTTTATTGGGGAATGGAGTCCATTGATATTGAGAGTTATTAAGGAATAGTGATTGTCACTTCCTGTTATTTTCCTTGTTAGAGGTAGAATTATGTTTGTGTGTCTCTCTTTTGGTTTCACTGCAAGGAGATTACATTGTTACTTTTTGTATGTAGTTTCTCTCCTTGTCCTGGAGTTTTCCATCTATTTTCCTTTATAGGGCTGGATTTGTAGAAAGTTGTTGTGTAAATTTGTTTTTTTCATGGAATATCTTGGTTTTTCCATCTACATTATTTGAGAGTTTTGCTGAATATAGTAGCCTGGGCTGGCATTTGTGTTCTCTTAGGGTTTGTGTGACATCTGTCTAAGATCTTCTGGCTTTCATAGTCTGTGGTGAGAAGTCTGGTGTAATTCTTATAGGTCTGCCTTTATATGTCACTTGACCTTTTTTCTTTACTGCTCTTAATATTCTTTCTTTGTTTTGTGCATTTCGTGCTTTGACTATTATGTGACAGGAGGAATTTCTCTTCTGGTCCAATCTATTTAGAGTTCTGTAGGCTTCCTATATGTTTATTAGCATCTCTTTCTTTAGGTTAGGGAAGTTTTTTTCTATAATTTTGTTGAATATATTCACTGGCCCTTTAAGTTGGGAGTCTTCACTCTCTTCTATACCTATTATCTTTAGGTTTGATCTCATTGTGTCCTAGATTTCCTGGATGTTTTGGGCTAGGAGCTTTTTCCATTTTACATCATTTTTGATTTTTTTTGATGTTTTCTATCATATCTTCTGCCCCTGAGATTCTCTCTTCTATCTCTTGTATTCTGTTCGTGATGCTTGTATCTATGACTCCTGGTCTCTTCCTTAGGTTTTCTATCTCCAGGGTTGTCTCCCTTTGTTCTTTCTTTATTGTTTCTATTTCCATTTTTAAATCCTGGATGGTTTTGTTCAATTCCTTCACCTGTTTGGTTGTGTTTTCCTGTAATTCTTTCACGGAGTTTTGTGTTTCCTCTTTTAGGGCTTCTACTTGTTTATTTGTGTTGTCCTGCATTCCTTTAAGTGAGTCATTTATGTCCTTCTTAAAGTCTTCCATCATTATCATAAAATGTGATTTTAAAATCTAAATCTGGTGTGTTTGGATATTCAGTATTTTCTTTGGTGGAGAACTGGGCTCTGATGATGCCAAGTATTCTTGATTTCTGTTGCTTAGGTTCCTGTGCTTGCCTCTAGCCATTGGGTTGTCTCTGGTGTTTGCTTGTCTTGCTGTTTCTGAGAGTGACTTGACCCTGCTGTAGGCCTCTGTGTCAGCACTCCTGTAGAACTGTTTTCCTGTTTTCTTTCAGCCTAATCTGAGAACAGGTGCTCTGATCTCAGGGTGTGTATTTGCTCCTGGTGACTGTCTTTCAACTCTAGGCATGGGCAGGAATCAGAAAGGTCCTGCCCCTGATTGCTCCTAGGTCCTTGCACCCAGGGGGCTCAGTTGGTACTAGGCGATTCCCTCTTGGGTCAGGAAAGTAGGCAGAGGGTAGTCTCCTCTGACTTCTCAGGAGTGTCCACACTTCTGAGAGTCCAGCTCTCTCCCCCCTTTAATTGCATTTCAATGGGTGGATTATGTATTTGCTATTTAATTCAGTTGGTTTTTCAACCAGTTAATAAATTAAGAAGGGAGGAAATTTCCATTTTCCCTGGTGTTTTAAATTTGCTGGTACCCGAATGATGAGCTCTTTCCTGCATAAGAATCGCTGTTGGAGTTCATTTTGTTTAAACTGAAGAATATTGTATATAGTCTGTAAAGTGAGCTGGCTAGCTAAGCAGTTCTTGCTTTTTTGTTTCTTAATTTCTCCTTTTGAGATGTTGATTCTGTGGTTGTAGATTAGATTATTACTTTTCTTTGAGTGTGAATGCTGCCCCACTGTCTTCTGGCTCTCTTCCTTTCTCTGGGGGAATGATTGTTGAGCTCCTATAGTTATGGTAATTCCTGCAACTCTCAATTTCTATTGCGAAAGAAAAGTATCTAAAACCTTGCTTCACTTCACACATGATCCCCTTAGTTTTCTGAACACAGTATCAAGAGGTGCTTTGAAATCTACATGTCTACCTGGGGGCAGGTTTTGTGGCTTTCCTAGTCCCTTTCTGTACCAGTTAAACTGTTATCTTTGGATACAATGCTTTATTAAAAATGGAATGTTTTTACAATCATGTGTTTCTAATTCCAGACACTGACTGGTTCCTACCTTCTACCTTTCCAAGAAATGTTGTTTGCTTGTTTTATGCCTTGGCACATTACCTGAGTCTTTTGCACAGAAAGCTTCGAGTGTCACTTTCTCAGAGGCCAGAAAGTTGGGCGTGTGGACTCATGTTGAGATAACAGGGGTTTGGCCTGGTTGGTTCTGACTGCTTTGGTTTCTCCTCATGCTGCCGACTGGTATCACTCCTGGCTGCTCAACACCATCCTTTGGGAGCTGTTCAGCTCTATTTTTAATAATGCCCGTGGCATACTTACTCTGCAATCTGACCCAGTTAAACACTGGCCTTTCTGCAGGGGTAGGTTTAAGACCAATGTTTGAAGTTTGTTTTGATCCTAGTGGGTGGGAGTTTTGCTGCTGTGCTTCTTGTGTCTTCTGGTAAATAGCCTTAAACTTAGCTTTCTAAATTTTTTTTTTGGTAGCTCCAGTATCCTCTTAATTGTTCATTCTTATAATCTCCCTTTTCTAAAAATGTACTTATTCTGAATCTCTCTCTCTCTCTCCCTCTCCTTCCCTTTCCCTTTCCCTCTGTCTCTCCCTCTCTCTTTCTCTGAAGGGGAGTTTAATAGAACTTTAATCTTAGACCCCTTCTCTCCCTCTATAAAATTTTTGTGCTACTCTGGAGCTGTGGGTGAGCATAGCTTTCAGTCCTTTTTGGAGTGACACCTACTTCATTACCCTGGTACTTAAAGAGAGCCTTGAAGAATTGAGCTGCCTTCCTGTCATTTCCTAGCTTAGAAACTTTGCTCTGCCTGTGAGCAGAACATCTGGGCCACATTTGCATGGTTTCAGTGTCTATAAAAGGTGCTGAGGGGACCATTGCCTCCCTGCTTTTCCCACTATGACCTGGAACTAGGGCCCTGCACTTTTGTTTGTATTGTTTTTTGTCATCTGCACCCCTACCCCCCTTTAAGCTCTGCCTGTCTTGGAGCTGCTGTTACACTGAGTTAAGGATGGAGGAGAAACAGGCCACTGCTGAAGTGCCACATACTCTTTTTATTCCCAACCATGATTCAGATTTTCTCAAATAAGATTTTAGTCTCCTGAAGGCCCCTTGGGCAGTTCTCAGAGGCTTTTTCAGTGGTTGCATTAGAAATTTTTTTTATACCTTTTACTGCCTGCTTCACCGGGGAAAGTCTGTGACACTCCTTGTGTGGCATGAATTCTAGTAATGCCTTTTGGTAGCTGTATGGAAATTTAATATCTTAAAAATTAGAATGTACATATCTTTTTCCCATTTTACCCATTGTAGGTCATAGGTGTGAGTCCCTTCACCTCTGGCTGTATTGCTTTTGCATTTGTGTCTAGGCTCCATGTTGGACTTGATGGGCTGGAAACGGTGAAGCAGTTATAAACTGTCTCCTTGGCTCATGCATTCACACTGTTTTTAATCAACTCCCTGGTTTCGGTAAACTCTCCTGTGGGTCGTCTGGATCAGCTGATGGCCTCTTCAGAGCACACTTGCGCTCTTGGCTTATGGCTCATGAGCCAAGATACTCACGTAACATTCTGAGAAAGAAATGTCATGTTGGAGTAAAGATACAGAGGTTTAGTTGACTGCCCGTTTTGGATACTTCCTTTGCGGCTGCGTCATTGAGGTAGCTCTCTGGTAAGGGCAGTCATGTATGATGCCAGGGAAATCCTGATGAAAGTAAATGGCAGACGGTCAGTCCTGAAGGAGTCATCCTTAACATGCAGTTTAGCTGCAGCTGTTCATAAGACAGGGCTTCCATTGTAGAAATGGAAACAAGTGGACGCCTGGCCTGAGGAAGTGCTGCGCGGACTTTATATCTGAAAAGAAGTGTTTGTAAAATGAATTAGAGCAAGACATAAATTCGTTGTCATTCAGGTTGTTTAGTCTCATAGTGGGGATCCTAGGGAGTTTGTCTCTTTAATGATCCAATGTGTAAATTAAATTTTCTGAAAGCACACTCATTTCTGAGCATTAATTTGAAACTCATTTCAATGGTTTCACAATAGTCTCTTTCTTTCCCTCCCATCTTCAGGGAAAACCCGATTGTCCCGTAGCATTCCTTTACAGAGTTTGACCTCAGTGACTTAGGATGGAAAGGATTTTTATTTCATTTATTTATGTGTGTGTGATGTGTGAGGGTGCATATGTCACAGTGTGCAAGTAAAGGTCAGAGGACCACCTGTGGGGGTTTGCTTCCTCCTTCTACCATGCAGGTCCTGGGGATCAAACTCAGGTCATCTGGCTTGATAGTCAGCACACTGGTTACTCGCTGAGGCAATTTAGCCTGCCCGATAGAAAGACAGTTGAATATATAATAAACAGTATTTCCATCTTGAAGGGCATGGGATTGCTACTCTATGAAATTGATTTTTAAAATTTTCGATGTGAATTGTGGATTGAGCAAACACTTTTGTTTACCTGCTTTCTTGGGTGAGATTGTTCAAAGTCTGAAGTCTTTTTTTTTTTTTGGAAGTGAGATGTTGAATTTAGAGTTTAACCTTCAAATGCTCTATAGGTAAAGTATGCATTTCCCCCTTGTCTTATAGGCAGCAGGAGCAATTCGACCTCTGGTGTCCACTGTCGTCAGTCCGTCTGCTGATGGTCACTTAGACCACTCACTGGACCGTGCCAAGCACAGGGCAAGCGAAATGCCCCAGGCTTTTCACTTTGATGTGATCTATGAAGCGTATCAGAAGGTAAGGATCTGGGCTTTCAAAAAGCTGCTGGTTCTGTCATGGTGTTTAAAACTCTCCACATTTGAATTTCTAGAAAAATCCATGAGACTCAGCAGGTAGTCGTACTCTAGGTTAGTCTGAATTACATCTGAGTAATAGGAGTATTCTATTGGTTCAGTACAAACTCTCGGGCAGGGCTTCTGCAGAATTCTTTCTGAAGCTGCTTGAGCTCTGCCCTTCCTTCATGGGTCACAGAAAACACTTCCTGGAGCAATGAAAGCATAGGAATGCGGGTATAAGGCTTGGAAGTCCATTAGAGACTCAGAGCCCAGGGGCTTTGTTGGGATTGGTCACATACATGTCCTCTGGCTAGCACTTACGGAAATTCCAGTCTCCAGAGGAATGCGGACACTCAGGGTAAACAGTGCCATACATTCAGACAGTCCAAGCACAGTGAACCGGCCATAGCAGTGCCTTCTGAAACACTGGCCCACATCTACCTTAAAAACTTGTCTTCTTGACAATTTACCCAGTATGGTAAATGTTCTGGCACAAATACCTGGACTGTTTAATTACATATTTAACTTAAACTCCATATTTAACTGTAAAAATCCCCTCCCACAAATTGATACTATAATATGCATGTTTTTCTTTCATTTGGATGCTTTATGAACTTATAAACATTTATAGCCATTTGTTTACAGATTAAGTCATTGTTGAGTGTCATAAATTGATCTATCAGAAACTTCTCCATGAAACACAGTTGATTGGTGTTGAGTAATCAGTAAGTGTGCTGAAAAAGATGAGCAGTTAGGGTTATAGGATAATGTAACAAATACATTTATACTAAAAATGCCAGCTATAGTTAGGTTAGTGGTAATGGTTATTCACATTCATACATTCAGTTATCAATACTTGACTCCAGTTAGTTTTGGAAAAGATTATATAGGATTTTCTTTTAATGAGATATTCAGTCAGTTTTCTTTTCCTTAAAATAGTTTGGAACATGGGACATTACTTTGAGAATTATATTTTAATTATTCTCATTCTGCTATTATCATTTTTCCAAGTTGAGTTCACATATCCCATTTTATAGACTGGATATGCTGAGCTACCTTCTGCCATTGGCATGTTCCTGAGGTTTGTGAAAGTGTTTATTAACTTTAATATCTACCTTTCTCTGATGTTGTAGTGAATATGAACTGTCTAGCACAGGTTCATAAAGGATTACTTGGTCCCAGTCTGGTGGTGCTATGGTAGGACCTTTATAATGGAGACTGGACGAAGTGGGCTACTGGTGGCATACCTTTGGCAGATAAATCTGGTCCTGTTCTTTTTTATTTTACTTCTGGTTTTTGAGACAAGCTCACATAGCCCAGTCTGACCTCAAACTATCTATGTAGACCAAGCTGGCCTTGGATTTCTGTGCAGGGGATATTAACATGAGTCACCATGAATCTCTTTCTCTGCTTTCTGACCATTATGCTACAAGTGGCTCTTTCTTTGATGTTAGGTTGCAACCTCTGAAATCATAGACAACATTTGTGCTTCGTCCCTTAAGTCATTTCTCTGAGGTATTTTTATCATTATAGCATTGAAAAGCTCAAGACATGCAACACATTTTTGGCAACTGGAATAATTTAGATAGTGTAGTATGAAATGCTAATGTTTCAAATGCATTTGAAGGTAAAATTGGGACAATTCTCGCAGTATATTATAGCTTACATATCAAAGATGAGAGTCATTAGATCAAAGATTTGTTCTGAGAGATTAGGACGTAGGTATCTTTTTTTGAGGTAGAAGTTAAGGTTTTGGGAGATAAGAATTAGAATCTTGCAAGTATAAGATTACTTCTAGACTTATGTGCTAGCCTGGAGGATTCGGGAGAAAGGAAGATAGCCTGGACTAAAAGGTCTCCATCCTTCTCTTCTGACCAGGAGCTCATGTTTGCAAAAGCTCGCCAAATAATGGACACCACAAGCTCATAGTTCCTGGATTCCAATGTGACTACGGGACCTAAGACTCACATCCAGGTCTCTAAACTTACCAAATCAAGATATAACCCTAGTACCTCACCATCAAGTCACAACTCCCCATCCCCTCCTCCCCTTTAAGAAGCCTCTACCCTAGCCTAGCCTTGGGACTTCACTGAACCCACCCGAGAGCTGCCCCATTAAACCTGACTTTTTACTATAAATCCAACTCAATTTGACTTATGTCAATGGGGACGTCATTCAATATGATTGAGTGCTAAGAAAGTGAAATGAAGATGAAATTGCTTTTGCTAAAAAAGCAGAATCTTACTTCCTCATGGAATGCCTGATGGGTTAATTAATAATAGGATGAAATTGAAGCCTCTTTCTTCAACTTCTATCTCCCTCCTTTATTGCTTCAAAATATGGGATCAGATCCTGACCCAACTGTGCATGTAAATGTTAGTCATTTAAGATCATGCATAGAAATGCATCTTGTCATTCATGGCTAGAGACTCCAAAATAGAAGAACTAAGGTATTTCCAATGGATTCTCAGCTTCCAGCTTTTACAATCTTCTCCTCCAGCATCCTGGAGTTAAGTCTACAAGTCTTCAGTCATCTCCCCAAGCTTTTCAAGGACAGAAGAGTCTCTCAGGCAGATTATCTTATGTTGAGGAACAATGAAGGCATCAAATGAGCTCCTTAACTTTAAGCAGAAGCAGTACCACTTGTTTTAGAACCACAGCTTTGTTAGACAAGCATCCTGCAAACAGAAGCAGATTGGCTTCCTAAACACTGACAGCTCTTTAAGCACCAGAGGAAAGATGGTATTGTCTAGAACTGGGATAATGGCCAACTAGACTACAGTTTGATAGAGACTACTCAAAGCCTATACAGTATAGAACTTACATTAACATCTGTAAGTGCCAGCACTTACTTATCAAGCCAGGGTAGGAATGTCATCTATCAGGCATGTAGTCAAGAGGTTACATCCCAGAATCCCAGAGAAGGAAATTCTCAGAGTGATGGATGGATGGATTTATAGAAAATCGTGACCATGGAACTTAGCAGATTGCTGAGATCACAATCACTAGATTGAGGGTAGTGCTGTATGTGAAAACCTGAACTGAGCTAATTTCAGGGAGAATAGAGGACCAATTTGGGGAGGAACGTTGGCATATTTAAGCAGGAGAAAAAGTGGGTAGGTATAAGCAGTTTTAGATCAAGAGAGATGACCTAATAGCTCACTGACAGAAATGATTCACTAGCAAACAATGTTGCAATGATGGATGGACCCCTGTAGTAAGGGTATTAACTCTAGGGAGTAGGTCTTTATACAGGGAGGGGTTGTGAGCACCATATTTAGGCTTTTGTTTCATTCTTTTCTTCTCTCTCTCTCTCTCTTTCTCTCTCTCTCTCTTTCTCTTCCTTCCTCCCTTCCCCTTCCTTCCTTCCTTCCTTCCTTTCTTTCTTCCTTCCTTCCTTTCTTTCTTCCTTCCTTCCTTTCTTTCTTTCTTTCTTTCTTTCTTTCTTTCTTTCTTTCTCTTCCTTCCTCCCTTCCCTTCCCTCCCCTCCCCTCCCTTCCCTTCCCTTTCCCTTCCCTTCCCTCCCTCCCTCCCTCCCTCCCTCCCTTCCTTCCTTCCTTCCTTCCTTCCTTCCTTCCTTCCTTCCTTCCTTCCTTCTTTCCTTTCTCTTTAGTTTTGTGCTAGAGAGTGAACCAAGGAATTATCCTACCTTTTCTGATTATAAAAGTAACAGATATGTTTTGGGAGTATTTATAGCAAGCCAAGGGAAAAATTGAGAAATCTGCAAAGCTATGAAAGGTTAGTCATTTATGTGGCCTTGAGATATAGACTTATATCGACGTTTTCTTCTTCAGGCTAGAACTTCTCTTTGTGCAACTCATGTGAAACATGCACACTGGAACTCACCATTTTCCAATAGCTGAGTAGAGATGTGCTCCTTGTTGTCAAGGCTGTGGGAGGCTGAGGAATGAGGCATATGCACTTGGTGTTATTGGTGACTTTGTTGGATATTGAGAGTGACTCTGGAGGGCCCAGTGGCCACACTTCTGCTCTGCCTAGTCTGCTGTTCTTAGTTCCCTTGCTGCTTCCTGCCTATCTCCTCTGTGCTCTGACCATTTTTAGCTCCTTTTACTTCCTTCACATATGCTTCCTTCTCCTGGGATTTGAGTTCCAATTTTATGTTGCTTTTCAGATACGAAAAATCTTCTTCCAGTTCCAGGTGGACAAGTTAGGCCAAGCCATTCTGTGCTTTTAATTCCTTCCCTCAGTGCCTTAGGAATTCAGCTGTGACCGTCTGATTGCAGACAGACGGTGAGCCCCATGAAGGTAGATGTCTTAGCTAGGGGTTCAACTGCTGTAATAAAACACCATGACAAAAGAAAACAAAAGAAAAACAAAACAAACAAACCAGACCAAAACAAACCAAAAACACTGGAGCAGACAAAGTTTATTTCATTTTACTGGCTGTAGTGCATCACCCGGGGAAGTCAGGACAGGAATTCAGGTCAGGTACCTGGAGGCAGGAATAGATGTAGAGGCCACGGAGGAGTGCTAATTACTAGCTGGTTCAGCTTGCTTTCTTATACCATCCAGGACCATCCACCCAGGAGTAGTACCACCTCCTGTGGGATGGGCTCACCTACATTGATCATCAACCAAGAAAATGTACCACAGGTTTGCCCACAGGCCAGTCTGGTGAGGCCTTTTCTCAACTGCGGTTTTCTCTGCCAAAATGACTATAGCCTGTGTCAGATTGATATAAAAGTAGTCATCACGGCACATTATCATACCTGTCTTACTCTTAGTGGCCTTCTAATATTTTATTAATATCACATTCATATCTGTTCAAAGAATAGCTGTGAAAGGGTGTGTGAGCTTGAGAATACAGGGTGTGTGTGTGTGTGTGTGTGTGTGTGTGTGTGTGCGTGAGAATGCAAGGTGTGTGTTTGTATGATAGAGAGAGAGAGAGAGAGAAACCATGAAAATACAAGGTGTGTGTGTGTGTGTGTGTGTGTGTGTGTGTGTGTGTGTTTCTATACATGATCCTCAGATACTTCTCTCTGTGGGGTTTAGGTCTTTATGCAAATGTCATCCCCTCTGAAGTCCATATGGGGCAATCCTTGTCATGCACCTCTTTGTTTTCTTTATTAGATGTCACCTTCTCCTAACGTCTGCTCGTCTAATTCTTCTATTATGATAGAATTTCAGTTCCACGAGTGCAAGAACTTTGTCTTATCTGCTTTACCTCTAGTAGCTGGAAGATGTTAAGGTTCATATTTGGTTCTTAATACACATTGTTGAATTGAATTTTGTGTAGAGATACATGTGTATGCAGATATAGTGCTACCAATGGAATGAATTGTGTTATACGGGTAAGCTCTGTCTCTCTGTCTCTGTCTCTGTCTCTGTCTCTATCTCTGTTTCTGTTTCTGTCACTCAATCTCTCTGTGTCTCTGTCTATCTCTATATCTATCTATCTATCTATCTATCTATCTATCTATCTATCTATCATCATCTGTTTATTTCTGTGTTTGAATGCGTGTGTGTATATAAGCCCAGTGGTAGAACATATATCTGATGTGTGAGACTTTTACTTCAATTTGTCAAACACAGCAAAGAAAGCAAAAGAAAGCACAGAAACTAAACCAAACAACAACACCAAAATATCCTCAAGCCCTCATCTGTCCTTCATAAAACTTTCAATACATTTATCAGAAAATCATAAGAATTATAAGCAGACATTTGTTTTTGAGGTTGGTAATTTGTAGTATTTTATTAAAGTGAAAAATTATAATCAAGCTATCAATCTTGATATCAGTTAAATTGTATCATGTTCATTATCAGACATTTAAAATCATTAAAATTGTTTTGCATCATTGTTGCATAAATACTCATGAGAGCTGTTATAGTAACAGGCATATTTAGTTCTATACTAATGTATAAAATGAACTATCTGGTTTTCTAAAGTATACAGGAGTTGGACACACAAAGTAGGAAGATTGGTTGAATCCATGAATGCTGAAATGTTAATACCATGTCTGGATATTCTGATAATTTAAGAGTCAGTAAAATCCACAAGCTTGGTACTTGGGTTACTTAAGATTATAATATAAATATTTAATTATTTTGTTCTGGGATCTTCTATGAGATTAGATATTCATTGGTTTTCTCTTGTTTCTTTTTCTTAAGATCATCTGGAAAACAAGACTACCCTTTGGGAATTTTTAATGATATAGTAAGAAGTTGCCAAAGGAAAAGGTATCTAAAGAAAATAGCAAGAATCAACGAAAAGGAATAAATTTTGTAGTTAGTAGCATGAACTAAGACTCAGAGTGGACCCTGAAATTTCTACTAATTTTTCAAATATGTCATTGTATCCTTATAGTTTTAAAGCAAACAATAGCGTATTATACAGAAACGTTTTCCAATTGCACAAGACTGTCTTTTGAGAAAGCTGATGTGGTGGTCACAGATCACATCCCAGGCTTCACTGTGAGGAAACTCTACCTCACTTCTTGCACAACATTTCCAAGAATACCATGTTTAGAATGGTTGGTTTGTTAATTAAAATTTCAAGAATGCACAGGCATAAAAGATATAGCAAGATTTACCAATGTCAGAAGCATTCTATGGGATGAATTATTTGATTAAAATTTTGATGTGCTATCCTAGACTTTCATGTGGATCTATGTAGTATTTGCATGTTATTCTAAAGTAGAGGTTTAGAGGGAAATCTTTTTACAAGACTTCGCCTACTAAATTTTTAGTGCAATGTCCTCAGCTTGCACTGACTTTTGCTATGTCCCTGTGTCTGAAGGATGAGAAAATAAGGAATATAATAGGGATTTTATTCCTAACACATATCCTACCCATGACTCACATGGGCTAAAATGAATGACGTTTGGGTCTTAGCTAGTCAGTCTATCTGGATTCAGCCGCTGAGTTAATAGGAAACCTCTTGAAAAGATGGGATTATCTGAAAGATGTTTTGCTTTTTCTTCAGAGCATTGTGATTATTGGTTGTTTATCTCTTGTTTACAGTCTTACCTCTTTTACTGTTTTCTTTCATCTTGGATCATTCAGCTAGCATGAACAAGGCAGTACGGAGTGCGTATGGGCCTTGGAGTAGTGGCTGAGGGTTTTGATCTTTTCAATTAGAAAACGGAGACTAAGAATGAACCTAGTGAGGGACCTACAGAGTTATGGAGAAAGAGGACATGTTTCTTAGCGCATCTATATCTATATTTCTATCTATCTATCTATCTATCTATCTATCTATCTATCTATCTATCTGGAAAGGGATGAAAAGATGTGTGTGTGTGTGTGTGTTTGTGTGTGTGTGTGTTTACATGATGTGCAAATGAATGGCAGGAAATAAGGAGAAATGAAAGTGAAATGGATAGGGATTAAGAGGTGAAACACTGCATCAGAAAGAGGAGGCTTTCCATGTTCATGCTTCTACAAACCATTATTTCATTCTGCAGAAGCATCAGTTGCCAGCTGTGCACAGTAGCTCCTGGTGCACCTTGGCTGGGAAACAGTAGCTCTTGGTGCATCTTGGCTGGGAACGCAAACAGGACTTGCACCTGTGATGCTCCCTGGCGTGGCCCGCACTCAGTCTCTGCAGCGTGTTGGAAGGTGAACACTCTCCAAGCTATGGTGTCCTCTACTTTAAATACTCTGTCATTTTCTATTTCTATGTTGTTTTTCTCTAACAGTTATTGCAACAGGTATGCTAACTTATTGCTGTTATTTTTCTAACCCTCTTATGAGAAAATTCCAGAATGTAGATCAAGATTCTGTGGCCTTTGCTGGGGCTTTAAGCACAAAAGTCCTTATCTGAGAAATTCTTGGTCATTAGTCTAAAATCCATAAATTGTTTCTTCCTCTGGTTTAATTCTGTGTCATATGTGGTGGTATATTTTATTCTCATGGTCCTCTGATTTAGTTCTGTGTCATGTGTGCTGGTATATTTTATCCTCATGATTATTACTTTCTTACCTTTGCCTTCCATGCATTTGGAGATCATTTAAAATATTCTGTAATTCAGGGATTCTACTTTTTTTCTTCTCTTAACTTTTTGACATCATTCATTAATCATCCACTCAGTAATTTGTGTCTCCTTTGTGTGGTTTAATATCTGTTGTATACCTATACTGAGTACTTTGGGGTTCATCATTTGTTGATTTCAGTGAAGCCACTTCATTTTAATTTTCTTAATTACTTTCAAAAATGTCTTCTTGGCAGATGCTCCCCAGGAATGTAAGCCTTAGGCAAACGTTAAATGCTGATACAAGAAGATATATTACTAATCTGCCCAGTGCCTCAGGAGTACACAGAGCTTACCTTTTCATCTCCCAGATAGGCTGAGCAGAAGGCTTGCATGCCTCTTTGAGTCAACTGTCCAAAGTGACAGGACTCATCTGCCTCTGTCTTAGCTTCAGTCTCACAGAAGGTCAAACTCTGACCTATCAAACCTTTCTCCTGTCACTAAGCCACGTCGGAAATGAGGAAAGCCATAAACCTTGGCAGATGCCATGACACTTTGCCATAGTATCGACAGAGAGGAACATAGATAGTGCATCTGCAGATATAGGATCTGGAGCTCACATGCTATCCTGTTGGTGTACAGGGCTGGGAGGGACCTAGAGACTCCGAGGACAGGCATGCTGTGTTACTGGCATCCCATGCACCGGCTTTCATTATATTTCAACCAGTTATATATCGGATAAATTCCTAATGTTTGCATTTTTATTGGTATTCAGTGGAATTATAAAGAATTAAATTGCAGTTCTTACAGTTTAATTCTTAGTTTTGAACATCCAAGTCATTTACTCAGAACTTCTACTAAAAGGGGCGTTGCTTCCTATATTATATATTCCCTTAGGAATTTCTCATGTTACTATTTTCTGTTACACATCATGGACAATCTTTATTGCTACATGCTTGTTTGCCATTGGTGTATTGAACTCATACATGGCAAATATTGAATACTTAGTGTTAGCCTATGCTTGAGTTGACGTGCCATGTTTTCCTCTACTTTGGCTAGGACCTTAGTGTAATTGTGTTGAACATCGAGCCTAGTCATAGTTGAATGTATACCACTGTATGATTTAAAAAATTAAAAATTTGTCTTTTATCATAAAATATGACGTGACCCAAAGATGTGCTTTTCTCCTTTCGTACTGAGGAATAGAGAATAGTACTTACTGTAAAATGCTTAGAAAACACCACCACCAAACCTTTAGACTTTCGTCCTTGCTCACACTTCTTTAGAGACTTCAAGTTAACAAGACGTGAAAATATTTCTTGTGTTAGGTTAAACAGATTAAAGACTATGGCTTGGATGTGGTTGGATTTTGAATGTCTGTAAAAATAACAGAAGAAAATCAAAGGAGTGAACACACAGAGGCCATAGACTCAGAGCCTAGGGAGGGGCTAACAAAACATGCCTCTTTCTTCCCGTGGTTGGCTCTGAGTTTGTGCTATTGTACCAGAAAAAAAAAGAACCTCATGGAAGTTTTTGGTTTGGAAGACTATTTGAGATACCACCTTCTTCTCATGTGAGAAAGTTAAAGGCGGGTATGGCAGTGTGAGAGACGTAGAAACTATTGCTGTATGTTCTCCTGTAAGGAGGGGTGCTGGCCTCTTGGCATTTGCTTTTCTTTTCACAATCCTGATTTCTTTGTGTACGAATTTGGCAAGCAGTGCTGCCTTTTTTTAAATGATAAAAATGAACTTTAAGCCACAGTGTCACCTCTTCCCAATCTTTCACTGTGAGATTCTGCCCCTCGGAGTAGGGTGGACAGTCAGGAGGGGCCAGAAATGATAAGGAAAACTGACACTGGCGGACACTGGAGAACTAACTGTAACTGAGACTCATACTTTTGGTTTTGCATGGTGAGAAGTGACAGTTTCTAGTTTCCAGGCTATCATCTGACAGAGGGTGGCAGACTGATCAGGGGCAAAGCAGTCTAGGATCCACTGTTTAGTGGTCAGAAGGAAAACTCACTGACTGGTGTTAATAGCTGAAAGTCTAGTGGTATCCATGGTGAGGTCACTTAGGCTTGGCTCTCTTTGCTCCTGTGGCCCTCACTCAGTCCTTTTAAACCTCAGCTGTACAGTGTGTACGTCACTGTATTGGAGCTTCACGGCCTGTGTAAACCCTTTCTCATGCAGGCTGGCCTGACAACTTCCATTCTTTGAATTTTTGGCTTTTTTTGTTTTAGAAAGTTGTAGTATGATACAACAAGTAGGGCGACATGGACGGTCTATTTTATCAAAAGAATGTAGGTTTCAAAACCAAATCATGGGCTTTTCAAACCTTCCTCCCTGTCCTTAGGCTGATGAAGGAGCTCTTGTATGTGTCCCTGCATTGTCCGCTCTTCCTCTGTGGTAGATGGTTCTGCGTCAGTTTGACCATCTGGGGATTATGTTTGGTTTGGGTTGATCAGTAGTGCCATGGAACCATGCTAAGAAGGCAGACATGCGGCAGACACGGCTCTCTCCAAGGACTTCTCCTGTCAGCCAGGCTGAACAAGCGACTTTAAAGGCCCTTGGGCCTTTCAGGCTGTTCTTGCCATTGAGGTTCATGGAAGAGCATGTTTACTTCCTGCTCATTGAGTGTTAGTAGCAGTCATTGGGCTGGGGACCCACAGAAGCAGTGGGCAGATGCAGCCCTACTGTTTTTAGACTTTCCTGTGAATCCCCTTAGCTCCCCTTCAGTGACTGGTGAGCATGACCTGGCAGACTCAGGGTTTCCTCCTGCAATATTCCTACCAACCCTTTTGTTCTCTTCCTTCCCTAGCTTCCCAGCCTTTTAAGATCTAATCTTCCTGATTTAGCACATATGCTTATGGTGCTTCTCTTCCCCATGTGGCTTGCGATTCCACTTCAAGCACAGAGGGCAGACTGTTCTCTAAGCCACTAACATGCGCCCAAGCAACCCTTACTTTCCTATATTTCCAAGGCTAAATTATTTTCTTGCCATGTTTTAAAATGCATATACTTAAAAATACCCGTGTCTCATATAAGGTAGTCATTTTCTGAGATGTTTGATGCCAGTGTTGTTTGTGTTTGTAATACAAGCTTCTTGGGTGAATCACAAAGAACTAGCTGGTGCCAAAAGACCTAGAAGGAAAAGCTTTGCTTTTAAGTGGTTTTGGCAGGGGCTTGGTTTGTTGGTATGCATCCTCGTACACTGAAAAGTCTGTGTTATTTCTAATATAAGGTTCTCTACAGAAGTTAAAGCTAGCCCGTTTATGAATTCAGCCATGTTATAAAAATTACCCAGCTCTGAAGCACTTTGTGGGGCCCATACCCTGCAAAGTTACATTCTCCTGAGCTACATTAATATTTATCTCTTGGTCCTCGTGTTTACTCATCTTGTGTTTTATTTTTACACTGTTGGAGATTGAACATAGGCCTGTTGCCTGCTCTTCAAGTGTTCTGTCACTGAGCCATGACCTTAGCACCAGTGTCACAGACTTCTGCTAATACAATATTCATATTTTCCTTGTGCATGATTTTAAGTTTAATGTCATTGTTTCATGGACATCCGAACCTGTAGGCATTAGCATTTTTAGAAAGTCTTTGTCATTTTCATCTCTGAGCTAGTTCTGGGTTTTTGTCAGTATCTGGATAACTACTCATTTACACAAGACTTTGAGAAAACTCAATTTTAAAGATTTTTTTTTAGGTAGTAAAAGTAAGTAATTTTTGCATTTTGAATTATTTGGGTAAGATTTTGTTTGTTGAAATTCATGTGCATTGTTGAATTTCAAAATAGTTATATATTTCATAAGCCTTATTGTAATTATGATGAAACATAAGACTATGGACTATGTCCTATGGATTGGATCCAATCACCACTTAGGATTTGACTCTTGGTTATGACGTAATAGCCAATCCTCTGGAGGACAAAGCTGACAGTGTGCCTGAGGGTAGTGGTAATCAATGATGGGTCAGCTGGACAAACTTATATAGAGACAATGTGGTCAAAAGTATGCCAAAATGGGGACATATGGGACCTGTGAGAGGGATTCCAAATGATTGGAATTTATGAGATGCCACTAATACATTACCTCACAATGCTAAGTCTACCCTTCCCTGTCTTGGTGGCCTCCTTAAAGCTCCTTTGGTAGGACATTTTAAATTGGTAGACAGATAGCAGGTGGAAAGGCTTCTCTTTACAATTCTGGTATGTATACATTTTTTTCCCTGCTGCACAGCTCCCACTGGTGTGAGTGCAGAGCTCAGTGGGGTTAGTTATGCAGCAGGATTTCACACCTCTGCTGACGTCTTGTTGTATGTCTGCTGGTTTCTTCTGTCTACAGTTCTGTGCTGGCCATCTGCAGTTTCCCGGGGTTGCAACAGTAGACTTTGAGGTTGGCAGTATCCACAGGTTCCAGTCTTCTAACCCCTGGCTATCCAGAAGGATCCCCAGCTTGTTAGTTCCTTGTCTGTTGATTGTGACATGTTAGTCTTGGCTTGATGATGGTAAGCCAACTCTAGCCTCACCAAGCTGTTAAACTCTTCCAATTTCTGGTAGGCTATGGCTCTACTTTTCACTGGAACAGAGGTTGGCCTGGAGTTCAGCTCCTGCTGTGATAATAGGTATTTGATAAACACTGGTGGGGTTTATCACTTAGAATCCATATGTGCCATGCCTTGAACAACCTTCTGAGAACAATACAAACACCTATTGGGTTCAGGACAGAGTTAACATTTATTGTATATTAAATATAACTTGCACTACGGCAGTACTGGATTTTAAATGAGACTCCTGACAAAAAAGAAAGAAATTGCTGTAAAGTATAGGCTAAGAAATTTCAAGACAAACGCAGAAAGAAATAGTAAGAAAACAATAGGCCCCCAAGTTCTGTGAATATATTGTGTGTGAGTAACAGTGAATCGAAGGATGGGATTGTGAACTTGAAATCAGGCTTAGTTCCAGGAGACCACAGTAGAAACTGCTGGTTGCCATTCAACCTGGACCCAGGCCTGGAACAGCGGTGCTTCCCTTGTGGCCTCCCATTGGAGCAGACAGGGGCCAGCATGCATTTAGAGAGGAAAAATCCCCAGGAATTTGTGGTCATCTTTAATTCCAAATAGCCATTATGTTTTCAGAACAAGAAATATGTAGCATGGCTCCCAGAGTTTCAGTCGCTCATTTGCTGGAGTAATTCAGTACGCTTTCAGTCAGCCTACTTCTGTCCAGGAAAGAAGCTGTCTCATTTGCCAGAGCATTGAGAAGGAACCATGCAGTGCAGAAAGTATATATAAAAATAAAATCAAACTTTTCTTTTAGCTAATCCTTTCCTTTTTGGTTTAGGTTTTTTTCTGTCTCTAGAAAAGTGTTTGTTACGTTGGTATACCTACACCACTCTAAGAGCAAGCTTCCTCCCAGTTCACAGAACTCTAGTAGATTTATGAATGAATTAAGATGTTTATTTTCTGGTGAAACTTTGGTCTTTAGTGGTTTCAATTACACTTTGCTATTTAGCACAGCTAGGATACAAACGGTCAAACTACTAAGAAGGTATTGTTATACCTTTAAGTAGTCCAATCAGCTTTTCCTTTACAATTATGCATAAAGTGGTAAGGAGTTTAAAATAAAATCATCGTGATATAGAGAGACGATGGTTCAGCAGCTAACACCTCCTCCTCTTCCAGAAGACCCGGGTTTGTTTCCTAGCATTTACATGGCAGCTCACGTCTGTAACTCCAGTTCCAGGTGATTGATTTTCTTTTCGGGTCTCCACAGTCACCAGGAGCATGGCATGGTGCCTACATGCAAGCAAAATTCCCAAACCATAATAATACATTGTTACAGTGTAGAAAGTAAAGGTCTTCATGCTATAATGCTGGGTGAACTGGAGCCCCAATTATAACAATAAGCACTGTTCACCAGTGCTTCCTTTCTTGGGTCGTTCTGGCACTTTGATACCCTAATTCCTTTACCATCAGGGATGTTAGACACCTGAAGCAAGGAGGATGGTGGGTCCACCATGCCCACTTCTATTTCCAGCTCACTGACTCAAAAGAATTAAAGCCACAGACTTGTTTCCATAACTATAAAAGAATGGTTTGGATGAGTTGATTCCCAAAACTCTTTTGTGTTCCGACTTCATGATTCAGAAAAGATCAAGGCTGTGATTACTCAGACAGCGTGGATGGAGACTGTAAGGACATCCAGTTATCATTTTGCCAGTTTCCTGAGTATTATTGGTGTGAAGCATTAATCCAGTTGCTGACGACTGCACTGATGTAGTGATTCAGTTCAGGTGTGTGAGGTAGTGTGGTGGCAAAGATAATTACTGTATGAATCACTGTGAGGATGGTCTATGTTCTGGTGGGGAAGAAATGATTGCTTCCAAAGAGATTTCCTGTTTGGAGATTAAAACATAGCAGGAGGGCCATTTTGGTGGCACAATACCATTATTGTATGCAAAGCTCTCATACTAATTTACCTTTTAGCTTAAGAAACTAAAACATACTTAATAATTACTTCAGTTTACACAACGTAGCATATTGTTTCTTCTTTTTTTTTCTCGACAGCGATTATGAAGGAGGGAAATAAGGTGAAGATCTAGGATTTACACAAATGCTATGAATTAACCTGTGACAAAATCCCGTTGACAGAGAAAGAGGCACAAATCCTCTCCACTCCCTGACAAGGCTCATACATAACAGAATCTCACAGACTGCTGGCATTTGGTGCAGACTCAAAACTAAGATCTCAGAGTCCCGTGCCCTGTACAGTGCCTGACACTGAGTTTCTACCCTTTCTCTTAACTTTGACCCACTTCCTTTCTTGGAAACCTTCTGCTATACACTGTCCAATCTTTCGTTCTGAGACTCAAAAACTTGTGTATCTGCCCCACTCAAGTCCATGTCAAATGTATTTGTTATTGAATAAAAGGAAGAAGTCTGTGTCTGATGTTTACAGCAGCTTGCTCGGGGCACTTGGTTACAGCTATGGTTTGGATGTCTGCTTCACATGTGTTCTTACTTTGAGCAGATTCCTAGCTCCTATCAGGGACTAGAGATTGATTGGTAACAATACATGTGCTGTAAAATTATTAGGCCAGTGGAAACTGAGCTAAAATGGCATCCATACCTTTCCCTCAAAATCTCCTATCCTTGTGAAATTTCCACAGTCTTTGCTTGTGCGAGGGGGAAAGGGAAGTGGTTTTCTGAATGCATACTCTGGGGAAGGAGCAATCACTAAGAAGCAGTTGTCTCATCCTTAAAACGAGAAGTCAGTAGTTGTTCAGAGAGATTGTCTGTTAGATTGCAAAGCAAGATAAAAGTTGAAGCTCTGTTATCATTCCTGATCCATTTCCCCAGCACATCTCACAATGGTAGAATGGGTGATTCTAGGCACAGTTGTGGTAACACATACACATGAGACATTACTACTGTGGCAAGCACCTATTGGATAAGATGTGGTAACCTAGGTCCTAGATCTCCTCAGCAGCATGTGTTTACTCACAGTTTTATCTATTTTTTGTCTTTCCTGTTTAATGTTATGATTTAGTCCTAAAGCTAAGTGTATTTGTGATTTGCATACCTCAGGGAAAGTAAGTGTTTTGGAATAGAAGAAATAAGATATGACTATTTTCTGATGGCTGCAGTTCAATGAGGAAACCCAGGAAATCTATTAAATGAATGTGCTCAATGTTTAATGACATTAGAGTCCTTTCATGGGAACACACCCTTTTCTCAACCACAATGTCCTTTAGGGTAAACAAAACTACAAAGAAAAAACTCATATGTCCCCACTTCTCAGACTAGCTAAAAATTGAACTTTATTTTTTATTTTCTCCCAAGGTAATTTCAAATTTTTTTGTTAAGTTAAAAAAGAAAAGTGAATGTCTAGAGTCTCCTTGGGTGGAGGAAGATAGGTTTCATCATTGCATGCAGATGTTCCTACCATGGAGCCTTAAATGGAATTAGGAGTGCCAGGAAGTCACGTGCACCTTCCTCCTAGTTTAATGTAGGCTGGTCTACTCACCACATTCCTGGTTCTGATGTCCTGTGCGATGCACAAATGTCCTTTGTTTTCAACCATGGTACAAGTCATGTTACATCATGCCTAGTGTACAAAGGCAGCATGGCATCCTGTAGGGGGAAAAGCTGAATTATATATTGAGTTCTGTATTGTTAATTTCAGTTTTCACTCATGCCTTTATTAATAAAGGACTTTATTGAAGGGGTTTTCCCAATAAAATGTTCTTGCCATCAAACTTTTTCATGAAGTTATCACTATATTACTATATATAGAATATTGGTATGTTATTCTGTATTTAAAGTGTAATGTGTAGATACTTGTGGTAAGCCATTTCTGTGAAAAATGAGTTGAATTTGATAAATTTTATATAATCAAGTTGTTTTATATACTAAAACCACTTTTTAGGTTTTATCCTAAAAATTGATAGACAAAAATTGCATACATTAATGGTGTATCAATATGTGTACACAGTGGTATACTCAAACTAGACTAATTAACCTATCCATTGCATTAAATTATGTTTATCTTTAGATACTTTTTTAGTCTTTGAAAGTTCCATAGCTTTATACAATTAGAGTTTGATCCTATCTATCCTCCACCACCTCCCTCCAAGTTCCTCTAGAAGCCCTCATCCTGTCTCTCTCCCACCATACATAATGTCCTCCTTTTCTTTTCCTTACTGATATCCTGCTGAATTCAGTTAGCGTTGCCTATGTGTGTATGATATGTGGGGCCATCCAGTGAGGTGTGGGCTGCATAGCAGTGACCATATCCCCCAAAGAGAGTGACTCTCCTTCCCTCAAAGCCACCAACTGCCACTAAGTCCTCCAATAAACTCGGTGTTGAAATCTTAACTGGCCGGTCTTGTGCAGAGAACACCAAGAGGTACTCTCTCTGGTTTACCTTCTCATCGGAGCATGTATGAGGCTCCTTCCTCCCCATATTCCCTCATCCCTTCCATTACATGTTTGATGATAGGGCAGCTAACTGGCGCCAAGCTATATCTGTGTTTTTCTTTGCAAATGTTGTACCCCTTGAGCATTTGTGTGTAAGCCCTCCTTTTTGGAAAATCATTTTGTCAGGTCCCTTTCCATTTTTCTATCTTTGGTTGTGAGCCTAGCCTTTAATGACCGGGCCATCTTTTTGACCTATTTTTCAAGTACGGTATTTCTTTTCAATTCCCTTTCCCCCTTCTACTTTTGCCTTTAGCACCTTATCTGATGATTTGCAAATGCTTTATTCTGTCTCTGGGATGTGGAGAGTGTCTCCTTGGCAGTGACTTCCTCTTCAGTGGGGAAGCATTTTTGTGTGCACCCTGCTCATCTGTTTGTGGTGTAGTTGCTTGTGATTCTGGGAGCTCTAACCAAGAAACGGTTCAGATCTGTAGTGTGCCAGTGATATGAAGCTTTCCTCTTAATGTTTTCTACTGATCCAATAGTTTGAGTCATTATACTAAAAATTTCAGTCTGTTTTAAATGGAGCTTTGTAAGAACGTTGCAAAATGAAGCACTGTTTTAAGTCTCTATAATGTGGGCAGCCAGTTTTCCTGGGGTTATTTATTGAAAAGACTGTTGACATTTTGCGCTTATGGCATTGTTGTTGAAAGCCATTGGAAGTACATAATTTATTTTTATGTTTTGTACTATGCTCCATTATTCTTTGTGTCTATTTCCATGTCAGTCCATGATTTTTCTGTGAGTTACTTTAACTTTGTGGTAATAATATGAAAGACTGTAGTTTGATACCTTTTTTTTTTTTTGGTTCTTTTTTTCGGAGCTGGGGACCGAACCCAGGGCCTTGCGCTTCCTAGGTAAGCGCTCTACCACTGAGCTAAATCCCCAGCCCCAAGTTTGATACCTTTAATTTTGTATTCTTGTACTTATGATGAACTTTGGTATTTGGTGTGCTTCATGGTTCATATGACTTTATGATTTTCTTCCCTATATTTCTGTAGGATGTCTTAACAATATTTTTCCAAACCATGAATACCTTTCCATTTACTTGCATGATTGCAAATTTCTTGCATCCATGTTCAAAATTATTTATTTGTTTGTTTGTGTGTGTGTGTGTGTGTGTGTGTGTGTGTGTGTGTGTGTGTGTGTTGTATGCCTGTGTATACCTGAGTGTATGTACATATATCAAGTGTAGGTAGCATATATCTGTGGAGGTCAGAAGAGTGTATAGACTATCCTGGAATTGGAGGTAGGCATTGTCACCAATACAATGAGTATGCAGTTTAGGCCCTCTGCAAGAAAAATAAATGTTCTTAAATGCTGAACAAAGTCCCCGTTCATGTTTTATATTGTTCAGCATCTTTATCTGTTGCTCTTCGAATTATTTTTTTTGTTGAAAATCAACTATTGCCTCATACAATATATCCTGATTATAGTTTCTCTTCTCTCTAGTCCCTCCAGTTCCTCCCTACTGTCCACCTGCCTGGATCCACTCATTTTCTATCTGTCATTAGGAAAGGATAAGTTTTTTTTGGAATAGCTATATTATAAAATATAATAAGATGAAGCAAAAAAAAGACCCTATCATATCAAAGGTGGACATGGCAATCCAATGGAAGGAAAATAGTTTCAGAGGTAGGCATAGGAGTTAGAGACCCACTCATTCTCACAGTGAGGAGTCCCATAAAAGTATTAACCTAGGAGCAATAATCTATACAAAGAGGATCTGGTGAAGACCAGTGTAGGCCATGTTCTTGCTGCTTTAGTCTCTGTGAGCTCACATGCACCTTGCTTACTTGATTCAGAGGGCCCTGTTCTCCTGGTGTTCTCCATCCCCTCTGGCTTTTACAATTTTCTGCCTTCTCCTCTGGTGGTTTTCTTTGTAACTCACTGCCAACTGCAGAATCATGCTCTACTAGTGACCCATATCCCAGAGACCCAGAACTACTCTCTACCAGGTACCTGATAGCAACCACCCTTGGTTAGGTTCCAGATTGGGACAACAGCGATCAAATAATAAAACATTCAGTCATCAAAGAGAGTATGTATCAAGACTACACCAAGAAACAACTCAAATGTCATAACTACAGATTCTTAGGCCCAAGCACAAAAATATAAACTTAAACAACCAAGAAAGTATGCATCCTCCAGAAGCCAGTAATAGGTTGTGAGAAAAGCAATTTAACTAAAGCCCAAGATAAAGAACTCAAAATAATAATTATGAATATGTTCAAGAATATTAAAAGGGCATGAAAAATACATTAATGAATACTGTGAAAATTTGAACAGTTGAATGAAATAATGAAAATAATTCAAGATATTAAAGTATAATTTAACAGAGAATTAGAATTATAAATAAAAACCAATGTGTAATTAGCTCAAAATGAAAAACTTGAGAAGTCAAACAAAAAGCTCAGAACTAATTCTCACTGACAGATTAAAAGATATGGAAAAGTGAGTTTCAGGTCTTGAAGATAAGGTAGAAGATGTAGATAATTATCAAAGAAAATATAAAATTTAATAATAAAAAAATCAGCCACAAATCATCCAGGAATCCAGGGACATTATGGAAAGACAAAGCTAATGAGTAATAGTTATAGAGGAAGAAGAAACACATGTCACAATTACAGAAATATTTTTAAGCAAAATTATAAAAGAAAACTTTTTCTGTTTAAAGAAAGATAGAAAAGCCACTAAAAAAGAAAATAGATAAGACCAGAAAACAAATAACATATAACACATAACAACCAAAGACTAAAAATATAGAACAAAGAAAAAGTATTAAAAACTTTTAAGGGTAAAAGACCAAGTTACATATATATTAGAATAACACCCAAATTTTCAGTCAGAACTCAGAAAGGCAGAAGGATCTGTATAGATCTTCTGGAAGCTATGAGAGACCACAGGTTCCAGCCCAGACTATTATACCACAATCAACAGATAAATAAAAAACATTCTATCATAAAAACTAATTTAAGCACTAGTTCAGGTCTACAAAAGACACTATAAGGAAAAATTCATGTTGCAAAATGTATTACACCTAAAAAGATACAGGAGTAAAACATTCTCA
Source organism: Rattus norvegicus (assembly GCF_021556685.1). Lineage (NCBI taxonomy): Eukaryota > Metazoa > Chordata > Mammalia > Rodentia > Muridae > Rattus > Rattus norvegicus. The sequence continues at coordinate 59,416,233 of NC_141539.1, forward strand.
GGATATTTTATGAAAAATGGGTAGGGGGCCAGTGGCCCAGACCGCAACGAAATAAATGGAATTAATGAACAATATTCTATAATAACATTTGATACTAATGTTCTTAATCCCCTAATAAGAAAATATAGACTATCAGATTGGATTAGAAAACAAAGTCATTTTTATGCTGTATCTAATAAACACACCGCACCATCAAGCACAAACATTATCTTAGGATGAGAGGATGGACAAAATGTGTTACAAGTGAATGGAACAAAAAAGTAAACAAATGTAGCTATTTTAATATCTCAAAAATAGGTTTCAAATAAACACCTAAAAGATATGGAGCAATACATATGCATTGAAGAAACAAAAATCAAAAAAGAGGGCTTTATAATTTTAAGCATTTATACACCAAACACAAGGGCACCTAAGTTAATAAAAGAAATACTATGACAGTTAAAACAAACAAAAAAGTACATATTGCTTCTAACACAGTTTACCTGATCTTGATTTAACTTTAGTACCTGATATCTGTCTAGAAAATTGTCCATTTCATTCAGATTTTCCAGTTTTGTTGAGTATAGACTTTTGTAGTAGGATCTGATGATTTTTTGAATTTCCTTAGATTCTGTTATTTTTATCTCCCTTTTCATTTCTGATTTTGTTATTTAGATACTCTCTCTTGCCCTCTGGTTATTCTGGCTGAAGGTTTATCTATCTTGTGAATTTTCTTAAATACCCAGCTCCTGGTTTTGTTGATTCTTTGTATAGTTCTTTCTGTTTCTACTTCGTTGACTTCAAGTCTGAGTTTGATTATTTCCTGCCATCTACTCCTCTTGAGTGTATTTGCTTTTTTTTTTTGTTCTAGAGCTTTCAGGTATGCTGTCAAGCTGCTAGTGTATGTTCTCTCCAGTTTCTTTTTGGAGGCACTCAGAGCTGTGAGTTTTTCTCCAGGCACTGATTTCATTGTGTCGCATAAGTTTGGGTATGTTGTGCCTTCATTTTCATTAAATTCTAAAAAGTCTTTATTTTTTCTTGAGTAGTGCATTGTTCAGCTTCCATATATATGTGACTTTCTGTTGTTTTTGTTGTTATTGAAGACCAGCCTTAGTCCATGGTGATCTGATAGCATACATGGGATTATTTCTCTCTCTCTCTCTCTCTCTCTCTCTCTCTCTCTCTCTCTCTCTCTCTCTTTTTGTATCTGTTCAAGCCTTCTCTTTGGAGTAGGTACCACGATGTGCTGAGAAGGTATATTCTTTTGTTTTAGGATGAAATGTTCTATAGATGTCTGTTAAATCCATTTGGTTCATAACTTCTGTTAGTTAAACTGTGTCTCTGTTTAGTTTCTGTTTCCATGATCTTTCCATTGATGAGAGTGGGGTGTTGAAGTTTCCCACAATTATTGTATGAGGTGCTATGTGTGTTTTGAAGTTTAGTAAAGTTTCTTTTATGAATGTGGGTGCCTTTGCATTTGGAACATAGATATTCAGAATTGAAAGTTCATTTTGGTAGATTTTTTTTGACAAGTATAAAGTGTCCTTCCTTGTCTTTTTTGATAACTTTTACTTGAAAGTGAATTTTGTTCGATATTAGAATGACTACTCCAGCTTGTTTCTTGGGACCATTTGCTTGAAAATTTCTTTCCACCCTTTCACTCTGAAGTAGTGTCTGTCTCTGTCACTGAGGTGTGTTTCCTGTATGCAGCAGAATGCTGGGTCCTCTTTAGGTATCCAGTCTGTTAGTCTATGTCTTTTTATTGGGGAATTGAGTCCATTGATGTTAAGAGATATTGATGAATAGTGATTGTTGCTACCTGTTATTTTTGGTGTTAGAGGTGGAATTATGTTCTTGTGGCCATCTTCTTTTGGGTTTGTTGAAAGAAGATTACTTTCTTGCTTTTTCTAGGGTGTAGTTTCCCTCCATGTGTTGGAGTTTTTCATCTATTATCCTTTGTAGGGCTGCAGTTTTGGAAAGATATTGTGTAAATTTGTTTTTGTTATGGAATATCTTGTCTTCCCCATCTATGGTAATCGAGAGTTTTGCTGGATACAGAAGACTTGGCTGGCATTTGTGTTCTCTTTGGGTCTGTATGACACTGGCCCAGGATTTTCTAGCTTTCATAGTCTCTGTTGAGAACTCTGGTGTAATTCTGCCTTTCTATGTTACTTGACTTTTTTCCCTTACTGCTTTTAATATTCTTTCTTTGTTTTGTACATTTGGTGTTTTGACTAATATGTGACGGGGAGGAATTTCTTTTTTGATCCAATCTATTTGAAGTTCTGTATAGGTTTCTTGTACATTGATGGGCTTCTCTTTCTTTAGGTTAGGGAAGTTTTCTTCTATAATTTTATTGAAGATTTTTACTGGCCCTTTAAGTTGGGAATCTTCAATCTCTTCTATACCTATTGCCCTTATTGTGTCCTGAATTTTCTGGGGTTTGGGTTAGGATCTTTTTGCATTTTCTTTGACTGTTGCGTCAGTGTTTTCCATGGTATCTTCTGCCCCTGAGATTTTCTCTTCTATCTCCTGTATTCTGTTGGTGATGCTTGCATCTATGACTCCTGGTCTCTTTCCTAGGTTTTCTATCTCCAGCGTTGTCTCTCTTTGTGATATCTTTATTGTTTCTATTTCCATTTTTAGATCCTGGATGGTTTTGTTCAATTCCTTCATCATTTTGTCTGTGTTTTCCTGTATCTCTTTAAAGGATTTTTGTGTTTCCAAGGGCTTCTACTTGTTTATCTGTGTTCTCCTGTATTTCTTTAAGGGAGTTATTTATGTCCTTCTTAAAGTCTTCTATCATCATCATGAGATGTGATTTTAAATCCAAATCTTTTATTTTTCTGGTGTGTTGGTGTATCTAGTACTTTCTGTGGTGGGAGAACTGGGTTCTGATTATGCCAAATAGCCTCGGTTTCTGTTGCTTATGTTCTTGAGCTTGCTTCTCATCATCTGGTTATCTCTGGTGTTAGTTGGTTTTGCTGTCTCTGACTGGAGCTTGTCCCTCCTGTGGGCCTATGAATCTATGATCTTAGGAGTGAGAGCACTCCTAGGAGACCAGCTCTCTCTTTGCGGGATTTTGGTCTGGAGGGCTGTGGGACAGCCTTAGCTCTGGGCACAGATGGAAGGATCCTGTCCCAGGTGGCTCTCAAGTCCCTGTGCCCTGCATGCTCCTGGTGGTTCCTCTTTGGACAGTTATTGGAGTGAAAATGGTGGTCTCACCCATGGTCTTAGGAGTGAGAGCACCCCTGGGAGACCAGCTTTCTCTAGGCACAATTTGGGTATGGAGAACTGTGGTACATCCATAGCTCTAGGCACAGATGGAGACAGCATATTCTATTTCTTTTTAATGTATGTGAGTATACTCTTACTGTTTTCAGACACATTGGAATAGGACACTGGATCCAATTACACATGCTTACGAGCCACTATATGGTTGCTGGTGATTCTGCACCTCTGGAAGAGCAGTCAGTCCTCTTAACTGCTGAGTTATCTCTCCAGCTCTATACACTTTGATATTAAGAATAATGGCAAGTCTTTATTTTATTTTTTCCCTCTAACCCTCCTGTGGGTTGTGTTCTGTTGTGTATGACTTCCATTTCTTGCATGCTTCTTGGAATATTTCTAGTGAGAAATTCTGATGGGTGCATTTTCCCTCAATTTTTGTTTCTTTGAATCAGTATTCACTATTTCTGTCTAAAGAAGGGAGCATATTATAGAATGTAGAATTCTCATGGGTGGTGTTTTTTTTCCCTCCCCAACACTAGCTATTACACTTAGCTCTCTCTTTGTGTTTGTATGACTTCCGAGAAATCAGTTTCATAGGTCTCCTGGCTGTTTTATGTGTCAGTATTTACTCTCCAGTTTCTTTGAGGATTTTATCTCCCACCTTTAATTTTGTAGCTTGAGTATTCTATGCCTAGCTAAAGATTTTTGCTATTTACCCCCTGGATCTGTTTTTTACTATCTGATGTTAAGTTTAGGAGATGATAATTGTTTCGATTACTTTTTTGTGGTCTTATTCTTTCTTCATTGTGTTTGCATTTTTGTTATCTATATTATATGATAATATATTTGTTTGAGGCAAGGTCTTTGTGGGCCAGTGTGACCTTGAACTCCTAGTAATTCTCCTGTGTCAACCTGTTTTATTTTACAGATTAAAAATTAATTTTAATTTAATTAATTAATTTATTTATTTATTGTAGAGTAGGCCACACTTGAGTGGAGGTTAGAGCAACTTGTGGGATTTGGTTCTCTCTCTATCCACTGTGTGGACTCTAGGGTTTGACCTCGTGCCTGGCATGTCAGCCGGTGCTTTTACCCTTTGAGACATCTCTTCATCACTAGCAGCTCTTGTATTTGCTCTTTTAATACACTTTTTTTTCAGACTTTGCTTTCCCCACTTCTCACTTTAACTTTCAGATGTGTATGTACAGCTCTCTGCAAGCTGGAGAGTGTTCAGTTATTTCCCGTCTATTCAAAGCACCTTGTTTCTGTTACTGCTTTCAATTTCTAACAGTCATATAAGATTTCTCTCCACTTAATCTGTCCATCTGTTGTTCTATGATGTCTGGTTTACACATGCGAACTTTTTGTGTATAATCTCACAAACTTAAGTTCTGGTAATTCTATTGTCCTGCTTGTATAGTTAGGTTCTTGTTCCTTCTATTCAACTCTTCCTGCCTCCTTTCCCATCTATATCTATATCTATATCTATATCTATATCTATATCTATATCTATATCTATATCTATATCTATATCTATATCTATATCTATCTATATTTATATCTGTATCTATATAATTGAAAAGTGGGTATGCTAAACTGGGTATTTGTGGTAAATTGGACTTTAGTAAGTTAGTGATAAAGCGTCACTATGGAGAAATGTTCCATATTCCTGTGATGAGAGGTGCATTTGTCTGTCTGGCTCTGAGTTTGTAACCTAATTCTTGTTTCTGGTTAGGAGAGGCAGGAGAGCTAGCATGGGTTGAAGCTGGACATCTCCTTTTCCTGTGTGGAAGGCTTGAGATGTGTGAGCTAAGGGTTGGTTGCCATTTTTGGCATAAAGGCAATACTAAGATCCCACACTACTACTCCCACTACAGCAAGATAACCAGAGACACTGATGGGCCACACCACTGCAATGCTACTTTCCCCATTATGGTATTTAGGCTCCTGTCAAATTGGTTCAATGTGCAGTTTCACAGGGAGAAAAGGGTAGTATCTTTCGTTTGCTATTTGGATGGCGATTGAGCAATTGCTCTCATTCTCAAGTTTAACATTCTCCATCTGTCGCTTTCATCACACCTTTTGGAGAAATGAATTGCATCTCTACTCAGGTTCTGTGAGTGTTGGGGACAGGTACGTATGGAGAGTAATGGTTTTCTGCTTGGAGCAGGATATACACAAAAAGAATGTATAAAATGCATCTAACAGATATTACTTTTCTCCTTTCCTCAGGAATATTGCTTTAGCTTTTATGACCATTCTAGAGCCTACAAATATAGACTAAAGATTTTTTTTTTATTAACTTGAGTATTTCTTATATACATTTCGAGTGTTATTCCCTTTCCCGGTTTCTGGGCAAACATCCCCCTCCCCCCTCCCCTTCCTTATGGGTGTTCCCCTCCCCACCCTCCCCCCATTGCCGCCCTCCCCCCAACAATCTAGTTCACTGGGGGTTCAGTCTTAGCAGGACCCAGGGCTTCCCCTTCCACTGGTGCTCTTACTAGGCTATTCATTGCTACCTATGAGGTCAGAGTCCAGGGTCAGTCCATGTATAGTCTTTAGGTAGTGGCTTAGTCCGTGGAAGCTCTGGTTGCTTGGCATTGTTGTGCATATGGGGTCGCGAGCACCTTCAAGCTCTTCCAGTTCTTTCTCTGATTCCTTCAACGGGGGTCCTATTCTCAGTTCAGTGGTTTGCTGCTGGCATTCGCCTCTGTATTTGCTGTATTCTGGCTGTGTCTCTCAGGAGCGATCTACATCCGGCTCCTGTCGGTCTGCACTTCTTTGCTTCATCCATCTTGTCTAATTGGGTGGCTGTATATGTATGGGCCACATGTGGGGCCGGCTCTGAATGGGTGTTCCGTCAGTCTCTGTTTTAATCTTTGCCTCTCTATTCCCTGTCAAGGGTATTCTTGTTCCCCTTTTAAAGAAGGAGTGAAGCATTCACATTTTGATCATCCGTCTTGAGTTTCATTTGTTCTAGGCATCTAGGGTAATTCAAGCATTTGGGCAAATAGCCACTTATCAATGAGTGCATACCATGTATGTCTTTCTGTGATTGGGTTAGCTCACTCAGGATGATATTTTCCAGTTCCAACCATTTGCCTACGAATTTCATAAAGTCATTGTTTTTGATAGCTGAGTAATATTCCATTGTGTAGATGTACCACATTTTCTGTATTCATTCCTCTGTTGAAGGGAATCTGGGTTCTTTCCAGCTTCTGGCTTTATAAATAAGGCTGCAATGAACATAGTGGAGCACGTGTCTTTTTTATATGTTGGGGCATCTTTTGGGTATATGCCCAAGAGAGGTATAGCTGGATCCTCAGGCAGTTCAATGTCCAATTTTCTGAGGAACCTCCAGACTGATTTCCTGAATGGTTGTACCAGTGTGCAATCCCACCAACAATGGAGGAGTGTTCCTCTTTCTCTGCATCCTCGCCAGCATCTGCTGTCAGCTGAGTTTTTGATCTTAGCCATTCTCACTGGTGTTAGGTGAAATCTCAGGGTTCTTTTGATTTGCATTTCCCTTATGACTAAAGATATTGAACATTTCTTTAGGTGTTTCTCAGCCATTCGGCATTCCTCAGCTGTGAATTCTTTGTTTAGCTCTGAACCCCATTTTTTAATAGGGTTATTTGTCTCCCTGCGGTCTAACTTCTTGAGTTCGTTGTATATTTTGGATATAAGGCCTCTATCTGTTGTAGGATTGGTAAAGATCTTTTCCCAATCTGTTGGTTGCCGTTTTGTCCTAACCACAGTGTCTTTGCCTTACAGAAGCTTTGCAGTTTTATGAGATCCCATTTGTTGATTCTTGATCTTAGAGCATAAGCCATTGGTGTTTTGTTCAGGAAATTTTTTCTAGTGCCCATGTGTTCCAGATGCTTCCCTAGTTTTTCTTCTACTAGTTTGAGTGTGTCTGGTTTGATGTGGAGGTCCTTGATCCACTTGGACTTAAGCTTTGTATAGGGTGATAAGCATGGATCGATCTGAATTCTTCTACATGTTGACCTCAGCTGAACCAGCACCATTTGCTGAAAATGCTATCTTTTTTCCATTGGATGGTTTTGGCTCCTTTGTCAAAAATCAAGTGACCATAGGTGTGTGGGTTCATTTCTGGGTCTTCAATTCTATTCCATTGGTCTATCTGTCTGTCTCTGTACCAATACCATGCAGTTTTTATCACTATTGCTCTGTAATACTGCTTGAGTTAAGGGATAGTGATTCCCCCTGAAGACCTTTTATTGTTGAGGATAGTTTTAGCTATCCTGGGTGTTTTGTTATTCCAGATGAATTTGCAAATTGTTCTGTCTAACTCTTTGAAGAATTGGATTGGTATTTTGATGGGGATTGCATTGAATCTGTAGATCGCTTTTGGTAAAATGGCCATTTTTACTATATTAATCCTGCCAATCCATGAGCATGGGAGATCTTTCCATCTTCTGAGGTCTTCTTCAATTTCTTTCTTCAGAGTCTTGAAGTTCTTATTGTACAAATCTTTTACTTGCTTGGTTAAAGTCACACCGAGGTACTTTATATTATTTGGGTCTATTATGAAGGGTGTCGTTTCCCTAATTTCTTTCTCCGCTTGTTTCTCTTTTGTGTAGAGAAAGGCTACTGATTTCTTTGAGTTAATTTTATACCTAGACACTTTGCTGAAGTTGTTTATCCACTTTAGCAGTTCTCTGGTGGAACTTTTGGGATCACTTAAATATACTATCATGTCATCTGCAAATAGTGATATTTTGACTTCTTCTTTTCCGATCCGTATCCCCTTGACCTCCTTTTGTTGTCTGATTGCTCTGGCTAGAACTTCAAGAACTATATTGAATAAGTAGGGAGAGAGTGGGCAGCCTTGTCTAGTCCCTGATTTTAGTGGGATTGCTTCAAGTTTCTCTCTATTTAGTTTAATGTTAGCAACTGGTTTGCTGTATATGGCTTTTACTATGTTTAGGTATGGGCCTTGAATTCCTATTCTTTCCAGGAGTTTTATCATGAAGGGGTGTTGATTTTGTCAAATGCTTTCTCAGCATCTAATGAAATGATCATGTGGTTTTGTTCTTTCAGTTTGTTTATATAATGGATCACGTTGATGGTTTTCTGTATATTAAACCATCCCTGCATGCCTGGGATGAAGCCTACTTGATCATGGTGGATGATTGTTTTGATGTGCTTTTGGATTCGGTTTGCCAGAATTTTATTGAGTATTTTTGCGTCGATATTCATAAGGGAAATTGGTCTGAAGTTCTCTTTCTTTGTTGGGTCTTTGTGTGGTTTAGGTATAAGAGTAATTGTGGCTTCATAGAAGGAATTTGTTAGTGCTCCATCTGTTTCAATTTTGTGGAATAGTTTGGATGATATTGTTATGAGGTCTTCTATGAAGGTTTGATAGAATTCTGCACTAAACCCGTCTGGACCTGGACTCTTTTTGGTTGGGAGACCTTTAATGACTGCTTCTATTTCCTTAGGAGTTATGGGGTTGTTTAACTGGTTTATCTGTTCCTGATTAACTTCGGTACCTGGTATCTGTCTAGGAAATTGTCCATTTCTTGCAGATTTTCAAGTTTTGTTGAATAAAGGCTTTTATAGTAAGATCTGATGATTTTTTGAATTTCCTCTGAATCTGTAGTTATGTCTCTCTTTTCATTTCTGATTTTGTTAATTTGGACACACTCTCTGTGTCCTCTCGTTAGTCTGGCTAAGGGTTTATCTATCTTGTTGATTTTCTCAAAGAACCAACTTTTGGTTCTGTTGATTCTTTCTATGGTCCTTTTTGTTTCTACTTGGTTGATTTCAGCTCTGAGTTTATTTCCTGCCTTCTACTCCTCCTGGGTGTATTTGCTTCTTTTTGTTCTAGAGCTTTTAGGTGTGCTGTCAAGCTCCTGACATATGCTCTTTCCTGTTTCTTTCTGCAGGCACTTAGCGCTATGAATTTTCCTCTTAGCACAGCTTTCATTGTGTCCCATAAGTTTGGGTATGTTGTACCTTCATTTTCATTAAATTCTAAAAAGTTTTTAATTTCTTTCTTTATTTCTTCCTTGACCAGGTTATTATTGAGTAGAGCATTGTTCAATTTCCACGTATATGTGGGCATTCTTCCCTTATTGTTATTGAAGACCAGTTTTATGCTGTGGTGGTCTTATAGCACGCATGGGATTATTTCTATCTTTCTCTCCCTTTGAGGCCCGTTTTTTGACCAATTATATGGTCAATTTTGGAGAAAGTGCCATGAGGAGCTGAGAAGAAGTTATATCCTTTTGCTTTAGGATAGAATGTTCTATAAATATCCGTTAAGTCCATTTGGCTCATGACTTCTCTTAGTCTGTCGACATCACTGTTTAATTTCTGTTTCCACGATCTGTCCACTGATGAGAGTGGGGTGTTGAAATTTCCCACTATTATTGTGTGAGGTGCAATGTGTGTTTTGAGCTTTAGTAAGGTTTCTTTTACGTATGTAGGTGCCCTTTTATTTGGGGCATAGATATTTAGGATTGAGAGTTCATCTTGGTGGATTTTCACTTTGATGAATATGAAGTGTCCTTCCTTATCTTTTTTGATGACTTTTAGTTGAAAATTGATTTTATTTGATATTAGAATGGCTACTCCAGCTTGCTTCTTCTGACCATTTGCTTGGAAATTTGTTTTCCAGCCTTTCACTCTGAGGTAGTGTCTGTCTTTGTCTCTGAGGTGTGTTTCCTGTAGGCAGCAGCATGCAGGGTCCTCGTTGCATATCCAGTTTGTTAATCTATGTCTTTTTATTGGGGAGTTGAGGCCATTGATGTTGAGAGATATTAAGTAATAGTGATTATTGCTTTCTGTTATATTCATATTTGGATGTGAGGTTATGTTTGTGTGCTTTTCTTCTCTTTGTTTTGTTGCCAAGACGATTAGTTTCTTGCTTCTTCTGGGGTATAGCTTGCCTCCTTATGTTGGGCTTTACCATTTATTATCCTTTGTAGTGCTGGATTTGTAGAAAGATATTGTGTAAATTTGGTTTTGTCATGGAATATCTTGGTTTCTCCATCTATGTTAATTGAGAGTTTTGCAGGATACAGTAACCTGGGCTGGCATTTGTGTTCTCTTAGGGTCTGTATGACATCAGGGGTCCTGCCGCACCTGGGCCCTCCCCCACGGGAACCCAGAGGCCGTATACAGTTTCCTCTTGGGCCAGGGATGTGGGCAGGGGTGGGCAGTGTTGGTGGTCTCTTCCGCTCTGCAGCCTCAGGAGTGCCCACCTGACCAGGTGGTGGGGTCTCTCTCCCACAGGGTCTGGAGCAGAGAGCTGCTGCGGGCTGGGATCCGTGGGTGTGGGACTCCCGGTAAACACAGGAGGTGCCCAGTCCTAGAGGAATTCTGCCACTGTGTGTCCCGAGTTCACCAGGCAGGTCTCTTGCAGCAGAAAAGTTGGTCTTACCTGTGGTCCCGAGGCTCAAGTCCGCTCACGGGGTGCTGCCCATGAGCTCTCTGCGGCAGCAGCAACCAGGAAGATCTAGGCTGAAGAATTTTATCTTACATACTTGATGGCTACAAATTCTTTGTTCACATGAGGATTTCATAAAGAAAGAAGACCTCTGTGATTGGCTCTGTGGGGCAAATGTTTTACTTTATCCCCTGACACATCTATTTTAAAAGATTCTTTTCTTTAACATCTGCATCTATTTCCTAGTCTTGATATCTTCGCAGTGAGAATGAATCAGCAAGTTATCTCTCCTCCTCACTTCTTGTTTTGTAGTTAAGCCAGGTCTCTGTCTCACGTCTCTGTGATATCTCTAGAATCTTTTGGGAGGAGAACATACTGCTGCTTACATCAAATAGCAAGGAATGTACGTTATCATCAAGGAAGTAGTAATTATTAACCTGAGAGGGAATGCAGTTCGTTCAGACAATTAGAGCTGGGCATGGAAAACCTTTAGGCTTAAAATCTCCCCAACTTTCCCATCCACTGTGGTTCTTATGTTAAAGCACATTTGCTATGATTTGTTTATGGTTTGAATGGCTAAAGTTTCCTACATTTCCTACTCATATTTGTTACTATAACACAGTTTTTGAGAGTAGTTACAAGGCAGAGTGTCCCTTGCTGTATTATATTGGCAAATCTAACACACACACACACACACACACACACACACTTTGACTATACTGTTCTAAAACACATCATTCCTATTGACATTGAATACATTGTAGATTCCTTGGTACAAATGTAGTTGAAGTTGAATATGGAACCCTTCGTCCTATGTAGTATATTTCAAACCATTGTACATAGTAGAGATTTCCACCAACATAGGCAATGAACTGATAACTGTGAAGATTTCAAATATCCTGTTAATGCTTCTGTACATTAATTAGTACAGTGCTTCTGTAGAGTTTCCTTCCATTTTGGTGTGGGAAAGGCTTTTGTATAATTTGATAGATTTCCATGTGACCTTGCAGTCTTCATGCTCAGAGAATTTTGAGGTCTTTGCTGATAATTCTTACTTTTCCTGGAACCTTGTAATGTCCATGGAATTTTCCCGACTAACTGTTGTGTTTCCAAGGAGCAGATTTTCCAAGAAAGTTGTTAATCACTGGGAAAAACACAATTGTTTGGTAAATGGCAAGTGAAGAGCAGAATTATGTCAAGGGCTTTCCCTTTCCCATCTGCTGAGTCCATGACCGTTCATGTCTTGTGATTTTAGTCTGTGTAGTCTGCCCTCCTATTCCCTAAGGAGTGGGTGGCATTTATTTCACTCTCTTTCTCAACTTGGAAATTCTTTTATTGTTCTTTGCAGATGGAACATGAATAATGACTCACTTTGCCAGCCAATTCATCTAGATTAAAACCCAGTACTCATCAGCAGGCTGCTGGGAGGCTAGGCCCTCAGCTGTGTGTCACTCAGAGCAAGCTCCAGAGAGAACTTGACGAAAATGACAATAAATAAATAAGGTTGGCACTTAAAACAAAACAAAACAAAACAAAACAAAACAAAACTATGAACTCTTCTAGAACTAGAAAAGGAAGGATGCTCAATATATCCAACATTTAAAGTATGGTATCTTATTTAATAACCTGTTTCAGAAAAAGAAAACAGGTAAATTCAGGCTAAGGTTAAAATCCTCTTGTTTCATGCAGCTTCATTGAACTGTGAAATAGTAAACTACATTGGAATATTATATTTTATATCGCATTGTTCAATCATGAGCAGACTGCATAAGATCAATGGGATTGGTGACTATGTATCAATAATGCTTAGTCTCTCTGTCTTGCTCATATTGATGTATGATTTCCTTGATGTTTATAAAAGTTAATTTTTTTCAATGTGCAATTGCATTCAAATGGACAAGGCCTAAAATAGTGTCTTGTACTGAGGGGTTTCTTGAAGTCATTATAGTAACGGTAGTGCCCCGAATCAAGTATAATGGATAGTCGTTGGTGTGTTCTTCCCTTACACCCTGGGATACATAAGATATGCAGACAAGATTGGTGAAAACCACCTGCCTATGATGCTACATGCTTTTTTCACCTCATCACAACTGAGCAAATCAAATGACCTCAACTCATTGATGCGAAAGAGACTGAGGAACTCTGTCAGTAAACACTGAGGGAAGATACATATTAGATTGTAGGTGAGTAATTAATAATATTCTTTAAGTACCACTTATTAAGATATTACTATTTATTAAATACTATTAAGTGATATGAAATATGTATTGGTAAACAATAGAGAAGAATTACATGAAGAAGCAACTTGCTTCTGGCTAACCTTCCAGTGTCAGGACAAGTCTGACCTGAAAATGTTACCTCTTCCTACACCACTTTAAAGGACTGTGCTGTGTGAGGGAAGGACATGAAGGCCCGGCCAGGTCCAGCTAGGAAGTCTTGTTTACATGAATGTGTATGATATATTTCCTAGCCAGCATTTTATACACTTGATAAATTGCCCTAAGACAAATCACACAATTTTAAGTTCATGTTCAGGCAGCATCCTGTGTCCTCTTGCCTACTAGTATTCTTCTGGTTTGTAATCTCGTCTTTCCTTATGTGACTTTTATTGTCTTAATTTCCTTGTCATCTTTTGTTTGAAACATCCCTCATTTTTGATGGTTTTATGAGTAGAATCAATCTAGGACTTTTTTCGGTGGCTTATATTTTTCATATTTTTTTGACATTTCTATCGAATACATTTGTAGGTTATTACTTTTATATGGTTGTAATATGTGATTATTTATTTATTCTGTGTAGTTTAGCCTAATTTCAAACACTTTCCTAAGAACCAGATTCTTTTCTTAAGCAAATGGTTATTAGCTATCTTGGTCTTTGCTGCTTTGAAGGCCATTGCCCATTTGCAATTATAAAATTTAATAAAAGTTGTCTTCTATAAAATGCAAGGAAATTGCTGGGTGGTGGTGGTGCATGCATTTAATCGTTGTACTTGGGAGCCAGAGGCAGGCAAATCTCTAAATTTGAGGTCAGCCAGCCAGGGCTTCATAGAGAAACCCTGTCTCAAAAAACATAAAAATAAACCAACCAACCAACCAACAAACAAAAAATAAAGTGCAAGAAAATCATGCATCGATCTGAACAAGACGAGACTAAGCCTATTCTAAATACACAGTCACCCATTCTCCTCATGCTCCCTTCGCACAGTAAATCAGTGCCTTGTAAAGTATGATATGGAAGGACAGCGGGTTAGTGACAACCAGCATCAGCGCCTGCCTTATCTGCCTACCTGGGGCTCTGCTCTTTTGCAGAGGACTTGGCTGGCATCTCCACATTGTGTTGAAAGTCTGGAGAACTCTGGTCCCTCACATTTCCTTTCTTTAACCTGTGGGCTTCTTAGGCTTGCTCTTGTTCAGGTGTGGACAGGAGAAACGTGCAAGCTGTCCTAAACCTAATGTTGGAACACCGTCATTGCTGCTTTTATCCACTGTCTATGTCACCATCAGTATCTGAAGTCATAGGTTTTATACCTCCCATGGTGGGGAGAGATGTAAAGTTATGTGACTAAGGGTTTAGGTAGAGGGGACACCTGGAAGCCATCATGTCCAAATGTTACGGTGGCACATGCTTGTTTTCCTTTTCTTTTTTCTTAAGCGTCATAATGCCAGGTTCTCAGACTGAATTTTAGTGTTTTCATTGCTGTGTTGTTTTCCTTCTCAATGCATACATTAGTTTCTTAGGTTTCCAAAAAGTGCTCACTGTAGGTTAAGTTTCATTCCTGGAGCCTGACTGTCTAACCTCTTGGTGCTGGTACAGGCCTGCTCTCCCGGATGAAAGCAGGCTGGAAGCTTTGCTTGTCTAAACTAGCTTTCAGCCTGTGCCAGCAGTCTCACCTTTGCTGGCACATGGAAACGGCACCTCTGTCATCTAGTGCGTACACTTCTCCGTTGCATGTTTGTCTTTGTCTAAAAATTGCCATTTCAAAAGGAAACAGGAACGGGACCACTCTAATGACTTCATTTTAACTTGATTACCTCTGTGTAATCACTGCTTCCAAGAGAACTCCTAGGGTTTTTAGGGTGCCAGAGGTGAGGATCTCAAACAGAGCAGATACAGCTCAGCACAGAGTGGCCGTTGTTATGTTCAAAGGGTTTCTAGGTCCTGATGTTCTCATCAGTTTGCTGATGCCATGTAAACCCACTCAAATTCAATGGTCTAAAAGTTGTAGTTGTGCTTCTCTCTGCAAATGAGAAGGTTATCTGAGTCCATTCTAGACAGAATGTGATGTAATGGAGACTAGTAGAGACACAGAAGGCAGGTGCAAACCTGAGATAGGACCCTTAAGTGTTTGGCTTTGAACAGGTAAGTGTAGGTGTTCATTTTTCATTCTTTTGGACAGTGGAGTCTTTGGTCAAACCCACAGCTCAGTGAAAGAACTCCTATTAGGTCTGTATTGATATCCATATCCCATGCGAATGCCTCTGGTTTGAGCTGCTTCCTAGGACCCTATTTATATTCAAAGGGGGCCTAGATGTGGCCCTTCCCATCATGGATGCAGCACTTTGGAGAGCAGAGCAGGGCCTGCACTCTACCTGGACAGCACAGTAGATCTGGCTCTCGAGGTGTGGCCATGCCACTGAGGACACAGAAGCAGGAGAGACAGCCCTACTCCATGCTGGCTGCAGTGCGGGCTGAGCTACCTCAGGCAGTGCTGGAAAGTTTGTCCTGGTGGCACAGGCATTGAAGAGCTGGTGGGCTAACCAAGTCAGTTACTACCCAAGCCCAAATCCAGTGCTATCAGTTGACTTATCCGACATGTTTCCCATCTGTGAACTGCTGGAGCACATGAAGGGGCCAGTTTTATTGATTCAAAGGTGTAGGATCTCCCTGACACAGGGCAACAACAGGATGTTTGAGAGAAGTCCCAGTGAGGATCCTGTACTGCTGGCATAGCAGAAGCCAGAGACCTTGAGCCACACCAATGACTCATTGCAAGATGTGTAGGGGATACTGTGGGACACACTGTGACACTTCAGCTTTCATTACGAGATGCTTTTTCTGTTTCGGTCCTTTGTTTTTTTTTCCTTTGGTTGTTTTTGTTTGTTTGTTGTATGTTTTATTTTGTTTTACTTATTTATTTTTATTTTCTTTGGGAGGGTGCAGGTCAAAGGCAGAGGGTTGCACAAAAGGTTGGGATACATGACATGGAATCCACAGAGAATCAATAAAATGCTTTTTACATAAACTCCCCTACTTAGTAGAATTATAGTCACATAGCAAAGTCATTGGTGTGATAGGTGGGGATGAAAAACTTGAATAATAGTTCTGTTATCTACCACAGTCCAATGGACACTGCCTGGTTTTTATGGAATATATTGGAGACATCTATGAAAGGATTTTGTCTATAATGTATACACATCTAAATTTACTAGAGAGACAGAAGTGTTTCCCAAGTAGTGATGTCAATATCAATGTGGTCCTTAAATTTTCTATTCCTGATAGGTTTAAAGACAGTTTCTTTTTTGTTTCATTTTTGATCATTACTTTAGATGTACATATATGTGGGCAATTTGTGGTTTTCTTTTGGTTTGTTTGTTTATTACTTAGACAGTATATCACTGTGTAGCTTTGTCGGACCTGTACCTTACTTATAGACCAGTATGGACTCAAACTAATGGACACCCATTTGTTTCTGCCTACCAAGTGCTGGGATTATAAAGGCATGTGCCTCTGTACTCATTCAAAACAACTGCATGTAGTATGTATGTATGTATGTATGTATGTATGTATGTATGTATATATGTATGTATTTATGTATCTGCATGTGTGTGAGCACATGTATACTATGGGCATGTGTGTGGTGATCAGGAGACAGTGTGTGTTAGTCAGTTCTCTTCTTTAGTGGGTCCTAGGGAGCAAACTCAGGTAATCAGGTTTTATGGCAAGTGATTTTATTTGCTGAGCTGTCCCTGCCCTCTCTGATAATTTTATATTGATTTATTCTTTACTGACTCATTGGAATCTTTTTCTATTCTGAACAAATCATTTTTTATTAGTGCTACAAACACTTTCCCTCCTTTTGGCTTTTTAATTTTGTGGATTTTTGAGAGTCTTTGTATCTTGAGACATTCTGTTTTGAAAGCACAAAACATATTCTTCTATATACTTTTCCAAACTTTCATCTTTTATTGGAATACTGAAAAAAGTTGTAGAGTGATAATCAATTTAATGAGCACATTTTCAAAATAATTCCTTATTAATTTTCCACTTATTTGTAAACCCAGCTGTCAGGTGTTTATAGGTATATATATATCCTTTTCTGCTATCAAGTTCCCTGGGATATTTTTATCCTAAGCTATCTTAGTTGTTAAAACATGATACTCTTACAGCAATAGGGGAAAGGCAAGAATATGACGTTTATTGTAGTTTGTAACTATTGACAATAAAATATTTAAGAAGTTATATTGACTGATTTTTCTTGTTTAATAGTGTAATGGGATTTTAGGACCTTATTTTAGTATAAATATTATGGTTAGGTTTTATAATTTTTATTAATACACTAGCTTATTTTCATTTGTAATTTATCTAATGGTTATTTGAGGATGAACTGTTATATTTCTTATATAGCTCCTATACCAAATAATCAAATCTTCAATTAAAAATAAATTAAACCAAATTTTATAGCTTTCTCTTTAGAAGTCTTAAAGTTCGTTTGTTAAATTTATTTCTAAGGAGCTTCTTGTCTTTATTATTATTATTGTAAATGATGGTATTTTATATTTATGATTTACTGGGATGTACTTTTCATGAAAGTCAAAATTGCTTGTAAATATTCACAACAAACTACCCAACTCATGTGTATCACCTGGGATATAGCCTCATGCCCCCAGTTCCCCCTCATGTAGCTCATGCTCTTCCTGCTCACATGCTGCCTGTGCCCCTCCCCCCAGTCTCTCCCATCCTCCCATGCCCCTTGCCCCCTTTGTGGTTGATTCCCTTTCACTACCCTTTGACCCTGTACACCACTGATCTATTTTCTGTTTCTGCAGTTTCTCTACTCTAAAATGCCATACCAAGGCTGGGCATGGTGGCATATGCTTTAATCCCAGCACTTTTGAGACATAAGCAGGTGAATCTTTATGAGTTTAAGGCTGGTTTGGTCTGCATAGTGAATTCCAGGACAGTCAGGGCTCTGTAGAGAGACATTTGTTTCAAAAAATTAAATAAATAGAATGCCATATTAATAAGATCATGGATTTATAAGCTGTCTTGTTTCTGTAGAGAAGCAATGACATTGCAATTCTTTCATGTTCTTCTGTTTTATTGTTGAAAAGATTTGTTTTGTTAGTGTTCAGTCTGATTGCCTAGTATTTAGGCAAATTAAGTTCTTCTGTTATGGTATCAGTCTTGTCTGAAGATCATAGATCTTTTAGAATAAACGAAAGGTGTTTGTTAAGAAGAGGAGACAGACCAAATTGCATACACATATGTAGCTGATGTGTAGATTGGTCATCATGTAGGTCCCATACAACTGGACGCGGGGGCTATTCCAAAAACTGTTACTTGTCCATGGAATAAGTTCTTCTAGTGCCTGCCTAGCACTGCAGAGACTTGACTTGCCAGGATTGGGGGACACAAGGAGGACTTCGCCATCTCAGAGGAGAAGGGGAAGGCCATCAGAGGAAGGATTGTAAGAGGGTTGACCAGGAGGAGGCCAGCAAGCAGGATGTAAAGTGAATAAATTAAAAAGAGTGGCAGATGCTGAGTTTCATAGGTCATATTTTAGTGAAGAGTTGATGTGGAGGGACTTGGACTACAGTGCCAAAGACTCACAGGGTAATTCCAAATGTACCCCGTGAGAGGGAAGCCAGAGATCTGGGAGAAGGAGCAAGGGGCTGTAGGTCAAGCTGTGTAGAAAGGAGAAAATAATATTGAAACTAGAGTTTTGTTTGGTGAAGGACTTAGGATAAAGTCTACTGGGAGCTAAAGCAGATTGTCGTAGTTCTAATTGCCCTACGTTTACATTTGGTATGATTTTTGATGTATTAGTTGAATGTTAAAGAAGATCCTGGGCGTCTCTGTTTGCCCTCTCCATGTGTGGCATGTTGCCTCGAAGACAGTGAGCTCCTCATTGTATATGTGCCTGTGTGCTTCCCACCCGACTCCTTCCTTTCGCAGCTTCATTGATCCTTCTCAGCATATCGCCTAGAAAATTCTCCATGAATATTTGCCTCACTACTGAGCAGGTAGATGTTCTCCAACATCTCCAATCACTTTGTTCATGTGTCTCACATAAACTTTGGGACATAGTTTCCAACCGTCTGTGAGTAGGTCATGTTGACTGTTCATATTTCTCACAGAAGCTTTGGGAGATACTTTCCAACTGTCTGTGAGTAGGTCACTCCGACTGTCGCTCACGAGCCTCTCCTGTAGACCGGCTTTGTCACATCCACTTTCAAATGGTGGCTGATCTGCTGCTGCAGAAAGTAATTCTAGGTCTTCGCTTCAGTTCAGCTCTTTACTCCCCCTTTGACGAGCTCCCGGCAAAGCTCTCTGACAGTTCTTAGGACTGACCCTCTCCTGTTTCCGTGGTTGGATGATGGTGCTGGTTTTGTTTTCCTTCAGTTGTTTACACACAGCAGGTAATTCCATGCCACGTCAGAGTAGTGACTTGCAGTTTAGGCCACTGTTTTAATCTCTGTTTGTATTGTCTAGTGTTTGAGTAGTTTACCAGAGAAGATAAGTGAGAGTCAAGCATTCCAGTGACATTTTTACTTTTTCTAGGTTTTCACAGTATTTGATTATGAAAGTCTACCATAAGGGCTAAAAGTACAACTCTAGTATTACCAGTAATGTTGTTTCCCATATTACTAGTTTTTTTGTCCTAATTATCTGTATCTTCGCATTAAAATTAAAAATATCTCTGCGTTGCTGAATTAACAGCTATGGATGGGATTGCCATTCACAATGTATATTGGCTGTGCAGGCTTGCCAAGGTTCGGAATAATCTGCGAAGTTTGTTTTTTTTTTATGACAGGTCTTTGAAGGCCTTTGCAAACGCGCTCTGTGTTAACCTATTTAAAATCTCCTCCCCAGAAGAAACCTCGTGCTTATTTATCTGCATCATTTGTGCTCTTATTTCTTACAGAGTGGGGGCTGTTTCTGTCTCAGCCTCATATGGACACAGTCAGAGGTTGTTTACCCAGAAGATGATCTGATATAATGTAAGAACAAAGCTTCTTGGATAACTGTCTCATGCAACTCGAAGGAACATTGCATAATTCAAGCAATGTTAATGTATGCGAAATGCTTCGGGTTTGATTTTGAGATGATAAATTGAATGCAGGTGTTCATTGTTTACCTAATTGTAAACTGGTCTATTTTGTTAATACTTGAATATTGTTCACATGCTTCTCCAGCGATAGAGTGAGAAACCTGTGCATGCTTGCCTTTGATTAAACTTTCCTTTAATGTATATATTGTTCTCTGTTGGGCAGACTTCCCTGGCTGTCCTATTGCAATGCTAATTCGAATGTTGTCATGGATGGAAGGATAGAAACATTTATAATCAGATTATTTGTAGTCATGAACCATTACATCATTTCCATAAAACAATAGTTTCCAACCTTTTGAGGGGGTATAAAACCTCAGAAAATTAAGGAATCCTTCCTTTCCCAGAAAAATAATCACATTATACACAATACATTTTCCCAAAGATTTGAGTCCATGTTAGTCATATTCCTTTACTTTATGTTAAAAACTCTGCTACAATTGCATGGCACTTTTAGGAATGTGAGTGGAAGCCATCTTTATGGACAATTTGGAATGTAGATGCAGCCAACGTGCATTCGTTTTCTGTTTATAGGGACTGATAACAGGCTGGACATTTATCTAATTTTGCTCACCACTTAAACATCATTCAGGAGAACATAGATGAATTCAACCTGCCATAAGTGCTTAAGATCAAGAATAAGAAGACTGCCAATGACAAAAGGAAGTTAGCTGGAGAGCAGGTGAACTAGTAACAGGTAACATAAAAGGACAAGATTCCCAGCAAACGGCAGTAGGCAAAGAGCTCTTTAAGTTTAAGAGCTGAGGAAAGAGAGAGAAAAGTACATGTTTATTAAAAGGGATGTAAAAAGAAGTCAGCCGTGGGAGGCGTGTGACGAGGAGAACGTGGCTGTAGTGGAGGGCTGAGGGGCTCTCCAGTGCCAGGCAGACGCTCTGCACACTGACGCTGCCCTCCCAGCAGCTAGCATCTTAGTGGCTTCTCATTTCTGTCTTCGGTTTTGTTTGTTTGTCTGTCCAGTTAACATGGAAGTCCTGAACATACTGGCCTCAGACGTCTTTACAAACATCTCTACACAGTCTCTCCATAGGACGTTCTTGGAGGATGTTTTGGGAACATGGGTCAATTAAGAAAGAAGATTGCCCAGCATACATGGGCTGGGGTGGATGACTGAGAGGTCATGAATGTCCCTGAGATGGCACAGTGTTCTGACAAGAATCCCTATGGAATTGGCAGGAAGCACAGTGGTCCCTGTTGTAATGACTGGAAGTTTCCGACGGTGACTTTTTCCTGAGTCTTATAGCTTGGGAATAGGTGTGAGTCAGCAGCCAAGTGCGCAGTGTCAAAAGAGTTCTATGCATATAGAACGCTAACCACATAAAACAAAAGACAAGCTTTAATTACAGGGAAAACAAGCTTATTCAGGACAGCAACTTTAGCATTCATTGTGTGTTTCATCTGTGAGAAAAGTTTGCATAGTCGATGATGTAAATCATCATGTATTGGTAATAACAAAACTACAATATGGAAATGGTGGGAAATGAAAAGCACGGGTATATACTGTGGTGGGAAAAAAGAAATACTGTCTTTTTTTTTCTCCAAAAGGTAGTAAATAGAATAGAAAAACCAAAAGGCCACATGACCGGTATACTAGTTAGAAATACTTCCTTACTTTTGTATCATTGCCATGAACCCTTCTGGGCAGAGTCTCGTTCTCAATTTTGTGTTTGTCTGTCTGATTTGCACTGGGCAAAGGAATCTTGCTGGATGTAACAGGCTGACAAGGTGCCAGCACTCTCGGGTTTGTCGTCCTGTGCTGCTGTTGCCACAGTAAGAAGACACTTGCTCTGCCTCCAGTCTAAGTCACGGAGTAAACAGATGAGTCAGACCCTGTAGCTGTACAGCTAGAAGGATGGTACCTCTGCCACCCTAAGCTGTGCGATGAGTCAGTTTATTACAGCTGATCACCGATTTCCTGCATATTTGGTAGTGGGCAAAGGTTGACAGTTACACAGAGAAATAAATACTACATTAATGTTTACAGTCAGTGACGATTGCCTGCTTGGAAGCAGGGGAGACAAAGTAAGGTATAGGGAAATGGGGAGATTGTTATCCTCTCAAACATCGCAGAGATTTCTTTTAAAACAAGGTTTTACAATGTCCCCCGGGCTGGCTAATGTACCCTGTATAGATGAGGTTGGCCTCAAACTTAGAGGTCTGCCTGCCTCTGCCTCCTGAGTGCTGGTACCAAAGGTATGTACATCATGCTTGGCAGATTTTTGGCTCTTCATAGTATGTGCACATGCACATGATGAATGTATAGACTCCCTTTAAAATCACTGATGGCAGTATGGTTAATTTGTGGACTGAGTTTATAAAGAGCATCTAACATTTGGATAATAGCTCAAGGAATCTGGTAATAAATCTCTTCAGGCATTTAATCGTGGTCTACTGGTTGAGGAGGGCAGTCTAAGAAAATGTGATTTTTCTAATAAAAAGGAAATGCAGTTTTCATGGGTCTTCAAGCCTCAGTGAGGTAAAGAGGAGGGTTTAGTGTGGCGTGTGGGAGTAAGAGGGATAACTAATTAGAGGTTCAAGGTGGACATTGCTCTTAGAAGGGGACACTGCAAAGGAGCTAGAGGCAGAAGTGAAGTCTGCAGCGTGATAACAGAAGTTAGTTGTTCATGTGGAGACAATAAGTTCCCAAGTGCCAGGATAGCCGCTGTCTAACGGCCAGGAGGGGAGTAGTCGGTGGGATGGGCGAAGGGGAACTCTTGGGCTTCAGTGGTAAGAACGTGACCCAAAGCTGTCATTACTGCAAACGACCTGAAGGTTCCTCACAATCTGCCCCAGCTCTGGTGACTGAAGAATGCAGCTTTGCTTTTAGACTCTGTCTTTCCTTTGCTCAAATACGCGTCTCATACCTGTGACTTTTCATGTGTTAGTAAAAAGAATCTGCTCATTAATGTTTGCAAAAACAGAAATTCAGATTTTTCATCAATTGCAGGATTCTGAACTCACTTTAAAAGAAAGATTTTATTATAAAATGTCTCCAAACCCTGTTTCTATTATATTAATCTGTATGGTAAGTCCCGATTTGTATAGCCTGTCTTTGCTACTTTGTGCATTCTTCTTTTTCTTGCCCTTTATCTTCCAAGTTTCACCCCTTAACACTAGATAGGAGAGAAAGGATAGAAGAGAGAGAGAGAGAGAGAGAGAGAGAGAGAGAGAGAGAGAGAGAGACCCTGAATCTAATTTCTTTAATTTTGTTTCTTCTTTGACCATGGCTACTAACGAAGTATAGCCAAATTCCCTAATGAACCAACAACCACCCACTCCCACCAACAGCCACCCACCCCACCAACAGCCACCCACCCCACCAACAGCCACCCACCCCACCAACAGCCAGCCATCCCACCTATCAGAACTCCAGCATTTATATACACTGGTAAAAACTCCCAGAATTTCAAATGTTACACCATCGCAGGGACCATTTGTAGGTGGCAAAACTGTTCCTCTGCTGGAACACAAGGCAAATCATAGTCAGGTGCTGTGGACGGTTTGAAGCAGCCCCATATTCCTATACCTGGGATTAAAACAAAAGCACGTTCTTAAAATATTTCTATGTCTTTAGAGAAACTAAAACTCCAAAATTGTCACTTCAAACTTGTCTCCAAGCAAGCGTGGCCTGTGTTTCCTGAATAAGTTTCAAATATACAGATTTGCATTATACTTTTCTGTTTTCCACAGACTTAGCTGTGGCATAGCCAAGAGCAGAGCGCTGGCTGTGTTTCACATCACGACTGAGGCAGGAAGGACCTCATCCTGTGTCTTTCCTCGTCATGCATGTGTGAGCACCTACAAGGCTAGCTGAAGAGTGTTCCTGTTCTCGCGTGACAGTCAGGGAGAGATCAAGGTTGTCATTACTGCGGCTTAATTAGAGGACAGCTCTTCCCTGTACGGACATCTCCTCTGCCACCAGACAATACCATAAAGACACTGAAAGGACAAAGCAGAAGCCTACCAAAATCCATGTAACTTATCAAATGTCGCTCTTGATGCCACAGCATTACACATTCCTAGAAAATCTACCATAGAGCCCATAAAATTAGAAGATTAGATGTGGTTCTTTAGGTGAAATAGAGACTCTGCATATTCAATTATATTCTCTTCCTTAATTTCAGACGCTACTACAGTTAGGACTTTGTAGTGTTCCAGAGGATTAAAATGCTGTTGGAAGTTGTGCTGAATACTGTAGTCATTATTGTGCCTCTTTGTTGTTCCCCTTACACGGTGACTCGGGGGGTAAGGTAGTCATCACAGACACTCATCACACACACGTAAGGACCCGAGTTCAGATATGTAGCATCCACTCACAGCTGCAGTCCTAAGCAGCCTCATGCATAGGTGCGCGTGCATACACACACACACACACACACACACACACACACACACACACACACACACATACACACACACACACACACACACACACACACACACACACACTTGTAAAAGAAGAGGTCCTTGTTCCTCTTACCCTTACAAGACTTTATTTCTATCACATAGTGTTCCTTATCCTCCCCAGTTACTCCTTAAGCTGGAGACCAGAGACCATTGCCTCTGATAGGTCTTCCCTGAAAACCTCACATAAACTCAGGTAATTTTTCCTAATGTGCTTCCTGCAGATATGCTTCCAGCACAGCATTTTGTTGCCAGTTTCTGAAGTCAGGCTCTCCTCTAGGCTAGGGTTGCTCTGAGGTCATGGTGCATGTGTTAGTTACCTTCATGTAGCCGGTACATAATTCAGACCGTCAGCCGAACTATTGCTTAGCAATTTTGATGGTTCCACTTAAAATACAGGCATTTATGTTTTACTGAATCTGACAAGTTTGTGTTTTCCTATACAATGAAAAATGGAACCATCTCTGTGTTCATAAAGATATAAATGTTTTAAGAATGATATATCGATATTCTAAATATTAAAATGAATAATAGCTACGATGTTTTCATGCCTTGTTATAAATAGAAGAAGGGGATCTGGAACTTACAGATATGTTTGTTGAATGAAGAATTTGGATGTGGCAATTCCTCAGCTCTACTTTCAAGTATGAACAACAGAAATGAATATTGTTATGAGCAGGCTCCTGAGACACCCAAGGGAGCCCAGATTTCTAGGGATGTTATAACTTTCCTTGTTGTTTTATTTCATTTTTAGGGTACGGGAAGGATTGATTATTCTACAATACAATCAGAGATAATTGACCAGTTTCCTCATTCTCAGAGTGTTTCCTTTGTGTTTTCTCATTTGTAAAATAAAAGGCTCTTTGTTTTGTTTGACTTTCTTTTTCACCAATTGTATTACAGTTTGTTAATTCTTCCATGTCTGTTTCTTTTTCTCTTTGTCACCAGTGTAGTGATTTTGACTTGGAATTTGGAACAGAGTGCTTGCAGTTGGCCCTAAAATACTGTCACAGGAAAGCAAAACTTGTAGAAGGGACCCCTGACCTCTGGAAGGTAAGAGAAATTCATCCTGTGGGGACTCTTCTGCTGCCTGTGAGTGTGTGTGCTGTACTTGTAAGTTGTAAGAGAAAGGACTCTGAAAGCCAGAGAGTCTCTCTGGTACTTGTGAGCAGCAGCAGGTGAGGATGTTTCTGTTTCTTGGCTTCAAGCAAATCCACATTGGACTCCTTTAGACACATTGTTGAGTGAAGAATTTGTAAATTCTGTGTTTGTAAATGTTATCTTTTTACTTGCTTTCTGTGTGCAGGCTTATGTTTTCTCAGACGGGTTGAAGCTACAGTTCTGTTACCTACTCCAGCAGCGTTTTCTTCAGCCCTGATATTGTAGCCAGTTAAACAAAGTTAAAAACATTAATACTATAGCTCCCACCATGGCGTACCTGGACCTGTTCCTGGTTCCTGTGGCAAGGCCCAAGCCTTTTAATGGCACATGGCTTTCTCTGGTGAAGCCTGTGGTTGCTAGAGAAAAGGCTGTGACATATCCCTCTGTGGCCACCGGTCCAGGCAGGTGCTGTACAACATGCTTCCCTTCTCTTCATCATGGAGAAGTGTGTTGAACTAGAAGAGTCCTGTAGTAGTCCTGTAGTAGTGCTGTAGGCCAAGCCTCCAAAGATTAAAATAGGCATAGCTGCTTAAATGACGATATGTGATGTGTTGAAATCTTGTAATATCTGTGAAATTCTGGAGAGTTCTGAATCATTCCAGCTAACTATAAAGCTTTGGCTGTCCTAGAGTTCATTATGTACTCACAGAGACTTGCCTGCTTCTGCCTCTTGAGTTCTGAGAGTAAAGGCATTTGTCACCTTGCATGACAAGGTGTCTATTCGTGTCTCCTACGAGCTTTCCTGATATGTACTTTGCAAACACTTATGAGTCTGTCTAGTGATGTGTTTGGGATCTTACTTTTGCAGTAAGTCAGGTAAAGAGTTTTTGCTAGTTGCCATCAGAGATTAACTGTGTCTGTTGTCTTTCTATCTCACAAGCCACTAAGATATGGTTGTTACCATTAGTGTGCTACTGATTTTATGGCCACACAAGAATAACTATAATAATGTTAAATCCAGCTCCTGTTCAGGCCACACTGCATACCTGATTCACCTTCCCCTCTCACAAATCACACCAGATACTCCACTGAGACATTGTGAGTCATGGGCTGACACTGATGCCAGAATAGATCACATGGGAAGTGAGTTTGTGTCAAAGGGGCAGTGATGAACATACACTTTGCACTACTCCCCCATCCCTGCCTCCTGCTGTATGAATTGGAGTGTCTGACTGTAGGTTTGTACTGTGAACCTACCCCCTCCCACCAGAAAGATGTAAGAAGAGACTTCCACCATGTAAGCCCACACCAGGCTAGCTACCTCTGATGCTGGCTCCTTGACTTCTCTAAGGCCTAGCCTTGCTATGGTTAACTGTTTATCTACCCATGACATCGATAACTTTCCTAATAAATTCTCCATTCCATAGTAATTTATCTGAGTCCCCCTTGAACCCTTATCTCAACCCTTCAGTAACCATGAGGGTTTTGTCAATTACTAGTTAAGTATTTTCTTAAGGATCTGATCTGTACCTTTGTATAATTCATTTCACTATCCAAACCGAGTCTGAGGGCTTTAGGGGGAAAAGAGTGGAACTCCAAGGTGTTGAAAGCCACCCCCACCCCCGCCCCGCTCCCCATGTCTTCACTTTTGACCCGTTCGAAGATGTGGTTAATTTTCTCCTGTCTCAGCTTTCATCAAGATTGTGAAATACTTAGGTTTGTGGATAAAAGATAAGAACACTTTGCTCTTTATTATTTTACCCCATTTTTAACTTTACTAATTCTTTCTCTCTTTTCCTGTGATATAGTCATTTTATTGTTTGTAGCAACAATAGGATTAGTCTTCCCTTAATGTGTTCTGTGCCATGCTGGGCCTTCTCTCCTGCTCTTACTATCTCCACTGATGAGTCATTTTGCATATTTTATGTGTTAGATTCTCTGTCAGGCAAACATATATTCATGTTCTAAGTGCTGATATCTGTGTCTGAGATAGTTGGGAAGTGAGTCTGAAGATCCAATCACATTCTGGTAAGGTCAAACTGAGTACAGTAGGACAGAAATCTAACATGACTGGTGTCCTTATATAACAGGAGAAGAGACATGATTATCAGAATACCATACGATGATGAATGCAGGGAATGTACCGATGACTTGACAAGCCAAGGGAATCTGAAGTATTGCTTTTGTTCACTAGAAGCTCAGAAGAGGCCTAGAGACGATTTCTCCAAAAACTCAGAGGGAACGGAGCACCCTGCATGCTCTTGGGGTGTAGACTTGTAGCCCCCAGAAATGAGAGGATGGGTTCTTATTCTTCTAAGCTGTTCTACTTGTAGTGCTCTGTTGCAGCACCCAAACACATGCTGTGTCCAGGTCTGTCAGACCTGATAGCTATTAGGATGAAAGAATCATTTCTCCAACAGCACAGAAGCTAGGGCCTCCCACATACAAGTTTGGTTTGGTTTAAGATATGCACTAGAAGGTACTGATAATAAAAAAGCTTGTAACAAGTGGACTGGAAAACTGCATCTATACCACTGTCCAGTTCTTTAGGTATGCATTTCTTCTGCATTTAGACATAGTAATCAAATGTAATATTGCTATTGTCTGAGTCTGGGTATCCTCCAGCATTCTATCCTGTCTTCTTAGACTTGGTATCTTCCCAACATCCTGTCCTGTCTTCTTTGGCTGGGTGCCCTCCCAACATGTCACCCTGTCTTCTTAGACTGGATATTTTTCCCATATTCTGTCTTGTCTTCTCAGATTGGGTATCCTTCCCACATCCTGCTCTGTCTTCTAAGGCTTAGTATCCTCCAACATCCTGTCCTGTCTTCTTAGACTGAGTATCTTTCCAATATCCCGTCCTGTCTTCTCAGGGTGGGTGTCCTTCCCTACCCTGTTCTGTCTTCTTAAACTAGGTAATTTTCTAGTCTTCTTTTTTGCTATTTTCTCACCTGCATAGCTTGTGTCAAGCCCCTCTTTGGGTGAGATTGATTGATTTGTCTATAGTCTTTTAATTTTGGGATAGTGTCTTGTATCCGTAGAGAGAATCTTAATTGCTATTTAAAGGACAAATGGAGATACACTTTTTGATTAGTGGAATCTGTACTTTGTAATTAGTGTTTTGATGTTAGATTAATTTCATATATGCTGGCATTAGTAGGTAAACCAAAACAACAACTATAACAGCAATACAACAAAACATATTTATGAAGCCTGGCACTGGCTCATGGCTGGGTTACATTCCAGGCTAGCCTGATCTATAGAGTGTGATTCTATAAATTTGCCTAGGAAACAAATACAAAAGCAGTGGGTATGAATAATCTTAGTTTCCTGAAGATGCTAAAGTTGTAATTGGGCCCAGTACCCAGAATATGATTCAGAAGCCTGATACAATGAAACACATGTAGACATAATCAAGAGGTGTTTCATCACCACGTAACAGCCAGACAAGAAGAGGACTCTGAACTTGGCAATAGTCTGCCTTGTCTTGCTGTGGGAAGTCAGGGAGCTCCTGCTTTAGTGATGTGCAGGGTAACATGTTTCCTGATGACCACCGGTAGGACTGTTTTAAAGGCCATCTGAAATTCTGTGAGGAAGAGGTTATTATTTTAAAGTTGACACAAGTAAGTGCAAAACTCAGAGTTTCAGAGTTAATGCCAGCCTGCCTGTGCTAGCTTCTTTGATGTCAGAGGAATGCATTATTAATTTTCTTTAAAAAAAAAACAAACTGACCATATAGATAAAAGACACTCCCCTCATGACCAGGCTTCCTCTTTGCTCTAAATGTCCAAGGATAGAAAAGTCCTCTATAGAAGAGGGGTCCACCTTCCTGGTGTGCACGAGTGGCTGGGAGTTGGTAGCTTTGGTAAACATTTGGTGAAATTTGATCCCATTTAAAAAGAACCTAAATGAGTATCTGTCTCATGTTTCCCTCGGCATACTTTTAGACCCTACCAGTTCTCTTAGAACTGCACACAGTGTTAAACAGACTTCTTGCTTCTAAATGTCAAAAATGTCTCCAAGGCATGAGACCTATAACCAGTTATTGGAGAAATTGAACAACTGCTTCATTTTCTTCAAATGCATCCTGAGAAGGAGGCTGTGAGTATTTGTCATCACAGCATTACTGAGAGGGATGATGGGAAGGTTCCTTTTGATTGGTACTAGGTTTTGCGGAGCCCTTGTTCTGACCTCTTGACTGAAAGACAAAACCAGAGCATTTCTGCTTCACCCTCAACAGTTCAGTGTGTCGATACAATTTCCACTGTGGGAGGTTTCCATGCAGTTTTCCCAGTTTAGGAAAAAGAATATTTTTTCAGTGTTCCCAACTGACAAAATGGAAATAAAGCTCAAAAATACCCACTGTAAGCAAGGGTGTAGAGAATTCATCAAAATGGTCAATCCATGGTTTGGAAGGTTTTTATGGTAGATAGGAGAGAGTCAATAGCCAGAAGTCTTTGGGGTAGTTCACACAGCCATGGCTACCTTTCTGGGCTAGCGCCAAGAGGGACAGACTGGTCATGGTCAGGGATATCTCTCTAGAAGTAGAGAAGAGTAGAGGAAAGGGAAAAGCTTCCTGCATTATAAAGAAAAACTTTTAGCCGCAGGGTAGGGAAGCGGCTCTTCAGGCCTGTGGCGTGTGCACTATGGGTACACGCCAATAGGAAAATGGCTCTTCCTGGAAGCTGGAAACCTGAGGAGAGCTCAGAGTGAGCAGCAGCAGTTCCTCTGTCGTCTAGATAGAGCTAGGCCAAAACTGTCATTTCCGGATTCACATTGGACTTGACATCTGTATCTAATAAATATTCTGTATCTTTTAGTTAATAGGTCTTTTAGGCTATGTCTCTGTTATCCTATGAGGTTGGTGTGTGGGAGCTTCGAGTGTAGTATACTCTTAACTCAAGGAAAGTAGGGGCCGCTGTGGCTTGGTTCGGTTCAGAAAGGTCTCTTGTGCCTTAAGCTATAAAACGAGCAATGTAAGTGTAGTATTCCCAGGTGAGGGCAATTTGGCCTCTGCCTGAGAGAATAATTTTCTATAAATGTCAGGTTTCTCCTCTGGTGATGGTTCCTCAGCTAACCACGTGACTCAGGGGAGTCACTGCACAGACAGACCATGAAAAGGAGACATGACTGAACTCTGCCAGGTGAATGGCAGCAGCCTCGCCCCAAATCTCCCTGTACAGACAGACCGTCCTCACTGACGTCCACAGGGCTCCAGGGTCTCCACTGAGCATAGGCTGAAAACCAGTCCATGAGGAAAACGCCAACATATTAGTCCACCATTCCAGGGTTTGTAAGAGTAATTCTTTTCAATGGTTGGGTATTGTGCAAGGTCAAAGGGAAAGTACAGAGCGTGCTGACAGAAGAAACTCAGCGTCAACACTGATCTTCCCCACAAAGCCGAGAAGAGCTGAGCGGCAACTTCAGAACCGATTGTTACAATGCTCCTGTAAATTAAAAAGAAGGAAAGGACAACTCAGTTTTTAAAAGTTAGTGAAGCGAATAACGTGTCATTTCAAGATCATGACAGTTTACAGTAATATTTCCTTTGAAGTGCATTCGCTGTTTTATTTAGGAAAAACCAGATTATCCCCCCAACTCCCAGCTAGTATCTGGCTACGTAACTCATAGCTCAGACAAGCCTCAAATCACCATGTAGATTAATATGGCTTTGATTCATCCTCCTTCTGCCTCAGTCTCCAATTGCTGAGGTTCTAGGTGAGTGCCACTATGTCTGGCTTTAAAGCTGTCCCTAAACACATAGTACATGTTAATGTAAGTAAGAAAATCATCCATTTTTGTGTTGGCATCTATAACGTATATGATGGAAACAGTAGAAATAAACTCAACAAACTTTAAAATCTAGTTTGTGGATATCACTATTAAGTGAAAAACATGTATTTTATTCATAAGGAATTGCAGTGCTTGAAGCTTTAAGAATTCTGAAAGCTAATTTAGTATTTGGTAATAAATTCGCATGAGTTTCAAATGTCCAGTATTAATATTAATTTGAACTTAGAATGTAGTTTACCATTCAAAGCAGGAGAAAATAGAAAATGAATAGTTAGCTAGGCATCCTCTTGATTTCTGACTAGAGTTTAAGCTATACAACAGACAATGTATATACAATTTTTTTTCTTATTTTAATTGCAAATATAAATTAATTCGAGATTCAGATATGTGGTTAATCTAAGAAAGAGTTCAAAACTAGGTTTATTCTGTTTGACAGGAAGTTCTTTACTAAGAGGTCATCCCTAGAGGTCAAAGTTTCCACTAGCTCCTGCCCTTTCTCTGCTTCTAGTGGTCTGAGGGGCAAGTGAGGGGAACACTTTATAACACTTTTTGTAGACACTTATTGGAATCAGGTATATCACAGTTAGCAAATCGTAGAATGAGCTTGTTCTTGTTTTGTAAACCACAGAAATGCACTGTGGACAGAACTGCAGTATTGAGAGTCACGGAGAACAATGTTTTGTACTTTCTTTAGAGACAGCATAGTAATGCCATTTTTGTTTTAATAGACTAGTTAACTGGTCCTGTAGACTTCCGTCTATCTTTTGGGTTTGCTGTTAATGCAGCTCAAAAGAGTATGACATCATCAAACTTACCTGCTAGGATAAAGGCCTAGCAGAGGAAGGTAATTTATAGAAGAGGGCCTGGTCTACGTGAGCTAAATAAGACATCTGTACAAATCCATAGAGGAGATCATTTAGAGGGGGGAAAAAAAGAAAGAAAAAAGAAAAGAAAAAAAAAACCAACCTGACAGTCTGGAAAGGGACTAGTTAGGTGAACATTTGATAAAACCAGGTTGAGGCCATTGACATTGTTAATCAACTGGTCATTTGAATGATGGTCCCATTGAACTTTATTGTGCTGACTTGACGCTGTTTTATTGTTCACTGTGAGTTCTAGTTCCATGGCACAAAATGGTAATTTGTAGCTGTATCTTAACTTACTGGATGGCCTTGGGGAAGGATCCACCATAGACCAGATATGCATACCATGGCAGGTGACTTTACAACAGGCAGGGTGCAATTATGAGCAAGTTGTTTGCTATTAGGGAAAGTATGTCATTGTCCTTAGGCACACTGTGGTACTCTATAGATTCTTTTTTTTTTTTAAAGATTTATTTATTTCATGTGTAAGTACACTGTAGCTGTCTTCAGACACACCAGAAGAGGGCATCAGATCCCATTACAGATGGTTGTGAGCCACCATGTGGTTGCTGGGAATTGAACTCAGGACCTCTGGAAGAGCAGTCAGTGCTCTTAACCACTGAGCCATCTCTCCAGCCCTAGAATCTTTTTATAGGGGTGTGTTTTAAGAAAAATTTCACAAGGTGCAACTAACCTGTTTCACAAAGACCGTCCCAATCAGGAAGTCCCTTTAAATGTACATTGGTCTTTGAGAATTTCAGCTTAGAATAGAGCTAGTTAGCTTTTGTTATATGGATGTACAGGGTTTTCCTACCCCAGCTCTTCCAGCCCCTCTCTTTCCTCCCCCTTCCCCTTTTCTTCCTCACCTCTTTCTTTGCCAATGTGAAACCTTATAAAACCGTGGTGTGCATACTTCTGTTTGAATGCTTTGACTATAAAACCTGGGTCATAGTAATCATATTTCAGTAACCACTGCTAAATGCTATCATAACTTATTAAAAGATATAAGACTCGGATCTTCATAATTTGTTGAAATTGAATTTGATTTACTGTGAATGTCTAATGCCTCTTTCCTTTGGAAATTGCTTGTGTTGTGTGCGCAGTTTCTCCAGAGGGAGGGAAGAATTTCCTTGGGGCTTTGTTTTATTGCTCTCACATTCCTGCCTGCTCTGTTGAGTCTAATGAGGTTTATCTGTCCTTTAGGTGACCTACAAACAAGACCTGTGTGCAGCTGAAGCCATGATTAAGGGTATGTTCGACCTTGTGACTGCCGGCTCCTGAGTGTCAGATGTGAGGTCACTGAGGATTTCTCAGGACAGTTAAATCCCTGCCGTTTTAGGAGGACAGATGGCTGGAGGCCACGGAGCTCTCTGATTCGTGTTTTGAAAATTGCATTTTATTTTGCTTCCTGCTTGTGAAATACCACTTATTAGGCCACATTGATTTTAATTTCTATGAAAGAAAGACTTCAACCTATTAAGTATGGACCATCAGTGCAATTGTAAAGGCAACAGTAGAAACTGATATTTCAATAAATCCCTGAAGGTCCCTCTTGTTTAATGCTTAGAAGGCTGTCCCTGCCCCTCTGCACTGACCTGTCAGAGTCTTCCACATGACAGTTTGTACAACTTAGAGAATTTGGAATAGATGAGTTTTCAAACAAACAAACAAAATAAAAACAAACTTATTTTTTTCTGACAATGCCTGCATTATATACTTTTTCAAGGAAAGTGATCATGTATATGGGAACAATGTCTGCTTTGCATCACTAGGTAGCCCTTAGGTCCCACATAGTGTATTTAACAAGTGGCCAGTATTTATTACTATGCTGGGAATGTAATCAGTGCACAGAAAGGAATCCTCTCTGTGTTCTACAGTCTCTTTGGTTGAAGTCAGGGTTCTCAAGCTGTGTAGGATAGAAGGTCCTTGGATTTCAGGAAGGTTCCGTGCTTCGTTTAGTAGTCCTCAAGCTACACCACCCAGGTGCCAGCGAGCTTTCTCCTCTCCTTTTCAGCATGCCTGTGACTGTGAAAATTATCTCTTGAAGTTGTCAGATGTCACAAGCGATAAAGTTTTCTCTGACTGAGAACATCCATTTTAAACACCCAACTTCAGTAGGAAGACCAGGGGTATTCACTCTGTCCTCCAGACAACAGGAAGCTGATGATTGTTTTTTCCAAATTAGACTATGGGCAAAATGAATGCTCAAGTTTGGCTGAGAGGTAAACTGTTAAATTCAGTCTTTTGCTGAGTGCGTAGCCTTTGGCCTAGCTTCATTTTAGAGTTGCAGGAAAACAGTTGGCCTCCCATGGGCTCTTCTCTAATTTTGAGACTGTGTTTTAGTTACCCTCAGATTTGTTTCCCTTCAAGAATATTTTGTTTCAAACCATTAATGTCATATAATTTGTGTTTCTGTGCTTGTAAATAGTTAATCTATAACCATAAATCAAAAAGTTGACATATATTTACATATCAGCCAGGCAATGTATAAATATTTCTTTGTGAGCGGTTGGCCAAGTCATGCTGTGGTTGTTTATGCTTTTTAACACAAAGACATAGAAAACTCAGTTTGATTGTATTTCTAAGTAAGCTGTGCATTGCTTAGGTAGAGGGGCTGTAAGAGCAGCAAGGAGATTCCTGTCTCAACTGCTGATTTTCCATGTTGTAATACTTTCCCCACATATTATCAGAGCCAGCAGACATGTTAAAACAAATATTTTAAATTAATTGTTTTCTTGTTTAGGTAACAGTTTCTAACATGGTATTTTCCAGGTGTTCTATTTTCTTCTGAAAGAGTGATCTGACATGGCTCGGTGTAAGCAGTTGATTTAGCTGGAAGCTAAATGAGAAATTTCCTTCTTTGAGGTGTGTACTTCTAGGACCTTAGAGGAGATTCTGATATTACTGGGCCTACACAGAGCCACATCTCTGGGTCCTCCATACTCTCTAGGCAGCCAGATCAGCATTCACATGCTTTTTAGACACCCTGAGATTTTAGTCATCTGTCCCAATCCCATGTGAATCAGAATCTGTCTTGGTAAGAACCCTAGGTAATTGCATCGTAAGTCATATTTGAGAAACATTGGTTAAGGCTGCTCCTTATAGTCTCCTATAGGCCACATATAGCTAAGGTATTTCTACTGCAATTTAAGTTTAGAGTCTTACTACAGTCTTCCAATGACAGATGTGTATTTCTTTACCTTCTTCATGACTTGTACTAGATACCAACACTGATAATTGAAGGAAACAGGAGGGAGAAAACTTGGAGTTTTATTTTTGGACTTTTGAGGTTGTGAGACACAGTAGTGTATGGTCGTATATATCTGTAATCCCAGGGCTGGTGAGACAGAAAGGAAGATATATCCTTGAAGCTCAGTGATCAGTCAGCCTAGGTGAATCAGTGGGCTCAAGTTTTCAAAGGGACCCTATATCAAAATGTTCGGTGAGAAGTAGTTGATTATGATACCCAGTGTCTGGCCTATACTTATCTGTACATTTATATGTACTCTTGTCACACACATGCACACAAATTATTAAATATAATGTGGTTTGCAGAAAACTATTAAAATTATTTATTTGCAAGCCTGCCTTTTCCAGCCATATGTTAGGGCTATCCAGAAAAACAATACAACACATAGAGGTATAGATATACAGGAAGAGATTCGTCTTAGCAATGGTTGGGGGATAGCCAGAGACACAGATTAATGAAACTCCCTGCTGTTGCCCCAAGAGGTCCTTTCAAAGTTTTCCACTAAGGTGAATTTGAGATCTTGACTCTGCTACAAAAGAAATTTAGAAATTGTGTACTCAGGGAAAGAGCACACAAGCCAAGTGTGGGTGTGGGCGTCACTTGTATTTGATATCAATGGTTTCTAATGCTCCTTCTTCCCAGGATTCCCAGGAATCTAAATGAGGTCATTGGGTGGTTCCTGAGATGTGCAGACAAAAGGATAGAGAACAAATTTCATTTGGTACCATAAAGCCCAAGATCACAAGAACTGCATGGGACATTAACATGTTTCCTCTGTCAACAGAAGTTAATGGTCTTGCTTGTGAGACTCTCAGATAATATCTGAGAGAGGAATAAAGCAATAGTCAGGGGTGTATGTGTTTGTGCCTGAAGCATGCATCATTGCTGTTTTAATATTAAGTATCTGTATATAAATGAATATTATCTCCACATTAACAGCCTTCGTTGCACATGCCATTAACTATGCTGGAATGCTTGATTCCCACCTGCTTGAGTCTTCACGCCGAGTCCTGAGTGAAGTATTCTCCCTTTTCATGTCTTTCAATCTTCCCTGTTTTTCTGTCCTCTTGGTCCATGACTATCTGCAAGCTTGCGGCCCAAGAAAGTCTGTGGTATTGTTTCTATCAAATCCCAAAGATCAGAGAACCAGAATATCCATTATTGTTTGGACTAAAACTAAGACCAAATGTAGAATATGGGGGTTTCAGCTTCAAAGAGGGAGGAGAATTCTCCCTTCTGTCTCTTCTGTTTTCCTGTTCTAGTGAGACCCTGGATAAATTGAATACTACTCTCCCTATGTTGATGAGGACAATTCCTTTGTTTTGTATGCATGTTAAAATGCTGACCTCTCCCAGAAACTCCAGTTCCCTCACAGATACAATCAGAGCTTAACAACTATGTGGACAGCCCTTTTCTCCTTCAATAGTTGCGTAAAATTAACAATCACTTTTAATAAATGGTCAAAGTTCTTTTGTGGTTTATTTAATTTATTTTGTACTTGGGATTCAATCCAAGCAACTGTGGCCTTGAAAATGTTAGGCAAGTGGTCTACCACAGACTTATATTCCCAGCCCCTCCCCTCGTTTTATCTCTTTAATTCTGACATTGGGTGTAAGTTGTCAAGGCTGTCCTTAGCTTGTGATCTTCCTTCCTGTTTAGCCCCTTAAGTAGATGGGACCACAGGCTGACTTCACAATATACTTGTAAGCACTAATTCCTAGCATATATTAGACTCTAGCTTTCTGTTGAGCACTATTTGGAGCATTTTAACTATAGCTATTTTTCTCCCCAAATCAGCGACTTAGGTAGTGTTATGATTCTCAGAGTTCTAAGTCATAGGGTGGTATCCTGTGCTTGGACACTGAAATTTTCATTAAATACCCATGTCTTCTCAGAGAAGTATTGTCTACCTTTTGTCCAGGCTCCCTAAAAACCTTTCATTTATTAGGATACATCAACATTGGAATTTGATCCATCACAGGGTGACTCATGTCATGCATACATGTTTATGCTCAAGGTTTCTAGTTAAAGTTCAGCACTCATTTTATCATGAAATCATATAACAAAATATATCTTTTTATTTTAAGATCTTAGTGGATTCAGTGTTGCTCACAAGGTCAACATGATTTGAACATTCTTCAGAGTCATGGTTCAATAAACATGGAAGGAATATCTCCTGTTTTGTTTCTTGGCTATCTGCTGATATTGCTTTGGGTTTAATCATTTTAACAACATAT
This sequence comes from Rattus norvegicus, assembly GCF_021556685.1. Classification (NCBI taxonomy): domain Eukaryota; kingdom Metazoa; phylum Chordata; class Mammalia; order Rodentia; family Muridae; genus Rattus; species Rattus norvegicus. The sequence goes on from NC_141539.1 coordinate 59,453,854, forward strand.
ATAGGCATATTTTCTTCTTCCTTGAAGATTTATACTTTAGGAATAGATGGCTTTCCCTTCCCACAGTACTGCCTTTCTGCTTGTAAAGATATATATCTTGATTCAGTCTATCTGTCTATCCATCCCTATGTCATTAAATACCTCTGTAATGTAGAACTATGTTGTTCGAGGGCATAGAGCACTCACACCAGCATCTTAAGTCATTTATTCTATATAATAATATTAATGTACAGTAGATATTATTGCTCCCATTTTCAGGGTAGGGAAATGGGATAGAGGCACATTCATCTGGGTCTCAAAATTGAAAAGAATATGATCCATAATTGGAATACAGATATGCCTTATCAATAGGCCAAGTTGTTTTTAGGGTCATGTCTTCTTTTTTACTCCCAACCATGCAGATGCATTTTCTGAGCATGAGAGTTGATCTTGTGTCAGAACATGGTCCATGAATCAAGCTGTCTGAAGAGAGTTCTGAGCTTGTGTTCAAACTCCAAGTAAAAAAGGCAAAAGTCTTGTAACCTGCTTCTCTATAACATAGGTTTGTTTGTGGAATGTGCTTTCGAGTCCCCCTTAGGTGTAATAATAGGAGTGGGTTTACTTTAGATTACCCATGATCTTACCCACTATTATTCAGAGTGATGCTTCCAAGCACAAGTTGTCCTCATGACTGTATATAGCCTAAGCTCCTGTGACCTTGCCCTTATGACTGTATACCACTTGAACTCAAGAGAACTTTGCTCACATGACCTTGTTTAACCTTCAGAGTGCCCTCAGAATATAAGTTGTTTCGGGATCTGAAAAAAAATGGCCATTGCATTAGACTTTAGTCTGTCAAAGTTTTAGACTCTACCCTCTCAGGCTCATGCTGCCAACTAGAGAGGTAACAATCTTGGATCCAAAAGCTCTCTCAGTGGACATCCAGGCTGTTTCTACAGACCACCTGTCCAGCCTTCATTCCTTTGGTCCAGTACCATGTTGTTAGCAGAACTTCCGGAGGATAAAGGTCTTGCTTTCTAGTAGTTTTTTGAGAAAGTACTTGCTGATAGCATCACACATTTTCCAAAAAATGGATCACAACTAACTTATAAATTTCTAGACATGTCCAGGGATAGGATAAGCATAAAAATGGAATGACTGAAAAATAACTTAAATGATTATTTATGTACTGTTAAGGCTTTCTATTTTTTATTTTTATGAATCTGGTCTTTGTAAATAGCACCTACCTATTTTAGGGTAACACTTGTAACTTTTTATATGCTGTAATATGCATGCTGCGTATTCTGTAATTTGGTATATTCATCTGTTCTCTCCTTGAATGGGGATCAAGTGGTTTGATGTGACTATTTTCTTGTTCACTTAGTATTTTTCACACTATAAAACTTTGCTAGGATAAATAACACAATCTTATGTCAGATGCAAGGACACTTTGTACTGGCAAGTTCACTTCTTATTGGAATACTAGATGTGGTTATATAAATATTTGGTCCATAGGAACATACAATCAAGTCAACATCTTCAGTTTAGTATGGAAATCTCACTGCCAGGAAAACAAAATCTTATTTCATTAATATTTAACTTAAGTCATTAATTTCAGGCAAGATGATGTATGACTTGAATATCCAAATAGAAATAAAATTCACCATCTAATTCTCATCTTCTGCTGATTTTTAACTTGATTTAACTCAGTACATTTGCCTACATGGGTTCCTCCTTACAGTGTGCCATGGTGAGTAGAAAAGCTGTGGAGTGCTATCCTGATGGCTGTCTTTCATGGAGTCTGTGCTAAAATGCAGTTAATTACAAATTACTGTTATCCTTACATAAAACAAAACAACCCCCACATTTCTTTTTCCTAAGGTAGCACATTAAATTTGGTCCATGTTATTTAATGTTTAACTCTTTCCAGCTTTTATTCTGAATGAAAAGGAAAACAATCTTTTCAGAGTCTTGTGATTAATTAGTACAACAAAACCCTAGACTGACTGATACGTTTGTAAACATCCACTGAACAAAGGAGGACTGTATTTTTCCACCCCTTCCACAAACTGGTTGAGCCCACCCAAGCCTGTTCTGCAAGTTCAGACAAACCCCAAAGATGTTAAAGTGGTAACAGACTCCAGGCCTAGCATACTTTATCTAGATGTACACAAGCCATACAAACAGTCTCAAACCACACTTAATTTAATATGCTGACCATATCTTGGCAAAAGGGTCAATATTCTAAAAGTTTTTAAAGAAAAGAGTCCCTATGGAATTTCTTCTTTAAAAGAATGTATTTATTTTTTCAATATGGCCCTTTAGCAAACCTTATAATACATTCAGTTTTGTGATTAAAGGGTGTTATAAAAATTCATTTTATTCTTTCTGGTTATAATTGTACAAACTTGAGTCAACTTATGCTATAAAAATGGCTCCCGGTGCCTCTTTTTATTTGATGCTTTATGTAAAAAGTGGAAAAAAAGAAGTTAAAACTGAGAATGATTTTAGGCTGCTTTTATTAGAATTAGTTAATATTAATTCATATAAAGATCTGTGTCTTTTTCTTGGTCATTGTGTATTGCTTTCCTTTTGTCTTACTAAAAGGACAATTGATTTGTCTGATATTTTACTGGCTAATAAATCTTCATTTTATTTGGAAAATGGCATCTCCACCTCCCAGTTTTAAACATCAATGTACAGGTGCCTTTCTTTCACTGTATTAGGAAGACTAAATCTGTAATCTTATACTTTATTTCTTCTCTACATGGTTTAAAAACTCTGCTGACAGGACAGTGTTTGAATTCCTTTGTGCACATGCATGAAAGGGTGTAGTGATGCTTTTAAATCGGCTCTGACTGGAAAGAATAAGATAAATCGCACACAGACAAGGTTAGTTCAGCATTATGGAAACAGAACTTACTGTGTTGGCTTTGGCGTCTTACGCACATGGAAAAACGGATGGTTTCGTTTCGTAAGGGTCTTTTAGCATTTACTTAGCATTGTGATTTTTTTTAAAGTGCAAAATTCTTTTGAAACTTTTGAATGTAGTTAAAAAGATGAGCCAGGGGAAGTCAGGTTTCCACCGGGTGCAACCGGACCACTGTCTGTCTGTGGCATGTCCTTGTCAGGGCTTTCTTGTTAAATTCTTGGAGATGGTGCCTTTTATATTAAATATGTTTCTTCGGACAATGCCAAGTGACAGCTAAGATTTACTCAGAAACCTTGCTTTTTGATGTCTCTGACTTTTGACTGATACTTAATTTTCCACATTTCTCCTATTAATACCAAAACTTCTTTGTACATAATAGTTTTTGTTCCTTACCCGCATGGAAACAGTGCTGTGATGGTATCTTGTGTGTGTGTGTGAACATTTGCGTCAAGAGCATTTGCGTCAAGCTTTCTCAGGAAGAATGGGAAGGCCGTAACGCAATTTAGAAGGAGCTTTGTTTCCCAGGCATTTTATTGTTAAGAAAGATGTAAATTAGAGAGTGAAATATGTGGGTCAAGATTAGAGAAAGTATAGTTTGTTTGGTTATTTAATCTTCTAATTGTCTTAATTTGTCATCAGCGAATGTCAGTGCAAGTACAGGCAAGGAATCTGTCATTTTCAATATGTCAAAGGTCACAGTAAGCCACTGAGTATCAAGTAAAGTCGTAACAGACAGAAGCCAGCCACCTATGTGTCTCTCTAGATTAGCTATTACAGAATGCCCCAAACCCAACTATGTCACTTTTTCTCAAAGTAACGACACATTTTATAAGTGCCCAGACATTTCTTGAATTTTAAAAGAGAATATTTTTCAAATGTATTTTTCTGATTTGGCAATGCCCATATCCTTAAAGGGAAACAAATACATATGCTATGAGAGCATAGTAAAACATGTATGTGGCTTCCACATTAATCTGTGTCAAGACAAGGCACCACATGCCCGCTGCTTGTGCTCAGTTCTAAGGTAGGAAATTTCATTCTGGGACCTTGTGACTCATGTTAAATGTGGTAAGATCTGATTAGATATGACATCTTTTATAAAATATGTGCCTTCATGCGATGTCTTCCAGTCGCAGTGCTCACAGGTCAGCATAGCTTTCTTCACAGAGGCTCTGCTGTATATTTAGTGTTCTTGCAAGAGTTTATTGACTGGTTTCTTGCAGTCATGGCTTGTTGGTTATTTTTCTGTTGTTTGCTGCCTGCCTTCTTCCTTCATCTACCATAGCCTTCCCAGGCCTGGTGATAAAGAACTTTCAGATGTAACTAAGAAGGGTACCCAGGCTCAGAAGGACCACTCTTCCTTTTCTTCTTTTCTCTTTGCATAAAAGGTCTTCTTCACATGGAACCCAGGCTGGCTTTGACATCATGTGCTGGCCCCATAGGCATGCACTCCTCACTGTTCCTCACTATTGAGTCTGTTTAATATCACTCTTCATCTTTGAGGGATGGAAATTAGATCCTCAAATTGGACTCTGGGTCACAGACCTCAACAGTAGATGAAAGATACTGCTCTTACATTGGATGGATTAAAGCTTCAGGTGCCAAACATCTTGTAGAAATAGCTACCTGTGGATTAAACACAGTTCTTATCTACTCATGAGCTCTAAAACTTTGATATGAGAGGCCAATCCAGGGGAAAAGGAGACCTGGTAGAATGAACTTGAGGTATCACAGAAAAGTGACTGTGTAGCCTGGATTCTCCTGTTTGTGGAACTGGGTGGTGTTAGTGTTTGACTTTATTTATCTGAAGAAAAATAAGGTATCACAAACTAAATTTTAGTCCTTCAGAAACTTTCAGAATTATTGCCCATACATCTCTTGTTCATGAAAGATTTTTGTTGCAATAGCACCTGAGTTAAACCTTCCTAAGAGAACATCACATGTGACAGTCATATTTCATGAGCATTGATTAGTATAGCACTTCCTTAATTGGTGCTTTAAAATATTTGTTAGCAACATATATGTGTGAATCCAGCAAAATTACCTAGACTGACTATCTTTACCCATGGAGTTGAAACCTTGTTTATGTTAAATATTCTGAATATAAGATACTATCCTGTTATAGTCTGCTGTAAAACTTTGGGTCCTGTTCAAATTATTAGTGTTTCAGTAGGAAATTCACAGTTTCTCACATCCCCCATTTTAACCCCCTTGTGTTGTTTCCAGTATCCATTGCATTTCTCAATGGATCTTTGGTTTTGTATGGATCAGTGGCCTGTGGTGTTGTCCAGTGGCCTATCAAGTATGTTGTTTGTCACTCAGCCCCACTCTAAGAGTCTACGGCATGATATATTGGGTCTAATAATTTATGGACAGCTCTAAAGGTACACCTGGGAACCACTGTCCCCTCCTGTCTCTTCTCCGCTTTCAACATTCTCCCGGAAAAATGAGAGCTTGTTGCACTCCATCATATTTCTGGTGACTCTGCTTATGCCCAGAACTTAGCAATAGAAGAGGAAGAAGAACAGTACAGTACTCTCCTGAGCAGTGGGAAATGAGAAAATTTTGGGTCTACTGTTTCCACTCAGTTGCAGTTCTTGTCATGGCCACCAGTGACACAAGACTGGTTAGAGGAAAAAGTGTTCAAGAATGAGCAAAGAAAAAGACCGGTGGAATTTACTCTATTCCCTTAATTATCTTGTAAATATTTTAAAGCACCAATTAAGGAAGTGCTAAACTAATCCATCCTCTTGAAATATGGAAACAATCTTAAAGATAGTAGAAATATAAGGAATCTTTTTTTTTAATAATTAAGTCAATTTATTTAAACAGTTGACTTAGCCAAATGCGAATGTTTCACTCCTTCTTTAAAAGGGGAACAAGAATACCCTTGGCAGGGAATAGGGAGGCAAAGTTTAAAACAGAGGCAGAAGGAACACCCATTCAGAGCCTGCCCCACATGTGGCCCATACATATACAGCCACCAAACTAGATAAGATGGATGAAGCAAAGAAGTGCAGGCCGGATGTAGATCTCTCCTGAGAGACACAGCCAGAATACACCAAATACATAGGCAAATGCCAGCAGCAAACCACTGAACTGAGAACGGGACCCCCGTTGAAGGAATCATAGAAAGGACTGAAAGAACTTGAAGGGGCTTGAGAACCCATATGAACAACAATGTCAAGCAACCAGAGCTTCCAGGGACTAAGCCACTACCTAAAGACTATACATGGACTGACCCTGGACTCTGACTTCATAGGTAGCAATGAATAGCCTAGTAAGATCACCAGTGGAAGGGGAAGCCCTTGGTCCTGCCAAGACTGAACCCCCAGTGAATGTGATTGTTGGGGGGAGGGTGGTAATGGGGGGAGGATGGGGAGGGGAAGCCCATATAGAAGGGGAGGGGGAGGGGTTAGGGGGATGTTGGCCCGGAAACCAGGAAGGGGAATAACAATCGAAATGTAAATAAGAAATACTCAAGTTAATAAAGATAAAAAAAAACAAAAAAACCCCAAAACAAACAAACAAACAAAAAGAAATATAAAGAATCCAATAATAATTTTAGAACTGAAAAAAATGTATTCAAATTGACAAATACTTTGTTGTATAATTCAGAAGTTAGTACTTAGCATTTCCTCAGTTGCATTCTACTGTATATTTTTAGGTAGGTCTCTCCCTGAACATTCAGCTCACTAGTTGATAAGACTGGCTGGGGAGCCAATATCAGGGATCCACCTGTTTCTGTCTCTTTTCCTTCCAGGACTGTGTGTGTGGCAGGGGGTGCGGGTGGGGAAGGAGGGCCTAAAAATCTAGGCTCATGTGATAAACACTTTTCTGACTCTGCCATTTCCCTAGCACAAGCTACTTCCTGAATAAGTAGAGGTAGAGTGGGAAAGAGGACTGACGTGTATTCAGGTTGTTGTTTCCCCCAAATAGTTACACAGTGCAGACCCATATTGTATTTAGGAGTAGAAGTCATTCAAACTTATAACGGTTTCCTCAGTGCCCCTTCCTCTATACCTGTATATAGATACCTGTGAATGTTCTCATTTTATAACCTTGAGTGTGTAATCCTTCAGTGTCAGATTCCCACGTGCTGTGAACACAGGCACATGACACTATTCCTGGATTTTTGTTTTTGAATCACATTTTTTTTTTGAGGTGGCTTCTTGCCATGTTGCCCTGGCCAATCTATGTAGCCCAGACATCTCTGAATTCATGGCACTTTTCACCTCTGCTTTCCAAGAGCCAGAATTATAACCCTGCACTACCGTATTTGTCTTCTGCCCATTTTCTTATCGCACTTTGAGTATTTCTTTTTAAATAAAAAACACTTTAAATTCACCTAATGTATCTTATAAATGTTTTTTGACTTTTCACTTACAGGCCATCTTTATTTGATATTCAATATACAATCCCTTTGATTTATAAAAAAAATCACATTATGGAGGACATGACTAGAAATCAGTTTAGGAGCAGCCTGTGGGTTTTTACTTACCCACTTATTAGTTTAGGGAAAAATTATCAGTGAATTTGGGGCCAGCGAGATTAAAGAAAGGCATTTTAACTCTTAAACCAACAATTATAATTAGGGGTACTGTATTTAGTTAACCCAGCCAAGATGAACTTGTAAGTTTCTGTCAGTAAAGAGCTCTGCTTTTCCTGGTTTCGAAGTGTGCAATATGCAGGCTTCTGTTGCCTATAAGTTACTGTACCCTTTTTAAGCTTTTAGAAAATAATTTTCCTTTTGTTTTGCCTACAGGTGATCTGAATATAGATGTTTGTTCAGTCTTATGTGGTTTTGTTTTTTTCTTCGATGATATAACTAGATCCTAAGACTGGATCAGATTTAGATTTATATTTTCCTAAGATTAGAGGTACTTCACAATCATAACCTCTAACATTTACTGACTGGCTTTGTCCTTGTTCTGAAAAAGATATGCATCATGATATGTTAGTTGTATTAATTAATTTTGATATATTAGAGTCATGAATACAGAACTTTTTAAGAAGTTGTCTCTCTGCATTTGTGTATGGAGGTGTGTATGTGTGTGCATGTGTTCATGCATGTGCATGCATGTGCATATATGTGTTCATGTGTGTATGCCTATGCCCATTGCATGCACACAGGCCAGAAATCCTACAATGTCCTGATTATCATGCTTTGGGTATTTTTGTTTATTTGTTTGTTGCTTTATTTCTGTGACATAGCTTTGGCATGGGTCTGTCACTAACCATGGAGTCAGTGATTCTCCTGTTTCGGCCACTCCATGCCTGGAATTTTTGTGGGTGCTGGGAACTTAGCCTCAGGCCCTCATACTTTTACAGTGTATGGTCTTACTCACTGAGCCATCTCCCCATTTCATTGTGATCCCTGCTTGTGATGTAGTGGGATGATAGAATCAGAATGACCCACAGTTATTCAATGGTTCTAGTCAATGATGTGCACTATAGCATCTCAGGAAGTAAATGCTAATAATATCAGTATTTCAGTAATGAGACAGAGGGGTTTTAAATATATATTCCCATTTGCTCAGTAGAAGAATCTATGCTTGAGCTTCCATAAAAATTGATCTTTAGTGTTATCTTTCAATTCATTGTTGTGACACTTTGCCAGGGTATGACCTAAGACTTCCAGAGGCTTAATCTCAGTTACAGAATTGAATTTGTATAAAACTTGGTTATTAAATGTTTGTCCAGTGTCCATTCCCTATAATTGTTAAACATGTTAATTACTTTTCTATCTCATCTTTAGACTATTCAAAATTAGAGTATTGCTGAACTATAAACCTTGGTGAGACATGTAGATAAAACTACTGGTTGGCTGGGGTTAGGGTTTTTTTTTAATAGTTTTATACCAGAAGTAGAACGACTCAGTGCATGGGTGGCTCACCACGTCTTGTCTTTCTAAACTCACAATCCTCCAATTGCCACACTATGGAAAAAGATTAAAGAAAACTGAAATGTTACCTCAAAAGAGTTACACTGCTTGAGGGAAGCTAATCAGCTATGGTAGGTAATTAGCATACTTTTTTAAGGAGGGAAGCTTTTATGATCCCCAAATTATACAAAGTTAGTGTCATCTAAGCAGAGATTCCAATCTGGCTATGCATCAGATCGCTTTTACAACTTCACAAAATGCAGGCTAGAAACTTGTTGAGTGGTTTAAATCTGTGCATTTGAAGAATAGGGAGTAGAAAAGGGTAGTCACCCAGGCAGAGGCATTAAGTTAGAAGAGCTGGATTGGGATTTTTGATTGTCTGGTCTTGGAGTAGAATAGATTGAGAAATAGTGTTAATAGATGATATATACATGTAGTCAGCAGAAAGCATAAGAACACAGCTGTTCTATCTCAGACAACTGTATGCTATGATATACAAATGGTGGGAAATTTTATTATTTGAGTTGACCACCCAGAAAGCACAACCATTTATCACTATTGCTTGGCCTTGAATCTAGATCATTCTCACTCAGGTTTTGCTCTCATAATCTTTAGTGTGCAAGGATGGGAGTTTTTAATTTCTTTTAGTCTATTTTTCTTTGTTTTAAAAAGGGAGAATGCTTTTTAGTTCTAAAATACTTTCAAGATTACAGGGTGCAAGAACCTCACAGGTAACTTCCATGCTTTTACCTGGTTTCACATATCCACCACAGGCTAATTTTTTGCTATATTTACTTTATTATTCCCACATGAGTCCTTCTCTTCCCGTCCAGATAACTGTGTGCTAAGTGGGTGATGGATTAGGCTTATACGCATATATTGTTGCATAGCACTTTAGTAACAAATACTTTTCTTGTAACATGCTAATATAATGATGAGTATATTGGCAAACTTAATCAGAACAAGTACTAAAGGCTTAAGTAATTATCACCAAATGAGAAAAGAACATTAGGTTCCTGAGGACATTCTAGCCATTGTAAACACTCTTTGCTGACAGTCATATGAATTTAAGACAAATACAGTGCATTAAACTGATATAGAATAGAGCTTATGAACTCTAATAATTGGAAACAGTGACTCTACTTACAAACTCTGAAAATTTCAGAATGACACCAGCCTTATGCAGTTCTCTAGAGAATAGACAAAAAAAAAAAACCAAAAAAAACCAAAAAAAAAAAAACAGTCCTTACCTCAAATAGTTTAGCTATTATGAATATGAAGGACTTAATTAGAATTTAAGATTTTATTTAAAATTATTAGACACAATTATGATTTTGAAAGAAGAAAAGACTTTAGTCATGATATATATGTATATATATATGTGTATATATATAGAGAGAGAGCAAAACTTACAAACTTAACAAAATTGCTATATCCTGTATAAAATAATTATGCATTATTTTTCATAATTTTGGAATAAATGTAAAACTAGGAAATCAAGTGGTGTTAACAATATGCAACTGAAAACAAACTAAAATGACTTTGTGGTAGAGGCTGTAAAGCACTGTTCCTTAAGAAAAATGAAGTAAGATACCTAGAGATGGGGAATCAATCCTGACCCCCGTAAGAGTTATATTTTAAACTTACTCCTTTTAAAACTCAGAATTATGGAAACTGGAAAATTTTTCCTGGCAATGAGTGATTCATAAGTAAAAGTTCTGTATTTAGCTCACTGAGAAAAACTTGGTGTGGATGGAGGGTGGGTACAGGGATGGAGGGGAGGAGGAGGAGATAGGAGCAGGAGAGATGAGGACAGGGAAGAGCTGAGGGAGAGAGTACTGGGAGAGACAGCTGGATTGGAGGTTATCTCTAGCTTAAGCTAGGGCAATGGAAACTCCTAGGAATCTATGAGGGTGATCCTAGCTAAGACTCCTAGCAATGGGGATATGGAGCCTGAACCAGCCATTTCTTGTAACCAGGCAAGATGTCCAATGGAGGGATAGGAAGACCAACACAGTGACAAAAACCTTAGACCTAGAATTTGTGCTGCCTACAAAATGTACAGGGGTAAATTTGAGGAAGAGGCTGTATCTGATGACATTGCTTGCCTTTGTTCCCTTTCTCCTACCTGGGTTTCCTGTCTAGCCTCTACCGAGGAAAATGTCCTTCCTGCAACTTGGTATGCCCAGGCTAGTTGATATCCAAGGGAAGCCTCCCCTTTTCTGAGGAGAATTCAGGGAGGAGTGGATGGGAGCAGGGGCGGGGTGAGGGAGAGAGTGGGAAGAGAGAACGTATGGTAAGCTATGGTGAGGGCATAAAGTAAATAAATAACAGAATTAGAAAAACTACCAAAGTCCTATATTTAGAATAGCTGAAATGCTGTCTAAGAGAAATGCAAAATGTAGTTGAATTTCATTTTTAGTATACTTTTAAGTGTGATAGAAGGCTTCTAGCTTTAGTTTTGTTGCTATTAATTTACATTGAACAGGAAGATTATAATGGCATAAGGAATATATGGTTAAACAAGGAAGGGAAATCTTTGCTCCTTTTTTTACTTGAAAAATTCTTAATTATTTGTAATTTATCAACTTTTCAAAAACTATTGTGGCACTGATACATTAATTGCTGAGTTGGCAGATACTGTTGTAGTCATAGATTCAACTTTTTGTGCATTAGAAATATTTCAAAATGTTTCTAGGCATACATAAGGGTCCTGGAGAGCCACATTTCCTTCCAAGTATTTAAATATATGATCTATTGATTGTGTTTCCTTCATTTCCAAAGACTCTGGTTGAAGGATGGTTACCTTATAATCAGTCTTTTGAGAGGGCCCTCCATGGCCTTGGCTTCACCGAGCATCCTTGGTATTTCCTGTTAAATCATCTCGTTGCCTCCAAATAATTTTGCTTCCTATTGATCACACTATGCTTATGGGTTCTTGTCCTACCTCAACATATTTTATTTTGTTTCCATTTTTATCTCTCTGAATTCTTTCCAAATTCCTTGCCTCCACTCCTAAGCAAAGCCCATTCACCTTTCTAGGGTAAGCTCTAATCTCATTTAAAGATTACAGTTATCTGATTGTAATTGTCAGCAGCCAGTGTTACTTAAACTGATAGTATGTTATAACACGGTCTGGCATATTCATCTCCATTCATTATCAAACTAGATTTTATCAGGGTTATGTATCTGCAGAGTTTCAGGAATTAGTAGAACCTTATTCAGTAAGGAAATAGAATCCCAAAGAGATGAGACGATGGAAAAGTGGCTTAGTTTAGTGTGGTAGATCCATATTCAGAATACAGGGATTCTGTCCATCTCAATCTATTGCAATTACTTGGTTTATATATACTTACTTTTTTTGACTGAAGGGTCTGAGCAAAGAGCATGTGAAAATCATTTATAGAAACTATTGCAAGTTGGGTATCACTGTAGGAAGGCGTGATCGTTGGGCAGACCTATATTTAGATATCCAGGTGTGAAACTGGGAATTGTAACACATAATACACACATTCTTATTTTGAGCCATTAAGTTGGATAGTGGCATTAAAAGAACATGGTGATGGTTGAAAGTTCACTAAGTGTTCCATGCCTTTCCTTTACCCACATTTTGGTTCCCTAAGGTAGCTATAGGCATATAAATGTAAATTTTTTTAGATTTGTGTACCTTTTCTACTACCAAAAGCCCTGGAATCTTATGAAAGTCAGTCACTTATCTGTAACGAAGGCTTCTGACTTCAGGATACATAATCATAATAATTCTTTCCTCTATGGTCAACATGGTTTCCATGTTACTATGGTTTTGTGAATAAATAGGAAACTTTTTAAAATGGGAATAGTAACAGGAGTATTAGTAACCGGTGGTGTTATTTTAGCTGTCTTTTGGAGCTTTTCTAGAAAAAATTATTAATTGATAAATTCATCTAGGAAACATATTACCTAAGCCACCCACGTATGAAATACCAGGGTCAAATAATGATCCAGGCAATGTTTGATTGAGAAATACTATTTTGAATTAGGTTTTGTTGTTTTAGTTCAAGATTCAGTACTTGACAGCTGTTGCAATGTTCCTTAGTACCTCAGAGTTCTCCAGAGGAGGATGTCATCTTTTGAGAGAGTGATCAGAAAGTTCAGGGGTGAATGCCACTGTGTCACATGGCATTGTGCCACATGTGTCACATATTTTAACTTTTAAGCTATCTCAAATAAGCCTTGCAAGATTGAGGAAAATTTTCATTTGCTGTGGTAAGAGTCCAAACAGAAAATGGGTTGTATGGAACTGACAATGTAGATGCATGCTAGGGAAAATCTGCCCATTGACCAGAAGGACATTACCTATAGGTGAGAATCTCTGAGAATCTGGGAGACTACTTTCGAATAAAGAAGTCATCACACAAATGATTATCACTTCTAGTTATTCCCTTTAAAATATAGACCGAGATCTCTCACTTCTCATCTCTTTACATAATGTGTGGTTATAACATAGCATTTGGTGTATGAATGCCTGTCTGGTAAATAGACTCAGAATGTCTTAGTAGATAGCTCATGTCTCTGTACGTAGTTTTGGGCGAGAATCTCCCTCATCTTACTCACGGGGGATGAAAATCAAGCAAGCATAAGTTTCAGGATAATCGAGCTTTGTTCTGTGATTTTCTTTTTTCAATGATAAAACTTTAAAACTTTTCTATTTCTGATTGCAGAAAAAATTTCACAAGAGATTTGTGTGGTCGTGAACACAAAAGATGAAGAATCTGTAGGACATCTTCTTGAGGAAGTGCTAAGAAATGAACTAAATGTAAGCATTCAAAGAATGACTTGGATCAACTGTCACACATTTTTGTGGTATAAAGGCAGCATCGTTGAAAAAGCACACAAATCACTCAAACCAAATGTTGCTATTTCCTCCTCTGCTAGGATCTTTTATTCCCCAAATACTGGGATTGAAGCATACTCCATCCCCTGTCCATTCCTCTTGGACAGTGTTCTTTACCTTCTGAATGTTGCAAGACTTTGGTATAGTTCTTCATGTTGTGGTGATCCGTAGCCATAATGTTATTTTGTTGCCACTTCATGAGTATAATTTAGCTATTGTTATGAATTGTAAGTATCTGATATGAAGGTTGTATGGTATGTGACCTTGTAAAATATTATCTGGGGGGGGGGTTATCTGTGCCCTCTTGTTACCCGGGCATTTCTATACCCCTTCTATCCCGTTTTAGCTCCCGAATAAGACACAGAGACCTGGTATTTTTATTAACAAGCTACAAGTCTAAGCTGGGCAGGTTCTGAGCTGCTCTAACCCACCTAGGCTACTAACACCCCATTACTTGCCCTCTGGTCTTGCCCCGGCTCACTCTGGTCTATGGTGTCCTCATGGCTGCTCTCTCATTGTGATGTTATGGCAAATCCTCCTGGTCTCTCCACACCTTCTTCTTGTGATCCTCTCTTTCTCCCTTCGGTCTCTTTTTTGGGATCCCCTGACTTAGGTTGGCAGTCTTTCCTCATTTTCTTCTGCCCAGCTAACTAGCTGATCAGCTCCTTGTTAGGCTATCAGAGGTGACGGAGAAGACTGTTTATAAAAACACTGATACTGGTAATGCTTCACAAAAATAACAATACCAAACTCCAGCCTGGATCCTCCTCTCTGCAAGTAAAGAAATAGGCATTTGAATAATACATAGACAACCTTTACCCAGCACAAAAAACCATCCCCCAACATGAACCCTTGTGGTTTGTGACCCACAGATTGAGAACTACTGCTTTTTTTGTTTCTCACGGTCCTCATCTTCATATGTGACATGTTCTAAAAGCCCTGCTTGCTGCTGTGTACCCCGATATAACTCAGATACAGTTGGAGGCTTAATGCCCAGCACGTACTAGAGGCTAGCAAATTGTTTCTCATAAATATCCGAGATGAAGATGAAGGGAGAGAAGAAAGACAGTTGTGACCATAGATGAGATAATAATGATGCTAAGAAAATTGATGTCTTTGTATCAATTATGAATTGTTTGGCTTCCTAGTTAAACTTCTTTTATTAAGTCTGGGAAATCAGAAGAAACCATGTCGTAGATACGGGAACATTTTTTATCTTTGACCACTGAAAACTTCTACAGCCGCGTTAATGACAGCTTTATGTTTTGAAATGTTTTGGTTTGTCTAATTGATTTCATTACAGTTTAATTCATTTTGCGTTTTCTTTTTTGCCCTTTTTTCCATTAATTAATTTATTTATTCACTTTACAGCTTGATCATAGTCCTCCCTCCTCCAATTCTGACCCTTTCTAATCCCTTCCCCATTATGCCTTGCCCTTCTCCTCAGAGAAGGGAAGCCCCCCTTGGGTACTACCCAGCCCTGGGACATCTAGTCCCAGTTGAAGTGAGTACATCCTCTCCAGGCAGTCCAGTTAGGGCAAGGAGATCTATTAGTAGGCAACAGAATCAGAGAGAGCTCCCAATGCATTTATTAGAGGACCCACATGAAGATCAAGTGCACATTTGCTACAAATATGTAGGGAGCCTAGGTCCAGTCCTTACATGCTCTTTGGTTGGTCATTCAGTCTGTGTGAGCCCCAGGCTAGTTGACTCTGTAGTCTTTCTGTGGTGTCTTTGACCCCTTCAGCTTGCTCACTTCTATCCCTGACCTTCCACAAGACTTCCTGAGCTCCACCAGATGTTTGGCTGCGGGTCTTTGCATTTGTTTCCATCTGCTGCTGGATGAATCTTCTCAGGAGACAGTTATGTTAAGTTCCTTCCTGCAAATGTAGCAGAGTATCATTAATAGTGTCAGGGGTTGTTTCTCTCCCATGGGGGAGCTCAAGTTGGTCCAGTCATTGGTTATCCAATTGCTCTGCTCGATCGCTCTTCCCTGCACATCTTGTTCACAGGACAGATTATGGGTTGAAGCTTTTGTGGGTGGGTGGATGTCGCATCCCTCCACTGGACATACAAGGTTGACCACTGGAGACTTGCTGCACCAGAAACGTCCTGTTTAGGCCTGATACTTGCTACACTAGCAACATCCAGGGATAACCACATGACTAAAAGCCAGTGTAAGAACTGAATCAACAAAAGCCAGGGCAATATGACACCTTCAGAGTACAGCTGTCCTACTATAGCAAGCCCTGGCTATCCTAACATAAACAAAGCAGAAGAAAATGACCTTAAACCCAATAAAGAAGATAGAGGCCTTTAAGGAGGAAATGAATAAATCCCTTAAAAATACAGGAAAATACAATTAAATAGGTGAAGGGAATGAATACGATGCTTCAAGACCTGAAAATAGAAATAAAAGCAATAAAACACAAAGTCAAGGAACTGTGGAGATGGAAAAGCTAGGGATGAGGCAAGGAACAACATAGCAAGCATCGCCAACAAGATACAGGAGATGCAAGAGGGAATCTCTGGTGCAGAAGCCATGACAGAAGAATTGATACATCAGTCAAAGAAATGCTCAACCTAAAAAATTTCTGACAGAAAACATTCAGGAAATCTGGGATACTAGGAAGAGACCTATCCTAAGAATCATAGGAGTAGAAGAAGGTAAGGAGTCCCAGCTCCAATAACCAGAAAATATTTTCAAGAAAAGTCATAGAAGAACATTTCCCCAACCTAAAGAAAGAAATACCTATAAACATTTGTGACACTAGAACACCAGTTCGATTGGATCAGAAAGTCTGCCCACCACATAATAATCAAAACACCAAATTTATAGAACAAAGAACGAATATTAAAAGCTGCAGAAGAAAAAGACTAAGTAACAAACAAAGGCAGAACTATCATTGCGCTTGACTTCTCGACAGAGACCCTAAGTGGTACAAGGGCCTGGACCAATGCCTTCCAACCTCGGAGGAACCACAGATGCTACCTAGACTACTAAACCCAGCAAAACTCACGAACACCACAGATGGAGCCAGCAATACCATCCAAGACAAGACCGAATTTAAACAGCATCATTTTGTATTCTCACTGAAGTATTTTGCTTCCGACACAAATTTAGACTAACATGTGATGAATTTTTAACATATCGTCCCAAAGGTCTTTGAAGTTAGGGTTAGAATTTGGCCAACAGAGATGCAGCCATGATACCTGGCAGTCAGCATCTAGAGGTAAGTTTTGCTGTGTAAGTTCACCAGCTTCTGCACTGTATCAAGAACATCTACATTGCAAAGTTGAAAGGTTCGATAAAAGATATTGATGATGCACATCTTTGTTCTAGAAATAAGTACACAGATAATGGTGCCTACAGTGTTTGTAACAAATCTTTTCTGCAATGCCTCCTTTGTAGCAACTACAAACTCTTCCTTTCTGCAATGAGAGGAATGTTTTTCTGTTGTTTCTAAGTACTCCAAGGCTTGTTATTTGCATTTTCATTGAGAGTATTAAATGCTAGACTAGTTTGAATCATTTTGTAGATATATCTGCCTGGGGTACATCACTACTTATGGGAACATCATTTTTTTAGATTCCTTAATTTCTCACACTTCCTCTAGATCCTATTAGTATTCTTTTTAAAGAAAGACAGTTTTACCTCCTTTTAAGGGGAAGCTCAGGCTTGTCCCATAATTTCCAGCTCAATGGCAGAGCACTCCGGAAGCTGTTTTATGAGAAGGGGCCCCTGCAGCAGCCCTGTTCTCTCTGAGACCTCCACCTTTGCTGCCCCTCTCCTTAACTCATGCTCTAATTCTTTTTTAATCAAGATAAACCTCTCTACTGATGGTTTGCCCTGCAAGAGTATTTTAATCTAAATTTTTGAGTGCTCCGAGGCTCCCAAACCCCAACATCCCTATCAAAATGAGAACTTCCACATTCCCTCATGTCGCCCCAGATTGTCTGAAACTGAAGTTTGGGTGTGCTTCAAGGGGCTTGGTGGATGTTGGAAGGCACTGTCATTCCCGGCTTAGCACTCTTGGGCTTCTGGCTTTGCTAACTGTTAAACTACAGATCCTCACAATGTTCTTCCTCTTTCATGCTGTGACCTAACAATTGTCTGTAGCTTTCTGTACATAAGCGCGGCGATGTTCACTTATCTTCAAAACCACCTCACCATTTCCTCCTTTATTTTGCAATGAAAGAAATCTTCCAGCCTTTAATTTGTACAGGGTTATTTAATCAGAGCATCAATTAGCATTAGTTAATATTAAATGCTTTTTGTTAATTGATATCTCTCAAGGGCCGATGAATGGAAAAATCAGTATGACATTTTTAAAGTGTGACAGGATTGCAGTTAAGTCTGAGAAGTCCTTGGATGGGGATTTGTGTGCTTTTATGTAGATTTCTCTCCCAGGTTTATCTCTGGCATTGTATTTTTCAGCCCATAATTTACAGAAAAGCAAAAAATGGTGGATATTATAACTTTTTACACCCGAGAGCTTTTGTCTGCCTTTGAAAAGAGCATATAAAAATGATGAAGTCACCACCGCTGAAATCTGCAGGGAGATCAGAGTGGGTGTGGAGCTTTGCCTCACACAATGGGGGGATTGTTTTATTGATATGAATAGGAGAAATGTTTCCCACTGAAACTGAAGGAAGAGATTGGGTATGCTTATGGTAATTGCCTGGGAAAAATTTTGCAACATACATTTCGGGTGACCCAAATGTTTAACTGTAACACAATGGAAAATTCTAAAATCACGTATGGGGTAACCGTAAGTTAAATGGGGAAGCCTATGTTCTGATAGACACATTTTCTACCCCATACTCACCACATTCATGCATCTGTCAGTGACTTTAAATTTTAGAACCTCAGTATCAGTCTGGCTGTCATTTTTGACTTATTTATATTTCTGGATCTTGAATTTCTCAGAAATTCTCTCCAAAGATGATTCAAGGAGATCAATAGCGATGAATACTTTTATTTGAATGTAAAAGGTCTCTGGTAGATAAGTATGGTTGAATACTTGCTACTTAAATGGTGGTTCTGTTTGAAAAGATTTTGGGACCTAATAGATGAGTTCAGGTAGCAAGAAGGTCACTGATCACAGGCTTTGAGAGGTAGAGCCTAGCCCCACTCTGTTTGTTTTCTGTTTCTGCTACTACCACAAGAGCTGTCATAAACTCTCCAGACCTTCACCACTGATGAGCTGTGACAGCTCAGACTAGAGATGAAATCTGTCTATACTTTCTTAGGTTGTTTAAGTCCAGTATTCTGCCACACAACAGGAAATGTAAAAGGTGGGGTTGTTGCTGTGCTGGGAGCTGCACTACAGTGCTGGTAGGCTTTTAGTGGGTTGCAGAAGGAGCATGAAGAAATTTTGAGCTGTGGACTTGTGAAGCCCCAGAGTCCTGTAAGTAGAGCTTAAAGGCAGTTCTAAAAGTTCAGGAGAAGGAAGGGAGTGTGGGCAATGAACACTGTTCGTAAGATTCAGAGGGGGAACAAAAGTCCTACAGAGAGCTTTGCTGGAAGCCGTTCATGTTATACTGTGGGAAAGAATCAGCAGTGTCATTCCTGGGTCCTGCAAGTTTCCATGAGGTGGAATTCAGAAGTAATGGGATAATTGATAAAGGAAATATTAAGACACTATAACATTCAGTCTGTATCGTGGTCTATGGTCAGATTTATAGTTAGAGAGAAGAGAAAGTGGAACAAAACGATGTGAAAAACATGCGTGCTGGCAAGGAAAGGGACCTGCCGACAAAGTAGTTTTGGGCAAAGTGTAGTTCCCATTACGAACGTTGGCATAAAGAGAACCCTTACACGGTGCTCTGCAGTAACAGCAAGAACGGTGTCCAGTGAAGCCAAGCGTTCTCTTGGTTCCTCATTGGCCTTGAAGGTTACAGTCATGAGAGAAAACAGTGCCTCTTGTGGCCTATCTATATCTAGAGCTTGTAGCAGTGTTCGTCATTGTCTGCAGAATGCTGGTTTTACTGTGTGCAGTATGGATGGAAGCTTGTACAGAGGTTCTAGAAATCTCCTTGCAGGTAACCTGGAGACAGATTGCCTGCAAGGAGCTTCTTGGTGGGTCAAACTTGGAGCCTTAAGTTGAAGGCAAAGAAAGGTACAGTGAAGACACCATGTTGCTGGAGATGGCAAGATTACTGAGGAACTGTTGCAATGAGTGTAGAATGCTCAATAGAGTGTGTGCATGATGCTGCTGGCCCAGGGTGGGAGGGGCAGGGCTACCTGTTCATTTGTAGCCCAGATGATTTTAACATGAGTTTTTGATGTCAGACATGTTGCTATGGATTTGTTGTTTGCCCTGCTGAGTTTTGGGCTCATTTTGATCTAATGTATCCCTGATATGCCTATATTATTTTCTTTAGGAATGGAGTTGCTTTTTTTGTATCATTGCATTATGAAAGTTAAGGGCAGAATAAATCTTATTCCCTTAAGGTTTTTCCCTCAGATAGCACCTCACTGTCAGAAGAAAGTTTACTAATACCAGTCCTCAGTCACTTCATTTTAACTCTGAAAATGGGGAAAATATCTAAACTGCTGTAAAAGTAGTGAGGGGTGTATAGGTAGAAGGTGTGATTAGCTTTTCATTAGTTATTTAATTCGTTGACTTGCAAAATAGTCAATGCCCATTATTACTCAACCACTGACTATTGAGAGTTGAACTAAGTAGGTGGGACTGTGAAGGAGCTTACTGTCACATTGGACACTACTATAGTACCAAGGATGCAGCTGTGTCCTGAATGGGATGGTTCTGGAATCAGTTTGGGTGATGAGGAGATAAAGCAAGAACAGACATGTGTACAGAAACTCTGGGCTTGGGTGGACCGTGCTCTCTCTGATAGGGCAGCACCAATGAGGCACAACAACCTGGAGCCTCAGGATGTTTATTGTGTACAACACCAGAAGTGGAAGTTAGGAGGCTCTGTAGGGAGCAGCCTCAAGTTGCAGTCATCCAGAGGAGTAAGCTGCAGTTGCTAGTTTTTGTACACTCTGGTCAATGTTTTGTAAACTCTCATACGTGGAACAGATGAAGGTTTTCCCGCTCCTCAGAACCTTTCCATGGATGTGAGCCATCAGAGTCCTTAGCATAGAAAAAAGCAAACTATGCTTAGATAAGGGAATCATGGAAAACTGTCTGGGAAGTGAAAATCACTGACGGAACTCTTTCAACAGACTTGCCATTTAGTTAAGCCTAAAAGGGGAATTAGCAGTTACTTAAGGACCAAACTCAGAGGAGCCATGCTGTGGAACACACAGAGGAACCTCATGCAAGGAGAGGGAAACAGGTTGAATGGTTAAAGTGGAGATGGATCAGGGGCAGCTAAAGGTAGAGTAGAACAGAGCCACAGACAGCCTTACAGGCTGGGCATAATTATATTTGCCTGTATTATGTTTTGTCTCACCAGAAGATAATGTAAAGAGGACTTGAGCTGAAGACTATCCTGTTGTCTTTGAAGAGTGTTCATGCTGGCTGCAGCTGACGGCCACACTCAGGAAAATCTGCAGGGGTTAGAGGTTTTTTTTTTTAGTTTCACATTGGTCCTTAAAACACTTAAGTACGTTCAGTTCAGTTTGCATTCCTGTAGCACAAGGGATGCATGCCATAAGGAACGCTGACTTACACGGTATAAGCTTTTTTTGTATTTGGCTCATCCACCACTTCCTGTTTCCTGGAGAAGAGAATTTAATTATTGTTTTCTATAACCACAAGTGACAAGCTGTGTTTAACTGAAAATCATTTATTTTCTGGATATGAGGCAGGATCTGGTTTTGTTGGAGTCATTGTCTAATGCTTGATTTATTTTTCCTGATGGCCTGGAGGTTGAGTCTAGTGTGTAAGTTCTGTGCCCTTTGTTACAGTGTCCAGCACTGTGTGCTTTGTGAGTGTGTAGGACTGTGTCCTTTGTAGCGGTGTCCAGCACTGCGTGCTTTGTGAGTGTGTAGGACTGTGTCCTTTGTAGCAGTGTGTAGATCTGTGCCTTTTCCTACAGTCCTTACCAAACTCAATGATGATGCTTGAAAAACAAACCTTCAAGATTAGAAAAGAAGCCAAAAGAATGACAGGAAAGAATGAGTCGGAGCAACTTTAGCCTTAGTAACATCTTCAGACTTAAAGACAATAATTAAATATAAATATTTTTGAAATGCATAATAACATCTTGTGCATAAGATCTGAAGATAGCAGACATTTGTTTGGGGTACTGACCACAGTTAATAGTAAATGACACACTAAAGCTAGTTGGGTTTTTTTGGGGGGGGATCTACTTTGAACAGAGGCAAGGACTAATTCAGGATGTCAGTTGAGTAAGTGAGTGTGTTTGTCATGTGTGTGTGTGTGTGTGTGTGTGTGTGTGTGTGTGTGTGTGTGTATACAAGGCTAGAAACTGCCTGAAGGTCATTCTGCTAAATTACGTTAGGATTATTTGGACATTAGCTAGGGTTTCTGATGCACAGTAGAGGGGAGAAGAAAGTCCAAATGGAGTAAACCATCAGTAACTCAAGCTGTTATTAATTGCACTTTCACTATAGCCGATGAAATTAGGTTTTCATTGGGAGAGCTAGGCTAATCTCTAAATGTGACTTGGTGTGTTTTTTGTTTTAAAAACATTTTTGCCTTTTTGCATATTATTTTATGTGATAAATTTTATATTCTTTTTGAACAATTTTTTGAGATTATATTATAATTGCAAATTACCCTCTTCCCAGTTCTTCCCTCCAAGCCCCGTAGACTCCCCTTAATCTCTTAGGAAGATCATATATAAAAATGTTTTCTGTATTCCTGTGTATATCAGAAGGATGTCAATGTTTTTACATACTAACAAATATAATGTTGAGTAGCCAGAATATACAACAGTAGAACATCCAGAGTTATTAGCCAATGTTACTATTATTTTCATGAAATTAGATCTTCTTGTGCACATCAAAATATTGGTTTTATACATACAGGAAGTGGCCCTGGTAGGAACTCTATACATAACATTATAAAAATTGCCCCCTTAGAATAATGGCAGAAGACAGTGTTTCAGTTCTCACTTAATAGCATAAGGACTGGAATTCAGTACCCTACACTGCAGAATCAAAACATTCTTCCCATCTCTGTAAAGCTTTGGTATATTTAATTGTTAACCTTTAATAGTTGACTTCCTTCACTCCCTTTGTCTCTCTCTCTCTCTCTCCCTCCTTCCTCTTCCTTCTTTTTTTGTATATATGCTCCTCTGTGTGTACAGTGTGTATATGCGCATGCAGTCTCATGTATGTGAAGATCAGAAATTGGGGATCTTTCTCAACCTCTCACCCTAATTTGGGAGATAAGAGTCCCTCACTGAGACAGGAATTCACTGATTCAACTAGACTGGCTAGCCAGAACACTTTAAAGATTCTCCTGTTTATGCTGCCCTGGTGATGGGATTACATATAGTCACCACCACAACCATCATTTTATGTGTATGCTGGGATCTGACCTCAGGTGGCAAGAACATTACCCACTGAGCCATCTCACCCAACCCCTTCCTTTCATTTTCCTAATTTTCAGCTTGGCCTGGTCCTTAGTAGAACTCATTACATAGCCCACACTTTCTTTAAACTTGCAATCATACCTCCTTAGCCTCTCAGTTGCAGGATTTCACCATGTTTAACCGTGCCTGGCTTTAGCTGAGTTTACTACTAAACAGGTACATTCTGAGAACTTGTGTTTTTAAAAATCAAGATATAGTTTTACTTCTTAATATAATTTTAACATTCTTGATGGACTGTTTTGATCTAGTTAGAGTACACATGATTCTTAAAAATATCACTAATATTTATTGAGGCTTCACCTAATAATTATTAGGAGACTCATTTCAACTCCTTATCTGTGGTGTAATTCTACTTTAAAGTGCAAAATGGTAGGTTATTCCATTATTCCAATGACTTTAGTTAAGTTGTGATTCCATGGTAAGGTGGTTCTATGAAAACTGAAGCAAAATACTCCTATTAGTTTATGAATAAATTATTTATGGAGTTTTGATACCTGAAAACTTGTTTCAGAGGTCCACAACTAGAACTTGGCCATCTACTTTTTCTTTGTTACACTGACACTTCTACAACTGTGGTCACTGCTCAGTATTTGTGAGTCAAAGTCCCCAAGGTATGGCTGGGCATTTAAGGACCCCACAATCTATAGTGAATGTCTCTTTCACAAATATATTTGCTTTCATGTTTCAGTATGATGTGTTATTTGTGCCTTGAAATTACGTAGTCTTCACTTTTCCTTTGTCCCAGTGAACTTCGGTTTTCTAGTCCTCAGAGCTCAGCGTGGACCCTGTGACGGCGGTGTCATTCTGTATTGCCTGCAGTGTACTCTAATTGAGCATACCGCCTTCACCACCTCTTTTCAGGAGGGCACAGCTTTTGTATATATGTGCATATGTGTATAAATCACTGTGGTGAATGATGATAGAACTATGGTGAAGCAAACTTCAGTAAAATCTCTTTGCCTGGAGATCAGCCAGATACATTTCTGTAGGTAGCTGCTGGTTGTCCATCAATCATGTGAAGAATTGCAGGGTCTAAAACACTAAGCACACTCAAGAAGTTCTAACTTATTTCATAACCAGAGAAAGAACTGTGTTCACAAGAGGAGGATACAGGGAAAGCAGGATTGTAGATGCTGCGGAAAGTAGATGACGTGAGTCAGCAGTAGAGATGGAATTGCTGGTTGTCAGCCATCTGTAGTGACAAGAGAGACTTTGATGGACCAATGAGCTCTAGACGGTCAACAAGCATTAGGGTGAAGAAGTGGATTCGAATTCAGCATGCAAAATATTCAGAACCTTCAGTAATATTCTTTATTGACCCTTAAATCTACCTTTGTTTACAGTGAAGAAATTCCTGCTTTAAAGATTCCCTGAGGGAAGATAAATCAGTCAATAAAAGAGCTTGCTTTGCAAGCGCTAAATTTGAGCTCATTCCCTAGAACCCATGTAAATAAACTGAGTGTCTACACTCAGTGCTGAAGACCTGCTGCCATCTCAGAGCTGGGGATGTAGAGACAGGAGCATCTCTGGGACTTGCTGATTATTAGCCTCGGCTGCTTGGTAAGTCCCAGGGCAGTGAGGGACATTGTCTTTAAAAATGGATAATACCTAAGATATTTTACCTATGACCATTCTCTGGCCCTCACACCCATGCACATATATATGCATGCACACACAAACACAGATTAACCTGCACAAAATACATATAGTAGTCTGAGGCATTCATACTTAAATATTTGTGACATGTGATTCTGTTTTTATATGTTTCTGCGGATATAATCTATTTTTAATATCCGTAAATAATTTGGGCTAATATACTAAATAATACCCATTTAGCCAGCTACTATTATCTTATAACGGAAAGTTGATAACATGGGATATTTTTATACAAACAAAACACATCTATTTCTTAATCAAGAGGAATATCCATTCAAGAAAAGCAACTTGTCCACAAGAAATATAATGACATTATCCAGGTTGCCTTTGAATAGTAATTTCTAGTCAACAATAATTTGCCTATAACTTTATTTGTTTTACATATATTAGCTCATGCTTATGTAGAAATTTGGCAATGGCAGTTACATATGCTTCTAGGTTATTTCCTTATTCTAGAAAAAATTAAACTTTGTACATGCAAGTTGAATTAGATTATATAAATTTGGAGGAAAATTAGTTGAAATAATAAATTTGTTTACTTTTGTTGTTCCCATTCACCATGCTCATAGATGTAATAAAGAAATAGGTCATTAATTTCAGATGGTAAGAAGATCAGTAGGTTGGGTTTTTGTTAAGGATAATGTGGTCTTTGAATTGTTATATGTGCTCTTGAGGTAAGAGAGCCTGTTTAAATTTGTATGCCTTTAAAGGATCTACCATTTTGTTCGCCTGGTGTCTACAGACTCCTCATACTGCCAACAATTGGAAGTGTTTCAGAAATGCTGGTTCCTGCATCCAGGAAAATGAAAAATCTCTCAATTTTGGATGAGGTTATGAGAGATTCTTGTGCACGTTTAAGTTCAGGAATTGTGATCTTCTGCATTTGATATGAGCTTCTCAAAGGCAGAAACTTTTCCTTCGCTGGTGTTGACTCACTGCTCAGTTTGGCGATCACTGAGTGTGCTGCCGGGTTTGTATTACTTGGGAGCCTTGCATTTTTCCCATAGTGGACAGCTTTGGATATTTCACATCTATATAATGGATAGACCTTGAATTTCTTGTGATAATAACTCATATTTGTTAAGATTAGCTTTGTTTTCACTCCAATTCTACAGTCCTCGGTAATTCCTTATCAGAGCAATAGTTGGCCCTCAAAGTGCTTATAGCAGAGGGAGAAAGAAATTCAGAAAGAAACGCAATTTTATTTATTTATTTATTTATTTATTTATTTATTTATTTACTCATTCATTCATTCATTTATTTATTTTTTATACTCCAGGTTTTATTTCCCTCCCAATCCACCCTCTGAGTGTTCCACATCCCATACCTCCTCCCCACCTACTCTGGCTCCAAAAGGATGTCACCACCCCACCCACCCCACCAGACCTCTAAACTCCCTGGGGCCTCCAGTCTCTTGAGGGTTAAGTGCATCTTCTCTGACTGAACCCAGACCAGGCAGTCCTCTGCTGTATATGTGTTGGGGGCCTCATCTCAGCTTTGTTGGGTCTTTGAGAGGGAAGCCATGATAGGTCCCTTTTTCTGAGTGCTCCATAGCCTCAGTAATGGTGTCAGGTCTTGGGGCTTCCCCTTGAGCTGGATCCCACTTTGGGCCTGTCACTGGACCTTCTATTCCTCAGGCTCTTCTCCTTTTCCATACCTGCAGTTCTTTCAGACAGGAAGAATTATGGCTCAGAGCTTTGGCTGTGGGATAGCAACCCCTCTCTCAATTGATGCCCTGTCTTTCCTCTGGAGATGGGCTCTACAAGTTCTCTCTCCCCACTGTAGAGCATTTCATGTAGTGTCCCCACTTTGAGTCCTAAGGATCTCTCACTTCCCAGATCTGTGGTACATTTTAGAGCGTCCTCCCATCCACCTTCCTCCTGAGATCTCCGAAATCTCCCGTTTCCATTCTTTCTGCTGGCCCTCAGGGCTTCAGTTCTTTTTCCTCACCCAATACCAGATCATGTTCCCCTCTGCCTGCACCCCCATCTGCTTTCCCTCCCCTGTTTTTTCCTCCCCTGCCTTGTAGTTGTTTTCTTCTCCCTCCCAGCTGGAACTGAGGCGTCCTCACTTTGGCTCTTCAGCTCGTTGACCTTTTTGAGTTCTGTGGACTGTATCTTGGGTATTCTGTACCTCTTTTTGGCTAATATTCACTTATTAGTGAGTATATACTGTCCTTTTGGGTCTGAGTTAACTCACCTAGGATATTTTCTAGTTCCATCCATTTGCCTGCAAAAGGCAAAATATCTTTGTTCTTAATAGCTGAGTAGTATTCCATTGTGTAAATGAATCACATTTTCTGTATCCATTCTTCTGTTGTGGGACATTTGGGTTGTTTCTAGCTTTTGGCTATCAAACATAAGGTAGCTATGAACATAGTGGAGCACATGCCCCTGTGGCATGGTGGGGCATCTTTTGGGTATATTCTCAAGAGTGTTATTGCTATTTCTAATTTTCTGAGGAACCTCCAGGTTGATTTCAGGAGTGGTTGTACCAGCTTGCAATCCCAACAACAATGGAGGAGTGAGGAATGCAATATGTTTTTAATGTTTCCTAACTTTATTTTATGATTTTTTTAATTGGTTCCCAACAAGGCCATCATCTGCTACACATGCAGCTGGAGCCATGGGTCTGTCCATGTGTAGACTTCAGGTAGTGGTTTAGTCCCTGGGAGCTCTGGTTGGTTGTAATTGTTGTTCTTAAGGGGTTGCAAGCCCCTTCAGATCCTTCAGTCCTTTCCCTAACTCCTCCAACAGGGATCCCATTCTCAGTTCGATGGCTTGCTGCAAGCATTCACCTCTGTATTTGCCATGCTGTGGCAGAGCCTCTCAGGAGACAGCTATATTAGGCTCCTGTCAGCATCACTTCTTCTTAAGAGAGAGTTAGATTTGCTATTCCTTTTGCTAGTTGCTCAGTATGTGCTGGCTGCAGCAGTTCAAGGTTACCTGATTCTTCTCCAAGGTCAAATCCAAAGACTAATTTGGAGAGACTTGTTACATACTTTCTTCCAAGTCTTGGACCCAGAAAGGGGATAAGAGTTTAGAGATTATTATCTGAGCTCCTACATTTAAGATAGTCGTCAACTAACTTTATCTGTATCAAGTGCATCTGCATTTAAGTACATTTCAGTACCTAGAGTATCCCACACCTCTCAAAACTGGTCCAAAGACTTCAACAAATTAAAAACACCAAAGCTGTACAGATGAACAATGGACTTTAGTTGTACAGAATCTGAATATTAACTCTTTCCTGGCTGTATCACCATAAATTGGCTACTTATTCTCCAGCCTTTTCATCCAGAATAAACTATCTAAATGGTAACTCTTGCTTATGACTTCAGCATTCATATATTTTAAATACTCAGCATAAATTCCAGAATTTGGTAAGAATCTTAGTAATGTAAGGTACTAAATGTGAAAGACTTGTAGAAATAGAATGGTGTGCTAAAGTTGTCATTTGAAAGAGGAAGACTAGAAATAAGTGTGTGAAATCAATAACAGCACATATTAAATTTATTCCTATGTGCAAGGAGATATGAGTTTATGTGTTGTCTAGAAAAAAAAATTCTGAATGGGATTCAGGGCACCTTTACTGGACCCAGAACAGTGATTACTGGGAAAACCTATGGATTTGTTATCCACATGTTTATAGAAGCATTGCCCTTTCTGTGTTCAAATGGGATTGGGTCTCAGTGGCCCATGACATTACAGACCCTTGGTCTCAGTGTTCTTTTGCTTTCTCTTTATAAATTCCTTCTTGAAAGAACTTTTTTCCTTGCCAGTTCATCTTCCTCCCTGGTATCCATCCTTTCAATAGTCTTTAAACTAGACAGATTTTTGCATTTACTGAAGGGTACATCTTTGGGTGTGATCAGCTCCCAAAGGTCTTGTCTTGCTAAGGGACCCTGGCATCATGCAACAAGTCAGCACTCATGCTTGGGGGCTTCTGTTTACATAGAATAGCAGATATCAGGGTGGCAATCTAATACATCCGTCATCTTAAAATACTCAAAATAATTGTCAACCATGTCCATTTTTTTCTCAGCTTTTGAGAAGGACATTAGAAACAGCAATCCTCATCTCTCATTTTTTAGCAAATCCTATTAATTCTAGCAACCATTAGTTTATGAATGAATGAATTGAGGACACAGTAAGTTTTTACAAGAGTCACAGAGAAAGAATGTTCCAGAGATAAATTGAAAGCCAGGGGACTGTGCTCTGGAATCTAAGCTCTTATTAGACTAGCTCAAAGGCTGACTCAAACAAAGGAAGACCACAGTGAAGACTCAAAGCTAAATGGACCAAACAAGGAAAACCAGGCTTTTATATTAATTATTATTATTTCCTCAGACTGGAAAGAAAGTGCATCTCTCCACCACTCCCTTTTTTACACCCACACTAGGGCTGTGGGGCAAATGGGAGGTATGTGGGTTTTGGCAGATTCTGATGCTGAGACAACTCAGCCAACGTTTTCTATAAATCAGTGAGTTGGCTTCTCAGAAACACATTTTTGAATCTTTGACTTCAGGTACTTAAAGCCTTGTCAGCTTAGTTAAGCCTTGACTCTTCTTGAAAGAAACTTCTCTACCTGCTCACCTTCCTTCCTCATATCAATACTTTAATAGCATTTCCACTGTGCAGATGTTTGCATTTGGTTCATGGTAAGTCTTTATTGAATGGCCATTACGCTATAAGGAAGCCATTTAATTCTTTAATTTTACTGAATATCTTGGAAAGTTGCTTTAAATATTTAAATATATTTTTGAACCAAAATATTTAGGGAAAGACAGTTCTTCTAGCAACTGATTGTTCCCTGTGCTGCGCCTCAGAGAGGAAATATTAAATGGTGGCTGAGTGACGTCACAGTGGTGTTCACACACAGCCTTGTTGCATTGGTTAACATCTTCCTTGTTTACGTAGGATGTCAAAGACACGAATGCCATATTTAGGTTAAGTCAAGTTGTTTTTACTCAAGCATTAAGAATATTGATTATTTCTAGCCAAGAAAAAAAACACAAAGAACCAGAAATAATTACAGTTAACTGGAAACAATTATCAAGAGTCTCAGTTTAAGAAGAAAGGACTTAGAGTTCAGTTGGTGTGTGTGTGTGTGTGTGTGTGTGTGTGTGTGTGTGTGTGTGTGTGCTTGGATATGTAGCAGTTATATTTAATAGCCTTTATAAAATTCTCTTTGTACATATGTATCTTGTCTGATGAGTAGAACTTAAATTTTAATTGGAGTTTTAAATTTGTCAAATAGTTGAGCAGATGTATTTTAATAATAGTTATATACTTACCACTATACATCTGAATGGTAGATTTTTATATATATCCTGTGTCTGAAAGATGTTGAATTAGCAATTAACAATTAAGCTTAACTAATATGAAAAAACCTGTAAGGCATCAATAAGCACATAAAAGTACTCAAGAAATTCTCCTATATATTTTTTTAAATTTTCATGTACTTATTTACTTACTTAACAATCTAATCACAGCTTCCCTCTCCTCCCAGGCTCCCCATCATACAGCTCCTTCCCACATTTCCTCTCCCATAGTCTGAGAAGGGGGAGTCCCCTCTTGGTATCACCTCACTCTGTCACATCAAGCCCCTGTAAGACTAGGCATATCCTCTCCCACTGAGATCAGACAAGGCAGCCCAGTTAAGGGAATGGGATCCACAGGCAGGCAACAGATTCAGAGACAACCCCTGCTCCAGTTCTTGGGGCACCCACATGGAGACCAAGTTGCATATCTGCTATATCTGTGCAGGGGGCCTAGGTCCAGCCCATGCTTGATCTTTGGTTGGTGGTTCAGTCTCTGGGAGTCCCCAAGGGTGCAGGTTAGTTGACTCTGTTGGTCTTGTGGAGTCCCTATCCCTTCCTGTTTCTCAATCCTTCTTCCAACTTTTTGACAAGACTTTCCAAGCTCTGTCTAATGTCTGTTTCCATCATCTGCTGGGTGGAGACTATCAGAGGACAGCTATGCTAGGCTCTGGTCTGCAAGTGTAACAGAGTATCATTAATAGTGCCAGGGATTGGTGCTTGTCCATGGGATGGGTCTCGATTTAGGCCAGGCATTGGTTGGTCATTCCCTCTGTCGCTACGTCACTGTTTCTGAACATCTTGTAGACAGGATACATTTTGGATTGAAGGTTTTGTGGGTGAGGTGCTGTCCTTGTCCCTCCACTGGGAGTCTTCCTGGCTTCAGGAAGTGGGCAATTCACTCTCCATACCCAGATGGTTTGCAATCTCAGGTGGGCATTGAGGAGCTTAGGAGCTTCTCTCATGATACAGCTCATGTTTTTAGCACAGATCTCATTGATGTGTAAGCAAAAGGGAATTTTTAAACTCAGGTCATTCTTCTAAATTCAGGTTTTTGCATGGTAATATCTGTGTCTGTGGCTGCTGTGATTTCCACCTGAGAAATGAAAAATGAATCAGCTTGTCTTGGCACAGTACCTTAGATTCTATTGAAAACCTGAGACCCTGGTCCCTGAGAGAGATAATTTGTTCCTCACAGCCATTGCAGCAAGAACAGCAGGACAGAGCTTGCTCTCTGAAATGCATCTCCTACAAGAGAGGTGCAGTGAGGTTAGTCATTCCTGGCAGTGGGGCCCGTCATAAGCATCCTGATATTAGGAAAGTCTAATATTAAGCAAGGGATAGTGACGAATCATCTCATCATCAGGTCACATAGGAGATATATCATCATGTGTGGGAATGTTTTGGAAATGTGCTCCCGGATTGACATGTCTATTTTAACTTTCGAAAAGGTAAGCAGGTCTTCAGGAGGAAAGCATAGCTGTCATCGTAAGGGGCCCACTGTGCAAACATCATGGAAAAGTGTGGAGCAAATTCGATGCTAAAACCTTTCAAATTTTGGGGGCACTTTAGAGGCCCACACATACTTTAGTGTCTCCTTGTAATATCTATAAAATCTGATTTCTTGGGGGAAACGTGATTCTCAGTGGGAGTTGGTACCTGCTATAGGGCTAATATGTCTAGGCTTATGTTTGCTTTTGAAAATTCAAGGTTGTCTTTGAACTCAGGGCTCAGGATAAATTTTAAATGGAAATAAAATCTTAAGTTACCAGTGAACTAATTTCTGTGTCAGAGTTAGGGCTCCAGTAGGTTATAGCAGTATATGGACTTAAGCTATTGAGTAGGGCATCTTGGGGCTACAGTTCCATGTGTTAGGAACACATGCATTTTAGATATATACATTGTAAAGTGTGGTATAGGCCATGCAGGTATTAACCATGGGATGTAAGTTTCCAGGACATTATTATATAGTTAGATTTTATAAAAAATCCTATACAATAATTCTTAAGTTCATGTTCGTGATTAAAGAAAAATGTGGAGCAAGTGAATGGGGAAGTTCTTTTTGTGGTGGATATACTGTCCCTTCTAAATCTAGTTTAAAGTTGCCACGGTTTTGTTTGTTTTTTGAGACAGAGTCGCACTCTGACGGCAAGATTGGTGTGGAGCTCACTCAGATCCACCGACTTCTGTGCTTGAGTGCTGGGATCAAAGATGAGTGCCACCACACCCACATGAACTACCTCTTAGAAGGTGGTTTTTGGCAATGTCTTTGTTTTTGGTTATTACTGTCCAAGTTCTTATTTATCTCAACAGACATCATTATAATAATTCCTTACTTCTTCCCTTGCCTTTAGTCACTCCAGGTCGAGTAAATTTTATTCTTTAAACTATGGTATTTAACAAGTTTCTACATCCCACCACCACCGCCCACTCAGCCTTTCTGGTCCCTGAAAGTCCCCTGTAATAAATTCTTTACAAAACATAAACCAATACTCCTTCCTGTTCCTTAGTGTTTTCTCGATCCCCCAAAATTTTGCCTATTTTAAACAATTTTCTGTATTTCTTATTTCAAAATAATATACATTATTTATGGATTAATTCCAGTTATCTTTCTTGTGGTAGCCTGATAATTTTCAGCCTAGATTTGTTACTGTACATGCTGTAAGGTTCCATGAGTTTATAGCAGATCTGCTGCTTTGTCCTATAATAGCTTATTTATGTTCATGTTGGGCTGTCTGTCTAGATTGTAAGTACCTTCCGGTGTGCCTTTTTTCCTAGTGTATTAAAGTCACATCCACAGTTTTGGATCGCACCAGTGGAGACATTGAGAACTTCATAGACCAATGCTACAGTTTCATCTGTGTGAATGTAAGTAGTAAACAGAATTGGTTGGACACAATTGAGACCCGAGCAAACAATGTCAGAGGATGGACCCTTCTTGACCCTCACTTGTGCAACAGAAGATTTTGACAGATTAGTTGTGCTACTCACTATATGCTTTAAAATTGTATTTTTTTGCCATTTTAAATAGGCAAACATTATTTTCTGAACCCAAATCCTATGATGAGATGCAAATATTGCTTCCATGGACAGTAATTTTGATTCTCCATCTGTAAAGTAGATACATAAGTTCAACCCAAGATATAGCTCTAATCTTAATATGTGTAACTTACGGGTATCTTTTAAAGTGGCTTAATGTTCTTTTTAATAAATACATTGAATATCTTGTAAAGTTCATCTCCCTGTGAGTCAACTTCTATTCTGTAAGAACTTCCTTTCACTTTCTCTTATTTTCATATTATTTTCTTGTCTTTGAGGTTGTGTCCTCTGAGAGTCGAGAAACCAGGAAGTTACTGAGTATCCTCGAAGAGAGCAGCCTTCCTCTTCTGTATCCCGTCGTTGTCGTTTTGGTAAGTGAGTAAATATGTCTCTTTTCTCATCGAGTCTCTGCTTCCATCTTGATAACTCAGTATTTCCCTCTCTGGAAAGACTGGATTCAGTTGAGAGTGTCCACCAGTATTCAGAAGACTTTAGGGAAATTGCATTGACTTTTCTGCTGACGTGTGCCTTTGTGGCTGTGGTCATGTGGCTTAATGACATTGGAAAACCAGTTGATTCCACTTGCAATCAACTTATTTAGTCCAACCAAGATAGAAAAATACACAGCCAAGCTGACTTGTTGTTAGGCTAATGTCTAAGAGCTGTATTTAGGGTGTTCTATCAGGACAACAGAGGCAAAAGGAGAAGAAATTCAAAGTCAAAATGAATGTTAGAAAGAAATAACAGGCAAGAAAATTATTATTAGCCTAAACATAAATAGAATGAGTGAGTGGTTGAAGAAAGTATGTAGAAGAATGAATGACCTGGGCATGTTTTGAGAACACAAACACACACACACACACACACACACACACACACACACACACACACACACACACACACACAGAGAGAGAGAGAGAGAGAGAGAGAGAGAGAGAGAGAGAGAGAGAGAGAGAGATCTGCCAGTAACTGAAAGAGTATGTTGACTTCAGAATTCACTGAGGAAAATGATCAGAATTCATGATGGTCAAACAAGCTAAGAAACAAGGCCTGAAGTCTGTAATACTCTTTATCCCATGGAGAGGGCTACCAAACATTCTCAGAAATTCCTAGTGATTACCCTCTTCCTGAAGCTCAAGGCTATTATGTATTATGAGAGCTTAATTCTTCTTATAGGTAAGATCTTAACACAAAACAAGCTTTGTATTAAACATAACTCTAATGTGACCAATAACAGAAGAAGCAAGTTAGATAGAGTGAGATCAGTTCATTCACTGGCCAAATGTATTTGATTATGTGTCCTAAAGATAGGTTCTAGGGGTACAGCTAGTGTGGGAATCCATCATTTGTGAGTGATTTCCTGAGCAACAGGGTGTCATTGAGTGTTTTAGAAAGATCATGGAATCAACTCAACTGTGTAAAACTGCAAGGCTTTGAGGGTGAAAAGACATATTGGAATTCCTGGGTTGAGCCCTCGGTTCCATATTTCTCTGTATAGAGATCTTCATTTGATCTTCATAGGTGAGAAGCCAAGGGGGCTATTCAGTCTAATAAGAAGATACCGATGCCTTGGCTCCTTTCCTAAGATGCTAAACCTTGAGCTCCATTTTTCTGAGTGTAGGATTGAAGCTAGTAATACCCAGTTTGTGTAGATTAGCATGAATAAATGCAGAAAGTGTCTCCTGCCCTGCATTGGGCCCTTAGCAGCCTGCAGTGCTGGCCTGGACTGTGCTACTTCTCTGGTCCCCCTTCTTTCCACTCTGGATCGGGTGATTCAAAGTTCACTTCCATTACCTTTACCTGTCTCCAAGCTGTGGTCATTTCCCACCATGTAGTGTGGTCATTTATAATATAAACAAGTATATGTAACTTGAAAAAATGTATATATTAAAGGCCTTAGAAGCCATCATTTCACTTTGCTTCCTTTTAAGTTAACTTGGTGGGGAACAGATACAAAAATATGCTTTTGTTTGGATTTTTAATAAGGCTTTAAGTTAAATGACTATAAACTCTGGGACTAGACCAAAAGGCATCTGGCTGTTTCTGTACACAAGTACTTTTACTCATCACAAGTATGTTCTAAAATTATAAGTTATAGAGGAATATGTATTTTTCCTTGGAACTAATGCGGTTCAATAGATATAAAATGTAACAAGATTTCATGTAGCCCAGGCTTGCCTTACAGTCACTGTGCTGCCAGGAGTGACCATGAACTCCTCACCTCGGAGTGCTTTGATCACATGGCTGGAGGCTCTGCCTTTTCTGGTAAAACCGTAAGTGTTTAAAGGACTATTTCATGCTAGATGAGATGTATAAGGGTCACCAACTTTGATTCTACTTGAGAAGGTTGTCATCTGCATATTGTTGAGGTGAAATGCTTATAGAAAAGTGAGGTGGGATGTCAACTAAACTAGGGCCTTTGACCCAAGCATTAGTGGATGGATTTTAAAATTTTATTTTCACTAATTAAATAATTAAGGTTGTGTGTGTGTGTGTGTGTGTGTGTGTGTGTGTGTGTGTGTGTGTGTGTGTGTGTGTATCTGTGATTGGGGATGCAAATGTACATGCACGTGTGCATGTAGGTCAAAGGATGACTTGTAGAAGTGGATTATCTCCTTCCCTATATTCTGGGGCTTGAACTCCTGTCCTCATGCTTGGTGCCTTCCACTACTGAGCCATCTCATTTTAAGAGGTAACTGTTGGTGGTGGGATTAGTAAGGAGGAAGCTCACATTTTCTCATATTGCCACTAGATAAAGAAAAATCCTTTGAAATTTCTTTGTTTCTGTCATCAAAGGGATAATCAGCTTTTAAGCTGATAATATCTAGGAAATTTATGGGCTGAAAGGAACAAAGAATATGTTCCCAAGTTCTTGGTCTAGTTTATTGGATTTTATTTTTGATTTTGCACAAGTCTTTATTACGGTAATTACTTCATTAAAAAGATCTCTGAAAAGTTAGGGTATCTTTAATGCTGGAGATTTTTATTATTTAGGATAAACTGGTGTGGGTAAGCAGTTCTACTTTAAGGTTCAGCTGAAGGAGGGGACAAAATTTCCACATAAAGACAAGGGAAAAATATTTTGGAAAAAGTTAAGAAACTCAAGAAAATAAATTTGTTGTTTTTTAAAAACAGTTTGTTTTTTCCATAATCTTTTTATGTAATCTTGTGGAACTTTTGTAATAAGGCATTATGACATGCTTCATTTCAAGTGGTCACTTTTTTAAATGTGTAAATTTAGTTCTCTAAAAAACCTTTTATTAAACCTTTGATGTTCAAAATATTGTTCTGGATCATCTATTCGATCATCATTTTTTCCTTTTATTTGGTTTTATATTGGCTTACTCTGACAAATTCTTGTGTTGATAATGATGTTGTTTAAGGAATAGGCTTGCATTAGATTATTATATTTTTATTCTTTGAGAACTTTATTTGCTAGATTTGACCACCCTCTTATCGTCTCATCCCTTCCTACCCACATTTTAGATTAATCTTTTGTCTTCTTTCCCGACTGAGTCCAATTCCTATTGCCCAACTAATCTCAGGATTGGGGCCAGCTCTGCTGTGTGGTCACAATACATGTGTCACACCATTAAAGCAACTGGTTCTCCCTTGTGTAGCCATTCTCAAATACTAATAACTTTTCAGTCAGCAGTGGGATCAAGTGTCCTACCACTCCTGCCCTACTGTGCTGGAAGCAAGCATTATTTTGTTCAACCTAAACATCTTCATTTTAGTATATTTAAATACATCTTTATACAACAAGTCAGGTACTGTTGGTAATATTGACTAGTTGATTAAAACCCATATTTGTACTAAAAGTAGAAAAAGATTCTTGAGGAGAATAATTCCCAATGCTGTGCCTTAATGAATTTGTGTGTATTTTGGATGATATTTGTTATTCCATACAGTTCTTTTTTTAATGACTTTTAGAAAGACATTGTCTTGTACTACTACTACTACTACTACTACTACTACTACTACTACTACTACTACTAAGCATGTGTCTTACAAGGAGAATATTATCTATTTGGGAATAAATACTCTATTATACATTAGTACGTATAAAGGGATTCACCACGTAGGTTGTCTGTTTGCTTAGAATGTTCTATTGATATCTGTTGGATTCACTTGATCCAGATGACATTTAGCAAGGATGCTTTTATACTTGCTTCTTTTGGGATGACCCCTCCATTTATGAGAGTGGACTATTAAAATCACTCACCATTATTGTGCTCTGCTTAATGTGTGTCTTTGTTTCTATAAGTGTTTGTTTCATGAAATGTGTGTATCACTGTTTGGTGAATATATATATATACATATATATATATATATATATATATCACACATATACATACATACACACACACATACACATATATATATTTAGAGTTGTACCTTTCTTGATAGATTGTATTTTTTATATATGCAAGTATTCTATCTGCTTATATACCTGAATGCCGTAAGAGGACATCAGATGACATTATTGATGGTTGTGAGTGACCGATTTTTTTGCCAGGAATTGAACTCAGCACCTCCGAGTGCTCTTAACTGTTGAACCATCTCTTTAGCACCATTCGCTTAATTTTATGAAGTAACATTTGCTGTTTTCTAAGATTGCCATTTTGTCTAATGTTAAAACAGTGACAGCTGCTCACTCTATACAACTATTTGTGTTGGAAAGCCATTTGGATCTTTTACCATAAAGAGTGTTTTTGATAGTCAGATGTATTTCTTGTAGATAACAAGTAGATACTATCTTTTTATGCCAATCTTCTGGTTTGTATCTATTCAATAGAAAATTGAGACCATTAGCATTCAAGAGTTATCACTGAAAGTCTTATTTTCCCGTCACTTGATTTTATAATGTTAATTATTTACTCTTTCTGATTTGCATAATGTTGGGAAAATACACCATGACTGAAGCAACTCTTTTTCTTTGTTTTTTTGTTTTGTTTACTTATTTATTTATTTTTATTTTATTTATTTATTTATTTTGAGACAGAGTTTCTCTCTGATGCCCTGGGTGTTCTGGAACTCATTCTGTAGCAAATTGCTGCCCTTGAACTCACAGAGATTTGCCTCTCTTGGCCTCCCAGTGTTGGGATTAAAGGTGTTTACCACCACTGCCCAGCAGACCACAGCAATTCTTATGAAGGAAAACATTTAATGGAGCCTACTCACCGTTCAAGGGTTTAGTGCATTATCGCCATGGTGGAAGCATGTTGGCATACAGGCAGACATGGTGCTAAAGAAGTAGCTGAGAGTTCTACATCTGGATTCCTGGGCATCTGCAAGTGACAGTGAGCCACTAGGCCTGGCTTGAGCTTCTGAGACCTCAAAGCCTGCCACCAGTGATAAACTA
Source organism: Rattus norvegicus (assembly GCF_021556685.1). NCBI lineage: Eukaryota > Metazoa > Chordata > Mammalia > Rodentia > Muridae > Rattus > Rattus norvegicus. The sequence continues at coordinate 59,492,439 of NC_141539.1, forward strand.
TCTCTAACAAAGCGACACCTATTCCAACAGGGCCACACTTCCTAATAGTGCTACTCCCTATGATCCTATGGGGGCCATTTTCTTTGATATCATCACAAGATGGTAATTACATGGCCCTCGCACAGCCACTTACTTGGATCAGCAGTATAGTTCTCAATCTCTAAGTTGTCACTTACTCAGGCAGTTTTGTATAATTCCTTCTTAGGGTGTTTTCTCCATGGTGTCTGAAGAGAATCTTAGGTTCAGTTTCATAGGCTTCAGAAGCCTGGGATGTTCCTGCTTCTATGTCCATGGCCCATGATGTATCCAGTTCCTGTTGCACACCCTCCTTCAGTACTGATGTTGGGGAATGGTCAGAACAATGCCCCTGGTGGTGGTGGCAGTTTGTGGCTCCTCCTTCCTTCTTGGTGAGGAGCTAACTCGGTATATTCCCTTTACTTTTGGCTATTATTCATGAATAAAGGTCATTGCTTTTTACATTGGCTGTTAGTGCTTAGTCTAGCCTATAGGGTATTTAAGGTTTTTTTTTCTGCATTAATCACAGTTAATCTTTGTGCCTTCTTAGACTATATGGTATAAATGCATCACAGCTCATGGTGGGTTTATTATCTATTCTGAGAGGGCTATATTATGATGAAATACATTTACCATTACATAACCTGCACAGCACTGTAGCTTAGTAACTTATACTGTGGAGTATGTAGGTCGTTTTCCTTCATGAGAGTGTGGCTGAGTGGACCCTGACACTCACTACATTGTGTAGTACCATAGAGACAATCCTAGCATTCATCAAGGGGAAGACCAAAATTCAATGTTTGATTTCTAAAAATGCAGACTGCTGCCATACCATGGTGGAGAAGAAACATTCAGAGTGAGTGTCTAAGTCAGGATCATGTGTATTTGGCTTTCTTTGTTTCTTGCTAGAGGATTTTCTGAGAGTTCTTTCAGGGTCCAAATCCAAAAGCTATGAATGCTGGACACACCCCATTCTCTTCTTTTCTTAATTTGTCTGTGTTCATGACTTCAACAATGGTATACATTCACAAACATATCATTGGAAAATATAAAAATGAATTCATAAAGTATAAATTAGATATTAAAATTACTCAGGAAATAATTGGCTGCCATTTAAATGAAACAAGACTCAAAGGGCCTAAGACTGTAAACTGAGGCCATGTGCACAGAGTCTTATGATCAAGAGCTATTGATTTTTCCTGGGCAGTGGGGAAAAAAGATTTTAAGAGGAAGATGCAGTACTGCCAATATCAGTATTCTAGACTAGATTATGTAAAAATGATCTTGTAAAACCCTCACAATTCATAGACTATGTCTAAAAAGCTTAGAGGGAATTCTACCGTAGTTGGCTCTATTTCCACAGAACATCCATTAAATAGTGGGCAGTATATGATTTAAAGCTTAATTCTTCAATATGTAGGAATGAATCACCCGAGAACCAAATAAATTGTTAAAATGGTGGAAAAGTAGGAAACATATTTGTAAATGGAAGTTTAAATTTGAGAGGTAGAGCAAACTCCTAAATATTACTTAATGAAATCTTGTTTTCATTTCTTTGATATTTAATTTTTACTATAGTTATATGTCACAATAACTCCACTTTTCTCTGAGACTACCCACAGTTTTATGGCTGTTATGAGAAAGGGAAAACTGTGAATTTATTCTTGCAAAAAATGTAAAGTATTAAGTAGAATTTTAGTGTTCTAAGAGCATAATTATAGCTTCAAAGGCATTAAACCTAGTTTAGTTTTTGTCAGTAGGAAGTTGTTTATAGATATACCAGATCAGAATATGTGGTCTTTAAAATACTTTGGAATGTTTAGTATTTGAAGATGTCAGCAAATAAAATAATTTTTAAAAGTCCGGAAAACCATCAGCCATTGACACTTGATACTTTACATGTGAGGAAACTGTCGCAGAGATGAAAATTGGTTCCAGAAGGTTCCACAGCCCACAGTGGCAGCACCAGGAGCAGAATCAATCCAGTGTGCTGTTCAATATACACTTGTAACTTTGATGCTTTCATGAACGCGTTAAATAATGGAAAAAGATTAAAAATATACATATACACATAGATGTATCCAATGTTCCTGACTAATAAAGAACAAATGTCAACTGGAAAATGGGGCAGGGCCTTCTTTTAAGTATAATGGCTTCTTATTTTAGCTTCAGAGTCTCGAGGCCTTTACTGGATTTGAATTCTAAAATTCCATGATCTTGTTAAATTTCCCGGCAGATCCTAGACATAGATCTTCTACTTATTCCTGTTTTTATTTTTCACCTTTTACTCACCTGCTTGTTTGAGGTATTTTCTGCTGTTAACCCTGTCACTCCTAGTCTGAAGAAATATGTTTTCAGGTACAAGTTTTTACCCAGCAAGCAAAGAAGGGTGCTTTCCCTCTCAGTGTCTCTATCCTGCTGTTTGTTTCACAGTTCATTTGCTTCAGGTCTCTAGATTACTTCTTGGTTGCAGTGTTTGCTGCAGCTTGGGAGTCAACCCTAGGCTGGCCTCAGGGTGGCTACTAGTCCTGGTTCCATGACAGTCTCAGTTATAGAGCCTTTGTAGCCCTCCTGCATTTTCTTCTGAAATAGTTCCTTTGTACTACATTCAGTATTTATGCTTTCCACTCCAGTGTGTTGCCTTTCTCTTTCCTGCCTACATACCCTCTCAGCTGAAATGGAATCGCTTGTGCAAGTTTTACAAATTCTTGTCTTGTGCTAATACAGTAAGTCTCAGGTATTTCCTGCCTAAGTCAACAATAAAACTAAGATAAACACTGGTTAAAGAATACCTTTGGAGCCTTTTACAACTGTGGTAATAAAGGAATTAATTTCTAACTCAAAGATGAGGAAGGCTGACGTCAGCCCTGTGAGGGGTGTTGAATAGAGAGAACTGTCTGTGTTGCTATAATTTTAGATCTTTGCTTATGGCTAAATGGTGAACGGAAAGCTCATGTTGTGGAAGAGAAACTGGTGAAGATTAACTGTGATAAACATGTAACTGAGGAAGTACAGAGAAATTATTCTCCTAGAAATACCTTCCTTCTGTTAATCCCGTTAAAGGATACAACACTGGTCTAATGGAATCTGCAAACAGAATGGAATCTAGAGGCCATTTTCTAATCTTTATACATATATTTTTCCTAATTAAGCACGGATTTTGAACATGCTAGTTATTTCCCCACTTTCAATATGCTACTCAGCTTCGTTCAGTGAGCAAAACAATTTGCAGTGTTTTTTTTGTTTTGTTTTGTTTTTTGCCATTATGTGATCCTAGTTAATCAGTTTGAACACTGACATGTGAAACACATGAGGCCAGGGAAATAAGATTTGGCTGCTTTTAAGGAGCTTATATTGATGTTAGCCCTAGGAAGAATTGGATGACTGACTTTGTCATTCATTAAAAAAGTATATATGCTTGGTTCGGTGGAAGAACCACACTTATCATGTTAACTATTACCCTACTACTCATGAAAACTATCAAACAGGTTTGTTTGACTCATAATACAGCTGCTCTCTAGCTTTCGTAATTTAGTAGATAATTTAGGTTAAAACTACCAAGGGACTGAGGACGTGGTTTGTTTCCCTAGTAACTGCTCCCTATATGAGTAGAGATATTGTTATGGTAATGAGAGCCCAGACTGTGGAACTCAGTACTCTGTACCATTCACTTCAGGTAAATAACTTTTCCCTCTTAATAAATGTATATACGACATAAAAAATATGCTTAGACTTTCTCTACCTTGATAATTTTTGTGGTACTGTCTTCTATTCAAATAATCTCAAATGAGGTTTAATAAAGCCTACCTTAGTGTTTTTTTTGCAAAAGTACTATACCTTTTAAATACTATCAAAGTTTTGTATTATACTTACATAATAATAAATAAATATAATTTAAACAATATAAATATATGGAACCTGAATTTGGATACGTTGTTTCATTTTATTATTATTATTATTATCATTTGAATTATTTTTTGTTTACTTGAGAAAGTTAATTATATTCTCAGGTGACTAGACTGATTAGGATTCTGGATCAGGAGTTAATGTTCCAGGTAATAGTACCAGCTTAAGCGCACCTTAACCAGTCCAAGTTGATCAGTATCTGTGAACTTCGGTTCAGACCTTTATCCATAATAAAATATTATGCCCTTTTTGCATCTGAGGGGATTTTCTTTTTATAACATTTTGTATTTCTAATTAGCAGCATGTTGTAAAACCAATTCATGTTTTAACGCTCTCCAGTATGTATATTTCAAATGTAAAGTAGTTTGTCAGTGTACCAGCTCTGTTAAAATATCAATCAGGCGCAGTGGCATGACTGCTTCTTTTGTTTTCTCTTTCCTTTTCCTTTTTCGTTTCCTTTCCCTCTCCTTTTTTCTTTCCTTTCTTTTTTCCCCTTCTTATTTTTCAAGACAGGGTTTCTCTGTGTAGCCCTGGCTGTTCAGGAACTCACCCTATAGACCAGGTTGGCCTCAAACTCACAGATATCTGAGTACTTCTGCCATCCAAGTGCTGGGATTAAAAGCATGCACCTCTATGCCTAATTGACTTGCCAATTTCAAGTCACTCTTGAGATCAAGAAGCCTTCTTCTGAGTTATTCTTCTGTGTTTGACATTCTTATTCTCTCATTTTCACAGTGTGGTTTTCATAAGCTAATCCTAGATCTCTCCTCTGGACTTTTGATTACGTTCCCGTGCCTTGCTATTGGAAACAACTGTAAATTAATCATTTTTACTAATAGGCTATTCTTGTATGACTGTCTTGTGCCTCACTTTTTAGAGAATGCTTCAATGATACAGTCCATGCTACTGATTCCTTTTGCAATTCTGTGTAAATTACAGAAAACATCTTGTAGTTACGTCCAGTGAACTGTTCTCTCTATTAAAAAGCTAACTTTTTAATGGTATAGATTCATATACTATTTAACAAACTTCTGTGTGATAAACATTTTAAAGTGTTTGCATTTTTGGTTTGTAAAGGTATTCCTTTTAAAAGTCATCTTATTTGAAGGAGTTGTGATATTTTATGCTAGGTAGGTTTTGTATCATTTTACTTCAGTGAAGTACAGATACAGTTGTATTTATCTTTTAGATTTTTTAAATAAGGATTTTAAAATAAATACTGAATATAGTGACCATGGTAATTAGGAAAATGATCTAGTTACTGACAGCTCAAGAATTGCTGGTTTCTTTCCCTTCAAAATAAGTGGTAGATAAGGAATCAAGAAATGTTCGAGGAAACAAATAACAGGTGCTAGGCTAAGTGACAGCAAATATAACTTCAAATGTTTAGAGTATCTAGTGAGCCACGTATGGTAAATTGACCCTTTAGCTATTGAAGCCTATTAAGGTTGCAGAGACAGGAGATAGAGCAGGGTCTAGCTCTGAGTGTCAGAGGAACATCATTGCTTCACGATGGAATAAAAACAGTGACTGGAGCTGGAAAGAACTGGTCGGTGGATCTGTCTAAAAGGACAACACACAAAGGAAGCTTGCAGATGTGCCTGTGAGTCAAGGTTGTTGGACTTCTAACTCGAGGCTCCACACTGCAGTTGTCTTCAGGGAAATCTGATATGACCAGGTGTACATTTGATACTCTGAGTGCAGCACAAAGAATGGATTAAAAAAAGCAGAAAGGTCCCTCGATGCAGTGGCTTTCCCCCTTCTTAATGTTAGCCTTTGACACATGTTGTGGTGACCCCCAACCATAAAAGTATAAAATTATTTTTCTGCTTCATAACTGTAGTTTTGATAATTTATGAACTGTAATGTAATCTGATATGCATGATATCATTTATGTGACACCTGTGGGGGTCATGACCCACAGGTTGAGAACCATTGCCTTGATGAATTTAATTTATTTAGAAGAAACTACTTAATTGTGGTCCGAGAAATTATGATGGTGGTTGGTGGTTTATCTGCCATAGCCGCACAGGTTTCGTGGAGTTGGGCAGATAACGAGTCACACAGTATTTCAGCATGGGAGGTACACAGCTTCTTAGTTCTAGCATTTGGGAAGCAGAGAGAGGTGGATCTCTGTGAGTTTGAGGCCAATTTGGGCTACATACAGAGTTCCAGGGCAGCCAGGGCTACACAGTGAGACCCCCATCTTAAGAAACAAAAGAATAACAAACAGCAAAAGAAATACTCACAGAAACAAGGAAATAAGGATTGTTGTTATAGTAACGGGAGAGAGAGGTGTAGCTGTTGATTTTATGTTCCATGAAATTGGGAACTGCTAGCAAAATAGAAATCATCCAAGAAGAAGTTTTTTGTTCTGAAGGCTGTGTGCCCAGGCAATAATCCCCGTATTTTTGTCACAGTATACTTGGGAAGATTTCCCATAATTGCAAATTTGGTGTATAAATTGCTCCATTAATATTTGAATTTAAATATGCTTTAAATCTTGCATTTCATATAATGATACTACATATAATGTATGCATGCACTACTTACACATAAATATATTATTATTTAATAAGCCAATGTCATCATCAAGACTTATACAGTGTCTGAATTGTGGGCTATGTTTTTGAACTATTTCTTTTTCAATATTTTATATTTTGAAGACTAAAACAAGAGAAGACCAGTCAACGTAACAAAAACCCAAAGCAACCATGGACTTTCGACCAATTCTCTAGCAGAGACAAGAAAACGGTCAGAACATTACTAAACCCAAGTGCTGCTCACTGAGGATAAGAAAATGAAGTGATCTAAAAATAGAACACTTTTGCAGACTCTGAATTGCTTTTATTGAATGTGTGGGAAGATGTTGGAGTAGTGCAAAGAACCATTCTATGCGAACATGCTTAAACTGGAATGCTGTTGGCAACAATTTCATGTGTGATCCTTGGAAAAGCAGAATGTAATTCAATTTTCCAGGCACCAGAGGTTTTATTTTATAGGATTCTGAAACTAAGACTTATTTTTGAGTCACTGCTGAGGTGAAACACAGCAAGTTTTATCATGAGGCAACTCCCCCCTCCAATCCCCACATCCTTACTGGAGACCTTTCTGAACGGCAGGACCTAATACATACACATCATTGAGTCCTCCAAACAGAATACTCCTCTAGAATCTGCTGAGAGAGCCCTGAAGAGCACCACCGGCTATCCTCATCAGTGTGTGTGTGTGTGTGTGTGTGTGTGTGTGTGTGTGTGTGTGTATGTGCGATCATGACTGAGTTCCCAGCATGGTAAAACAATACAGTCCATCAGGGATCTTGTGTTTCTTGCTCTTTAAATTTGGAGGACATGGAATTACCACTCCATTTGTTACTGTCAGAACCCTCCTAATAAATGTTACCTGCTAATGCATATTATTAATGTAATTATGTCAACATTAGTCATAACAGACATTTATTGATGGTTGAAGAAATGAGTCACCATTCTCTTTTAAAAATAAATGATCCCCTTTAATCCTCACAGCAGTTGTGAGAGTTGATCATCATAAATACCATTATCCCCAGTTCAGCAGTAAGCCACATAGTCAATCTGCCTTCCCACATAAGATGCTTGGGTAATGTCAATACTTGTACATTTTGAGTAATTGAAACATATATCATTAGGAGAAAATGGGATCTTAAAAATAATTTAATAGAATATTCTTGTTCTAGTACATTCTCAAACAAGAAGTAACTAAAATCCTTTGTCTGAAATTAACTCCTTTATATGGGGAGTTGTCATCCCTGTCCAGGGTGAGAATATCTTGGGCTCTGCAAGCCCTAGGAGCTCTTGCTTTAGAGGAGGGCAACTGTACAAAGTATGCACTACCGTTTCTCTTGGAATGGCTTCCATAGGCTCATGTCTTAAAGGCTGGTCAACTTATCATGGACTTGTTGGGCTCAGTTGCAAGAAGTTAGGTTATTGGTGTGTAATCTGGCATCCTGCCTGTGCACAGACCCAGACGGCTGAAGTCAGCTACTTTTCCACTAAATTTCCTAAACCCACATGTGAGAAGCATCTTCTCCTTATTAGCAGGGTCCTTTTGTTGGGTTTTTACTCACGGTATGATAGAAAAATAATGCCAACAATTGGTAGTACAGGGTGGGGTGTGTGTGTGTGTGTGTGTGTGTGTGTGTGTGTGTGTGTGTGTGTGTGTGTTTCTGCATAGCTATTGCATCCAGTGACATCATTCAGAAAATTTTGGAAATGTTCCATGGGTATTTGGAAAAATTTGAAGTCATGGGTTAATGAGAGCTCAGAATTTGTGAGTAGAGCTTAGTAGACCATTCCTGTGATAGCCAAAATGTGGCAGCAATGACCCTACAGTCAGTGTTTAAAACTTATGAGATGGAAAGATGGACTCAACTACCAGTCTTGTTACACAGTAGCAAGGGATGTGAATGCATTTCTGCCTATGCCCTTGTGCTTTGAGACTTTTTGTGTGGCTGAGTTATAAATGGATGTGATAAGCACCCCAACACAAGGACTTTGCTCACTTCATTTTGACATAAAGCTTGTGACAGAAGTGATACCTACAGTCATTTAAGCGAATGCACAATATAAAAAGATGTGAATTGTGGCACCAAAAAGTCAAACTGGGGAAACTTACATTTTGAAGTCTTTCTTGTGATTTAATTTGCCAATACCTGTTACGTTGTCTGTATTCTTCCTGGAAATGATAAATCAAACCATAAAATTTTAGATTTATTATTTATTTCATTTGCATGAGTGTTTTGCATGCATATATGTATTTACACATTTATGCCTCGTGTCCATGGGAGTCAGAAGAGGGCACTGGATTTCCTAGAAATGCAGTTACAGATGGTTGGAAGTCACAGTGTGGGTTCTGGGAACTCAACCTAGATCTTCTGCAAGAACATGAAGTGCTTTAACAATTGAATTACCTCTCCATCCCCAAGATATCTCTTTAAAGTGCATAGGTTTCTTAGCTCGGGCTTCCGTTGCTGAGAAGAGACACCATAACTACAGAAACTCTTTTTTGTGGGAGGGGAGTAGTGTGGTTTTAATTGAATTTGAAATTCTCTTTTACTTTCATTATTACTATTCCTTAATTTTTTTTACAGTACAGTCATTACACCCACCCTACCCCCATCTGCCCTCCAACAGTTCCTCATCCCATTCCTCTTTCCCTGTTTCTAAGAGGATGTTCCCACCCCACCATCCCCACTCGTCTTACTTCCCCATCCCCCGGGGCCTTAAGACTCTCGATGGTTAGATGCATCTTCTCTCACTGAGGCCAGACCAGGCAATCCTCTGCTGTATATGTGTCAGGGGGGGGTCTCATATCAGCTGGTGTATGCTGCCTGGTTGGTGCTTCAGCCAGTGTCTGAGAGATCCTAGGGAGAGATCCAGGTTAGTTGAGACTACTGGTCTTCGTATGGGGTCATCCACCTTTTCAGATTCTTAAAGCTTTCCCATAATTCAACCACAGGGGTCCCCGGTTTCTGTCCATTGGTTGGGTATAATTATCTGCATCTGACTCTTTCAGCTGTTTGTTGGGCCTCTGAGAGGGCAGCGCTGCTAGGCTCCTGTCTGTGAGCACACCATAGCATTAGCAATAATGTCTGGCCTTGGAGCCTCCCCTTGAGCTGGATCCCAATTTGGGCCTGAACTGAAACTCCCTGTCCTCAGTCTCATCTCCAATTTTGTCTCTGCAGTTCTATTGGACAGGAAAAATTATGGGTCAGAGTTTTTGACTGTGAGATGGTAACTCCATCCCTCCACTTGATGCTCTATCTTTCTACTGGATATGGACTCTACAAGTTCCTTCTCTCTACTCTTGGGCATTTCATCTGAGGTCCCTCCTTTCGAGTCCTGAGATTCTCTTACCCTCCCTCCCCCACATCCTGAGGTTGACTGTTTCCATTATTTCTGCTGTCCCTCAGGGCTTCAGTCCTGTCCTCCGTCCCAATACCTGATCATCTTCATCTCTTCCCCTCCCTGTCACCTCTTCCTTTCTCTGTCACCTCTCCCACCCAGTTCCCTCCCACCTTCCCCCAATCCTGTGATTGCTTTTCCTCCCAATTGGGATTTAGACAACCTCACTTGGGCTGTTTGGTTTGTTAACCTTTTTGAGCTTTGTGGATTATATCCTGGGTATTCTGTACATTTTTTGGGCTAAAATCTGCTTATTAGTAAGTACATACCATGCATGTCCTTTTGGGTCTGACTTACCTCATTCAGGACATTTTCTAGTTCCATCCATTTGCCTGTAAAACTCATGATGTCCTGGTTCTTAATAACTGAGTATTCCATTGTGTAAATGAATCACATTTTCTACATCCACTCTTTTGTTGTAGGTTATCTGGGTGTTTTCCAACTTCTGGCTATCACAAATAAGGCCACGTTGAACACAGTGGAACACATACCCCTGTGTCATGGTGGGGCATGTTTTAGGTATATTCCCAAGAGTGGTATAGCTGGGTCTTTGGGTAGATCTATTTTCAATTTTCTGAGGAACCACTAGATTGATTCCCAGAGTGGTTGTACCAGTTTGCAATTCTACCAGCAATGGAGGAGTGTTTGTTTTTCTCCACATCCTTGCCAACATGTACTGTCACCTGAGTTGAAGAAGAGCTTAGAAAATGGAGAGATCTCCCATGCTCATGGGTTGGTAGAATTAATATAATAAAAATAGCCATCCTACCAAAAGCAATCTACAGATTCAATGCTATCCGCATCAGAATTTCAACCCAATTCTTCAAAGACATGGAAAGATCAATTCTCAATTTCATATGGAAAAACAAAAACCTGGGATAGCAAAAACAATTACTAACAATAAAAGAAGTTCTTGGGAACTCACCATTCCTGACTTCAAGCTCACTACAGAGCAATAGTGATAAAATCTGCATTGTACTAGTACAGAGAAAAGAATTAAAGACCCAGAAATAAACCACATGCTTATGGATGCTTGATCTTTCACAAAGAAGCCAAAAATATACATTGGTTAAAAAAAGCATCTTCAATAAATGGTACTGGTCTAACTGGCTGTCTGTATGTAGAAAAATGAAAATAGACCAATATTTGTCACCTTGCCTAAAGCTCAAGTTCAAGTGGATCAAGGACCTCAAAATAGAACCAGATACACTCACTCTCATAGAAAGAAAGTGGGAAAGAGCCTTGAACTCATTGGCATGAAGGAGAAATTTCGTAAACAGAATTCCAATGACTGAGGCTCTAAAATCAGGAATTGATAAGTGGGACCTCATGAAACTAAAAAGTCCCTGAAAGGCAAAGGACATAGTCAATATGACAAATCGACAACCCACAGCAGCAAGTAGGCTGGCAGCAGATCCACACTTCTTTGTTTTCTCCTCCAAATCCAATTCCCCCAAAGCTAGTACTCAGTTCTCTTGTGGAAAACACGACTCCATTGCCATTACAAAGCTCTTCTCCTACAACCTTCTTTCCTTAACTCACCTAATTATCCCAGTCTGCAACACCAGCAAGCATTCTCTGTGGACAAGTTAGCTGAGCAGGCCAGGGAAACAGGCTACCTAACTGAAGAGCTTTACCAGTCCCCCTTCTTCTCCAACCTCACACATCCAGTCTCATCCTTGTCTCTGCAACAGAATACCTGCTACAGCCTTTCTTCTGCCACTGTCCACATCTCCTGTGGATCCCACAGATCTTCCAACACTCCTAACATCCCCTTCTCCACTTGTTGCTTTATTCCAGCCCCCCAAATCCAGCAGGAACTCTGCTAACCACAGACCATTGCTGCCTGGGAAGCAGATAGACTGTTAGTAGGTCTTCCTTGCTCCTTCTATCCCCCTATATCCAATTTCCCAGTCTCATTCACAGTGCTACAGCAGACCCCATGGGTGACCCTACATCACCGTTCCCCTACATTCCAAGGAGATGAAATGAGCAGGCCATGGTAGAACAGTTTGTTCTCCTCCCTCTTATGAACCCCATTCCATGACATGTAGTCTATCGCTATTCCAAAATGTCAGTTCCCACTTTTTCCTGGAACCCTTGAGAGGCTACAACTGTCAGTCCAAAGAAAGTTTCCTACACAGCCATCACAATCTCTGAAAATTGAGAGAGGGAACTGAAATCTAGTAACAAAACATCCACCCCAATAAAGATGAATCCAGAAATTAGCACCTAGAGCTATAATCATCCCAATCCCAGATGTCTAGATGCCAATGTGAGAAAAATAAAATAAAATTAAAAATCCAGTGCAATATGTCTCCACTGGAGCCCAACTATCCCATCAGAGCAGGCCCCAAATATTTCAATGAATCTGAAGCACAAGAAAAAGATCCTTAAACCATCTGCATGAAGAAAGATTACAGAGGAAATGAATAAATCTCTTAAAGAAATCCAGGAAAACTCAAACCAACAGTGGAGGGAAATGAACAAAACAGTTCAAGACCTGAAAATGAAATAGAATCAATAAAGCAAACATATCCTGAGAGAATTGTGGAAATGAAGAATATTGGAATTTGAACAGGAACTACAGAGGCAAGCTTCATCAGCAAAATATAAGAGATGTAAAAGAGAATCTTCCACTGACTCCACTGAAGACATATGATAGGTGAAAATGATATATTGGTCAGAGAAAATGTGAGATTTACTGACACAAACATATAGGAAATGTGGGCACAACTGTTTGATTAAGTATGGCTCTGATAGATTAATGTGTTTCAATGCTTAGCCACAGGTAGTGATAGTATTAGGAAATGTGGCCTTGTTGGAGGAAGTATAGGGTAGGCTTTGAGGTTTTCTATACTAAAGCTCTGCCCAGTAAGGAATTCAGTCTCCTCCAGGTTGCCTCCAGATCAAGATGTAGAACTCTCGGTTCCTCCAGAGCAGTGCTTGCTTGCCATGCTTCCCACCATAATGGACTAAACCTTTGAAACTGTAAGCCAGCCCCAATTAAATGTTTGCCTTTATAAGAGGTACCTGGGTAAGAGTGTCTTTTCCCCCGCAGTGGAGACTTTAACTGTCTTTTATTGATTCCTTGTATTGTACTCTTTGTTCTTATTTGGTTCTTTGAGAAAAATCAACATGATAAGCCACCCCTTGTCCAAACTTACTAAAAGGCAGAGAGGAAGATCAAAATTAACAAAATCAAAAAGAAAAATAAAACAACAGACACTGAAGAAATCCAGAAATTCATGAGGAAATACTTTTAGATATTCCAGAAAACTGAAATATCTAAAAGAAATGGTAATTTTCTCAATAGGTAGCACTTGTCAAAGTTAAGTCAAGATCAGATAAACAATTAAATAGAACTACAACAATCCACAATTACACCGATAGTCAAATCACATAAAGGCTAAACAAAGAATTACAGGCCAATTCCTTTTTTGAACATACATTTAAAAATAATCAATAAAATACTCACAAACTGAATCCAAGAACACATTAAAAATGTCCTCCACCATGATCACAGAGATCATCAGAGATGTCCCTGTGGTTCAACATACTAGATAACATAAAAACAAACCAAAAGACAAAAACTACATGATCATTACATGAGATGCAGAAAAAGCCTGTGAAAAAATTCTCACACTGCTTCCTGGTAACAGTCCCGCATAGATTAGGGATGCAGTAGACATACATAAACACAATAAAGGCAACCTGTGGAAAGCCCACAGCCAACAGAAATTTAAATAGCAAAGCGAAGCAATTTTATTAAAATCAGGAACAAGTCCACTTTGTCCTCTCTCATCCTACCACAAGGACACTTGCTCAGCTATTGTCACTGCTGTTCTATTCATTTTAGCCAGAAACTGGAAACCAACTAACTAGATGTCCCTCAACAAAAGAATGGATAAAGAAGATGTAGTACATTTACACAGCAGAGTATTACTTAGCTCTTAAAAATTTTCATCTGAAATTTGCAGGCAAATGGATGGAACTAGAAAAAACGAAACAAAACAAAGCAAAAAGCATCCCGAGTTAGGTAACCCAGACCCAGAAAGACAAATATGATATGTATTCACTTATGTGTGGAACTAGCTATTAAGTGAATAACAACCAACTTACATTTCATAGACCCATAGAGGTTGGGAATAGAGGAGGGGATGGGGGGGATAGTGATATGGATCTCTCTGAGAGGGGGAAATAAAATAGATTTTATGTGTGAATTGGGGCCATGTGGGGACAAGAATGAGGGAATCTGGCAGGGATGTGTAGGTTCATATGGTTGAGGAATGCTATGTGGGGAGAGACAGCTTGAATTGAGAAGCATTTGAGCAAAAAAATAAATATGAAACAAGATGACAGTAGTGACTCAACTTATCCATTGTCACCGTGAATTAAATATTTGTCAATGAGCATGGTATCAATCATAATGAAGGAGGTATTTTAGCAAAATTGTGTACTTGTGAATACATTTATAGTCTGCATTAGATCATTAGAGTTTATAAAGTAAGTATGAATGGACCTGACAGAAAAGAGGGAGTGCAGTGCAGTGTTAGGGAATTCGATACATTTTGCATGTCAAGCAGTGGATAGATCATGTAGAAACACCAATCTTAAATGGTTCCCTAGATCGAATGAACAGACATACTGAGTCAGCCCTCAAACTGTCAAAGAGCACATGTTCTCAACTGCTCACAGAGTGTTTCCATTATAAACCACAAAAGTCTAAAGAATGTCTTTAAAATTATTGAAGTTTTAAACTATGATTGTTAACTTAAAAGATTAAATAATTATACTGATTGAGGTTATTTGATGAATCCACATGTACCTCAGATGAAGGCTCAGAATGCTTGCAGCAGCTTTCATAGTACGGCTTATATATACCATGTACCTACAGTTGGGGTTTCTGGGCCTTTGAACACATTATCTTTTCTCATTATAATCCAGGTACCTTACTTTCTGAAAAGCACACTTAATGTTTTCCATTTTGAATTATATTAACTCAGCAAATATGTTAAAAAACATTTACAAGTGTAGCTATGCATGGATCTTTTCCTACACATTCAAGGTAGTGTATAGTGGACTTTGAGGTTGATACATACATCCTCTTTGATTGATGAGTGGACTTCAAAAAATTAATCTGCTTATAAAAATCACATAATGCTTATCCAGACAACTTTTAAGTTTCATGATATAAAACAAAAACTTCGGCAAGTCACAAAAATATGCAGATTGCTCCAACTTCAGACGTTTCGACATGAGAGTTTTAAACTTTCTGTGACTGGTATTGTTATTGATTCAGTAGAAACCCTTTGTTGAGTTTTGAATTTGTTTTGTGTTTTTATTTTTCTGTCCCAGTGTGTCATTGATACTGCAGCACCATGCTCTAAGTGTTGGGTGCATGCTTCCCACCAGACATGTATCTGCACAAGACAAATGACTGATGCTCTACGGAGGTGTTAAGCTGTAATATCTGGCTGTGGCTATATTAAATACATTTTCACTTAATGATATTTCCATTTCCTAAGGCCAGTTTTCCAAGGCCTAACCATAACGAGGAGGAATGTTTGAATATACATTATATAGGAAACCTGAAGGCTCACAATCCTGACCCTCCGAAAGAGAAGGAACATTTGAATATACATAGTATAGGAAACCTGAAGACTCAACTTTGTTACTTCTGACTTTGGCAGGTTATCGTCTCTGATGACTTTTTCTAGAGAAAAAAAATAAAGTTAATGCTATGTATATATAAAATGTCTCATCTCAATCACTAGTGTTGCTTTTAATTTCCATTTCTAATGTTTATTCCAGATGTTCCAACTGTGTTGATAATTACTGCAGTTGTATAATGCCTAAGATCATTTTACTATAGATTCAATGGCAAAGTTATGTTCATTAAAAAAAAAAAGATTATGTGCAGGAGAGATGACTCCATGACTAAAACCACTGGCTGCTTTTTCAGAGTACCCTGTTTTATTCCTAGCACTCACATGTTGGCATTAACTGTAATTCCAGTTGTAGAGGATCTGATGGCCACACTGGCTTCCGTGGGCACTGCATGCACAGACATACATGTCGGGAAAACACACATACACAATACTAATTTTAAAAATTCAAAATCTAATTCAAAATATCTCCCCTTTGTGTGTGTGTGTGTGTGTGTGTGTGTGTGTGTGTGTGTGTGTGTGTGTGTGTGTGTGCGTGCGCGTGCGTATGGGCTCGCGTTAGTGCAATTGTGTGTTGAGATGAGGAAAGTGAATTGGATCATCTAGTACAAAAGTTATAGGCTCTCATAAGCTGTTCACTGTGGGTGCTGGGCACTGAACTACAGCTCCAAAATTATATTTTTATAAGGCAGACCATTTTGTGAAATAATTTAAAAAAATCCATCTTGTAAATTTTAGTAAAAGCTTTTAATTTTTGTCTCCTGACTGTTTAAAGTACCAAGTTTTGGTTCTGTTACTTTGACCAATCAGATAAAGATATATTAACAGGATGTATTCCAGTATAGCATCATCCTTAAAAATATTTAAATCAAAAGAAAATTTGAAATTCTGGGTAGTTAACATTTTCATTAAATTTTTTATTTACTGTTTCTTGTTGGAAGCCATTATTTTCCCAGTCTCCTAGGCTTGGTGGTGGCTTGGGAAGATTTACAAAGGCAGTTGGTAAGCATTTGATCTCGGTTTCCTTCATAGCTCATACCTTAATTTGTACTGATTTATCAAAGTTTTGTCTTGTCTTCATGAAGACATTGAGACTCGCTCTCAGTGAGTCAGTTCACTGTGAGGTGTTTGTCCTTTGTTTTTCTTTATTGTTTTTTGGAGTAAGTTCATCAAATTAAAATAATTTTTATTAATAGATTTCATATAGCTCTTAAATAGTTGAAGCAAGTTAAATGTTTTTGAAGATTTTATCTGATCCTGGAGATAAACCCTGCTTTGATCTGCTTAGAAGTTGGCCTCCTCCACCAGCTGTTGGATGTACCCCATGCACTCTTGAAAAGTCGTGTTTTGGCTATGCTGAACCTAATTTACCCATTTACTTTTTGTACACATGTGGATCATTTAATAGTATCTATTATGTCAAAATGACTGGTCTGAATCTGTTTTCTTCTAAGTCATTTATTTGATAATTACCAGTCCTTTTTTTCCCCCTGACCACCCTTCCTCAACATTTGCTGGCTTTGAGCAATGTGCTGTTTGGATACATTTAAGCTCCAGAAATTAAGTTTTGTCTTAGTCAAATAAACAGTGTCTTTCCTCTCGTACCACAAATCTTGACTTCTTTCTCTAGCTTTCCTGGAAAGGCAAACAATGGGATTAAGAGTGGCCAATTGGAGTTTTATTATACTTAATATTTAGTTCTGCTCCTCTAACAAATGTACCTGTCCTTAGAGATGAATGAAAATCCCATTTTTAAATGATTAAAAATTAATTGGAATTCATCTGGGGCCAGTGATATATTAGTAGGTCACTCAAGAAATTTAAAGCATGTGTGGGATTGAGTGTAGGGGACAGGAGGCACAGATGGGCTTGTGCAAACACTGGGATCCAGAGCCCTTGCCACCCATGGAGCTGTCCAAGGTTAAGTACATAAGCCATTTGCTAGTTCACTCATTAATTATGGGTGACATTTCAGCCAGCACAATTTTACAGTGTCCACATGATACTGGGACTTATGCCGATTTGAAAGCTAATTGTACTCTGAAGCCTTCTGCATCATACAGGAGTGGTCTTTTCAGCAAGCGGGTCTGTTTTAAGGCCTACAGTCTGTGACAGCACTATTGAAGCGCATTTTATATCCTTTAATCAACCCTCGAACTTTAAGTTCTATCCATGAATAAAATTTTTGCGATTGTCTGGAGTTTGGTTAATTAGCTTGCCTTTTCTTTGAAAGCCTATCACCAGCAATTCCAGTTCACTTAAATATTGCAAGCCCAAAGGAAGGAGATTTTGTAGAGATGGTTTGATCAGTGATATAAAAGAATCTCTTCAATTCATCCATTTTAAGATGGTTGGTGAGCCATGTTTTATAGGGCTTCTAAATGGGAACCAATATCTCTTGGTATAGGTAGTGGGCGGGCATTGAGGGCCTGCATACCAAACTCAAATTTACAGGCTACACTCCACTGGTGGAAAGTCTAGCCTTTACAGTACTTAGACACTTTGGGCCGTGTTACAGCTCACTACACTGGACTCATTTTTTACCATAAGCAGCATTACGTCATAGGACAATGGAAATCCTACCTTTATGAGTTGTCAGAGAAGTAGAGAAGAGCCGAAAGTTCCAAAGTCACATCCTCTCACCCTCTACTACTCAGCTGGATAGCTCATTGGAAAGCCTTTCTACTTTTAACTTTCTTGAAAAACATTTGCCTTTTTAAATTTTAGATTCTTTGGAGAATGTCATATTATTTATTTCTTTGGCATATAATTGTACTTATATCATTAAATTTTAAAAGGAAATAGCTATATGTACATGTTTTCTATTAACTATGTTTAATGACAAATCATTAAACATTGTTGTTGAACATCTATTGAACAAATACGTACTAACAATCATTGTATGAGTCTCTTTAAAATAACCATTATAGGACTTGGGACATAGCTCAAAAGTTGTATGCATGCTAGCCCTAGGCTTAATCTCTAGTAAAATACAAAGCTTTATATAGATATTTTTACCTGAAAAAATACATCATTAGGATGAAAAAATTCATTCCTTTATGCAATAGAAGGAACAGAATACAATATATGTTTCTTACGAAATGTATTTCCATTGGGAAGAGCAGGACAGAAGGGTTGTGTCCATTTAGGGGCATGAAGGGAATGTACACTTGAAATGTTTCTGGTTAGTAAGCATATGTAATAGGGAAATTCCTAATACTCAGGAAAAATTTTCAATTAGGTATTTCAGAAGGACACACATGTTTCTTAGTGGTCTTTGCACCATTTATACCAGTGCTTCTTAACGATCCTAAATGGAGCAACTCTGTAATACCATTCATGTTGTCATGACCCCAGCAATAAACTTATTTTATTGCTACTTCGTAACTGTAATCTCGCCACTGTAAGGCTTCATCATGTAAATGCCTGCGTTTTCCAATGGTCATAGGCAACCCTGAGAAAGAGACCTTCAACCCTTGCAGGGGTTACCACCCCCAAGTTGAGAACCATTGATTTATGTTTCCACTTAACAAATTATCTTGAAGGATCACTCTGAGATCCCTTAAAATTAATTAAATTTTAATTAAATTGTTTAAATTAGAATTTATTGATTATTTGGGAATTGGACACAATGTACCCCGATCACTCTTGCTTCCCATTCTTCCCAGGTCTACGCTTCAACCCTTGTACCCTCCCCACAAAAAAGAAAAAAAAACTGCTAAGTCTGGTTCATGTTACCAATATACTCATTAGAGCATGGTCAAATTCCCAGTGGACAACCCCCTTATGCCATATTTTCTTAAATACTGATATTGCTAAAAACGATGTCCCAGAGGGTTTATAATAAATATAGGTTATTATTTATTACACATGTCAGGTACTCCAAGATACTGTACACATTGGTTCCCTTGAATTTTATTAACCTTTAATTGTCTAAGAAATAATGAACCTTGTTATAGATTATGAGTTAAACTTAGTGGAATCATATTTTTATATAATTGGTATGATTTTCAACAGAACGGTAGCATAGTTTTCAATGCTGTATTTCCATTGAGTATTTACCACATATTTAAAAGGTAGGAGTGATTCACATGCTAGGTGTGTATTGCCCCAACAGCATTGGAAATTGTTAACATGTATCAACAAAATTAATAAATGTCGTGTTGACCTTTACTTCTCTCTTGTCACGAGGCAGGCTGAAGAGAACAGCGCTGTGCTTGCCTTTTTCAGGTGCATTGCTTTGATTTCACGGTAGTGCCGCTCGCTCAGAAGATGGAGAACCTGGTGTGGATCAGGGAATTAGCAAAGGAAGCAAAAGGAAGGAATGTTCTATTAAGTGGAGTCCTCCTAAATCACTCACAGGTATGTAATCCATTGATATTTGTAGAGTACATGTTTTCATACTTCTAATAGCAAGAAAGTGATTTCGATAAAGCAAATGGATGTTAATGGTGCAGAAAATGATGACTGGAAAATTATTCATCTGGGGCTCCTGAGAGGCTTCAGGAGAGAAAGCTTTTGTACTCCAGATTAAAAACCTGAGTTTGAATCCCCAAAACCTGGGTCGGAACTGATGCTGTAGAACTGCTCAGTAGCCATAGTGCTCTCAGAGAGGAGGAAGGCATGGAGAGACAGGACAGTCTACAGCAATGTTTAGGCCAGCTAGCCTGGCACACACAGTGATCGGACACAATGTCTCACACAAGGTAAATGGAAGGACTAACACTTGAAGTTGTCCTCAGATCACCACATGTGTGCCGCACTCAGGAGAACACGCATACACTCCCAGATATGCACACACATACACATGGATTTACTTATTTCTTCATGGGATATAATGTGTCTCACATATTACATAAATCAAATCAAATAAAAATTAAAAATGAAAACAAATGTTTTAGAGAAAAGATGGAAACACTGCATTCTAACCAGTTGTGGATCTCTGTAACAATATCCGTCAATTACAAATGGAGACTTTTTTACTGAGTGTGAGGGCTACACTTGTCTGCGGGAACAAGAGGGGAGCACTATTTACAGTACAGTTAGAGACTGTATTCATTTAGGAGAATGGCCACAGTAGGTTGTCTTCTAGGGTCTATGAGTACTCCAGACACAGAGATGTGACTCGATTTAGTGTCAGACATAAATTTCCTCCTGTTGAGCAGGCATTGGATCCAAACAGACAGCAGCCACAATTGATGTATCTATAGTTTAATTCCTATACCTAAGGCTCAAGGAAATCCTGGAAGATGGGAAAGAAAGATTCTAGGAGCCAGAGGACCGGGGTATCTGCTGCTAGATAGTGTCTTCTAGACATGGCAGGAAAGTTACACCCATGACATTTTAACAATATGGCTGCCTAAATGGGACGTGCATACTGGTAATAACAGTTGACATAGCAGCCTGATTGGTGGGGATTTCACAAGGTCCCACCCTTAGATGAAGAGTAATCATTGCCTGCTAAGAGAGGGAAAATCAGTTTTCTCCAGGTCCAAACTCCCTAATAGGTTATCTAATTATAAATAGCCCTAAACATACTTATACATGAACAACACTGAATGACCTCAGCAGGTTATGTCCTTGGTAGATTTTGTGTACTTGTTGGGCAGGTAAAAATATGGTGTTCATATATGAAATCCCACCTCCAGAAAATTAAGGAAACAAAACCCCAAAAGAAAGTAGTAAGCTGGCAAATATCAACTATTAGGTAGTTCACATAAGACTGCCAGATGCAGTAAACAAAAGCCCTTCAGATAAATGTGTAACTATGTTCCAAATTGGATTTAAACTTCAGATTTAACAGAGTTCTTCTATATTATGGGAAAGCCTATAGAATTATGTCCCATGCCCTGTGGCAAATCTGAGATTGCTTAATTTTACGTCATTTTCATAATATTGGTAATCAAGTGCTTTCTACCAGTACATGCAATTTAAACACTTAAAGTGAATGCCTGGCATCTAGAGTCTGAGAGAGCATAACACTTAACTAGAGAAAAGCATTTGTTAGTGTGTGAGGAGCAGCCAATTAGATAAGTGGAAGGCAAGATGCTTTGCTCCTAATCATTCTTTGTACAAAGGAATGGGATTTCAAACAACATTTAAATAATCTCGTAGAGAAGTTGAATTGCCTTTTTTGCAATACATAGCTGTCATTAGACCTCTAACTACTTTATAATTTTATCTTTGAGGTCTCATGGAGATGATTTAGTAAGTCTGACAGTTGCTTTTGCATGGTTTGGAATAAATTTGATTCATTACTGGCTTTCCAGGTACTCACAGATATTTGAACTTGCATATGGGTAGAACATAGAGCGGTGACTCATTCTTTAAAAGAGCTTGTAGAGATTCTGAGTTTGGGTTTCAACATCCATGTAATGCCAGCTCCAAGTGAACTGAAACTCTTTTCTGGTATGTGAACTCTTTTTCATGTATGTCCTGCATACATGTGTGCATGTACACACACTCCTACTTGTGTGCAAATGTAAAATATAAATATAAATCTTTTAAAGTATATGTGTGTGTGAGAGAGAGCAATCAGCAAAATAGTGCATTTTTACAAACAGTGACAATTTGTCAAATTACCTAAGGTATGTCATTAGCCTGCAGGTATGTGTTTTAAATAGGTAAATTTTAACTTAATATAATGATCATTAATAATACAGGCATGGTGGGGCATTTGCAACACTACATGGACGCGTGCAGTAAGAAGATAACTCGAGCTAAGAGTGACATTAGCTTTTCTGTACAAGTGAGTGAGTCTTGACAATAGAAAGACAATAGCCAACACTTCAATGTTCTTTAACTTCTATGTAGCTTTGCTTCTAAAATATGTAATCATGACCTCAGTTTAGTCCTTAAAAAGGTGATACATTCTAGTTTACATGGGATCCTGGAAATCCAAAACGTTGAAGCTGTAGAGGCTCTGAAAGTCAAACCATCCGAGGCATAAAGAGATAAATATTCTTGCTCAACGACAGAGAGCTGGTAGAATAGGAACTTAGGTCGATGTCCTTGGTTAGTAATATTTCCTCCTCAATTTACTGTAATGTTTGGTTATAGTATATAAATATGGTAGAAATTATAAATAAACCATTTCCATGTTTGTAACATGCAGTGTCATAGATGAATGCTAACACCACAGAGTGCAAATGTGAAATAAAACAAAGAGCATGTCCAATCTCTGGAAACTTAAAACTCCATGACTCACATGGACTGCGGCCAGCTTTACAGAGGAGAGTGGTGCTGTTAGGTAAAACTTTGGGTACCTTGTGTAATTATAATTCCTAAACCATGAATAGTGTTTGGTATTAAGTGTATCTCAAATTTGACATGGGTCACACATGCATTGTAAATTGCTTTTATGCAGTTTGAATTTAACTTTGTACCTTGTGACTTTTACCTGCTGAATCCAGCAGCCTTTATAGAGCATTCCACTACCCATCATGCTCTGCGTACTTATGTGGCGAGGTGTAAATAGGTGTCTCTGCATCTCTGTACCTGACAGAATTCCCTGGTGGGAAAGTGTGCTTAAGAGTCCACTGCTAGCCCTCAGACAGATCTCTGTGTCTCTGAGCTGAGACTCGCAAAGCCAGGTTTCCATAAGCTACCCAATGTGAAACAAAGAAAAGGGCTGTAAAGTCTCTCAGGGTACGTTGGTTGATTACTCCCTTTCATGATGTTGGCACACACTGGTAAGCCCATACATCACTTGGATGTCTGGAATATGACGATCAACACTTTGAAACACTGCGTTCAAAAA
Source organism: Rattus norvegicus (assembly GCF_021556685.1). Lineage (NCBI taxonomy): Eukaryota > Metazoa > Chordata > Mammalia > Rodentia > Muridae > Rattus > Rattus norvegicus. The sequence continues at coordinate 59,515,727 of NC_141539.1, forward strand.
GAAAATCTTATTCTTAATTAGTGTTAGTCCAACTTTGCTATAGAAGTCACTGAGCTGTAAAATAAAATTCTACTAGAGGAATGCATTCAAATTATCTAAAAGTCTGTGTCTGATATAGTTATGAATTTATTAAGATATAATATTTAAGGCATGAATGTGTTTAGCCAATAACAGTTTTCAGACTTATTTTATTGATGTCTAAAATATGTTATAAGTGTTTCGTCATGTAAATATTTACAAGTATACATTCTCTATAATTTTTAAGTATGAACTATAATAAAACTTTTAAGGTTTATAAACTTTATAAAGTCCTGTAGTTTTCTACTGTGTTTATGACTTATTAAACATCAGATATTCAAGACTGAACACATATATGTTTTCATGGTTAAAGAGTTTTCAGAACATATGACTATTTTAATGGATCAATGTCTGTTTGGATCGGCACTAAAGAAGCAGCTATATAGAATTTGACAATGTATGTAAAGATTTAAAGGCTCAGATGCTATGTTTGTAAAACTTAGAATTTAGAACCATTGTGTGAAGCAAGCCATGGTAGAACTTGCCTATACTTTCAGTATTCGTGAGACAAGGCAGGAAGCTTATGAGTTTGAGACTAACCTGATGTAAATAATGAGGCCCTATCTCAACCAATCAAATAAGCCTCCAGACAGAGCCAAATGTATGCATGCAAAGATGGAGAACTGGAGAGTGTGCTGGCTTTGCCAGTGACACTGCAGGTCTCATTCTGATACATGTTAAATCTGAAACCCGAATCTAGTTGGCTTTTCTCTTTTCCATGTATTACGTATATTTTTATGGTACTATTTTTATTTAGTTCACTGATAAATTATGTCCTAGAGTATTATAGTTTACAGAGGCAATGTTAATCTCCTTTTAGGTATCAGAATAAATATAAAATAAAAAGCAACCAGAAGAGAGCTCAATTTAGCCAGAAAGAGATTATGACAACAGCAGCACTGATAAACGGGAACATGTCAACAGGGCGAGGTGCTGTAGAATTTAGTCTACAGATTTCTTTCTCTTTCTTCTTTTGTCTGTGGTTTTGTTTTTCTGAGACAGAGTTCCTTTGTGTATCCGGGACTTTCCTGGGACTCATTCTGTAGACCAGACTGGCCTTGAACTCACAGAGGTCTGGTTGCCTCTGCCTCTGGAGTACCGGGATTAAAGGTGTGCGCCTCCAGCACCAGGCCAGGTGCTCTCATTTTTATTTCTCCCTTACAGTCTTCTGGTGGTTTGGATCAGAGGCAATAGGAGTTTGGAAAGCAATGCTTGAGTTTCTTAGCACTTTTATAAGTGGGAACACTAGAAAGGACTCTGGCGGTTGGCAGAGACACAGAGGGCAACTCTGAAGACTGGAGTTTAGGCTCTGTCACATTGACTCTGTTTCTGAATTTCAACTTTTATGTTACTACAGATGGAAAGTCAGGCAGTAAAAATGAAGTTAACAAAGCATTTCTGCGTGTTTTTGTTAAGTAATTATTTATGACTTATGAAAGTCATATAAATCCTCCAAAGCAAGATATGAAACTAAAAAGCAAAGCCTTGTATCAACATTAAATTAAATGATGTAAATAAGTCTTACATCTCTAATATACTGTATTTGGTGGGTTAAATGCTATCACGTTTTGTTGTCAACTTTGAAGGCCTTTATGTGCACTCTGAAGGGTATCTAGGAACATTCTGGATTCCGAATTTTTGTAATTATTGCAAGTCCCTTTGCTAGGAAATACATAAACAAGTCCAACATCTGCTTAAGATATCTTTGTGTCCGAAAACTGAATCTCTTTTCTATCCTGAATTTTATTTGGTATCACCCTTCATGAGCACAGGATTTTCACAGGATAGGTAGGTCGATGTAGTGAGAACGTTAGTTTCTTTAAATACACAAATGTTATAGGAATATGGTCTTGCTTTAATCCCAGGTGTGGGATATGGAGCTGCTTCAGATTGTCCACAGTGGCTATGATTGCCACACGCTCCAGCAGGAGGGGTGATTTGCCAGATTTATGAGTGTATGATGTTTGGAATTCTGGGGACTCTTGAGACAGTATAAAAATGCCAGAGCCCCAAGAGTGGTGGCAGCTGCCGCCCCTGCTCCTGTAGCTACTGGTTGCGGGTTGCTGGTGACTGTTGAAGAGATACTGACAGTGAAGATCAAACTTGCCCTAAGGAACTCGACACTCTTGGGCAACAGGAAGTAGTCTGACAAGATGGATGCTCCCTTTCTCTTCTCCTCTAGCCTTCTTTTATTCCTACTGAGTGTTGGGGGCTTGAAAGGTATAAGGGTAGGGAAGGATGGTAGAAGGGAACCCTGAAGTAGCCAAAAGTTTGTCTATAGGTATTGTATGCTGCTAAACATTAAAGAAAGAAGCAAAGGGATGAACAAACGAAAACATAAAGCGAGATTGGAGGAGGTTAGCCTTGGTTTCCATCAGCACGCAGTTTTTTTTTTTATTTTTTTTATTTTTTATTTTATTAACTTGAGTATTTCTTATTTACATTTGAATGTTATTCCCTTTCCCGGTTTCCGGGCCAACATCCCCCTAATCCCTCTCCCCTCCCCTTTTTATGGGTGTTCCCCTCCCCATCCTCCCCCCATTGCTGCCCTCCCCCCAACAGTCTAGTTCACAAGGGGTTCAGTCTTAGCAGGACCCAGGGCTTCCCCTTCCACTGGTGCTCTTACTAGAATATTCATTGCTACTTATGAGGTCAGAGTCCAGGGTCAGTCCATGTATAGTCTTTAGGTAGTGGCTTAGTCCCTGGAAGCTCTGGTTGCTTGGCATTGTTGTACATATGGGGTCTCGAGCCCCTTCAAGCTCTTCCAGTCCTTTCTCTGATTCCTTCAACGGGGGTCCTATTCTCAGTTCAGTGGTTTGCTGCTGGCATTCGCCTGTGTATTTGCTGTATTCTGGCTGTGTCTCTCAGGAGCGATCTACATCCGGCTCCTGTCGGTCTGCACTTCTTTGCTTCATCCATCTTGTCTAATTGGGTGGCTCAGCATGCAGTTTTTAACTAGGGTAACTGAGTGAACATATGACTCTTTCTACAGCACTGATCATGCTCCCCCCCCCAATATGCAACACCAGCTCTGTTAGGAGAAACCTGCAAAGCTCTGTTCAAAATAATCAGGCCTCCCTCTCTCTCTCTCTCTCTCTCTCTCTCTCTCTCTCTCTCTCTCTCTCTGTCTTTTTTCTTTTCTGATGTGGGGTGTTTATGAGATAAAATGGTTTTCCCTAGCAATATTACTTGTTCTTTTACTGCTTAGAGCTAGTCACTTATGAAAATTATGAAGGTCATAAAAATAATATCTTCAAAATTGTCTAAGTTCGAAAACAAAATTATTTTTAAAGAGTTTATTTGGCTCGTTTGGTAAACTCTAAAAGTAGAAATACGATCATCTTATTGGGGTATATACAAATGAAATGCAGTGTTAGACAGGCTGATTTGTTATATATCTCTTTGTGGCAAAAGAAAACAAATTATGTCTGAAAATGGAAACTGTGTCCTTTCAGGAAGAACATTCTGGAAGATTCTTGAGCTAATTCTCCTGGAAACGCATTTCATTGTCATGCAGTGTCTAGAGGACTGAGAGCAGTTTTATCCAGTAGATCCTGGTGACCAGGTGTCCCTGGGTCTCTTTCAGGAGAGTCACTGCAGTGACCCTAGGCCCTCTCAGAAATGATCCCCTCTCAAACTCGGTGTTCACTGCATTCACTGTGGGCTGTTCCACTCGGTTTTTTCTTCTCACAGAAACTTCTCCACAGAAGCTCTTCCAACAGCAGAAGAAGCAAACACCCAATAAGACTAGAGCACTCTCCCTTAATAGCCAAGCAACAACTCCTCACTGCTTTAGTCTGTGGATCAGAGGCAAGTTCCCAGGCCCACCTCACTCTAGGAGGGCGTTAGAGCAGGCACAGATACTGGTTGTAGGCAGTTGTTGGATGTCATGTCAGATTCTGCCAACCACAATAGTAGTCAAGTGCTAACATAACAGATTGTATACTGAATTTATTGCTGACTGTCTCCATGTAAATTCGGGTATTTAAAAATGAAATAGGCCGTCACCCTCTCCTCCATTTTTGTCCCTGCATTGCTTTAGACAGGGACAATTCTGTGTTAAAATTTTTTAGATAGGTGGCCATCCATAGACTGCCCCACTGTGTGATCCATTCCATCCCCAGATGCCAAACCTTGACACTATTGTTGATGCCAAGATGTGTTTGCATCGAGGAGCCTGAGATTGCTATCATCTGAGAGGCCCTGCCGGCACCTGACTAAAACAGATGAAGATACTCACAGCCATTCATTGGACTGATCCCAGGGACCCCAGTGGAAGAGTTAGGGGAAGGGAGGAAGGAGCTGAAGGGGATTCCAACCTCATAGGAAGAACAATAGTATCAACTAATCAGACCCCAGGGACTAAACAACCAAAGAAAGAGTACACATGGACTGGTCCATGGCTCTGTTACATATATAGCAGTGGACTTTGCCTTATCTGGCATCAGCGGGAGGGGATTACTTGGTCCTGTGGAGACTTGATGCCCCAGAGAAGGGGGATGCTAGAGGGGTGAGGCAGGAGTGGGTGGTGGGTAGGGGAGTACCCTCTTAGAGGCAAAGGGGAGGGGTAGAAGGTGGGGGGCATTCGTAGAGGGGAGACCCGGAAAGAGATTAACAGTTGAAATGTAAGCAAATAAATGATTAGTAAATAAAAATGAAGCAGATCTTTAAGTATTTAAATATGGAAAGCATATTTAATATATACATGCATACACTTAAAATATATGCATAATTAAATCATATATGTGTTTTATCACTGGACATGTGAATATATTGGTAACAGCTAGGGAGGTACAATGGAATATAGAAAGCCAACAAAAGGGGAAACAGTTTTACAGTGTGTTTACAATTATTTTCAATTTATCTATGTCAGACATTAGAGTAGCATCATTATTTCATAATTTTATTTTGTACTGAGGGAACAAGTAAGTTGTATATGAGTTTTTTTTTTAAAGAGAGTAGTGAAAAGAGCACATTAAGCCAAAGTTTTGTTTTTGGTTTTCAACCATATGATGATTCTCCTCACTTTTTGTCTCAATTAGAAATAGCCGTGTCCTCTTAGATACGAAGTTTAAGTTAAACATGCTAATAAGAATAAACATTTTCAATGTAAGTCATGCATTCCACAGATCCTTCAAAGGCATTGTCAGCATTCCAGCTTCATGAGGTTCAACCCCAGGCTTTGCATTATTACTTTTCATTCAAATCTTTTCCTCCACCCCAAGTCTACTCACTCAGCCTACTTACTGATTTCCCCTGTTCTATCAAACTCTCTACTGTGCTGACACAAGGGTCAAGGTTCAGATTCAGTTGGTTCAGTTCTCCTGGAGCTCACAGCCTGGGAGATGAACAAACCTTGGAATTACAAGGATGTATGATTTAGCATAACCAACCAACTTGTACTTTATAAACACTCTCCCTCTCCCTATGCTGCTCCTCCTCCCTCCCTGTCACTCTCCTCTTCTCTGTGTTCCTTTTTCCCTTCCTCCTCACTCTCTCTTATCACATTTGAAAAGACTTAGCTGTACCCCATTTGGCAGACAAACTATGTTAGAAGAGTCGAAAAGGCCATGATAGTGTTCACTTGACTGCCAAGTCAACAAACCCTGTGCGTAGGAAGTGGGAGAATCCACACTGTATTTTTTCACATAGTAATACTAGACTTACGGGTTGGGTTAGAAATTATGAGAAAAATCACAGGAGCTTTCAGGGAGTAAGTAATAGTATAGGCCTGTAGTTCCACATCTTAGGAAACCGATGGGGAGAGTAACTTGAAATACCATAAAAATGTGAGGCAGTTCTATAATTCCATATATTATCTCAGATTTGTGGACCATAAATAGTTTGTTTTGCTCAACTCAATATGTTAAAAAACATTTCAGTATAGAAAAACAAATGTCACAAAATTCATGAAAATAGTGTTAAACGTGTACCTACTGGAGCTTCTTCGAATAGACAGGGTAAAATACCAATTTATCAAAATATGAAAATGTTCATTATTTTCCCATACCAAGCCATTTAAGAATTGATTTTAGAACATTATATCAATTTAGAATACATATATTTATAGGCAACTTTAATACTTCATTTAGATTCCTGGGGTCTGAATTATTACAAATTAAATCCTGTAATATGCTCGTGTGAGAAGGTTGAGATCGAGTACCTTAAAAAAATGTAAGCCAGAAAGTGTTAGGTCCCGGAGGCCTGAGAAAGTGTGTTCTGAAAATAGAGTTGTTCTAGAACTATCCACATAAGGAGATTTGCAAGTGACAGCTGAATATAGTCAGGGGAGACTTGTTTATGGAGTCACTAGAAGCAGACATTATCCAGAGTGATCTGACTTCCTAGAAACTAACCAATATATCCACTACCCTACTACTAATGTAAGTGAAAAGTTAAAAGGATGATTTAATTTACACTTTTATCAAACTCATGTCATCATGCTGCGATGGAAATATTATAAATAATAGGATAAAGACAAACTACATAAGCAGTCCATGGGAAAAATAGAGAGTTTACAAGTGTATGTGCTATTATTTCTGTTCAAGCAAATAAAGCGTGTTTTATTTATGGGAAAAAAAACCTGTTGACAGTAGTTTTGTGTAGAATTTCTTCAGGTACCAGTTGAGTGGAGACGCTGTCTTTCTCTATTTTAATTTTTGGAACACTAATCACCCAAACTGGAAGAACATCTGTATACAGAACTCTAAAGCCCTGGCATTTGAATGAATCAAGTGGAGCACATCACAGTAATTTGATTTTGATAGCCTTGGAAGGGTGGAAGAGACGAGTGACATTCTAAATCGAGGGCAGCAAGTCTTAGTACAAAGCCATATGGTGGGCTACTGACCATTAGATATTTGCTGTATATAACTCAGGCACAAAATAATTAATTTAAATAAAAGTCAATAATTTGTCTAAGCACAGTTTTCCAGGAATGATTTTGGAGGGATAGTATCATTTAGTCCTCTTGAATTTCATGTTTTTAGTCCCAGGCATTACTTTACAAAAGTTGATTGTCTGCATAACCAGATGTTGTGTTTGTCCGTCTCTCAGAATCTATTGCTAAGATTTCATTACATGCAGAAAGGTAAGCAATATCTCAGCCCCTCCTGGGGTCCTAGTGACAAATCAAGGAGGTACTATTCAGACAAAGTTCACTGGAGAACAGATGATGGGTAGTTACTGGTGAACGGGAGTTCTCCCAAAAGGGGTACTTTGGAAAGTTTTTACCTACAGGGATGATGACTTCCCCAAAGCTGCATAGATGAGGCCCTTTCCTCTAGTCTTCTCAGGCCTATATACTCCAGCTCCTCCTGAGTCCACTTGTAATATGGGTAGAGTTGCAGACAGCAGGTGACATGAAATGTTGACTGTTTTAATGACCCTCTTCACCCTCTCTAAGGGGATAGGGGGGTATCAATAGTCAACAAGCACAATTGAGATAATCTTTTCCACATGGGCACAACTGACTGCTTCAAGATGGTGGCTGCTTAGCCTGGGAGGATAGTCCTATCCTATAACTTCCTCTTGGCATTTCTGATAGGACCACAATGAAAACAGTGAGGCACATTCTTCCTGGAGATTCAGGGAGAAAGGAGCAATGTTTGTGGCAAGCTTGTGTATAGATAATGGTGACGTTTATTAGTTTTCCATCTATCTAATTACTCACCTCTGACAAGTGATGAGGAAATATATTTAATTGAGCTTCAATTTCCTCTTGCTGCATGGAGAATAATGACTATACACTGATGCTATTAGTATATGATTTGCTTGAATAAGAGACCATCAACAGTAACTCCTTTTATTTTCTTGTTCTTAATGGGCAGGAAAAACAGATTTTTTACAGAGACACCATTCATGATTGTTAATTTCTGCCATGTTTTATAATTTGTAGTCGCTATATCATTCTGACCCTGTCAGGAAGAACATAGAGAAGTAAGTTCAATAAGAGTTCTAAAAAATGGCCACCTTTTCAGTGAAACCTGCGTCATAATCTTTTTCATTTTACTATTTCTTTTACAAAATTATTTGTAATTTAGACTAACAAGAAGACAAATATTTCAAAGTATATATTCAGATACATAAGAAATGCAGCCTAAATGAATATCCTAGTAAGAGCACCAGTGGAAGGGGAAGCCCTGGGTCCTGCTAAGACTGAACCCCCAGTGAACTAGACTATGGGGGGGAGGGCGGCAATGGGGGGAGGGTTGGGAGGGGAACACTCATAAGGAAGGGGAGTGGGGAGGGGGATGTTTGCCCGGAAACCGGGAAAGGGAATAACACTCGAAATGTATATAAGAAATACTCAAGTTAATAAAAAAAAAAAGAGTTGTTGCCAAAAGATGAAGAATAATATCAATATTTTAGTGAGTTCACAAAAAAAAAAAAAAAGAAATGCAGCCTATTGGGAATGTCTATTATCTTGTTTATTTACCAAAAAGACTTCTTTATTAAAAGTATTCAAATTAAGAAGGGGAATGGAAGAGGTGACTCAGAATCAGACACTACACACTGCTTTCTCAGAGGACCCTGGTTTATTTCCCAGAACACAGTTTGAGTGGCTTACAACCGCTGGTTAACTCTAGCTCCAGGAGGATCTGAGGACTTTGGCGTCAGGGGTCACTGGCACTCACAAGCACATACCCCTTGTCTCATATACATAATAAAAACAAAATCTTAAAAATGAAAAAAAGAAACTGGGGAACAATAAAATTGAGACTTTGTTTAATTTTTTTTCCTTTTTGTCTAATAAACTTTATTACTTTAAAGTTGCAAATAAAAATTTTAAACACCAGAATTAATCAGACCCATAATTTAAATATTTTATTGAACTTCTAAACCATCAAAATAGCATTTCTGAAGCTGTAGATCTTCACATTGGTCTTTTAGTTTCACTATTGAATATATATACACATATATGAGTATTAATATATTTTTAATTAAAGTACAACCATTTCACTTCTTCCCTTCCTTCTCTCCCTCCAATTTGTCCTCTGTCCATCCCTACTCTCTCTCTCGAATTGATGGCATCTTTTTCTTTGGTCACTATCATAACATATGTATGTATGTATGTATGTATGTATGTATATGCATACATGTATAAGTGCAATGTCATGAATTAGTTTTTTGTACATGTTTTCAGGGTTGATCACCTTGTACAGTATGAGTACAGAGAGAGCTCAGTCATGGAAGAAGCTAATTCTCCTCTTAGTCATTATGTGCCTATAGTTCTTTGTCTAGAGGTGTGACTCAATGAGACTTCTGCCTACTGTACTATGAGGTAGGTTGATATTGTCATTGTTTGGGTCTTATTTAGGAAGCCATATTGTTTTGGTATGGATGTGGCTTCCCTGTCATTTTACTCACTGCAGCTATTTCACTCCTGGGCATGTTCAGAGAACTCTAGACCCTACTCTTGAGATATTTATACCCTTACATTTATTGGTTCTTCATCCACCATAGCAAGGAATTATTCACCTAGTTGTCCATTAATAGATGGATGGATTATTAAAAGGCATTTTGATTCTAGAGAAGGGAATATACTCTCTCTCTCTCTCTCTCTCTCTCTCTCTCTCTCTCTCTCTCTTTCTTTCTACACTCCAGATTTTTTTTGTCTCCCACCCGGTCCACCCTCCAACTGTTCCACATCCCATACCTCCTCCCAGTACCCTCCCCCATCTCCATGAGGCTGTCTCCACCCCACCCATCCCACCAGAACTCTAAACTTCCTGGGGCCTCCAGTCTCTTGAGGGTTAGGTTTATGCTTTTTGACTGAGCCCAGAACCAGGAATCCTCTGCTGTATGTGTGTTGGGGGCCTCATCTCAGCTGGTGTATGCTGCCTGGTTGGTGACCCAGTGTCTGAGAGATCTTGGGGTCCAGGTTGATTGAGATTGCTGGTCTTCTTACAAGGTCACCCTCCTCAGCTTCCTCCTGCTTTTCCCTAATTCAACTAGAGGGGTCAGCAGCTTTTGTTCATTGGTTGGGTGCACATATCTGTATCTGACTTTCACCTGCATGTTGGGTCTTTTGGAGGGAAGTCATGATAGGTCCCTTTTTGTGAGAGCTCCATAACCTCAGTAATGTTGTCAGGACTTGGGACCTCCACTTGAGCTGGATCCTACTTTGGGCCTGTCACTGGACCTTTTATTTTCCTCAGGCTCTTCTCCATTTTCATCCCTGCAGTTCTTTGTTCTTTGAGACAGGAACAATTATGGGTTAGAGTTTTGACTGTGGGATAGCAACCCCATTTCTCACTTGGTGCCCTGTCTTTTTGCTGGAGTTAGGCTCAACAAGTTTCCTCTCCCCACAGTAGGGAATTTCATCTAGATACCCCTCCCCTTTGAATCCTGAGAGTCTCTCACCTCCCAGTTCTCTGGTACATTCTGGAGTATCCTCCCAATCTCCTTCCTCCCAAGGTTACCTGTTTCCGTATTTTTTTCTTCTGGTCCTCAGGGCTTCAATCATTTTCTCTCATCCAATATCAAATCATGTTCCTCTCTTCCCCATCCCAGCCCCCTTTCCCTCCCAGATCTCTCCCTCCCTCCCCTCTTGTGGTTGCCTTCTTCTCTCCCCAAGTGGGACTGAGTCATCCTCACTTGGACCCTTCAGCTTGTTGACCTTTTTGAGTTCTGTGGACTGTATCTTGGGTGTTCTGTACTTGGGGCTTTTGTTGTTGTTTGTTTGGCTAATATCCACTTATTAGTAAGAACATACTTTTGGGTCTGAGTTACCACAGTAAGGATGATATTTTCTAGTTCCATCCATTTACCTGCAAAACTCAGGATGTCCTCATTCTTAATACCTGAGTAGTATTCCATTGTGTGAATGAACCATGTTTTCTGTATTTGTTCTTCTGTCGTGGAACATCTGGGTTGTTTGTAGCTTCTGGCTATCACAAATAAGGCCACTATGAACCTGTGCCCCTGGGGCATGGTGGGGGCATCTTTTGGGTGTATTCCCAAGAGTGGTATTGGGTCTTTAGGTAGATCTATTTCCAATTTTCTGAGGAACCTCCAAATTGAGTTCCAGAGTGGTTGTATAAGTTTGCAATTCCCCCAGCAAAGGAGGAGTGTTCCTCTTTCTCCACATCCTCGTCAACATGTATTGTCACCTGAGGTTTTGATCGTCTTGAGTAAAGACTGGGGTCACTAAGTGGAAAGCCACAAGCAATTATTTGGGTGAATACATTCATAGAAAGGTTTTTAATGCATCTGCATTTTGCATTGTGTTTTCAACTTCTTTTTAGTAAGAATTCATTTCTTGCTTGCTTACTGGTGATACGCTCTGACTAGAACTATTCACCTTTGAATTTTAAGTAGGAATAAGTTTTGCTCAATAAACTTGGGCTTACTTCTAATTGTACTGTATTTTTCACTCTAATCCTCTTATCCCTTTATTAAATTTCTGACTCCATATTTAAGATGTTTTGATGTAATTAAAGGATTTTGTCTCTCCAGGGAGGGTGGTCTATTTTTTGTTTTTAATTTAAGAAAATCCTGCATCAGGCCAGACTTAATTGTAATTTTCTCACCCTTGTGAGTAGATACAGACTAAAGCCCCTGAGAAAAGAGTTACCACAAGTTTAATTAATGAGTTCAGTTCTAAATCATGGAAGAATGATTGAGCATGGTCTCTACATCTACCTTTTTACCTGAAAAAATTAAATGGTTATATAATTTTTCTCCAAGGGTACAGTAACCTGAGAGCAAAGATTAAGGCATGCAATGGCATGGACAAGTTCAACAGGGAAAGCATTTCATTTAGCATAAATAGGATAAGAGGAGGTGGTGATACAAACATGGTTGCTAGGGGTCTTCATATCTTCCGTCAGGTGTCTTGGCCAATACATTAGCTTGAACTTCTTCTTCATGGTTTACCTGGGGGTAAACTTGACCCTTGAAGTAGCAGTATTGAGGAAGGCAGCGTTAGTGTCGGGATGGATAGGTTAATACTGTTTCTTGACAGTTGCCTTTATCTGGGGTGCCTTTGTGCTCCTTTCTTCCTCTCTCCTATCCATGATGCCTCTGCTGTGTTATAACAAAACATAAAAACCCTCATTAATTGTTACCCTTTGATCTTATATTTAAAAATATAAATATCAGTCATTTGTTTTTAATAAACTAAAAGCACGAGGCTTGACAATTAAATCCTGAGGATTTTCTTAGCAAATCATATTTTTTAATTGTGGGACACCTAACTGCTTTATTTAATTAATTTATACTTTTTGAGCTACTGGAGACTTGAACCCAGGGCCTCTGGCATGTGAGGCAAGCACTCTGCCCCTGAGTTAATCATATTTTATGTCTAGTATCTTACCATGTGGGGGCTTTTTTTTTTTGTTTATTTTTCTTCCTTCAAGTTATTTGCTACTTTTCCCAAGGCACTCGGAAAAGGCCATGATTGTAAGCTAGTTCAATGACTGAAAATATACTCAGGATGTACAGGATGATATCAGAAGTAGCTGGTGGACCTTCTGCAATATGTCTCGGTCTATGGAGCCCCAAGCTTCTGAAATGCTAGCGACTGCTTTGAGGTTTCTGGTGTCAGCCATAATATTTGTTGAACTCAGAAGAAACAAACAAACAACATGTGTCCTAAGACAAGACCGAACAGAGTTTTCTCACTAGATCTTTGTGGATTGTGTTAATTTATAACTAAAATGAGCAGCAAATAAAAATAAAATTATTAGTAGATGGGGATAGAGAGATTCTTAAATGGTTATGAGCACTAGCTGCTCTTCCAGAGGACCAGCATGTATTTCCCAGCAACCATACAGTAACTCACAGCTGTCTGTAACAGGTACAGACCATACACTTTAAAATAATAACAAACTAAAATTTAAAACAATCTATAGGAATATTAAAAGCTTCCCTGGTTGTAATTTTTTCATCGAATTCACCAATTTTAGTTTTACTGTTACATGCTCTTTGAGTTCCACAGGCAGAAAAAGAGACATTTGCTTTATGAGCTTTAAATGTTATCTCAAATACAAATTGGACAAGCTTTGTGAAATTCTGTTTCCTCAACAATGCAAATCTAGAAGCCAAGTACACCAAGCTCATGGATGGGCATAAGGGTACGACATACGATCCACTCCTCAAAGACATTTATGGTACTATTCCAAAAAATGAATGTTGGACAAACCTAAGCAGGAGGTCATTACAGACTTGTGATTCAGTAAGTGAATGAGAAAAATACAGTAAACATTTATGTCCACACATTATAAAATTGTAGTGCTTACTTAATAATTTCCTATGAAATTATTATAAAGGGTCATATTTTAAGGTTGCCTTATACAGATGACTCTGGAAATATTGCCAACCACAGTGATTTTTTTAATACTTGTGAAATGCACTGTAAATTTTATCTTCCTGAAATAGTTCCAAATCTTAGGAAATTTTAACAAAGCCAGTTAACTATTATGATAGGAATATCCATTTCTCTTCACTTCTTTCTAGGATTTCCCCTAGGCAAAAAAGAACACCATTGTTCATACCATGAATATAGTTTTTGTTATACTGGAAGCAAGTGGGATTTTGAAAAACTGCTATTTCTACAATGTCTGTTAGACTTGAAAGAACTGTCTTTTGCCCAATAGAAAAAGCCAGAGCCCTCGTGCATTTATAGTTCTTTACCACAGTGCATGGGTTTCTTGGCTTTACTTCTTTCCTGGGAGTTGTGTAGCCTGCAGTGAGTGTCTAAGGAACTCTTTTCTCATCCAAGCAATTCTCATCTTTTCCTAATGTTCCTGCTTACGTATTCTTACGTAATATGGACTAGTGTGCTGATTCCTCTGTACTATCTCGAGTATAACCTTAAATAGGAGCCTCTGGGCTTCCGTTTGTTGGGGTTCTTCTCTGGGTCCCTACTTTATTTGTGGTACTCAGAATGTTCCTGGCGTGCTAGGCTCTTGGTAGCTATTTTTTGATGGATTGATGTGTAAGACACAAAGATACGTATTTAGAGAGTACCCTAAATTGATGTCTTTGTTTCATTTATCATACTGTATTTCTTGACTTTATTCATAGTAGACTCCTGAAAGTGTCTAAATTATCAGGAGAACGCTGAACATACACCATATGCAGATCCCATAACGGATTGAATTTATACAAATTTGTTTATTTCAGAGATTTTGACAGTTTATTAAGTAAACTTCCAATTAGTAATTTAACATCCATGTTAACTATAACTGTTGGTATTTCAATAATTAGAGAAGAGGCGTGTGACACAATTTCCTATGGAATCATGATGCATTCCTAGCAAACCTAGGTCATGGTTTGGTTTTAGATGAGACATTAGAGGCCAGAAATATAAGTAAAGTATCACACTTAGCATGTTAAGATAATGTTAGGATATTGTCTTTACAGTGAGAAAACAATGCCCACAGTTTCCATTTCTAGTCAACCCTGCTTTGCGTACCTGATCTAGCTCCGAAGGTTGAGGATGAGATGGGGAGGACTGGAAGGATGCAGGGAGTCCCTGGATCTTAGCTTCTAATTTGAAAAGAATACTGATTAAATAAAAAAATTACAGACCAAATTGTTAGGGATCTTAAAGGTTTTACATACAGAATAAAGATGTTTATACACTTTTATTTCAACTTAAGTTTTAAAACTTATTCGAAAGCTCAATTCTAATGTTTTATTAAGTGGCCTTGTTATGGCCGCATGCATGTGTTGCTGTGTTTTAATGCGTGATCTCGTAATGGACATGTTCCCTTGATCTGTAAATTCATAGGAAAATGGGTATCATGTTCACTTATTTTACAATGAGTTTAATTTATTGATATGCTAATAAGGCACTGGGGCCTATATATCTTTATTTCTATATATGGCTCAATAGTACTGAGAAAATGCTTAGAATAAAGTATTGCAAATGAATAAAGGTAAGAGTCATGTTGGGCTGATCATGTTCAGCACCACCCTCGTCCTGGTGAACAGTGAGGGAATGCCAGCTCTTGCTATCTGAGCACGAGAGGCCGTGCTTCAGGTTTCTGCACGCTTTGTCTGCACAGACCGTGTGAATATCCTCTGGCAGGATCACATTGATGCTCAAAGGAGCTGGTAATACGCCAGTTTATTAATGGCACAATAAGTCATTTAGATGCATATATTTCTCACTCTTTGTAAGAGGCCTTGTGAATTTTAAATGTTAATTGACTTTTCAGAAACCTTAAGGCATAGGGCTGTTGCAGCTTAATTATGTATTATAGACATCAAATTAGGCCAACAAAACAAAAAAAACAAGCAACCAACCAAACAAAACTCAAAAACGAACTTCGTACTTTTGGTTGAAGATCAAATTTTTTACGTATCAAATAACTATAGAACTTCATAAGTCATTTTACTTTATATCAATGGGAATGCTATGAAAAACTATTTAATTTAGAGTCTGTCTGCAGCATTTCAAGTTCTTCTATGTAGTCATTGAAATGACTAAATAGCCCTCTTGCTATAGAAGAATGGACTTTTGAAATATTCTGTAGTTGAGAAGTTGGGAGGTTAACTTTGGTAAGACAGTGTATGACAAGAACTATTTCTCATTACAGTGAAGCGTGATTTGTAATCACTGAAATGGTGAACTATTTCTAGTGAATACTATGTGGAGACTTCTTTTTGGTAATGGTAAGAAATATGGTCTTAGTTTATTTTATAGAATTAATAATTTCATCCTTACCAGAGGACTTTGCTCTTATAAGGTTAAACCTTTAGACAACTAAATAGCATATATGTCTGTGTTTTATAGAATTTTTAGAAGAGGACACTAAATATAATGTCTGTAGCTCGTTTATGGGTTCTTCTACATTTCATTAGAAAAATTTATTTTATAATGTCAATGTAGACTTTAGAAAAAGAGGAACCATTGGACATTTCTTCCCACTGAAGCAAAGGCACTCACTACATTAAAGACCAAACCAGACATCAGATAAAGCAAGGAACCATTCATTACTGAGCAACTACCTCATGGGAGGGTAAAGGGCTGATATCTATTCCTGTGCAGGCCACTGACAGACATTGTCAAGAGGGAATGAAGGAGATGTGCTGGAAGAGAGCAGACCTCTATTGAAAAAGTTACAAAGTGATTGAACCAGTGCTGTCAAGTATCTGACAATTAAGTTAGAGTCCCACATTCCTGTGAAGATTAGGGAAGGACCTTGTCCTTCCAGATGAGTTAGTTTCCAAAGACTCACATGAGTTGGAGGAGCATCATCTCAAAGATTTGGAGATGAAGAAGATTGTCAGCCGGTGGTGCCTAGAGCAGTTGAGCTCTCTGAGGGTGGCTGTGGTCATTCTGCTGATGTGGCTTTACTTTGCTGAGAGTCTTCTCAAGCTTTGCTGTGTGTTATGCATAGCTGTTAGGGTTTTGCTGCTGTCACTGTGTTATAGAAAACTAGACTTTCAGATTGGCAATTTTCCAATCGAAAAGAGTATGTCACTAATTTGGCATGGAACATGTGATATATTCTTTCCTGAGTTGTAACTCTTTTATTGTTTTGTGCTTGCTTTGCCTGGTAGACAGTGTTATGTGTTGTATGTGTGATAAAAATTAAATATTGTCTACGATGGAAACACTCCTGTGTTCATGTTCACACTTCCACCCTGCAGCAGCTCATGTGCCCAGGTGGTGGTTTGTCTGCGTAACTAGGTTCTCCTTCTTGCCCTGAAGCATCTTTCAAACTCACAGTGGTGCATTCATGGTGTAGGTGTGCCAGGTTTAGCATGTTTCCCTTATTCTGGCTGACCTGAGATGTAGGTAGGTTTTTGTCCTGGCATTTGTTTCCTTTGTTTTTAAGATTTTATTTTTTATTCTCAACAGTCTTGTCAAGTAAACACAGTCCCTGCTGTGTTTCACCGAACAAGATAGCATTTCAGGAATTGAGTACCCAACCAACGAGGTTTGCTTGTTTTGTATATGATAGTGATACATCATTAGACCATGAGGAGGCAGTATGGAATAGCAGTAGCTTTATTCAGAGTGATCTTGTTGATTTCCCAGCATGTGCTACTTAAAGAGGATGAAAAGCAGGGAGCAATACTGCATTTGTGTTATCAGAAAGTGTCAAGCACTAGGACCCATCCTTATTTGACCTATGAAGATAGTGGGGTTTTCTGTTTGTTTGTTTTTGTTTGTTTTTAATTGGATTGTGACTTAATTCTCTGATTTTAGAATTTAAGTTTGAGGTCTATGGCTTTGAATTCATTCGGGCACATTACTGCAAGCACGGTTGGGTTTATCATGGATATGTATTTTACTGTCCACAGTATTCCTTTTTAATTTTTAACTTAAGATACCCTACTAACTCAGGCCATTTATCCAACATTTTTTTTCCTGTACATGCCCAGTTAAAGGTAACTGTGGGCATGTGAGAAGGTAAATGTTTATTGACTACTCTCTGCCAGGTACTTTCAGATGCACACTCATTAAAACTTCAGAATAACTAGTTTCATGAAGTGAGTGTTGATGGTCTTACCTAGTCATTTATCAATTCCGAGTGCACAGCTAAGAGCTGGGAATTTGGTTAAAAAAAGCTGTTGAGTTCTGTCCTAGTCAGAGTGGATGGGAGAGGACTGGGGCTTAAACCCTCCAGAAATAGCTTGAAAAGTCACAAAAAGGGAAGTGGCTTCTATGGGAGCTCTGATAGCCAGGCCCTGGACACAGGGAGGAAGGTGTTAAAGATAATTGGTCAGCTTGAACATTTCTACACCTTTTCTAACTGTGTTAAAGGGAATCTCTGAATTTCATAAGATTTGACATCATGTTAGGCAGTAGGCTGAGACCCTCCCCAGTCCTTTGAAATTCTCATTTCAGTGGTGAATTAGCACAGGCCATGGCATCCATAAAGCCAGGTAGACTGTTCTTGAGGGTGTGGTGTTCAGCACACTGGCTAGAAGGTAGAGAAAATCAAGGCACGTGAAAGACTGGGTCAGTTTAAACATAAACTCCAATAAGAAAGTAATGGAAATGTTGGAAATGCTTGGCTGAAGAGGAAGAGTGCTTAGAGCCTCGCTCTGTTTCTGTTACCCATCCAATCTGACTTGGTGGGTAAAGTTCAGCAAGGAGCATTTCCTTCCCTAGTGGGGCCTTCATTTTTTCAGCTTATCTTAATTACCTCTGCCTGAAGGCATCGGTGTATGCATTGATTAATGTAGGACACATAATCTAATTATATGCTGCCAGCAATCTTGTAAACAGTAGTTTTCATGTTTTGTTTTTAAGAGTTCTCTCTGAGGTTTGGACAGAGCGTGATGATAATGGTATTGCCAAAACCTGTCAGTGTGATAAGAGACATTATTATATAAGTTGCAAAATTCCCTACTTCATCCTTTTACCCCTCTTCTCTAAGATGTCCCATCCCCAGTGGCATCCCTACAAAATGGTTTGTTCTATAGAAACCATTATCTGTTAGAAAACAGATAATGAATAATAAAAATCTGAAAAACCAAAAAAGTCTTTTAATCAACAATTTCAAATGGTTTCTCAAGTTTCAGAATATTAAGGTCAATCAGCCTACTGACCATTCGATACACCGTCTTGCTCATGAGTAAAATTTTGACATTTCCTGGAAGTGTTCCTTATGCTCTTGAATCCCATTTGATTTGCCTTAAAATGAAATCTTGCTCATGATGTCCATACAGTAAAATAAAGCATGATACATGAATAAGTACAAACATGCACTCAGATTCTTCTGGCTAGAAATATATGTTCATGGGTTTTTGTTTCTGCTAATATATGTTTTGAACTTGTAATGGTTTTGGTTTGCAAATATTTCTCAAAGGCCCGTACAACAAATGCTTGGTGGACAGACAGCTTATGACAGTCCTGCATGGAAGCAATGCCTAGTGGAGGAACATAGGCTGTCGGGATCATGGCTTTGAAGGGACCCCTGGTCTCATGGGAATGGGAGTAAGATGTTAGAAAAGATAGGAGTTTTGCAGAGAAGAACCCTGTGGAAGGAAGAAAGCAAAGCTTACTCCTTAAAGGGACAGACACCCACAGGACCGGGCTTTATGGTGTTTTATTTTTTTTTTCTTATTTCATCAGCTCACATCTCCTTCCTTTATTATGGCACTTATACCTGAGTGTTTATGCTGTGCATTCCGAAGCCTATGGTCAACAGGGGACTGGATGAGACATGTGTGTATCACAAGCTCTGTTAAACACAGAGTATTTGTGGAGCAAACTGATTTTAGAAGTGCCTTTCTACTACTGAGTCATGTAGAATGTATTACAAGTTTTTGATATGCACTTTGTAGAAAGTTCCATATTAACTCTCTAAGGGGTTATTGTTTCCCTAAATGTAAAGGCTTTTATCTTTAATTGGGATGTGGCTCATCTAAATTACCAAAATAATTTGCTTTACTTAAAGCTAAGTGATTGTTATTGTTCATGGTCAATCAAGAATGTCTCCCCCGGTTGCATCTAGGTTAATTCCTTATCAAAAATCATAGCGATTTTGTGTTCTTCACATTTTTCTTGGTTTTAATGTATCACATTGAATCCTAGTTCAGTTGAGGGAATATACGACAAAGGGAGTTGGAAGAGAAATAAATAGTCTTCTCTATTTCCTTGAAAATTGTCTAGAAAGGATGAAGGTCTGCTGAAAACTCTAAGTATGAAATGATATTCTTAAAGAACGGTGGCTATATTTCAACCACTGTCAGAGTGTTTTGAAGATACTAAATTGATTTCTTCTATAAATAGCTATTATAATTGATGAAGATAGTTTTAACAATGCTTTAAATTATTTGCTATTGCAATAGTTAATACCGAGAGTTTGGCTCTTTAGTAGAGCCTAGGATTTTGAAGTTGAAAAGGTTCGTCTCACTTGAGCACGTTGGGAAAATCTCATCTTCACTAGATGAGATTGTAGATTGTGGCTAATTCTACTAACCGCAGTCAAGCCTTTGGTATTTCTAAAAGACAAGGGAAACCTTTGAACATTAAACTGGAAGAATAACATGACGAGACCTGTGGGTTTGAGGAAGGTCGCTTTTCCTTGCCAGTTGTTTCAGAGAAGCCAGAGAATAAATCTATTGAGAAATGCTTATTGTGTAATTATGGTTACGTTTCATTTTGTAACACAGTGATCTAAGCAGTGATGAAAATAACTCCTTTGTTCCTCTTCCTTCACACACTTTCAACCTCAAGTTTTTCTGCACAGGTATGGAGAGCAGTGCTTCCAATTCAGAGGTGTTTCCTGATAGGATCAGTGATTGAAGAGAGGCTTCCAGTGTAGTTCTGCCCTGACAGCTTCACATGAAGTAGGAGGAACAGCAGTAACAGACACATGTGAAAATGCACACACATGATAGCATGGAGAAGTCTTGCTTGTGTGTTTGTAAGCTTGCTTGACATTTTTGGAAGGATTTTTTTTTTACTGTAGTCTTGTATTGGAAAATATCGTGTAATGTAGCTTTTTTTTTTTTGTACTTTTAAGTGTCTGAGTGTCTGCCTTTATGTGTATGTGTGTACTGCATACATTTCTTGTTCCCATGGTGGCCAGAAAAGAGCATCCCATCCCTCAGAACTGTCATAACAGATAGTTGTGAGCCACCATCCTTGTGGGTGCTGGGAACTGAATCCAGGCCTTCTGCAAGAGCAGCTTAGTATCCTAACTGCTGAGCCTCGCTCTATTTCCTGCCTTTGTACATTTCATCATAGTTGAATAATCAATACACTATGCTGTACCAAAGAACTCTCTTATTGGAAGTGTTAAAATATATATTGGCATCTGTAAACTTTCTTCACTGCTATTTAATATTGCATATGTTTAGATTGAGCTGAAATCTGCTTAAGTAATTTTGGAGCACAGAAGCACAAACAGCCAACTTGATAGGATGAGCTCTTATGTGCATATAAAAGTCTTTCCAAGCCTGTACACCTCACTGTGTGCTCTGTGTGCTTTTACTCTGGAATGTATTCCAGGCTGCATTTCAACATTAAGCTAAGCCGTACGTCTATGGTTACTGCTAGTCTTTGTTTTATCTCCTCACACTAAGTACATGTTCTTGATGACTTGTTTTGTATTATGTTGGATTTTGATCTTGTGATATTGCTGTCAGGGAGGGCATCAAAATGAAATTGTAACGTTTGTGTTCAATTCAACCTGTGTGGTACTGGCAATATAAATATTCATTTGGGGCAGGTCTGTGCCTTTGGCTGTGTTGTTGATTCAGATTTTTCATGGATGTGTGTAGAGTCATTCATCCTTGGACAACTAGATGTTCATTTGCTGAGTTGTTTCCAAAGTAGTCAAGTGAGAAACATGCAGCTCTAATTCTGTAGACAATATTGCTAGCCTAGTAGAAATCAGTGTAAACTGTGAATGTTTCATGGGCATTTTCGCCTGTTGCATGCATATGTGTCTGTTTCTATGAATGCACATACACATACAGTGTGCAAGTACATCTGAGTGCACATGTATGTGGAAGCCAGAGAACAATCTCAGAAGCTGTTCTTCAGTAATTAACCACTATTTTTTTATTTGACAATTTCTCACATTGGTCTGGCTCTAGCCAAATAGTCTATACTAACATATCAGAGGACCCTAGGTATCATCTTGTCTCTGCTTATCCAGTTCTAAGATAACAAGAATATGTCACCATACCTGGGTTGATTTGTTTTAATTTTAATTATATTGGTGTTCTGCCTCCACCTATGTCTGTGTGAGGGTGTCAGATCGCCTGGAATAGGAGCTTCAGACAGTTATGAACTGCATGTGGGTGCTAGGATTTGAACCTGGGTCCTTTGAAAGAGATTCAGTGTTCTCAACCACTGAGCCATCTGTCTAGCCCAGGATTTTTTTTAAACTAGAATTTTTGTGCTTAAACTTAGATCAATGCATCTCTCTGGCCATTTTCCCTGTAAAACACTTACTCATTTCTTATCCCCGTGAATGTTGAATAAGACCAGCAGATACTGGTAAGGATGTGGAGAAAGAGGAACACTCCTCCATTGTTGGTGGGATTGCAAGCTGGTACAACCACTGTAGAAATCAACCTGGTGGTTCCTCAGAAAATTGGATGTAATACTACCTGAGGACCCAGATATACTACTCCTGGGCAAATACCTAAACGATGCTCCAACATATAACAAGGACACAGGCTCCACTATGTTTACAGCAGCCTTATTTATATTAGCCAGAAGCTGGAAAGAACCCAGATGTCTTTCAACAGAGGAATGGATACAGAAAATGTGGTACATCTACACAATGGAATACTACTCAGCTATTAAAAATAATGACTTCATGAAATTCTTAGGAAAATGGATAGAACTAGAAAATATCATCATGAGTGAGGTAACCCACAAAAGAACAAACATAGTATGTACTCACTGAGAAGTGGATATTAGCCCATAAGCCCAGAATGCCCAAGATATAATTCACAGACCATATGAAGCTCAAGAAGAAGGAAGTCCAGAATGTGGATGCTTCAATCCTTCTTAGAAGGTGGAACAAAAATACTTATGGAAGGTAGAGGGTGTGAGGGACTTGGGAGGAAGAGAGGAAGGGCAGGATCAGGCATAGGCAGAGATAGAGTGGATATACAGAGGGTCCTGAGTTTGAACAGAAGTGTGTTGGAATGGGGGATGGTGAATGGAGGTAGCCACTGGCAAGTTCTAGATGGCAGGAAAGCAAGAGGCTCCCAGGATCCTAGATGGATGAGACTAACTATAATGTCCAACATAGAGGAGAGAGAACCTATAAAGACCATATCCAGAGTTTAGGCATGGCCCCTGGTTGGGGTATGGGGCCACCTACTCATCTCCAAATTTTTAACCCAGAATTGCTCCTGTCTAAAGGAAATATGGAGACAAAGTTTGGAGCAGAGACTGAAGGAAAGGCCATCCAGAGACTGCCCCACCTGGGGATCTATCCCATATACTGACACCAAACCCAGACACTATTGCTGATGCCAAGAATTGCATGTTGACAGGAGCCTGATATAGCTGTCTCCTGAGGGGCTCTGACTGCCAGAGCCTGACAAATACAGAGGTAGTTGCTTGCAGCATGGGGACCACAATGGAGGAGTTAGAGAAAGGACTGAGGTAGCTGAGGGAGTTTGCAACCCCATAGGAAGAACAACACAAACTTGAAGGCTTCTGAGATTTGTGATTTTTCCTCTTAAGCCTATGGGAAACCATTCTCTTCATGAGATAAATAGAGAAAAACTTCCATTCTTCTATATCATAAATAAATTCTAATATCGCAATGAAGATGAAATTGTTGAAAAATCTATAAAATTTTTTGGAGATGCATATTCTAAACAGTCATATAAAAATGCTTACCATCACTAATATCATGGGAAAGCAAATTGAGACGACTGTGAAATAATATCTCCCTCAAATATGAATGACTGTTATCAAGAGGATAAAAGATAAAAAGCACTGGTGAGGACTCAGAGAGAAGGAGGCCTGTGTATACTCTTGATAGGAATATAAACTATTAGACTCTGTTAAACAGTTTGGAGTTCCCTTTAAGAGTTAAAAACAGAAATACCTCTGACTTAGCAAACCTATTCATGGCTATCTGTGTGGGAGAAATGCTTGTATTTACCAGATTGTATTGTTGTTAACTTTAGTCTATGTGTGATCAACCTAGTGTTGATGTATGAATGGGGATGAAGAACATGTGGTGTATATGACTCCATAATGCTAATTAGTCATAAATAGAATAGAATCTCATTGAGAAGAGCTAAGATAAATGTAGGAGATACTAAATAAAATGAAGTACAGAGAGACATGTAAATATAAGTTCTAAAAAGTTAAGAATAAATTAATGGTTACCAGAGCCTGATTTGTGTGTGTGTGTGTGTGTGTGTGTGTGTGTGTGTGTGTGTGTGTGAGAGAGAGAGAGAGAGAGAGAGAGAGAGAGAGAGAGAGAGAGAGAATGTTAGAAACGCACACATAGACAGACCAACACACACACAGAGGCAGAGACAGGGAAGTAGAGACAGACACACGTACAGAGAGAGAGAGAGAGAGAGAGAGAGAGAGAGAGAGAGAGAGAGAGAGAGAGAGAGAGAGAGAGAAGAATAGGGCAAAAAAGAAGAAGCAGAAGAGGAGAGAAGAAGAAAGCAAAAGAAGACAAGGAAGAGGAGGAGGAGGAGGAGAAGGAGGAGGAAGAAAAACAAAAACAATGAAGAACAAGAATAGGAAGATCAAGAAGAGCAGTGAATGTGGAAAATTGGTCAATGGGTACAAAGTTACAGCTACCAAGCTGGAGTAACTTCTGTTTCCCTTCTGTATGCAACAGTGAATGGTGACAAGAGTTAGTCGCTTGTCTTCAAAATGAAATAGAGGCATAGAAGAATTTGTTACAAAAATGTTTGAAGTGATGATGGACATAATAATTACCCCAGCTTGGTCATTACACAGTGTTTTTTGTAATGAAACATTGAATTGAGCTTCATAAACTTACTGTGATGTTAATTAGAAATAAAACATAGAAAATAGTAAAAATGGTGGAGAGCCCCTGAATGCTCAGTGGCAAGCTGCGATGAACCTACAGCATGGGATAGCAGATGACTTTCTTTCTTGTATGACTAAGCCCACATGTTCTATAATTTTATGCTAGTGGAAATACAGAAACCTTACCAGAAGACTTTCTTATGACGGTCTCAGAAAGTGGTGTAAATGCCAAGGCAGCGTTGTACAATTAACCCAGCTCCAGGTCGCTGGCATGGTATAGAAATATATGTTCAGCACTAAAATTACTCCTCAGGGGTTCTTTAACTTGAAGTAGGGACAGTGTGACGAAAGAGGAGAGTGTCTCTCACACACCATCACACACACACACACACAGAGAGAGAGAGAGAGAGAGAGAGAGAGAGAGAGAGAGAGAGAGAGAGAGAGAGAGAGAGAGAGATGCAGAAGGGAATAAAGACAAACTTGGCACAAGTCACTTGCTTTCAGCAAGTCCTGAATGTTTCATTAAAACTGGCTGTGGCTAAGTAAAACCTTGAATTAGGAATTAGGGAACGGTGCCTGATATTTTTTATTAACCAATTTACCTTTGAAAAAATAAATTCTTTGGCTCTGACTTCCTTTTGTTAAAATCAGTGGTTTGCTGCAGATACCTCTAAGATGCCTTATTGCAAATGTCCTTGAAGCTCTTAGGTGATTTGATCAATTAACAAAGAGATTTGGAGTTTTGCTTTGGATAATTTAAGAAGTGTTTCAGGTTTTTAAACATTGTGACTAAATAGCTTTGCTCCCAATAGGTTAACTTATTGATATGCTACAGGAATGATGTGAAAATATATATTGTGATTTTTTTCACATCATTTTCTCTTAAACGGAACAGAAGCTAGTGGTTGACTAGCTTCCTTGACCTCTCCTCTGAAATGAATGTTTTGTAGCTCATAAACCTTTCTAGTAAAATGTATTTTAAGCATATTTATTCTGTTTAGCTTATCTAGGACAAATGTTCTCCCAGTTGCCTATTAATAATTGTGTGTAACACCAATTAGTTGGCTAAGCATAGAAAAACCTTAAGCAACTTACTTCAGCAGATAGTAACCGAATTTTAAAATTAACTGTTAGGTATGTTTTCATTTTATTTGTGCTTTATTTATTCAGTGATGAAATTTACCCCCTCTACTGCAACTGAACATCAGGTTTACAGATTGAAAAATAAATGTTGATTATAATCAAAGTTATACCAGTTCTGTTTGCCATTAGGTTTAACTAAACAGTTTATGTGTGTGTATGAATTTCATATGGTGAGGTTTCAAAGTCTGAAAGTTGTTTGCTGTTAACTAAAATTTTAAACGCAGTTGATATTTGTTATGTTATTTTTCTAATATTTGTAATTTAATATTTTTGTTTTTTTCTTTGTATAAGAATATCTTATATATAAATATATACATATATGGAAGTATCTGTGAAATTAACTTAATAATTCATGCTCTATACATATGTATATTTGTGTATGTTTCTGTGGAGGTCAGAGGTCAGTCTATGGTTTCATACACTTTCTACTTTGTGTCTCTGAGGCAGGGTCTTTCATAAGCCTCAAACCCACCGCGTGAGCTACACTGGCTGTCCAGGGAGCTCCGGAGACATCTTTTTCTCTTCCTGTATCTCTTACATGTGACATTACATCTAGCTTTTTATACGGGTCGAGGAAGTTGAACCTGGGCCCTCCTGCCTGTGGAATAAGAACTTTACTGACTGAGCTATTGCCCGAGTGCCAGCTGGTTTGCTTAGTTAAGGAAAGTGACCACCTATTTCTAAAGAGAATGTGCTTTTAAGTATACATGTTCTACCTAGATATTTTGGGCTACAAGCAGTGAATGACATTGACTCTATGACCCTTTTTCTGTGCTTTCTAATATCCTGTCACAGTTTTTGAATGAGGGTCATTATAGACTTTACTATATTTTAAGCTCATCTGGAGAGTAAGCGTGTTTTAAAGGTCTAATTACGATAGTGTTCTATGACATGGATGGTAAATGCTTCCCCAAGGCTCATTCTTTTATATGTTCACAGTCTAATTGGGAGCCCTTGGTAGGTGCAATGATATGACAAATCAGTGACATTTCATCCTTAACTACATGCACCACATCCTGTAAAGGGAAGGAATTTTAAAGTAAGAGAAGTAGCAAGGGAAAAGATTTTAGTAGCTGGTCAGGTGAGTCAGAAGTTAAGGTCACTTTTTGGTCTTGCAGAAAACCAGTTTCATTTCCAAGTACCCACACCTCAACCTTCCTGGACAACTGCATCTGTGTATACCTATGAACACACACACACACACACACACACACACACACACAGGTACACAGATAAAATACAATTTTAAAAGAAAAATAAATTTATTTAGAGGGTTAGAATTTTTTTATAATCTTATATACATACTATGTTTGTTTCTTGAAATGGAAACAAAATGGTTTATCCCATGTTTTCCCTGTAATTCATGAAAGAATTTCTGTGTAAAAATGCATATGTAATGTGCATAAATATTTTTCTTTGGTCTTCATATTCTACCCATTACTTTATTTTAAATTCTAAAGTGTTACAGACATAATTATGAATCTTCAGAAGTTCTCCTAACAACTGTACTTCATATGGTTTTGGAGTCACTAGGAACCCGTTTTACCCACCCCAGATGCCACTAGACAGATCACAGAGAAGTGCTGTTCTATGTTCTCTGCATGCCCCATCCATCTGTTGCTGTCTGACTATGCATCCTGCATGGCTAGGAATGAGCTCTGTTGTGAATGTGTCTTCCCTCAGATTCAACGAACAGCCCATGAGAAGACTCAAAGCTTCTCGTTAAGACATTCATTGTTGGAACCAAGTTCTAGACGAATGTTCTTTTGTTCTCCATTTTGCTTCTACAAATCAGCTAGGAAACCTCCACTGTCTTCTCTGCTATTTGTAGCTTATTATCTGTCATTGGTTTTGATTATATTTAGAGCACTGGTAGAAATGTGCGGACACAGAGGCACAAAGAGAATTTACCCAATAGTTCCAAGGCTTGGATGAAGCGTTCCCCATGGTGCTGTGCATACCATGCCAAGATTGAAAGTAGTGTGTTAGCTATTATTGAAATTTAGCTCCTTTACTTCTTCTCATAAAGAATGATCATTGAATTGTGAGGAGAAATTTAATGGGAATGTTTGGGTATAGTGTATCTTGTTTTCATAATTAACTGCTATAGGCTTTTAAGTAATTAGCCTTTGAATTGTTTGTTTGAGTATTTTTTGGTTAAAATATATTCATATGTTCCTTTCCTGGGGGATTTACATGTGTTTCTTTGATATAAATATGACTGTCCAAGTGAATATATATATTCTTTATTGAATGACCTCTGGAACTGAAATTACAACTTTTTTTTAGAATTATGATTTTGTTTATTGTAAAGATTTGATCAGGAATATGCTTTCTTAAAAGGTGAACGATCCCTTTGCATTGGCCCCTTAATTTTACAACTTGCACTACTAATCTGTCTGTCTGTGGCACCCATTCCACTTATTTTTATGATGTATCACTTAGACACAGGTACAAAGAAACCTTCTGTCCTCCTGTGCTCTTCGTTATATTTTCTAATTCTAACATCAGACCAACTACGGATGTCTTTTCTGATGCTCTAATTTGGCTGTCCCACAATGGCTGTCAGTGGCACCAGGTAATGTGTAACATGTTGCATTTTAGTTCTTTTCTTTAACTTAGTGCCCCCAGAGCTCAGTGCATGCTGTTGTATGTATCTTTTGCAGTTCGTTTAAAGAATGCTAAGTAGCATGAACTTGTTGTTTAAGATTTTGGTGATCGTCCTTGCTAGTTTTATCAAGATGACAGGAACCAGACTCACTAAGAAAGAGGAAGCTTTGGTTGCCTCCCTTAGGTTGGCCTGTGGAGCACTTTCTTGATTGAACATTGACCAGGTAGGGTCCAGGTCAGGGTGAGTAGTGCCATACCTGAGCCAGTAGTCAGGACTGCATAAGAAAGCAAGCTGAAGAGTCCACTGAGCAGTGTGGCCACATGGTCTCTGTTTCAGTTGCTGCCATATGTAAGCTGAAACACACCCTTTCATTCCCAAGTAGGTTTTGGACAGTGTTTTATCACAGGAATCAAAAGCAAAAGGGAAGGGAAGAAAAAGGGAAAAGAAAAGGTTGGTGTCACCTGAGGATCAGCACAATGATGTCCTCTGGTCTCTACAAGTACCAGCATGTGTGTGCACAGTTTTGCATATGCATACACATAGACATTTACAAGCATATATTCACTCATATGTGCATACATATGTGAAATTTTGATGATTATAATGTTGTTGGTATAAATACAGATTTATGCATATTTTTCCAAATTTTTAAAATTATTTTATTTACATTCCAGTCAATCCCCAACCCTCCCTGTCCCCCTCCCACAGTTTCTCATTCCACTCCTCCTCCCCCTTGCCTCCCAGAGGGTGCTCTCCCCACTACACCAGGCCTCCTCTTCTCTGGGGCCTCAAGCCTTTCAAGGATTAGGTATATCTTCTCCCACCAAGACCATATTTTATTTGACAAGTTTTAATTTTTTTTGGTTTTTTTTTTTGACGAGTTTTAATTTAACTAGAATAAATACAAGTGTGATTGCTGAGATGTATATAAAATGAAGGTTTAATTTTATAAAAATACTCTTCTTTTTCTCTAAGTAACTCTACAATTTTCTATAATGTAGGGAATGTCACACTTTCCATTCTGTACTCTTCATTTGCCTTTGTCTGTCCTGTGTTGTTTTTAGCATTCTAGTAGGTCTGTAATGGTGATTTAATTTACTTTTCTCTAGTGACTAAGGGTGCTATCCTCTCTGGTATGGTTCTTACTTGATTTCTTTATTGAATTGTCTGTTTAAACCTTATGTCCATTCTTAGCATATTTTTATTAGTGTTTTAAGAGTTTTTTAAAAAGCAACTCTCATCAGTCATTTGCTTAATTTTTAAAAAATTCCATCCCTGTTTTTAATGTATGTTTCTATTCTTGTAGTTTGTTGGTAAAGTCATCAGTTTTTATAAAATTCATATAAACTATCCAGGAGGAACTGGTTCTGGACCCTCATGGATGGGAAATTCCCTGTGTGCTCATGTTTCTTATGTAAGATGGTGTGGCATTTGTGCAAAACCAAAGTCCTTCCTCTGGAGTTTCTGGAGTATACAGTTGATTTTCTATATGGACATTTTCTATATAGTTTCTATATACACTGTATTGTTTCTGGGACAAGCAATAAGACCGTAAGAAGGCTGTCGTGCTGTTTAGTACAGATACGGATTTTCTTACGTTGTCCATTTGCTGTGGGAGCCGGGAATACAGAACATGTACATACAGACAGTTGACTGTGCATTTGATGTTTGATAAAATCTCTTTTTGGCATCTTCTCTGAGATAGTCTTTTTTTCCAGAATAAAACACTTTATTTTAACTCAGTCACAATACTGGTAGTTCAAGGAACCAATACTATAAGCCTCAGTAAACAGCTATAGTTAGATCTCGTTCACCGCCATTCTGAAGCCAAGGAGCTGGTAGAAATAAGGGTCCACACTTGCAACTATCAATTATACAGAACCAATGTCACATTTCTCCAGCTTGAATTTCTTGATTAGATCAAACCATTTGCAATCCAGCATTGCCGCAGCACCTCACTGAAGCCCTCACGGACCATGACATCACTCTTGTTCTGAGCACACTCCAGATACTGCTTGATCTGGAGAGAGTAAGGTCCACGAGACCGCTGGTCCTGCAGCTGGACTCCCTGAGGCTCATGGTTAGTGATGTCAGGCTTCACAGCCTCAGCATTAGCACCCCTGCTGCAGCTCCCAGTGATGGCGTGATCCAGGGGGTGCCCCACCGCAGGGCCCACAGCCACACCAGCTGCAGTGGAAGCCATCTGGGCCATCAGGTCTGGCTGCCGAGGTGCAGCCGCAGGTGAGCCAAAGGCAGATGGTGCAGCTGCTGCTGGAGGCTGAGCTGCAGGTGCTCTTCTGGAAGCAGCCCTCATCCGAGGGGCACGGCTGGCCGGCTGGCTGGAGGAGTCACCCGGGAAGTGAGGCTTCAGCTTCCACAAGGCCTCCTAACTGCTCCTAGGCTCAGCGTTCAGAGAAGGGAAACTGCCGAGAGAGCCTTTCTTAACCAATCATAAAATTTTCATAAGCAATTTTTTCTCCACTTGGGCTTATAGTCCTCTGAATAATTTTTAATGTAAAATATAGGTACAGGTTTTTATCTTTATGAACAAATACCAAATTACCATTGTATATTGAACAAAACTGTCCTTTCTTAGTGGCACCCCTTTAAAATAGTGACTGACTATATTCCTGTATGTGATTCTGAGCTCCTCCTGGACCTGTGAGCTGTGTTCGTCTGTTTTCCAATCTTCTGCTATCTTGAATATGTAAATTTATAATAGCTTAATATTTGTTAGTAAGGATTTAATTTGGAAGCCTGCGTCATGGCACTGGTTTTGGACTTGTGTATAATTCCATTAGAGTTGAAGAATAAACGTGTATGCTTTCTGTCGTTACACACATGGGGATAGCATTTGACTGTTGTCATGGTGACCATTGCTGTTGGTTGGTCGAGTGTGATTTTTCTTTCAGAGCATCATATCCATGGTGATTGTGTTGGAGTGTTTCATGAATCTGCTAATAAGAATTTTTATTTCTAAGTGTTTGTAATGTTTTTTTCTAACTTCGTTCAGTTCTGTCGGCTTTCCCTTCAAGCATATTGGATTGCCTTGTGACTACTTCAGTGAAGCCTAGGTCAGGTGATGTCTTACTCTGTGGCACCTTCTTTCCCCCAAATCACTTCAGCCACTCCAGAGCGTCCCTCTGGACTCAGGTGGCTATGTTTCCTACTTTCTGTCTTTTGCAGTGGCTGTTACCATCCCGGCACACACTGGGACAACACACCATCCCAGAACATTAAATGTGTCTCGGGGATTCTGCTTTCAAATACTTGAGCTCTATATCCAAAAGAATTCCCACTGCTCTTAACATATCAGGTTGCTCTCGCATCATCTTTCTGAGTGCTGCCATGCATTTTCCATTATTACTCAGCAAGGCAAAAATGGTTGCAATGTCTAGGTTAACAGGAAGTTTTCTTCTGTTTCTGCTTTGGGGATTTTAAATAATAACAATAGTCATATGCAGGAAGTGGTACATTATATTGTTTGTTGGCTTGTACTTAATTAATGAACACTTGATATGAAAATCTTTTCATATTGTTATTGACTATTCATATATCTACTTTTATAAAGTATGCATCTTTTTCTCCCAGTCAAATGCTTACCAAGCTCAACCCTGCTTAGCTTCCAATGTAAGATGAGATCAGGCATGCTCTGGGTACTGTGTTCTTTGCTCATTATCGAATTGCTTATATTTTTTTCTGTGAATATCTATCATTTCTAGCCATAATTATCATGATACCTGATTATTTCTACTAGAATGTCTTTGATAATGCTACCATCTTGACCAAAACGGCATGCTGTCCATAACCTTTTCTTTTTACAGTTGTGAGGTGTGTGTGTGTGTGTGTGTGTGTGTGTGTGTGTGTGTGTTGAGTATTTTTCTACTTACCCTGTACATTTTGAACACTATAAAGACATCAATATTGCATGAATACTACTCATTTGTTCATTTCAACTTGAACAAATTATGACACAGTTATGTCTTTCACACTACAAATTGTAATCTGCTGAGAGATGTGACTTCATTATCGGTTTAGTTTTCTTTTGTTCATTCATTTTCACATTTCATTCATTCATGCATGCATGCATTCATTCATTCAGTGTGTATGTGCCTGGTGTGTGGTGTATATGTATGCATGGTATGCATGTAGAGGTCAAGGAACAGTCTGAGAGTCTATTCAGAATCTTCTGCTCTGTAGTCACTGGGTACTGAACTCTGGTTATCAGCCTTGTAGGCAAGTGCCTTTACTTGGTGAGCCAGCTTCCTTTTAATTTATTTAAGCCACTTCCATATGCTGTTGCTACATATGTCCTAGTATATGTCACAAAAGGACAAATCTGGGACCTGGGCAGTGAAACATGATAATCATATGCAAGTAATTCATAGTATTAATTGAAAGCTGAAATTTTCACCAATGTACTTTAAAGTTGATCATAGATTCAAACACAGGTTTATTTATTTTAAACTCTTGCTCCAAGGGACTTTTTACATGAATTTATGCCACTTCTAAGCAAACAACTGGTGACTGGTGGTATTGCTGAATAATGCATAAAGAAAGATTATAAAAAGTAGCCATATAAAGGTTTTGTATGTTGTAAAACAAATGATTTATCTGCTGGGTAAAATCTGCATGGAATTGTTATATTTTTATTATTAGGAAAACAGACTGCCTTAATTACTAAGCTCATCTTACAGTAACAAGGATAATGGACAGTGGTAATTGCCTGTATTAAAAATTTTCTGGTTTGTACTAAATTTCGGATTTAAGACCCACTGTTGCTTTACCAGATGTCAGAGTCAAAGAGACATTGACACCGATAAGAAAGCATTTAACAAACCATAAGCCTAACATGATTTATAGATTGGTAGCCATTGTTTTTTCATGGCCTAACTGGGACCCTCTATCTTCTATTTCATTTTATTTCAATGAGCATATTTTATTTTCTAAGACAATTTCTATTGTCTTAATACAAGGAGTCTCTCGGTGTCTAGACGTCTGTGAAGGTGGAATACAGATCCTAATATTTACGGGATCCCTTTAGCCTACAATGTTTCCATCTTTCTGATAAATTGTAAAATAAAAGGATGTAAGATTGAGGGATCAGTCAGTCCTATAATAAATTAGAACTGTATGAAATTCAAATGCTGTATTTTATTTTTTACTGAAAAGTGAGATTTAGGAAGATACATGTTCTAAGAATAGATTGATGTTCATTACTGTTGAAGACCATTTTATTTAAAATAAGTAAGACACATTTAAATATAAGTAAAAGATGAATAACTTTAATTAAAGATCCAGCTGTTTTATGTTTCTGAGATAGGTCTTTCAAATAACCCTGACTTGCTTGGCAGCGTGTACCCCAGGCTGACTCCAAGCTTGGAAGTCTTCCTGTTTCCCCTTTCATGCCTGGGTTTGCAAGCATTTATCACCGTGATTGATTGAGATGATTACTTTTAATCCACTATCAGAATTTTGCTTATTTTAAATTGAAATTCTTCAGAGAAACTGTGATTTGTGTGAACATTTTTCACTTTAAGACTCACAAACAGCAGACTTTCAGCTCTGCATTCGTTCTCTATCCCTGCTCCATGTAAATTCTCAAGCTTCTTAACTGTGGTAAGCCCTTGCCTCTGAGAACCATTTTCACTGGTTTTCAAGGACTCCCTAAAAATGCAGGGCATTTCCACGGAGCCACATGAACATAGAGCTGTGAAAATGTTCCAGATGTTACTCGAAAACCAGCAACCAAGTTGTCTCCTATTCTCTCAGTTGGAGACCAGTGGTATATCATCTAATTGGTTAAAGAATGTGTGGACGTGTTTACACTTGAGTTGTTTTATCCCCCAAAGAGTTGAGTGGAAATTATAGATTATTTTGATACTAATTTGAGCTTTTTACTGAATAGTGCAAGGGATACTTTGAAGCTCTGCTTGGAATTTATTAAATATTTCATCTAAATGACTTAAAAATCTATTGACTTTTCAAAGAATTTCCATAAAAAATCCATTTCCTAGATTTCATAAATGATGAAGTTCTGCCTTTTAAGTGGGTTATGCTTGATTGGATACTTCCCATAAAAAAAACACAGTATACACATATACATCACACACACACACACACACACACACACACACACACACACACACAAAACACACCAGCATTAATCGTTTTATAACTTTATAACTCTTGAAGTCTCAGTTTTTCAAACTATGTAGCATATTTTTTCTTCTGAATATGAATAGAAAGTGATGCATTTCTTTGAATTTTAATTGTTTTGTGGTGTGTTTAAAACTGAGGTGGATAAAAACTATCCAGACTGCTGTTGGCTTGTCGTAACTACGGTGCTCGTTGCCACCCTCGTTTGGTCACACTGCCTATGTTCATGCTTCAGTACGAGACTCCAGGAGGGATGCAGAGATCATATGGACCACACACCTAAAACAGTACATGACAGTTACAGGAAAAAATGTATTTACACCACCTTGTTCCTTAACAGGAAACATACCTGATCTTGACCCATGAATACCTGGATTCCTTTCTTTTTGTGGTGGGCAATTGTCTCAATGGCAGGTTGTAATCAGTGTTCAGGAATAGAAGCAGCTGGGATATTTACTGAGCTTGCAGATAGTGTGTAGCATCTTATAGAAGATGGCTATTGACAATTAAACCATCCCATTCAGGAACATGGAAGATCATTGTGAGTGTGACATTAGTACTAGGTCAACTTGACCCAACCTGGAATCATCTTGGCAGAGGAACCTCAGTAGAGAATGTCTCCATCAGATGGCCTGGAGGCAAATCTATTTTCTTGATAAATGGCTGATAAGGGTAGTCTGGGTGAGAGGTCTTGATCCAGTACCTGCCTGACTTGTCAGGGAGAGAGCATGACCTGGGAGTTGTAAGCTGAAATAAACCCTTTCTTCACCAAGTTGTTTTTGTTTGTGGTGTTTAATCATGGCAGTGGAAACTCTAATTACTGCAGCAGCTTACCTAAGCAGTCTGAATGAATTTAGAAAAGGCTTGAGCCCTTTGTTTCCTGCAGGAAATCATGAATGCTTTTCTAATTATTTAATCATTTTTCTTACTATTGCAAATGTTTATTACTTAATCAAATTCTCTATGTACTAGATTAGAGAATTCATGGTTGCTTTAATAAACTGAGCATTTACTTGTTATCTTCTCAAACTTTCTGATGAGCTTTGAGTTTCTAGATTTTACTAATTTTCTAACTGGATCCTTTAGCACAGTGTTTGGTTCTCAACCTTCCTAGCACTGCGACTCTATAATGCAATTCCTCATATTGTGTTGACTCCCAGACATAAAATTATTTTTGTTGCTACTTCATTGCTATAATTTTGCCACTGTTATACATTGCAATGTAAATACTTGATATGCAGGATAGCTGATACGTAACCCTCTGAAAGGATTATTTGACTCCACAGAGGTCATGGCCCACAGGTTGAGAAACTCTGGTTTAGCAGTTTTTGTAAGTAGAAAAGGACAGATTTTCTTAAGCTATAATGTACCTTCTCATTTCCTCTTCCTATATACTGTCAGCTAGGACTTCTCAATGGCATTGGATGTAGTGATGAGTTAAGGATATCATGGATTTTAATATGTAAGAAGACCTTTAGCTTCTGTGATAGAAAACCATAGTTTATTTGGGTACATTGCTGGCATTTTTGATACCTAATATCTCCTAAAAAGTTTTGTTTTCCACCTGTGTACTACTTTAGTTTCTCTTAAAAAATTGAGATTAAGATTAACATGCTAAGTAAATCCTGTCCATCATTTATATGTGTAATCAATCAAAGGGTTATTAGAGGAAATGGGAGAAGAGATAATTCTATGACTCAAAATATAATCATTCATTAATAATTCACAAAGAGAAAATTACTAATACTCATTTACTTAGTGAGATTATTAAATTATGTTTATTTAACACTCAAATTTCATAGTTCTCCATAAAACCTGGCAGAGATAGCACATGTAAATGCCATCTTACCACATTGTTGGCTGCCAGGACTGTTAAAATGGTTTCCTCTGGATTCTCTCTATTTTATGATAATTTTATCTCCTATGTGTCAGTCCCTAACCCACCAATTTCCTGGCATGCATCATTGCTTCTGGATGTCCCCACTGTAAAGATGCTGCTGTCGCTTGCAAACCATTTTCTCTCCAGCCATGGAGCCATGTCCTTAACAGTGAACAGACTCTAGTTTCTTTCTGGACACTTGTGCTTGATTACAGGGAAGAGCTTCTTTCCATTTTTACTCCCTTATCTATCTATAGTTGACAAGGGATTTTTTCTCTTCTAATGTTAAGAATATATAGAAAGTAGACAGTAGACAGTCACTTTGCTAGTGAAAAGGAAAAAAAAGTATGATTCCTAGTGTGTGTCACCTTTATTATTCATTTAAATACACTATCTAAAAATCTCTCTTCTATAATTCTCAAGAGATTTGGTGGAAGAGCAATGTCAGCGTGTCTTTTAACTGAGTTACTATGGAGGCAATTGCAGAACCACTTTTTAAAAGTATTTATTTTCAACAAATTAAGCACTCATTGTTGTGCTAGATATTGACAAAGCATGAAATGATAAATAAAAGCAAGAGATTGCCAAGGACCAACCTCAGCTTGGAGAGAGATCTGAGGAAGGGGTGTCTGGGAACAGCAAAAACAAAAGACTTGAAGTCAAACTGGCAGCCTATATTCTGCTCAGGACAGCTTTCCAGCCTGATTTCTCTCTGTTCTGCTTTTGTTGTAGCTGATCTGCTTTTTTCTTCTGGAGATCTCCAGACAGCTCTCTCTCAAGTTCTGCTCCAGAGGGTTCGCCAAGCAGCTCTCTCTGCCATTCTAAGGCATTCTCTGGATAGCTCATCTCCTGTAGACCATAAACCCAGACTTTTATCTCACACATCAATCCAGTCATTTACTTCTGGATTCCTTTTGATTATCCTATGAATCAGCATCTCTTGACCCCAAAGCCTTAATTCTTAGGAGACAGCAAGCACACATTTTCTTTTAACATTGCAAAAGAATTCAGAGATCTGCTTGCCTATGTTATGCACAGACAATAAGCTTGCTGTGTGGAATCCTGTCCTGTAATTACCATTTCTACCATGCCTGTACCTAAATTACCTCTGTCCCAGGCTGACCTTGAATTCAGGATTCTGTCTGCATTTGTATCTGCCTGTTTTTGTATCTTTTTGATGAGCTGGTTCATAGTGTAGTTGTCTCTTTTCCTTTAGATATGTGAAACCCCTTATACAATTCATATTGCATCTATGTATTTTTACATAGTTGAGAAATTATATGTTTTTGAACCCATATGTCTTAGTTAGGATCTTATTGCTGTGAACAGACACCATGACCAATGTACGTTTTATAAAGGGCAACATTTAATTGGGGCTGGCTTACAGGTTCAGAGGTTCAGTCCATTATCATCACGGCAGGAACATGGCAGCATTGCAGCATCCAGGCAGGCATGGTGCAGTAGGAACTGAGTTCTACATCTTTACCCTAAGGAAGCCAGGACCAGTCTGAGCATCCTCAGGCAGCTAGGAGGAGGGTTTCCAAGCCCACCCCCAGAATGACACACTTCCTTTAACAAGGCCACACCTTCTAATAGTGCTACTCCCTTGGCCAAGAATGTGCAAACCATCACATTCCACTCCCTGGCTTCCATAGACTTCTTTAAATACATGAGGTTTTTCACACCCTTAAGAGCTGTCCTGAAGGTCCATCATTTACCATTTTGCTAGGTAAATTTACATTAGCCACCCCTTTGCCTCCAGGACTCACACTGTCTCTGAATATCATGGTAACAGGGAGTGCATTCCTTAAAGGAAGAATGTGAAAATATGTACAATATTATCCGAACAAACCTTATGGCTACAACTATTGACACTCATGGAGGCCCTTGTCTGCTGGTCCTGTCCCAGAGGCAGGAACCATGTCAGTCTGTCCCTACCAAGGCCATGCTGGACCTCATGAGATATGTTTATTTTGGCTCATGATTTCTGAGGTTTCAGCTCATGGTCACTTAGTCCATCATTTCTAGACCTGAACATCAAGGTGTGGAGTACATGGAGTACAAAGCTGCTCCCCTCTAAGGCCAGGAAACAGGAAGCACAAAGAAGGCCGCAGCACATACCTTGAGAGGTAGTCCACTGATGTCCTGGGTTCTTCCCCACACCCTACAGCTAATGAGTCTACCAAGGTAGCTTCCAGTTAGAGCACTTGCTGTCAACCAAACCTTTGTAAATTGGGCCATTGGAGAATATTTGCGATCCAAACCACAACAGTTTTAAAACAAATTTTCTTGGCTAATACTTACAGATTCTGTTAGCAAATTTAGAGAGAAAATTTGAAATTCAGAATCAGAAAAATGAACAAAATTATGCAAAGTGGGTACAAGTAGTACATAAATGAAGTATTTACATTTTACTGCACATGGTTTAAAACAAACTTGAGGTTTAATTATTGAGGACTTAACTGTCCATCCTGAGTTATGTGACCTGTCCCAGGAGCACTGTGTGGCTTAGATGTCTTGTGATATGCATTGGGAACAGATTTGATAATATGTTTCAGCTTAATGTCTGGTCTATATAAATGTCCTAAAGGCATCAGGACTCAATACTTACCCTCTAGTTATTGATTATATACTTTTCTGTGCTCACTTTCTTTCCTTAAAAGATGCAAGGTATTTGGACAAATAATAATCTCAAGGAGCCAAGACAGAGCCAACTCCGAAAGTCCACAAGTAATTATGGTTCTTTAACACTTCAACCTCCCTTCTAACCCATCACCCACCAAACATAGGGAAAAAGAAAGGTTAATAGGAAATGGGGTTTGTGGACCTGTTTAGAAATAGTTTTTTGGAGCAATCCCAATCTTTGTGGACAGCAGTCCAGTCTGCTAGCAAAACACCAAACATGAATCAGTAGCAGTGACTCCACACAGAAGAAAGCTCAAGCCTCCACCAAGTGGCAAGCATCAGCTGGAAGGAACACCACCAGTTGGTACATTTATATGACGTCCCAACATGTAGAGATCAGTAAAGCAAGGTGAACCAATGCAAGAGCATTGTCCACTGTCTTTCTGGGCTATACTTATACTCTTTCTAAATATCATGTGTCCTCTGAAGTGTCCACTCCAGGGAAACATAGCATGCCCTTTTACCAAGCAGCTTCCAGAAAAACAGCAATGTCTTTTCTCAGCAAATCATCCTCTCATGTGTCTCCTTCAGCAAAACATCCCCTCACGTATCTGCTTTAGCAAGACATCCTCTCAAAGGACAGTTTCCAGAAAAGCATCACATGACACAATTGAGTCTCCATGGAAACCAGAAATTCCTACTTCTTTATGTAAATGAATGTTCTATGTACGTGTATGCCTGCATGACAGAAGAAGGCTTCAGATCCCGTTACACTTGTTATGAACTACCCTGTGGTTGCTGGGAATTGAACTCAAGACTTCTTGAATGCAACCAAAGCTCTTACTGCTGAGCCAACTCTCCAACCCTCAGAAATTGACAGACATACTAATATAAAATGATGACAAAATACAGGACTCAGATCTGTCCCCTGAGTCATATACTTAACTTTTCTTTATTGACTGTTAGAGCCATGGTGTTTCATCCTTAAGTTCCCTACATTCTTTTGTCTAAAAAGGCTACACTGTGAATACTTATTATATAATTATATACACATAATCAGTTTATGAGATAGTCCTTTTGTCCTCCTAACATCCAGGTTTAGATTGATTTTTAATGTTGAATTAAGAACTTATATTACAAAACATCTAGGGCCAGACAAGTAGATAAGTAATTGCTTATTGTACCTTTATATTATTTTTATTTCTTCAGATATGACTGTATTGGATCTTTCTACTTCATATGATTTCCAGTCTTAAATTTCCTGTTTATTAGTTTTTAATCATCCCTGGAGCTTCCTCCATTTGCATGATGTCTTGCATTTTGTAAGTTATGGGTGATATGGAAATAAGTTGTAATTTCCCTGGTCTTCTTTATTTATGTGAGACAGAGAAGATTTATGTGATGCTGGGAGCTAAGGGCAATGAACAGCCATGCTTCTGGGTGTAGGATTTCATTTCCTTAAGTCCTACGTGCCTGAACCTTCTCTAACAGAATTTACCATATGGATTGACAGTGATTCCAAGTTTTTAACTGTGGGATTTTATTTGAGAATCCCCCTCAGGGATCTTCGCAATGCCAGGAACTGTCAGCCAAATCTCTCCGTAACTGCCTGAGTCGCTATCATCACCGCACTTGTTGAGAAACTTTACTTTCATTAACACTTGTGTAAATAAAGCCATGTAGAATATACCTTCTTTTTTCCTTCTTCCAGTGTGCACTGGTTAACCCTGACCTTCAGCCTAAAATTAACAGGGAGAGTTTATTTGTATTGCCTTTTTGATTTTTTCAAATGTTCTTATAGACACCTTGATACCATAGACTAACTGGAACTAGTGGTTTTATTTTTTATTTTTTGATAACAAAGGTATTTTTGCTTCTACGACACACCAGAGTCAACTATCAGTTGTCATGCTCTGTAAGCATGTGCAGTGTTTACACACTTTATTTCACTCTATCAGATATGTAGATTCTTACTTGTAAAGATTTTATTAGCCTGAAGAACTACTGCTGAGTATAAAAAATGAAAACTAGTCACATTTTAGGTTGTTTGTCATAAAATTTACTTCAGTCTGATGTATGTTAAAATGATTTGCATACACAGAAAAATTCCAGTTTTAGGCTTTTGGTTCCATTAGATAATGTGTTCTCATTGATGTCATCTTGCAGTTAATTTTTACACAGGATCATGAATAGTTATTATTTTTCCACTTCTTCCAGTAAAGCAAAGACAAAATCAGGGGTAGGGAGACAGCTCAGCCAGGAAGGTGCTTGCAATACAAACTTGAGGATCTTAGTTCATAATCTCTAGCATCCTGTGGAAAAAGCAGGTATAGTGATCCACACCTGCAGCCTCTGACATAGCCATACACAGTGGAGCTCTGGCTTTTCTAGCCAGCTAGCCTACCTGAATTGGTGACAACCAGGTTCAATGAAGGACCTCGTCTCAAAAACTAAGGTGAAGAGTGATTGAGGAGATACTTGATGTTGACCTTTGACTTCACATGTGTCCATACACATGTGTATCCCCATAGACTTATACTGAAACACACATGCAATGGGCACAGTGAAAAATATGGGGTCAAAGCGATCAAGAACCATGGTGTCTAAACTAAATTATCAGAAGTATTTTATTTCATGACTTTTCCTGAGATACAAAGAAATGGCAGTTCAACATAGAGGCCACCAACAGACAAAAGAAAGGATTCTCTCCAACTTCAGCTTGGTGAACTAATGAACACAGCTTGAGAGTTCCACCCCCAAGTTGTCCTTCTACCTCTTAGGTACTTCAGCATCTTCTAAGACCACAGGTGTCTGGGGTGAGAAATGTTAACAGCTCATTACTACACACCTAATTATCAGCTCCACTGTTCTGTTTATCTCCTCAAGTGACTATGAGCCTAAATTTT
The DNA here is from genome assembly GCF_021556685.1 of Rattus norvegicus. NCBI lineage: Eukaryota > Metazoa > Chordata > Mammalia > Rodentia > Muridae > Rattus > Rattus norvegicus. Next base: position 59,557,540 of record NC_141539.1, read on the forward strand.
CTCTAGGTCGCCACAGTAGCTCCATTGTAAGATGGGAATGGTTATGTGATACCTAGACAAAACAGCTGTCTTATTGTTTACTGGCATCAGAGGGAGCAGCTGTGAAGGTGACTACAATTGCTACTTTTAATGGTCAACTTGACACAATCTAAATTCACATGGGAGGAGAGTGTCAATGAAGAACTGTCTAGATTAACTTGGCACAGGGACATAATTATGAGGGATTTCCTTAATTATATTAACTGATTTAAGAAGAACCACCTGCTGTGGGCAGTACCAATCCCTATTCAGGGACTGTAAGACCAGAAAAGTGATCTGAGTGCAACCACACATACATCTGTTTACTTTCTGCTCTTGACTGTGGTTGTGATTAGTTGCTTCAGGTTGTTGTTGCCTTATTGACTTCCCTGCAATGATGGACAGTAACCTGGATTTTCAGCTAAAATAAATATTTTTCTTAGGATCCTAAGTTGCTGTCATCAGAGTATTTTGTCAGAATAACAAAAAAAATTGAAACTACGATAGTAACAAACATGTTATCTGTTGAGCCAGTTCATAATTGCATGCTATTGTTTGTTAACCTGTGTTATTATCTACATGTGATTTGTTTTGTATTGTTCTATTTGACATTAAATAATTACTTGATGGTTGATGCCCATGACAAACAGCTAAGAAATGTATCAACAAATATAAAGAGTCACTTAGGGGATTTAAAGTAAAAATGAAATCTTATATGACAAGAAGAAAAAGAAAAAATTTCAATAATTAATATTTGGATATTTACTCAGTACATTAAATATACCCTGTGGGAAAACACAGTGTGATCTCTTTCTTCATTCTAGAAGCCTACAATTCCTAATAGGAAAGAAGGTCCATCAATCAAAGAAGCTATACTTGTATGGGAAGTTTTCTTAAGAAATTGATATATTAGGAGAGTTATAAGAATAGCTAGGTAAATAATGGGGTTACGGAAAAACCCCAAAACTGAGGAAATCAAACAAATAAGTAGTAAATGTTCTTATTGTTGGTCTTATATAAAAGTGTCAGTGGGTCAGAGATCTGTGTGCTTCCTTAAATAACACAAAAGTAGTAAGCTGGAAGTCTGATCTCTTATTCTGTTCTAAAAAAGGCAAAAACATTGGCCATTGAGTTACCTGGAAATAGAGATAGACCCTGTGCCTTCTTAAAGCCTGGGTAGTTCTCCCAGGAAACCTAGGTAGGTCAACAGTTTAATCTCTAAAGGCATTTGATGGATTGATCATCTCCTTTTATGTGGGTCACTTCTCAGCACATATCCAAGAAAGTACTAGACCAGTTAATTTAGCACAGTCATCTAGGAAAGTATGTATCAATTTGTGTTAACAATTTTTTTATGAATTTTGGGATGTCAGTGATGAAAATTGTTCAGAAATGACGGGGAAAATTCTCTCAAGGAAGATGCATGCAACCTCAGAGTCCCATTTGAGATAGAAAGAAGTAAAGCAAAGAATTGTTGAGAATGAAGAAAGAGTAAGGAAAGAGCTGCTGGTTACAGAATGGGGCCAATTTCATACTTAGGAACAAAGATGTCCAACAAATCCATAGTCCAGGATGTTGACTATGACTTGGTAGTTGATATGGAGTCAGTGGCAGTTCTCAGATGGCTAACAACTGAGAACCCATGGAGTATGTAGAATCTATTGTTCTGTGATCTGGTAAAAATAGTTTAGGCTGTACAAGTGTTCTCAGTGAACCATTAAGTGATTACTAGTTATATATCTATTCTTCTAAGACTCAGCAAATGAGTGGATAGAACTAGAGTTGTTAACAAAGGCTAGGAAACAGAAATTACCTTTTGTTCAACCAAGTGTATTCTAACACCTCAGAAGTAATGAATAAGGAGGTAGGTCTAAATTTGCATGGTTAGACAGAATGAGGTCTGCACATTCTTTCCGGGAAAGGAAGTTTAATGTAGGATATTGAAATTATGTATTAAATAAAAAGAGAAATACAAATGTTAGAACCTTAATTCCTCATCAAACTGAAGACTTTACACTGGCAGGAAAATGATGATAACGATGCTGTCTATGCAAGCATACATGGCAGTACCTCAGAATGAGTGTAAATGACGTTTCCTGTAAGCTATGCTTTCTTTCAGGGGCTGGTTGCTCAAGACTTTGTATAGTAGTCTAACAGGGAATGGGGAGGCCAGAAAAGAAAGTGGTGGGAAGAAAACCAACTGTGGCATTTCAAAAGCTTATTTTAAGTATTTCCTAAGGAAAAGGCTATTTTTGAATTTGCGTTTACATGTGGGTACCATGTGACAGTGAGCATACGGCAGTCAGTTAATTGGTGACTGGCTCTTATGTGTCTCATGCACACAGGAATTGCTGATAGAACATACATAGTCTCCGATGCGTCCCTCCACTGCAGGAACATGTTTATGGCATTGATCTGGTTCCTGGAACTGATGATGACTGAACATCTTTTATAAATCTGCCTGCTTTTTTCCAGATGTAAGAATTCCTGTCTCTGGGTTTAGTCTGTAGGACAAATTTAAACACACTGAGCTTGCAGCACTAGCGTTAGTTCATTTTTATGATCTAAGAGATGACCCAGCTCCATGGTTCTCCTGGATGAAAGGTATCCATAAACACAAGCTCAGGAATGATTGACTCAGAATACCCAGAAGAGTTGGAAAGTTGGAAGGTTTTTTTTTTTTTTTGAGAGTGGTAGAAAAGAATAAATTTAGGATAGCAGAAACATGTAGGCCAATAAGATTATTAAATTTCCCTAAAGAAAGATACCTTCTATAGTCTGTTTTGTTGTTTTTTTTAATGTTCTGCTGTTTTGTTCGGCTTTTTAAGATTTTATTTTTACCTGTGTGTGTGTGTGTGTGTGTGTGTGTGTGTGTGTGTGTGTGTGTGTGCACATGCACTTGTGCTCGTGCTCCAGGTTGATGCAGGTACCCACAGGGGTCAGGAAAGGACATTGCATCTAAGGTAGGTAGAGTTGTAGGTGACTGAGAACCACCCAAACTTGAGTCTTTGATATTGTTTTAACCACTGAGCCATCTCTCCAGCCCTGATTTTATTTGTATTTTTTTTAATCTTTGTGTTTGTGTGTTTAGTGATGGGAATGTTCATGTGTGTAAATCCTGGTGTACCTGTAGAAGTCAGAATGTAACTCCAGGTGTTGCTTCCTTACGTTTCACCTCTTTGAGACCGCCCGACCCCATACACACACACACACACACACACACACACACACACACACACACACACACACACATCCTAGGCTGGTTCTTAAGTTTCTGTGGATTCTATAGTCTCCACCTCCCATCTCTCCACAGGACAATTGAGATTACAGACTTATATTGTGTGTAGCTTTATGTGGGTTTTGGCCATTTGAACACTGTTGTCATTCTTGCTCAGTTAGCATTTTACTCACACACCTTCTATTTTCTAAAAGCAAAACTCCATTATTGCCTTCAAAATCATCTTTAATCATAAGCTTAAGATGCAATATACATTTCTTTTTTATTTAATTCATTTTTATTAGATGTTTTATGTATTTACATTTCAAATGTTATCTCCTTCCGGCTCCCATTCCCTTTCCCCTCCCCTGTTTCTATGAGGATGCTCCCACTCCAACCCACCCACTCCCACCTCAATTCCCTGCCATTACCCTATATGGGAGAAATGAACCTTCACAGGACCAAGGGCTTCTCCTCCTATTGATGCCAGACAATGCCATCCTCTGCTACATAGAGGGCTGCAGTCATGTATTGCTCCATGTGTACTCATTGGTTAGTGGTTTAGTCCTTGGGAGCTTGTGATGGGGTGTCTGGTTGGTTGATATTGTTTTTCTTCCAGTGGGGTTGCAAACCCCTTTAGCTCCTTTAGTCCTTTTTCTAACTCTTCCATTGACGTCCCTATGCTCAGTCCAATGGTTAGCTGCAAGCATCCTCATCTGTATCAATAAGGCTCTGGCAGAGCCTCTCAGGAGATATGCATATCAAGCTCCTATCAGCAAGCACTTCTTGGCATCAGAAATAGTGACTAGGTTTGGTAGCTGCATACAGGATGGATCCCTAGGTGGGGCAGTCTCTGGATGATCTTTTCTTCAGTCCCTTTGCCACTCTTTGTCCCTGTATTTCCTCCCATGAGTATTTTGTTCTCCCTTCTAAGAAGGACTGAAGCATTGATATTTTGGTCTTTCTTCTTCTTGAGCTTCATGTGGTCTGTGAATTGTTTCTTGGGTATTCCAAGCTTTTGGGCTAATATTCATTTATCAGTGAGTACATACCATGTTTGTTCTTTTGTGACTGGGTTACCTCACTCACGGTGATATATTCTAGTTCCATCCATTTGCCTAAGAATTTCATGTAGTCATTTTTTTAATAGCTGAGTAGTACTCCACTATATAAATGTATCACATTTTCTGTATCCATTCCTCTGTTGAAGGGCATCTGGGTTCTTTCCACTTCTGGCTATTATAAATAAGGCTGCTATGAACATAGTGGAGCATGTGTCCTTGTTATATGTTGGAGCATATTTTGGGTATATGCTCAGGAGTGATGTAGCTGGGTCCTTGGGTAGTACTATGTCCAATTTTCTGAGGAACCTCCAGACTGACTTCCACAGTTGTATCAGCTTCCAACCCCACCAACAATGGAGAATTATTCCTATTTCTCCACGTCCTCATCAGTATCTGCTGTCACCTGAGTTTTTTATCTTAGCCATTCTGACTAGCATGAGTAGGATCTTAGGGTTGTTTTGATTTGCATTTCCTTGATGACTAAGGATGTTGAACATTTCTTTAGGTGCTTCTCTCCATTCAGTATTCCTCAGTTGAGAATTCTTGTTTAGCTCTATACGTCATTTTTTAACAGGATTATATGATTCTCTGGTGTCTACCTTCTTGAGTTCTTTGTATACTTTAGATATTAGCCTTCTATGGGATGTAGGATTAGTAAAGATCTTTTCTCAATCTGTTGGTTGTCATTTTGTCCTATTGACAGTGTCCTTTGCCTTACAGAAGCTTTTCAATTTTATGAAGTCCCATCTGTCAATTCTTGATCTTAGAGCATAAGTCATTGGTGTTCTGTTCATAAAATTTTACCCTGTGCCTATGTATTCAAGGCTCTTCCTCACTTTCTCTTCTATTAGTTTCAGTGTATCTGTTTTTATGTCATGGTCTTTGATACACTTGGACTTGTAATATGCTTCTCAGTCACTGAAGTATTAACTAATTATATAACAGACTCAGCAAAACCAAGAGGGTAGATAATCTTTAAATTATTCTTTTTCTTTTTTTAGATTTGGACTATACAGAGCAGGGCTATAGCTTAGGAAAACTAAACCTCCCAGGGAAATATAGAGGCCAGATTATCTAGGACATCTCTTAGCTCTGTGACCAACTCACAATTTGACAATGCCTGATGACATATAATCCTTTTAACTTTCCTTCCCTTTTCCATTTCCATTTATTTGAAAAAGAAATGGGGAAAAAACCTTTTCTATGGCATTGTTATGAAAATTGTGTTAAATATGAAAACATCTTATAAAGTATTGGTTATAAACATAGGGGCTATTTGAATAAAAATTTATCATTTAATACATAGCCTAGTGAAGCCATGTTGATGCCTGTGGTTTGTGCTGATGCCTGAGGCCATGTTATTGTCTGTGGTCCACCCTGCTGCAGGAAGCCATTTTGATTTCCATAATCAGTGCTGCCCCAGGAGGCCATGGTAATGTCTGTAGTCTCTAATGTCACCAAGAGGCCATGTTGATGTCATGATCCATGCTGAGATCTGTTGTTTTAAAAATATAAAAATAAAAAAATGTATAGGTGTCTTTTACCTCACTAGGTCCAGCACTGCAGTGCCCCAAGATATCTGCTAGATAACGTGGCAGAAACACATCCCAACTCCTCAGCGGCCCAGTGTCTCCTGCTGCCGCACACTTTCCTACACTCAAACTGTCACATAAATAACACACAACACAATAATCTTAGATCCAATTGATAAGCTATAACCGCCCACTTAAACATACAAATCCCAGTACCAACCATCCCTTAGGAACATTGATAACAACCTGTAAATACACAGAGCGAGATCTTTACGTCAGCCTCCATTGTCCTGCCAAGGCTTCTGCTCTTCTCTCTCCCTCCTGTCTCTTCCTTTCTGTTCTAGTCTCCTCCTCTTCCTTCAAACTTCTCTCCCACCCATCCTTCCTTCTCCTCTAATGACAGGCCTCCTTCAATCCTGTACCTGCCCCTCACCTGTACTTTACAAATTCAATGGGGAGGTTTTGGTGAAGTCACCTGATTCCTGAGTAGTGACTAGGCAGCTGTCCTTGGGGAAGTGGAATTAGCATCAAAATACAGATAACTCCAGGGCAAACCACAACAGAGACCTGGTACCATGTTGATCCAAGATGCTCTGGAGACCATGTGGAAGTACATGATCTGTTCTGCTGCTGGCTTTTTTGGGCAAGGAAGCATCTGTCACAGTGATATCAGTAACTCCAGAATAACAATTGAGAATGAGAGACATTGAAGGCTTTTGCTACAACATTTTCCACTTTATTCCCGCCCCCTATAAAAAGTGAAAAGAAACAGTCTAAGCAGGAAGCCATTGAAGAGAGTCCTTAAACATTGTGCTAAAGATGCTGCTTTGTAGCTCTTCACAGTTGTTGGTTTCTTGTGGGGAGATGGGAAAGGACTTAATTATCATTAAGGGGTGGGCCACTGGGAGTTTCTCCATACTCATGGGCAACACAAACTATACTTAGTTTACTTTTGTTGAGGAGGAGCACGAGGGTGAAAAGGTAAACCCGGAAGGAATGGGAACATGATCAGAATGTACTGTATAAATTTTCCAAATAGTCATCATAAATATTGTGTTGAAAAAAATGAATAGCTTAGATAAAATACCAAAGGTCCACCAAGTAGAATCCCAAGAATCTAAAGAAGATAATGTTCAAAGGAAGGGGCAGAGGAATGAGGGCTATGCTGGCTAGTTTTATGTCAACATAACACAAGCTAGAACATCTAAAAGGAGGGAACCTCAACTGAGGAATTACTTCTGTAAGATTTGGATGCAGAGTATTTTCTCAATTATTAATCAATGGGAGATGGCCCAGTGCATTGTGGGTGGTGCCATCCTTGGCTGACGTTCCTGGGTTCTAATAAGAATGCAGGCTGAGCAAGCCATCATGAACAAGCCAGTAAGCAGCACCCCACTGCAGGCTCTGCATCCAGGTTCCTGCCCAGTTCGAGTTCCTGTCCTGATTCCTTGAGTGAAGGACTACAGTGTAGAAGTACAGACCAAGCAAACCATTCCCTTTCTGTTTGCTTTGGTCACTGTGTTTCCTCATAGCAATGGTAACTAAGACAGGGACTAGGTGACAAGTAATGATACATACATTCCACTACATTTCATAAGTGACAGCTCTCGGCTGTAATCTGCATAAACAGACTTATCCAGACCTCCTTATTGCAAAGTGATATTGCTGTCCATATGGACTAAGAAATAGAGGATTCTCATTCTCACAAAATGCAAAGTAAGATGAGTAAAGGCAAAAGCTGGCTTCCGTGGATGGGAAGGTGTCAGTGACTGTGCCATGAGTTGTAGTATGTATAGTAAGTCATTGGTTTTAAGTTAGAGTACAAGAACTGGGAAAGGGGTAACAGAGTTGTGTTCAGACAGAAAATGCTTATGTTAAGACGTGAAGATGTTGACACAGGAATCTTACCAGAACACCCAAAATAGAGGGTACAAAACACAGTGAAGGAGGCAGGACAGGAGCAGATCTAGGCAGTTTGTAAGAACATTCTGGAAGAAAAGAATTATCCACCATATTTTTTCAAAGTTTCAATGTTATTTTATTTTTGAGAGTTTTGTACAATATATTTTGGTTATAGTTAGTCTTTCCCTTAATTCTTCCCTCATCTACCATGACCCACTCAACCTTGTATCTTCTTTTTGGCCTCCTCAGAGTCAAGTTAAATTTATGCTATGTAAATGTCCTTAGCATCCCACTAGATTATGATCAGTTTCCCAAGGGCCACAGTCTGATAGAAAACTGACTTTCCCTCTCCTGTACTTATCAGTTGCCAATAGCTGCTTGACAAGACTTTGTGACAACTTTCCTTTTTCATGGTGGGATTTGGTCTGGCTTGACTTTCCTAACCACTGCCTTCATGTTTAGCTGTCCCCCTTTGTCCGGAAGACACTGTTGCCTTCTATTCATCTGCTCCCTTTGGATCCTATACTCTTTCTGTCTTGTCTTCCACAATGAACCTGGGGCCTTGGGAGGAGAGGGGTGAGATTTAGATGTCACACTTAGGACTGACTATTCCACAGATTCTTATTCTCAGCATCTTAACCACTTTTGAGAATCTCTTTTAACTAGCTTCTAGTATAAATAGAAACTTCCCTAATGAAGGCTGAGAGATGGATTAGTTTATGGATACAATGATAAGTCATTAGGAGTTGTTTCAATACTATATCTGCTACAGTAGTTGGTCCTCCCCTGGGGTCTATTTCCTGTCTAGCCACAGCTTCTTGACCTAGTACTGGTCCTGGTATGGGTTTCATCTTGTGGAGTAAGACTAAAATCCAACCAGAACATTATTTGTTATGCCACTTTTATCAGTGCTCCTATTAGAAACTCATATAAATTTTAATATTAATACCATACAAAACTATTCTTCAAGCAGTGTTTACTGTTTTAGTAGACATTTTAAAGTTTGGTAGGAATAGAGATCCTCTTAGTGCATTCATTAGCAACTGATTATTTACAAATATCCTGCCTCAGTGTTGAACAGAGAGAATTACGCAGGGTTCTGCTGCAATAGTGTTTCAGCAAAGAGAACTGAAGGAGGCCAGATTAGAACTTCAAAATAAAGCCAGAGGGTGTTGGAGTAATGGCAGTGGTAGTTTAGGTTTTTTGTTTGTTTGTTTGGTTGGTTGGTTGGTTGGTTGGTTGGTTGGTTGGTTGGTTTGCTTTGGTTTGTGGCAGGGTCTCAAATTTATTATGTAGCTGGAACTTGCTTTGAACTTGTGGTCCTCCTGAGTCCACCTCCTTACTGCTGGAATACTATACTATGCCTGAACTATATGTTTTTTAATTGATTTAAATGTATTTTTAGATGCTAGAGGAAAAATATTGACAAGTTCCTGTCTTTTCAAAGAACTTCTTTGAATATTCCCTTAAGGGAAAACTGTTTCTTTTCGATAGCTTTTACTTTTGTGTGACACTTTGAATTTCTTATTGTGTCACTTATGTAGCAAGATGTAGATGATTCAAACTTCTTTCTATTCTGAATGAGGTTAATTAAAAATTAGCAGAAACTAGGTATAATAATGATTTTGCATTCTGTGTGTGTACTCAGGGGGGCCAGGATCTCTTTCAGCAATTACTCTACATGTAATGAAAGAAACTTGGATTCCTCTTAGTTGTGTTTAATAATTCAGACATTATACTTCAAAGCATTGTAATGTAATCCAAGCATTTCTGGAAAATATCAACCTGGTGGGTTTGTACCAGATGCTTCTTTATTAGACTTCACATCTCCTTTCCATAGGGCCTTCCCAGAGGTGATTTTATCCTGTCCATTTCATAATGCAAATGCCATATATGTATCAATAAATCTCTTAAAAGTATAGAAACGAAATCATCCTTTCAGGTCTGGCTTTATGGAATTACTTGAATAATGTGTTCAAAGACTTTTATAAGTCAAAATATGAGCTCATTGTAAATATTAATGTTACTAGTTATAAACATCTGATTGACAGATTTGTGGAAATTGGGTAAAAATCGTAAAGGAACTGTACCCAGCTTGCCATTTGCTAATGCCTGTAACAACTAGGGAAGGCACTCATTCATTCCAACAAAAAGATCCCAAAAAAACAATAACTCAATCAAGATAAACCTTTCTCCTCTGGGTAACATCTAAATAGACTATCCAGGTCTGCTCCTAGATGTTTTTCAGACAGCTCTGACATTTTTTTTTTGCAAAGTTTGTTATTTATAACTAATTTAAATAATACTAAAAAATCAACTCCAACAATAACAGAACAGAAGCTTTGGTCAAAGATCTCCTCTCTAGCAAGTCAATAGGGGTTGCTAACATGATTCAAGTAATGACATGCTCTTCAAAAATCAAATATCTGCCATGAAAACTGGGAACAGCCCTTCCTCCCTGTACACACTAGTGGATATATATGTTAATTGTGTCCCTTTACCCATTAGAGACTGTTTGATTCTTTGAGAGTTTCAAGTTTTATACAATGTGTTTCAATCCTATTCATTCCCGTCTTCACACCTCTAGAAATGGATTCCCAGATCCACATCTCCTTCCCTACCCACACAACTTTGTGACCTTATTTTTGGTAAATGCTTCAAGACCAATTTGTGCTGCCTAAATATTTTCAGATATGTAGCTCTCCACTGTATAGTAGCCAACTTAGCAGCAAATGCAATCTTTGAGAAAACTCTCCATCTCCTAGCAGCTAACATTGCTGTTCGTCCTATAGGCAGAGGTAGACTTGTTTGTCTTTACCTCCCTCCTTATGCTGGAATTTGGTTGGGCTTTGACTTGGAGAGGTTTGGTACACATTATCATAACTGTTGTCAGTTCATGTGTGAGCTTTCTGCTGTGTCCAAATGCTTTCTTTACAAATTTATCCATTGCTTCAGCCTTTTACATCCGTTCTACATCTTCCTCTGCACTGATTCCCAAGTTTTGAGAGTAAGGGATATGATATTATAAATATGGCTGAGCATCTCATCATTTCTTATATATTTCTTCTTAATATATATTTCTTCTTAATATATATATTCCTCAGAGGAGGGGTGAGTAACACACTGATTTGTGAGTGTAATGGTAAGTCATTGGTAGTTTATTTAATGCTGCATTCATTTAGATTCATAAAATGAATATCCGCTAACCTCTATATGCTGTCTCTAGAGCTTCTTCACCAGATAATGGTGCAAATTATTGGTTTTATGTTGTAGAGCATCTCTTAAATCCAATCAGAAAGAAGTCGATTGTTAACTTGATGTTCTTGTCACCACTGCACAAGTGGGTGTGTATTACTTGGCTAATCATATTTCATCTTATAACTTTGAGGATTCACAGCCATATATGACTGATCATTTCTTTTCCCCTGTGGTAGCCTGTACAGTTCCTTTTAGTGATCTGAAAGCTAACCAATAGGGTAGAAACTTCTAGGACTGTGCCAGCTGTAGTGTAATGTCAAGCACTAGCATCTTACATTCAGGATCTGGATGATGGCCAAGAACAATGACTGTAGCTGGTAGTGTTTGGGAGGTTCTGGGAGAACTCACTGGCCAATAATTCCAAAAGGATAATCCATTTCTGGTGCTAGGCTTTTCATTTTTTAGTTTATGGTGACTAGTAGGGAAATTATTGTTCTGTTGCTCCATTTGAAATTGTGTGTGTGTGTGTGTGTGTGTTCTTGTAATAGTTTTCATACATCCTTTTTGAAAGGATTTAGTTTGTTGATCCTTCCCCATACTCCTACCTTTACTCTGCTCTCCATTTTTTCCTCTACTCCCATTTAACCCTTTCCTATCTCATCATTCCTTTATAATCATTTGCATCAGGGAATTCTATCGCTCTTCCTTTGGAAGTCCCTCCCCATGGCCTCTTAGTAATTTTTTTCACCTCTGTAGGTATTCCAAATGAAACACACACACCAAAAGATTCAAGGGTAGCATTCACATATGAGAGAAAATGTGTTGTTTGATTTTCTGTGTCTGTATCACCTCACTCAAAATGATTATTTCCAGATTTATCCACTTACTTGTGCATTTTATAGTTTGATTTTCTAACAACTGAACAGTATTTTATTGTATAGATATGCCACATTTTCACTACCCATTAATTAGTTGATATATATCTAGGTCATTTCCAATTCCTGGTTGGAAAAACATAATCATAGATGAAAAAATATATCTAATATAGTGTATAGAACCCGTTAGTTTTGTAACCAAGAAGGTATAACCAGTCATGATATATCTAGTTTAGCTTTCTGAGGAACACCCACAGTAATTTCTATGATGGTTTGCACTCCCATCATGAATAAGTGCTCTCCTTTCTCTGTGCTAGTGTTTGTTATCATTGGTGTTTCTGCTCATAATCATTCTGACAGGGGCTAATATGAGATTTAATAGTATCTTCATTTGTGTTTCCATGATGACTAATGGTATAAACATCATACTAAGTGGATTTTTTGTTTTATTTTGTTGTTTTTGCCAGATGAAGTTCACCATGTGAGATCTCTGTTTAATTGCATCCCTTATTTTTCAGTTGGGTTTTTTATTGTCTTGATGTTTAATTTTTTGAGCTCTTTATTTCTTTGTAGACACTAAACCTCTGTCAAATGCATAGTTGGTACGTATTTCCCCATCATATAGGCTGCATTCTTACTTGAATGTTGGTTTTCTTTACTGTAAAGAATTTTAGTTTCATGAAATCTCATGTAATAATCGTTCATCTTCCATTAAGAGATTTTTTGAGACAAAACTTGTTCATCAAATTTTATGTCATATTACTTCTTGGAATTATATTGGCCACTGCACATGATGCTCATACAACATATTTTAGGTACCATTAAAAAGGACAAAAAAGAGGAGAATAATTCTTAAAGAGAGAAAAATGCACCATTGTGTTTTACACCTTTTATATAAGCACTCAGGAAACAAGGACAGATGGATCCCTTAGATGCAAGACTGTTCTATAGAGCAAGATTTAGACCAGCCAGGGCTATACTGCAAGAACTTGTCTCAAAGAAAGAGGAAGAGACATAATGGCATACAACGCATAAAGCATGGTAGAGATTTTTCTCTTGATCTGTTCTTTAATAGGTTCTTTTTCTAAAGTACTATTGCTGATTTAGAAATTTATTTATAAAATGTTTATGACCATGTTCAAGATTTGATTTCCTATTAAATAGAAATTTAGGGTTCAAAATGGGAACTCTGTATGAACGCAATAATTCAGGACCTGGAGGGATTGCAGAAAGGAATACTCTTATCATAGACAACCTCAATGCTTCTACACCAGCTTCTAAAGCCTGGACAGCTGTACCCATGTTTACAAAAGAAGAAAATAAGGTGGCAGACAGGAGGAGTCAAGGGCATGAGAAGTTCTGCCAGTGTAGATGTGGAATGAGATAAGGAAAATGATGTAGGTGGACTTCTGCAGTGAAGATGGCAGTCAGTGGGTCATATCCTGTGACTGTAAAAACCCGGAAGTAAACAAAGTTACTTCTTGAATTTACTTTGCTATAAAATCCCAATCATGTTTAGAATATCTTCTGGTTTCTTAAGCTTAAAAGTTGGGACATTCATATTCAAAACCACACTACTGTTTTCATATTGTCTCAATAGCATGTAACAAGGAATGATATGTTTTTAATTAGTTTATACCATAAATTTTAGTATTCGTCTCCTTGTATAAACAATTCTATATGTTTTCATTTATACAACTTACATAAAAGCTATACAAATAACACCTTTTCCTTTGTCAATAGTACAAAAATCTTGTTCTGTAATTAAATAAGTTTATTGATGAATTCAACAGGGGCTAAATGTTTGTCTCCGAATTTCTAATAATTCCAAGCGATCTGAAATGAGCATCCCTCCTTATCTAAACCATGTAAAAGAATTAAATGATTCGCATGGCATTTTTAAATTATTTCAGGGTTCCAATTCAATTTGTTTTATTAACTTGAGTATTTCTTATATACATTTCGAGTGTTATTCCCTTTCCCGGTATCCGGGCAAACATCCCCCTCCCCCCTCCCCTTCCTTATGGATGTTCCCCTCCCAACCCTCCCCCCATTGCCGCCCTCCCCCCACCAGTCTAGTTCACTGGGGGTTCAGTCTTGGCAGGACCCAGGGCTTCCCCTTCCACTGGTGCTCTTACTAGGATATTCATTGCTACCTATGAGGTCAGAGTCCAGGGTCAGTCCATGTATAGTCTTTAGGTAGTGGCTTAGTCCCTGGAAGCTCTGGTTGCTTAGCATTGTTGTACATATGGGGTCTCGAACCCCTTCAAGATCTTCCAGTTCTTTCTCTGATTCCTTTAACGGGGGTCCTATTCTCAGTTCAGTGGTTTGCTGCTGGCATTCGCCTCTGTATTTGCTGTATTCTGGCTGTGTCTCTCAGGAGCGATCTACATCCGGCTCCTGTAGGTCTGCACTTGTTTGCTTCATCCATCTTGTCTAATTGGGTTGCTGTATATGTATGGGCCACATGTGGGGCAGGCTCTGAATGGGTGTTCCTTCAGTCTCTGTTTTAATCTTTGCCTCTCTCTTCCCTGCCAAGGGTATTTTTGTTCCCCTTTTAAAGAAGGAGTGAAGCATTCACATTTTGATCATCCGTCTTGAGTTTCATTTGTTCTAGGCATCTAGGGTAATTCAAGCATTTGGGCTAATAGCCACTTATCAATGAGTGCATACCATGTATGTCTTTCTGTGATTGGGTTAGCTCACTCAGGATGATGTTTTCCAGTTCCAACCATTTGCATACGAATTTCATAAAGTCGTTGTTTTTGATAGCTGAGTAATATTCCATTGTGTAGATGTACCACATTTTCTGTATCCATTCCGCTGTTGAAGGGCATCTGGGTTCTTTCCAGCTTCTGGCTATTATAAATAAGGCTGCGATGAACATAGTGGAGCACGTGTCTTTTTTATATGTTGGGGCATCTTTTGGGTATATGCCCAAGAGAGGTATAGCTGGATCCTCAGGCAGTTCAATGTCCAAGTTTCTGAGGATCCTCCAGACTGATTTCCAGAATGGTTGTACCAGTTTGCAATCCCACCAACAATGGAGGAGTGTTCCTCTTTCTCCACATCCTCGCCAGCATCTGTTGTCCCCTGAGTTTTTGATCATAGCCATTCTCACTGGTGTGAGGTGAAATCTCAGGGTTGTTTTGATTTGCATTTCCCTTATGACTAAAGATGTTGAACATTTATTTAGGTGTTTCTCAGCCATTTGGCATTCCTCAGCTGTGAATTCTTTGTTTAGCTCTGAACCCCATTTTTTTTTATTAACTTGAGTATTTCTTATATACATTTCGAGTGTTATTCCCTTTCCCGGTTTCCGGGCAAACATCCCCCTCCCCCCTCCCCTTCCTTATGGGTGTTCCCCTCCCAACCCTCCCCCCATTGCCGCCCTCCCCCCATAGACTAGTCCACTGGGGGTTCAGTCTTAGCAGGACCCAGGGCTTCCCCTTCCACTGGTGCTCTTACTAGGATATTCATTGCTACCTATGGGGTCAGAGTCCAGGGTCAGTCCATGTATAGTCTTTAGGTAGTGGCTTAGTCACTGGAAGCTCTGGTTGCTTGGCATTGTTGTAATTTTGGGGTCTCGAGCCCCTTCAAGCTCTTCCAGTTCTTTCTCTGATTCCTTCAACAGGGGACCTATTCTCAGTTCAGTGGTTTGCTGCTGGCATTCGGCTCTGTATTTGCTGTATTCTGGCTGTGTCTCTCAGGAGCGATCTACATCCGGCTCCTGTCGGTCTGCACTTCTTTGCTTCATCCATCTTGTCTAATTGGGTGGCTGTATATGTATGGGCCACATGTGGGGCAGGCTCTGAATGGGTGTTCCTTCAGTCTCTGTTTTAATCTTTGCCTCTCCCTTCCCTGCCAAGGGTATTCTTTTTCCTCATTTAAAGAAGGAGTGAAGCATTCACATTTTGATCATCCGTCTTGAGTTTCGTTTGTTCTAGGGATCTAGGGTAATTCAAGCATTTGGGCTAATAGCCACTTATCAATGAGTGCATACCATGTATGTCTTTCTGTGATTGGGTTAGCTCACTCAGGATGATATTTTCCAGTTCCAACCATTTGCCTACGAATTTCATACACTTGTTGTTTTTGATAGCTGAGTAATATTCCATTGTGTAGATGTACCACATTTTCTGTATCCATTCCTCTGTTGAAGGGCATCTGGGTTCTTTCCAGCTTCTGGCTATTATAAATAAGGCTGTGATGAACATAGTGGAGCACGTGTCTCTTTTATATGTTGAGGCATCTTTTGGGCATATGCCCAAGAGAGGTATAGCTGGATCCTCAGGCAGTTCAATGTCCAATTTTCTGAGGAACCTCCAGACTGATTTCCAGAATGGTTTTACCAGTCTGCAATCCCACCAACGATGGAGGAGTGTTCCTCTTTCTCCACATCCTCGCCAGCATCTGCTGTCACCTGAGTTTTTGATCTTAGCCATTCTCACTGGTGTGAGGTGAAATCTCAGGGTTGTTTTGATTTGCATTTCCCTTATGACTAAAGATGTTGAACATTTCTTTAGGTGTTTCTCAGCCATTCGGCATTCCTCAGCTGTGAATTCTTTTTTAGCTCTGAACCCCATTTTTTAATAGGGTTATTTGTTTCCCTGCGGTCTAACTTCTTGAGTTCTTTGTATATTTTGGATATAAGGCCTCTATCTGTTGTAGGATTGGTAAAGATCTTTTCCCAATCTGTTGGTTGCCGTTTTGTCCTAACCACAGTGTCCTTTGCCTTACAGAAACTTTGCAGTTTTATGAGATCCCATTTGTCGATTCTTGATCGTAGAGCATAAGCCATTGGTGTTTTGTTCAGGAAATTTTTTCCAGTGCCCATGTGTTCCAGATGCTTCCCTAATTTTTCTTCTATTAGTTTGAGTGTGTCTGGTTTGATGTGGAGGTCCTTGATCCACTTGGACTTAAGCTTTGTACAGGGTGATAAGCATGGATCGATCTGCATTCTTCTACATGTTGCCCTCCAGTTGAACCAGCACCATTTGCTGAAAATGCTATCTTTTTTCCATTGGATGGTTTTGGCTCCTTTGTCAAAAATCAAGTGACCATAGGTGTGTGGGTTCATTTCTGGGTCTTCAATTCTATTCCATTAGTCTATCTGTCTGTCTCTGTACCAATACCATGCAGTTTTTATCACTATTGCTCTGTAATACTGCTTGAGTTCAGGGATAGTGATTCCCCCTGAAGTCCTCTTATTGTTGAGGATAGCTTTAGCTATCCTGGGTTTTTTGTTATTCCAGATGAATTTGCAAATTGTTCTGTCTAACTCTTTGAAGAATTGGATTGGTATTTTGATGGGGATTGCATTGAATCTGTAGATTGCTTTTGGTAAAATGGCCATTTTTACTATATTAATCCTGCCAATCCATGAGCATGGGAGATCTTTCCATCTTCTGAGGTCTTCTTCAATTTCTTTCCTCAGTGTCTTGAAGTTCTTATTGTACAGATCTTTTACTTGCTTGGTTAAAGTCACACCGAGGTACTTTATATTATTTGGGTCTATTATGAAGGGTGTCGTTTCCCTAATTTCTTTCTCGGCTTGTTTCTCTTTTGTATAGAGGAAGGCAACTGATTTATTTGAGTTAATTTTATACCCAGCCACTTTGCTGAAGTTGTCTATCAGCTTTAGTAGTTCTCTGGTGGAACTTTTGGGATCACTTAAATATACTATCATGTCATCTGCAAATAGTGATATTTTGACCTCTTCTTTTCCGATCTGTATCCCCTTGATCTCCTTTTGTTGTCTGATTGCTCTGGCTAGAACTTCAAGAACTATAATGAATAAGTAGGGAGAGAGTGGGCAGCCTTCTCTGGTCCCTGATTTTAGTGGGATTGCTTCAAGTTTCTCTCCATTTAGTTTAATGTTAGCAACTGGTTTGCTGTATATGGCTTTTACTATGTTTAAGTATGGGCCTTGAATTCCTATTCATTCCAGGACTTTTATCATGAAGGGGTGTTGAATTTTGTCAAATGATTTCTCAGCATCTAATGAAATGATCATGTGGTTTTGTTCTTTCAGTTTGTTTATATAATGGATCACATTGATGGTTTTCCGTATATTAAACCATCCCTACATGCCTGGGATGAAGCCTACTTGATCATGGTGGATGATTGTTTTGATGTGCTCTTGAATTCGGTTTGCCAGAATTTTATTGAGTATTTTTGCGTCGATATTCATAAGGGAAATTGGTCTGAAGTTCTCTTTCTCTGTTGTGTCTTTGTGTGGTTTAGGTATAAGAGTAATTGTGGCTTCGTAGAAGGAATTCGGTAGTGCTCCATCTGTTTCAATTTTGTGGAATAGTTTGGATAATATTGGTATGAGGTCTTCTATGAAGGTTTGATAGAATTCTGCACTAAACCCGTCTGGACCTGGGCTCTTTTTGGTTGGGAGACCTTTAATGACTGCTTCTATTTCCTTTGGAGTTATGGGGTTGTTTAACTGGTTTATCTGTTCCTGATTTAACTTCGATACCTGGTATCTGTCTAGGAAATTGTCCATTTCCTGAAGATTTTCAAATTTTGTTGAATATAGGTTTTTATAGTAAGATCTGATGATTTTTTGAATTTCCTCTGAATCTGTAGTTATGTCTCCCTTTTTATTTCTGATTTGTTAATTTGGACGCACTCTCTATGTCCTCTCGTTAGTCTGGCTAAGGGTTTATCTATCTTGTTGATTTTCTCAAAGAACCAACTTTTGGTTCTGTTGATACTTTCTATGGTCCTTTTTGTTTCTACTTGGTTGATTTCAGCTCTGAGTTTGATTATTTCCTGCCTTCTACTCCTCCTGGGTGTATTTGCTTCTTTTTGTTCTAGAGCTTTTAGGTGTGCTGTCAAGCTGCTGACATATGCTCTTTCCTGTTTCTTTCTGCAGGCACTCAGCGCTATGAGTTTTCCTCTTAGCACAGCTTTCATTGTGTCCCATAAGTTTGGGTATGTTGTACCTTTATTTTCATTAAATTCTAAAAAGTTTTTAATTTCTTTCTTTATTTCTTCCTTGACCAGGTTATCATTGAGTAGAGCATTGTTCAATTTCCACGTATATGTGGGCATTCTTCCCTTATTGTTATTGAAGACCAGTTTTAGGCTGTGGTGGTCCGATAGCACGCATGGGATTATTTCTATCTTTCTGTACCTGTTGAGGCCTGTTTTTTGACCAATTATATGGTCAATTTTGGAGAAAGTACCATGAGGAGCTGAGAAGAAGGTATATCCTTTTGCTTTAGGATAGAATGTTCTATCAATATCCGTTAAGTCCATTTGGCTCATGACTTCTCTTAGTCTGTCGACATCACTGTTTAATTTCTGTTTCCATGATCTGTCCATTGATGAGAGTGGGGTGTTGAAATCTCCCACTATTATTGTGTGAGGTGCAATGTGTGTTTTGAGCTTTAGTAAGGTTTCTTTTACGTATGTAGGTGCCCTTGTATTTGGGGCATAGATATTTAGGATTGAGAGTTCATCTTGGTGGATTTTTCCTTTGATGAATATGAAGTGTCCTTCCTTATCTTTTTTGATGACTTTTAGTTGGAAATTGATTTTATTTGATATTAGAATGGCTACTCCAGCTTGCTTCTTCTGACCATTTGCTTGGAAAGTTGTTTTCCAGCATTTCACTCTGAGGTAGTGTCTGTCTTTGTCTCTGAGGTGTGTTTCCTGTAGGCAGCAGAATGCAGGGTCCTCGTTGCATATCCAGTTTGTTAATCTATGTCTTTTTATTGGGGAGTTGAGGCCATTGATATTGAGAGATATTAAGGAATAGTGATTATTGCTTCCCTTTATATTCATATTTGGATGTGAGGTTATGTTTGTGTGCTTTCATTCTCTTTGTTTTGTTGCCAAGACGATTAGTTTCTTGCTTCTTCTAGGGTATAGCTTCCCTCCTTATGTTGGGCTTTACCACTTATTATCCTTTGTAGTGCTGGATTTGTAGAAAGATATTGTGTAAATTTGGTTTTGTCATGGAATATCTTGGTTTCTCCATCAATGTTAATTGAGAGTTTTGCAGGATACAGTAACCTGGGCTGGCATTTGTGTTCTCTTAGGGTCTGTATGACATCAGTCCAGGATCTTCTGGCCTTCATAGTTTCTGGCGAGAAGTCTGGTGTGATTCTGATAGGTCTTCCTTTATATGTTACTTGACCTTTTTCCCTTACTGCTTTTAATATTCTTTCTTTATTTTGTGCGTTTGGTGTTTTGACAATTATGTGACGGGAGGTGTTTCTTTTCTGGTCCAATCTATTTGGAGTTCTGTAGGCTTCTTGTATGCCTATGGGTATCTCTTTTTTTAGGTTAGGGAAGTTTTCTTCTATGATTTTGTTGAAGATATTTACTGGTCCTTTGAGCTGGGAGTCTTCACTCTCTTCTATACCTATTATCCTTAGGTTTGATCTTCTCATTGAGTCCTGGATTTCCTGTATGTTTTGGACCAGTAGCTTTTTCCGCTTTACATTATCTTTGACAGTTGAGTCAATGATTTCTATGGAATCTTCTGCTCCTGAGATTCTCTCTTCCATCTCTTGTATTCTGTTGGTGAAGCTTGTATCTACAGCTCCTTGTCTCTTCTTTTGGTTTTCTATATCCAGGGTTGTTTCCATGTGTTCTTTCTTGATTGCTTCTATTTCCATTTTTAATTCCTTCAACTGTTTGATTGTGTTTTCCTGGAATTCTTTCAGGGATTTTTGCGATTCCTCTCTGTAGGCTTCTACTTGTTTATTAATGTTTTCCTGTGTTTCCCTAAGTGTGTTCATGTCATTCTTGAAGTCCTCCAGCATCATGATCAAATATGATTTTGAAACTAGATCTTGCTTTTCTGGTGTGTTTGGATATTCCATGTTTGTTTTGGTGGGAGAATTGGGCTCCGATGATGGCATGTAGTCTTGGTTTCTGTTGCTTGGGTTCCTGCGCTTGCCTCTCGCCATCAGCTTATCTCTAGTGTTACTTTGTTCTGCCCTTTCTGACAGTGGCTAGACTGTCCTATAAGCCTGTGTGTCAGGAGTGCTGTAGACCTGTTTTCTTCTCTTTCAGTCAGTTATGGGGACAGAGTGTTATGCTTTCGGGCGTGTAGTTTTTCCTCTCTACAGGTCTTCAGCTGTTCCTGTGGGCCTGTGTCTTGCGTTCACCAGGCAGCTTTCTTGAAGCAGAAAAGTTGGTCTTACCTGTGGTCCCGAGGCTCAAGTTTGCTCGTGGGGTGCTGCCCACGGGCTCTCTGCGGGGGCAGTAACCAGGAAGACCTGTGCCGCCCCTTCCGGGAGCTTCAGTGCACCAGGGTTCCAGATGGCCTTTGGTGTTTTCCTCTGGCGTCCGAGATGTATGTACAGAGAGCAGTCTCTTCTGGTTTCCCAGGCTTGTCTGCCTCTCTGAAGGTTCAGCTCTCCCTCCCACGGGATTTGGGTGCAGAGAACTGTTTATCTGGTCTGTTTCCCTCAGGTTCCCGGCGGTGTCTCAGGCAGGGGTCCTGCAGCTCCCGGGCCCTCCCCCACGGGAGCCCAGATGCCTTATACAGTTTCCTCTTGGGCCAGGGATGTGGGCAGGGGTGGGCAGTGTTGGTGGTCTCTTCCGCTCTGCAGCCTCAGGAGTGCCCACCTGACCAGGCGGTGAGGCCTCTTTCCCAAGGGGTCTGGGAGCAAAGCTCCAATTCAATTTTTAAGCTAAGTTGTAGGTGACAGAAGGTGGGCAAAACAGCACAGTGTAATTTGATTTATTGTCTGGAAAAGTCTCTTCCAGAACAGCGTTCTCCATCTGTTAGATTGAGGAGTAGAGTTAGGTACAAGTGAAAATGATGTAAACATTTTGGCAGTTGGCTAGAACTTAGGCTTCCAGTCAGGATTGAGAATCCAAGGCAGTTCAAAAGACTTGGGCTCAGGACTGATGAGTGTTGGAGAGCCACTGGCCAAAACAGAGGGTGGAGTCTACAATAGTTCTCATGCTTCTCGCTTGCTTACTGTCTGCACAGTGGTGGTGTCAAGCAGAGGTGTGTCTCACAGACAGGAAACAGCTACGTGAGGGAGCTGAAGCATGTGTTTTCATTTAGAATTTAACTAGTGCCATTACTAATATAGTTACACTAGTGTTCCGGATGACTTGCTTTTATCTGAATCCCTTGTTTCAGAATCAAATTATTTGCATAAGAGAATAGTCTTACAACCGTCAGATGGCCTTCCCCGTATTCTGTATAACTCTACTTTTATTTCTCTTCTATTCTGTTTTAACTTTGTTGCTGCAGTCAATAACCAGAGTAAGTTTAAGAAATGCACTTCTGGTGAGGAATGGTGGTGCAGGCCTCTGGTCTTTGTAGTCTTTGTACTGGGAGGGGGCAGAGACTGGAGTGCCATCACAAGTTCCTCACCACCCTGTTCTACATGGTGACCTACAGGGCAGACAAAAGATTATCACTTGCTTCTCTTGAAGGGAACCCTTCAAGGGTCCAGGAAGGGCTGATGCTCCTCCCTAAAAGGGAAGAGACTTCATCCCTCAAAACCATCAGTGTCTCTTCCCTTTCTGGGGAAATCCCACTATAACCGCAATAATTAATTTAAGAACCGTCATAAGAAGAGTGATACAAAGCAATGAACATTTGCTGATAGTTTGCTATGCAGCACTGAGCTATTGTTTTGTTCATCTTGCCATTTGCAAAATCAAGAAAATATATCATTTGGTCTTAAATCAAAAGTTCTGGCATATTTGAGGTGACTTGTCAGCTTCTTCAAATTGAATGAAAATTCTATGACTGTTTTAAAGTTTTACTTATTTCAAATAGTGTTTTTGTATCTGCATGCATGTACATGTGTGTGTGTGTGTGTGTGTGTGTGTGTGTGTTTATGCATGTAAACACATGACTACAGTTACCTGGGAAGACAAGAGGCATCAGCCTCCCAGAATCTGAATCTGCCTTAGAAGGCTATTGTTGAGCAGTCTGTTGTTGGTGCTGGGAATTGGACTTTGTTGCTTTGCAAAAGCAGTGCACCCTCTTAACTGGAGAGCCAGCCATCTAGTGGGTACTTTCTACATTCCAGTCTTGCATCATATTTACATAGTTCTAGACTCCCCCACCCCCTACTGTCTTTTCTTATATTTCGATCATTGATATGAAGAGTGATTTCTTGCAATAAAACCTTCATAGTCTGGTGGGAAAAAAAAGCCATTCTGAATGACCTAGAAAGAGATGTTCATAGAGGCAGAAATTTCATCTTACTGATTCATTCATAGCACATGCTGTGTTTGTTAGTATCTTTATGACCTTCTAAGGTGACCTCAATAAAAGTCCAGCACCTGGATCCTGAAAGAGTCATGCAAAACTACAGTGGTCTCTAGGGGGTAGATGCTGTGTGTGACCAAAACTTCTGTCACATTGTTCTCAAGTCTAGGAACATACTTAGACTTTTCTTCCCCTTGCTCATACAAGTCACAAAAAAGGAAGTGACCTCCTTGGCACAGCCCTTTGGAAAAGGTGTCATTGTCTATACAAGATGTGCAAATTGGCTGCAAAGTGCACGGGTGGGTAGAGTTAGCCAAGTCTTTTCTGACAGACATGTAGCAGTGATGGTTACTTACACAGAGCAATTGAAATGGAACAACACTGACTGTTGATCCTAGAGCGGTTTTCAGTCTGAACCTGGGCCAAATGCTCTTGCATATTAAACAAAGCATATTTCTTCTGAGGCTCTAGAAAATAAAAATCTATAGCATTTTAGAAAGGAACACAGTAAAATCATACAGAATTATCTTTGCTGGTATTTATTTACTTAAAAATAAGAGTTAGCCCTAAGAGTGTTTCTGTGCTACCTGAATTGTTGCTTCATCCATACAATCAGATTGCAGGGGCAGAGCTTCCCCATGAAAGAATATTTAATTGATCTATAGAACTTCGTCATTTCTCTGTGCTTCTACTGTACATGCATAGGAAACAGTGTGCACCAGTGACTAATCCTGTGAGTTCAGCATAGGAGCTCCGCTGCCTGTCCCATGTCAGTAACTTACACCTCATGTAGATGTGGCAAGGATATGGTGTCCAGAACTTTTTTTCTATCAGTGAGATTAGAAGGTGGTTGATCTATGTAGAATATTTATGATAGTAGCCACAAGCTCACAACTTTGGGAAAAAAACCCAAAAAATATATACAAAGCTATGCTGTTTTATGTTCTAGTGTAATACAGACTCATTATGAATAACGACATTATTTTACAAATGTTCAAAATAGAATCAGTCGTAGAATATTGCACTAGAACATTAATCAAAAGAAATGTAGACAGTGTATGCATGTTTTGGTATAAAATCAAGAACAAATCAAAAGTTCAAATCAAATCTTTGGTTTTAATCTAGCTGAAAAGAGCTGAAAAGACTAAGACTACATTCATTTATCAATGAATATTTATTAAAATACAAATAAGTTTAAAGGCATCATGTGTCAGTAGACAAGATATCTGTTTGATTCCTATTCAATGAATAACCTGAGTGTGTAACAGCATACAATTTAATCAGGACTCAACAAATGTGTGTATAGTTAAAATTCTTGAAATGAAAGCATTCCGTTTTATTTTACATTCTTCTGGTTCGTTCTGGCGTGTGAATGGCCAGACACTGCCCAAGTAACATCAGCTACTAGATGTTATCTTTTGCTTGCATCATGCCCTTACTCAAGCTTTGTGCATAGCATTGTCTCAATGGAATGTCATAATTATAATTTTGGGTTTACGGGCTAAATTCTGTCTTCTGTTGCAATAGACATAAGTCAAATGAGCATTGTTTTAATACAAAGGTGAAAATATACCACACGCACTCATACATTCAGCACACACACATGTAGTCTCATGTAGCGTAGGCTGACTTACAATGAAGCCAAAGCTGGCCCTCAGTTTTTGACCCTCCTGCTTTAAATATTTCTGCCTCTTATGAGCTAGGATTGTAGGCAAATGGCAGCACACTCAGCTCCTGTTTGACGTGACGTTAAATTCCAGTGCTTGCCACTCCATTTTGCTTTCTCAGCAGTTTATCATGGATGGAGAATGGGGCAAAACGCTGTTACCTAGAGTAATTCTCAGTTACTCTCCAGTGTGATAATGTTTCTCTCTAAGGAAAGCTAGTTAATCTTCCAGAGCTTCTGACTCACTCTGTGAGCTGTGTGGCATAAAGTCAATCATATGGAACAATTTGAGATGGAATCATTGAAGCATCTTATATAATCTTTCCTGCTACTCAGAAATTACTGAAGAGATTTAGGGTGTGTGTGTGTGTGTGTGTGTGTGTGTGTGTGTGTGTGTGTGCTTGTGTGAGAAAGAATTGCACATGAACCTGAGCTTGGTGAATGTTGGTGGCTGAGTTACGGTTCACTTTGATTGACACATATATTGTATTATTTATATATTATATACATCATACAATAAGAGTTAGCTAAATTAAAAATTTTAATTAAAAGAAAAAATAATGTATTATACCAGGGATCTATACACTCTCACAAGCTACTGAGTGAGTCCACTTATTCTTGCTTGCACGTCCATATCTTTAGGCAGAATACTCGGGCCTTTTCTAGGCAGACATATTGAGACTTCAAGCAACTTCTTCTTCAGGCCTAGTAGACATAGCAGACTTCCTGGTCCTCTGTGTCTCTGACTCTTCCACTCCTCTGCTATCATGAGCTCTGCTCATTAACTGTGAGTAGACGTTCTCTGTTGGAGCTGGGCACCAATAGTCACTCACTGCATTCTGACTGGTTGTGGGGCTCTCCAGTAGCTTCATTTGTTGTGAAATGAAATGAAGGGGGTGGGAGCTAGATTTATTTGTGACTAAAAAGGTGAGTATTTGGCTTGGGAAATGGCAGTAGGAGGTTCTTCCTTAGCATCTGTGATGCTCCAGCAGTGAGTAGTGGGCTAGTTTACAGTACCAGATGTGAATTACTTCCCTTTGTGCAGGACATTATCCCTGTCTTAAAATGGGATATATTTCTAGACAGAGATTTCTCAAAGGAAGAAGTAAATGGCTAAGAAACAACTTTTAAAGTATTGAAAACCCTTGGCAAATAGAAAGATGTATATTGAAATGATTTGGATAATTCATCTTACCCGTCAGGATGACTAAGATCCTGAAAACCAACGCCGTGGAATATAAAGAGTAAAGGGCACTCCTGTTCACTGTTGGTGGGATTGCAAACTGATGTGGCCATTATGGAAGCCAGGCTGCAGGACTCTCAATGCACAGGACTCAATGTCCTACCTCAGAGATCCTTGCTCATCTGTAAGTGTTAGGAAGCAAATGGAACTTATGTGTTCTTCATGTGTTAAATGGATAATGGCAATGTGCTGTACATATACACTAGAATTCTATTCTGCTTAAGGGAAAAATGAAATCACCTTTTCAGGTAAGTGGATGGAACTGAAAAATATTTTACTGAGTGAGGTAACACAGATCCAAAGGGACAAATGTGTTATTTCTTATTTGTGGATTGTAGCCCCAAATCTTAAGATTTGAGTAGATGGCCAGGGGAGGGAAGAGGGAGCAGGGACAAAGAGCACTAGAAAGGTGGATGGGCCACAGGTCCTATGAAGAGGGAAAAAAAAAGCTGGGGATGGGCTTTAAACGTGAAAGGGTAACATTGATAATACAGAGTTAGAGGGAGAAAGGAAAGACAGATGATACTCCAAATGTCTCGAAAAGCCATAGGGAAACATGCTATTTCATAAGCTGACTTAAAAATACATATAACCTGTATGTGTGAAAGACGGAGAGACAGAGATAGAGACACAAAGAGACAGAGATTGAGTTATGATACACAGGTTCATAATGCTCCCCTCCAGAGCCCTAGACTATCTATCTAAAAGCCAATGCTGACCATGAGAAACCTTTCAAGTTGTTGGCTATGGGAGTCCAGGAGACTCCCAAAACAATAGACACAATTGTCATTGACTTGGTTGCCTCCAAAACTGGCAGGAAACTCTCTATTGTGCACAGCTGGATCTGACCTCGAAGCCTCTTCCCTAAGGAGTCCCTCCCACAGTATGAGAAGGTGCTAGGCAGGCTGCTCAGCAAAGAGGCAGTTAGTCCTATGCAGCCCAAGCCTGTGGACTGCAGCACTGACCACCCCAGCAGCCTACAGCTGTCTAACTGGTCCCAGTCTACAGTGCTTTCAGGTGTATAAAACATTGTATATACCACAGAGTTTTAAAGAGTTACCTGTTATGCTACCTCCTGCAGATAAATCACATCCAGAGGTGAAGACACGTCTTGTTTTCCGTGTGTTTCATTAAAGTGTGATTGAACTGTGTTGAAAGTTTATTTGAGCTTTGTTCTGTTTTGTGTTCTTTATAGTGTATTCATATTTCTTGCACAGTTTTAGTGTAGAATACCCAATGCATTGGAAATGATTTTAAAAGTGTGTTTATAACTTCAAACTCGGAGTACTCTTTTTTATTTTAACTAAAGGAAAAATTAGTATGTTTCCTTTGAATTTTTAAAGGGAAATCAGTGTTTTCTCTTGTGTGCTAACCTTATTTTGACTATATTAATTCTAATATTGCTAACATATAAGTGCTTATTGAAATAGTAAAAATAATGAGTATACAACTGTCAAAGATAATGTAAAGCAGAAAAAGCTACTGGTCCAAAACATACAGGAAATCCAGGACTCAATGAGAAGATCAAACCTAAGGATAATAGGTATAGAAGAGAGTGAAGACTCCCAGCTCAAAGGACCAGTAAATATCTTCAACAAAATCATAGAAGAAAACTTCCCTAACCTAAAAAAAGAGATACCCATAGGCATACAAGAAGCCTACAGAACTCCAAATAGATTGGACCAGAAAAGAAACACATCCCGTCACATAATAGTCAAAACACCAAACGCACAAAATAAAGAAAGAATATTAAAAGCAGTAAGGGAAAAAGGTCAAGTAACATATAAAGGCAGACCTATCAGAATCACACCAGACTTCTCGCCAGAAACTATGAAGGCCAGAAGATCCTGGACTGATGTCATGCAGACCCTAAGAGAACACAAATGCCAGCCCAGGTTACTGTATCCAGCAAAACTCTCAATTAACATAGATGGAGAAACCAAGATATTCCATGACAAAACCAAATTTACACAATATCTTTCTACAAATCCAGCACTACAAAGGATAATAAAGGGTAAAGCCCAACATAAGGAGTCAAGCTATACCCTAGAAGAAGCAAGAAACTAATCATCTTGGCAACAAAACAAAGAGAAGAAAAGCACACAAACATAACCTCACATCCAAATATGAATATAACAGGAAGCAATAATCGCTATTCCTTAATATCTCTCAACATCAATGGCCTCAACTCCCCAATAAAAAGACATAGATTAACAAACTGGATACGCAATGAGGACCCTGCATTCTGCTGCCTACAGGAAACACACCTCAGAGACAAAGACAGACACTACCTCAGAGTGAAAGGCTGGAAAACAACTTTCCAAGCAAATGGTCAGAAGAAGCAAGCTGGAGTAGCCATTCTAATATCAAATAAAATCAATTTTCAATTAAAAGTCATCAAAAAAGATAAGGAAGGACACTTCATATTCATCAAAGGAAAAATCCACCAAGATGAACTCTCAATCCTCATCTTCGGTTTATATACAAGTGTGCAATTTCTAGGCTTGAAAGTAAAATGATGCTATCTGGTGCTGGATAGAGGAGCCTTATTTTTTATTATGGCAGCTTGCTATTTTTGTAACATGGTGATTTGGTTGAACACAATAAAGTACAGTAGTAACTGATCTCCCCTTCTTCCTGGATGAGTGAGGAGATGATTAAATGTTGATGTCAGCATCCTTGAGCATATTCAGATGAGCTTCTGCTTCTGTTGAAAAGGATGCTGTGTTTGATTGTGGTCCGAAGCTTTGAAGCACTACTTGGCATCTCCTTCCTTGGAGGTCTCACTGTTTAAACATAACAGATTTGATAGCTTGTTGGTAAGGTGAGGTCCAGCTTGTCTCCACTAGGTCATCTTCATGTGAATCCAGTGGTTATACGGTTTTGTTCTAGGGATATTTCATTTTTTTAATAACGGTTTTAGCTGACATTCATGGAGAGAATGAATCCTTAGAACTGTGCCACTAGTGAAAGGAAATCCTGTCTAGAGTATGTTTCTTTACAAAGCTGTGTCACACCATCCTTTGGGCCCTCTGCTGGAAAAGTAGAATCAAGTCTCAAATAATGCCTTTTAAATTGTATCCTCTAGTATTATAGATGTAGGACAGTACTGTATCATACCTCTGTGGATGTAAAATAGCTTGTACCTGCTTTATGATACGTAGTAGTGATCGTGCTTTATCAGAGCTGTTTTTAATGATGTTGCTCAGAATGTTTTCTTTCCAGATGATGATTGAGAAGCTAATTTAAAAAAAATGGTGCCAGGTACCACAAGAGTAACAGAAATGTGCTGTTTTCTCGGGTTTTGTTTTTTTACTTTTTTTTTTTTAATGGAGTGTGCTGGATGTCTCTACAGTTTTGTTCAGATGACTGCAGAACCTGGAAAAGCTGTTGCTGCTGTTGATGCATAACACACGGCTATTATTGGCCTTTTTATATAAATATAAATATATATATACAGATATATAATTTGAATTTTTTGAAACTTTAGCTGTGCTGTCAACTTTGGAAAAAAGTATCCCCGTTTACTGTGTTGAGTTGGCACTGTACAGAAATTAACAGCCATATTGGTCTAGAAATGTTGAACTTAAGTTTTTTCCATTTGTACAGGGGTAACACACTGTATACTGTATTAAATATATAAGGTCTTAAAAAAAATAATGAGTATAACCTCTTTTGAACAATGTTTTTGACGTTTCTAATTCACAATGAGGAAGGTAGTGGAGTTGTCTCAAAGTCCCCATTTAACATTTGTAGACTCTCATTAAAGAGTAATTACGGATAACTTGGGGCTTTTAAAATTTATATAAAAAATGTGGGTTTTCCATTTAAAATTCATCTATCATATATAATTTTAAATCTCACGTAAAATACATTCTATTTAACATCATCGATATGAACATCTAACCTGTATCATATACTGTTAGTTAATCCTGATAGTTCACATTTTAATTGGTAATTTCACTACTAGCTTTTACATAAAATGTTATGCTAAGTGGTCTCACATTTCTGTCGGTTTTAAGAGCAGAACATAGTTTTCATTAGTTAATTTATTAGCCCAACAGAGTCACTCTCTACTTGTGGCGATGTTAAAGGTGCTGGTGGATAGAAAGTGTACAGCACCATCTGCGCTGTGTTTGACTTTCTTCCCAATCTTAAATGCTATTAAGAATTTATGTTTTTGTGCTTTGTTAACGTTGTATTCCAAGAAATTTTGGAATGTAGTTTTTGGGGTCAGTTCATTGCCTTTTCCTTTTAGCATTATGTAATACCTGTAATTTAATCTAAGCTCTGACCACTTTAAAGGCATAATATGTTTGTTGGAATTATCTAAAATTTTTACTAGAATTTTTCCAGGGAAAAAATTGCTCTGGAAAATATTTCAGTCTTTGTGTTCTATCCTGTTGGAGATGAATACTTTCTGTTCACCACAAACCAATTCAATATATTTTAAACTGAAAGCTCATAGAGCATGCTCAATATTGAATGTAGCTCATCAATATTCATAGAGAGATCAAATACACTTCACGGTGTTTAGGCAGATAAAGAATTATTATTGGAGTTTTTATAATTAAAATACTTTTAGGCTGAAAATACATGTGTGTGCCCTGAAATTGACATAACTGAGATACCTACTAATTTTGAGAGAACACAGCCAGGTCAGCATTTCCAGCCCATGAACAGAGTGCCTTTTGTTTAAAAGCTATCACTTCAAAAAGTAAGACACCACAAATCATGTATCTTTATGATGTTCCCTTTTCAGTTTTGTGTCTAATTTTAAATTAATTTTCAGACACTTCTTTCTGGAAGTAACTGAATAGATTTTGATGAGTAAAGTCATTTATGTGATAATTTCTAGTTTGCTTAAATTCCTGTTTTAATGCACATAGCACCAGACAAATGTATGTGTAGAAGGGACAACAGTTAATAAAAGGTGATTGTTTTATATTTCTTTTATTTAAACATGTCATACAATTTTGTCTTGGCTTACACAGTCTTCCACCATTTGATTTTGAGGGCTTTAAATATTTGGAACGTTGAAATAACCCAAAGCACAGGGTACTGAATTATTGACTGTATTCTCCCACATTAATGATTCTAAGGTTAAACATATTTGTTAAATGATACATATTGCATTCTACTCTGGAGACAGAGTGTATCTTGCCTTTAATACTAAAGATTTCAGGCAAGAAGGCATAAAGAGGTCTACTTAACCCAGAAGACACTGAAAACCCTTTATCTAAAGCACCAACAAAATAAACACACAAGAGTAAACTGAGGCTTAGAACTCATGCTGAAGAGATGGAATGGGAGATCACTAATAATCTGATTCATACCGACATTTCTAACCATCTCCTTTATGTCTGCCTCAGCATTTCACAGCAGCAACAAAGCTTTGTGTTGTAAATGTAATTATTTGTACTTTTAATTTCATAGCCTTATAGTTTTGTTGTCTGTACTTATCTTGTTTAACTGTTAGCTGGTATGTTTTGAAGTATATGTGAACATTAAGCAAATTCTGTGTTGAGTTTACTATATCAGACAAGTTAGATACTTGGATCTCTTTCTACATGTTTGTGCTTTGTAGTATACTCTTGTTTTCCAATAATGTTCACTGCATTTTGACAAGAGAGGCCATACCTCATAGACCTAATTATAGATGCCCCAGGGTTTATTTACACCCCTTTTCTCTTCCTATTCTCTTTCCTCACCCTGCCTTCTCATTTCTCCCAGTTCTGTGTTATTATCACCAGAGACCAGCAGCATCCACGGACAAGCCCAGGCATGCTCTTTGGTTGGTGACTTAGTCCCCAGGAAGTCTGAGGGGTCTGGTTAGTTGATACTGTTGTTCTTCCTATGGGGTTGCGATTCCCTTTAGCTCCTTCAGCAGTTACCCTAACTTTTCCATAGTCGATCCTGAGCTCAGTCCAGTAGTTGGCTATATCTGCATCTGTCTCCATCTTTCAGCGGACAGCCATGCTATGTTGCTATTGGCAAGCACAACATGGCATCAGCAGTAGTGTCAGGGTTTGGTGCCTGCTCATAAGATGGATCCTAAATTGGGCTGGTCTCTGGATGGCTTTTTCTTCAGTCTCTACTCCATTTTTGTCCCTGTGTTTCCGTTAGACAGGAAAAATTCTGGGTCAAAAATTTTGAGATGGCAAGGCGGATGATCAAAATGTGAATGCTTCACTCCTTCTTTAAAAGGGGAACAAGAATACCCGGGGCAGGGAATAGGGAGGCAAAGATTAAAACAGACACAGAAGGAACACCCATTCAGAGCCTGCCCCACATGTGGCCCATACATATACAGCCACCCAATTAGACAAGATGGATGAAGCAAAGAAGTGCAGGCCGACAGGAGCCGGATGTAGATTGCTCCTGAGAGACACAGCCAGAATACAGCAAATACAGAGGCGAATGCCAGCAGCAAACCACTGAACTGAGAATAGGACCCCCGTTGAAGGAATCAGAGAAAGAACTGGAAGAGCTCAAAGGGGCTCGAGACCCCTTATGAACAACAATGCCAAGCAACTAGAGCTTCCAGGGACTAAGCCACTACCTAAAGACTATACATGGACTGACCCTGGACTCTGACCCCATAGGTAGCAATGAGTATCCTAGTAAGAGCACCAGTGGAAGGGGAAGCCCTTGGTCCTGCTAAGACTGAACCCCCAGTGAATGTGATTTTTGGGGGGAGGGCGGTAATGGGGGGAGGATGGGGAGGGGAACACCCATATAGAAGGGGAGGGGGAGGGGCTAGGGGGATATTGGCCCGGAAACCAGGAAAGGGAATAACACTCGAAATGTAAATAAGAAATACTCAAGTTAATAAAAAAAATTTTTGAGATGTGTGGGTGGCCCTATCCCTCAACTGTGGGCCATGTCTGTCTACTGGAGGTTTTCCCTTCAGCTTCCGTCTCTCCACTGTTGGGCATTTAACCTAAGGTCATCCCCTTTGTGTACTGGGATCCTCTCACATCCCTGGTGTCTGGGACTTTCAGAGGTTCTCCACCCCCACACCCCACCTCATACTGCTACACATTTCTATTTATTCTCCTGGCTCTCTGGGCTTCTCTCTTGTCTTCTCCCATACATAATCCTGTCCTCCCTTCCCCCATGCCCTCACCCTCTGCCTCCCATGATTAATTTTTCCCCCTTCTAAATGGGATTGAAGCATGCACACTTGGGCCTTCCCTCTTATTAAACTTCATATGAACTGTGAGTTATATAATTCATATTCTGAATATTTTGGCTAATATCCACTGATCATTTTTACATATGAGTATGTATTGTTTCTGTGATACTGTAGAATGATGTAACTATTTTTCTTCAATGTGTGTTCTTGGCATTCTTGTGGGAGACTAAATGATGGTTTATGCACATTACTTCTGTGTGATTTATTTGGTCTCACTGATCTATAATCCTGCTGTTCTGTCAATTGCTATATTGCTTTCATTACTGCAGATTGGTAATGATGGAAATGTGTGGTGTCTCTGGAAGCTGGAGTTATTCTTTTTGGTCAAGGCCACTCTGGCCACTAAGAGAATTTGTGGCTTTATATGAATTTTAAGATTTCTTTTTCATTGAAAACTGTCATTTGAATTTGGTTGGTGTCATGTTAAATATTTATACAATTGTGGATAGGTTAGACACTTGAAAACTATTCTTCCATCCCATGAACATGGGATTCCTTTCGTCTATACTGTCTTAAATTATTTCATCAGGGTTTTATACTGCTTAATGTACAAATATTTCATCTTCTTGGTTATATTTATCACTATCTTTTGTTGTTGTTTCTTCGTTTGCTTTTGAGATAGTATCTTATGAATACCTGGCTATCTAGAGCTCACTATGTAGTTCAGGCTGGCCTTGCACAGATAGCCACCTGTCTCTGCCTCTTCACTGCTCTAATTAAATATGTCCCCCGCACACACCTGGCTACTATCTTTTTATTTCTGTTAACTAATGTCACTAGAGTTGCAGCCTCTTTTGTGGTCTTTTATAGTTTACAGAAATTAAAGTGATTTTGTATATTTGGTTACCCACAACTGAATCAACTTATTCTTCAACTTACTTTTCCAACAGATTTTTTAGTATTTATTATATGAGTACACTGTGGCTGTCTTCAGACACACCAGAAGAGGGCATCGGATCTCATTACAGATGCTTATGAGCCACCATGTGGTTACTGGGAATTGAACTCAGGACCTCTGGAAGAGCAGTCAGTGCTCTTAACAGCTGGGCCATCTCTCCATCCCTTCCCAACAGTTTTAATGGGGTCTTTAAGACTATTTTTTGTTTGTAAAGATTTGTCATTTCAAAATACATCATTTGCATCTTCATTTCCTATTTGAATACTTTTGTTTTCTTTCTCCTTTCTTATCTGTGGCCAGAGCGCCCACTTCTATATTGAGTATAAATGCTTGCAGGCCGTCACTCTGCTGGGCGACAGTTGTAGACTTCAGTGTGTGTGTGGCTTTAATTAGGTTGCAGCACCTTCTTTTGTACCTAGTTTCGTAGTAAATTTCATGATGAAGTAGTTTCATTTCTGTCAGGTGACTTTTCCTCTATTCAGACGATCCCATTGGGAGTGGTCTTTCATATTTTAAACATATTATATTTCTTGATTTGCATGTACTAAAACATTTTTGCACATCAGGGATAAGTCCCACCTATTGATAGTGTGTAATTTTTAAACATGTTTTTAATCCCAATTTGCTCTTTTTAATGGTTTTTATTTATTTATGAAACATAAGATTTCATTCTTACAACGTTTTCTTGATTTATTTCATTGTTCATCCATGTTCTCTTATACTGTATTATTCCTCAAAAGATTATTGTGAACTTTTTGTATTTTTTTAGAATCTCATTATAGAAATACTATATTTATATCATTTCCACCCATGGTTTTTCTTCTTCAACTCCTATCATACACTCTGTGTATGTTCTCAGACTCAAAACCTCCTTTCCCTTAGTTTCTGTATATTAGCGAGTGTTGATATCTCTGCATCTATAGCTGTAGCTGTACCATCTAGTGACTGTTTCTCATATGTACATATGTATATGGCTGACCTCGTGGGGTCAACCTATCGGGATGATTGTTCCTGATTCTGATTCACTCTTCCTCCATAACCATTGATCGCCTATAGTCCTGTACATATTTCCTCCATAACCATTGATCGCCTATAGTCCTGTACATATTTCCTCCATAACCATTGATTGCCTATAGTCCTGTACATATTTCCTCCATAACCATTGATTGCCTATAGTCCTGTACATATTTCCTCCATAACCATTGATTGCCTATAGTCCTGTACATATTTCCTCCATAACCATTGATTGCCTATAGTCCTGTACATATTTCCTCCATAACCATTGATTGCCTATAGTCCTGTACATATTTCCTCCATAACCATTGATTGCCTATAGTCCTGTACATATTTCCTCCATAACCATTGATTGCCTATAGTCCTGTACATATTTCCTCCATAACCATTGATCGCCTATAGTCCTGTACATATTGGTATGTCGTCTGGTGCTGTCATTTGCCAGTCTTATTTAGTCAAGGATATCAGTGGGCCTTCATGCATGTGGCTCTCCTATCTTCTCTGGAAGACATTATCTAGCAGCAGTCCTGCCCCTCTGGCTCCTGCCATCTTTGTACCTTCTCTTCCGTGATGTTCCCTGAGGCGTAAGGATAGAGGCTGCATTGTAGATATACTGACCGCAGCTGTCTACCCTATTATACTTATTGTGTGTATTTTAACCGGTATAGAGTTCTGTCTTCATTGTTCTTTGCTCTGGTGGCTTGATAATGCATGAATGTACCACAAATCTAAAAGTATGTGAGACCTCATTAACATTTAATACAGGATAGACTTTCAATTGTACATTATTTTCAGAGATTTAATGGACCTCTATACTTAATTTGTAGATGTTGTATTTGAATAATCTGTGAGGATCTCAAAAGAAGTTGAAAATATTAGTAAACAAATATAAAATATAGGAAGAGACACATCACAGAGTTCCCTTTTTAATTCAGAAGTGGGAAATATTATAGGGCAGTTATCTGACCAAAAGTAGATAAAAATATAAAAGGGTTTATTAATATTTGTATTTAGAATACCATATATTTCAGAATAGTCTTTTCATAAATAATCTCTTTAAGAGAACATAGAATTTTTATTTTTAAAAGAAGTAACTTTTCATATAAAATATGGTTCTTTTAAATTGAAATCGCTAAGAATATAAAACATTGTGGTTCTTTGACTTTTTGTACACATAGATAAGATTCTTTATGAAAATTACTTGAATAATTTACCTTGGAAGACATATACATGACTGTTTTGTTGGTGAACTAACCTGACTTACATACAAAGCAATGATGCAAATGTTTTTCTTAGGGTGTTTGATTCAAACCTCAAGTCTCCTGCATGCTAAGTGTTTTGCTTCTGAACTATATTTCACTCCTTTTACTTTTTACATTTTGAGACAAGATCCCAGTGTTTTGTCTCACATGGTATTGAGTCCACTCTATTATCAAGGTGCTTTGTCACCTCTTGTCATCTGTGGCTTTCAGGTACAGTATAAAGCTGCTCCGTCCATGTAGTTACTTATACACTCAGCCTTTAAGTAGCAGTATAAGGGCTGCTACCTCCAGGCCAAAGTTGGAATTTCTCTAACGTAGTTTCTAGTGTTTGGAAATATCCTAGCACACTGATAATTAGCCTGAGAAGGATAAAATCATCGTTCATGGTAGACAAACTGTACCATTGTTATTTGCCTTTTAAAATAAACCACTTAAGTATTCACATTTATGTAATTCACTTAACCCTCCCATGTTTAATATTTTTGATTTGTTCATCTGTATTCTTTACTACATTAAGATTGCTGTACCATTGTTAGCTAAATTTGTATCCATATGAATTAGTGAAGAAAGTGTGGAAAAGTTAGTTCTTAGTGACTTATAAACAACTTGACTTAAACGCTGACCAAATACTTCCGAAGTGGTTTGTTTAGCACCAAAGGTTAGTGACGGCTGAGCGGTGGTTTTGTTTTCCTCTTTAACGGTGGAGGAAGGTACATGGCTTTGGGTCTTGCCTCTGTTGTAGCAATGCAGAAGCAGCTGAGCACATCACAAATGTGTGGCCCTGTTTCAAGTGACAATTTCCTTACAGAACTAGGTGGCAAAGATTAGCCCCAAGGGTAGTAGTTTATTCATCTCTGGACCAAAATAGGAATTCCATTAATTGACATAGGAAACAGGACATAGTCAGCTGCCAGGAAGGAACAACAAGGGAGGGGCATGTGCCTTGCTTTGCTTTCGTGTTTGTTTTGTTTACTTGATGTGCACCTGGCAGTATAGCCCAGGTTGGACTGGAACATGACATCCTGATGCCTCCGACACCCAAATGTGAAGCCTGTGCCAATATCCTTGGTCTTAACATCAGTCCAGCTGTTCATGTTTAGCCGTTCCTGTGCGTTGTTCACATTTATGTACTTCTATGCATTGTGTGTATCGGTTTTTTTGTTCCATGAAATGCTCCACATTTATCTTTAATGCCTGGTGCATTCTGTGTGCTCAAAACCTCCCCAAAATATTGATACCTTAAATCAGTTAATGATAAGATTGGTTTAAGTAATTCCTTCTCAGTAGTCCATCAATGATCAAAACCGTTCTATTTGTTAGACATGACGGGGTTTCTATTTTTCATCTTTGAAGATAGAATTTCATACAATTCACCCTGACCTTGAACTCACTATGTAGTAGATGAGGAAGGACCCTGAATTCCCGAATCTCCTGCTGACACTCACCAAGTCCTAAGATTGCGTGCATACACTATCATATCTAACAGACAATAGCAAAATTATAACTAAACACCTTCTCTTGATTATTGAAAGAGGTGTATAAGGGATAGAGCATGTTTAATTATCTCAGCTCAAGATTCAAACTATATCCAAGTCCACTGGACAGTGAGAAAGGGCTGTGTCAGAGCGAGATGAATGGCACTCTGTGGCTGTGGCTCTTTCACGGTGCTCCACAGAAGGGCAGAACTGATCGTGTGTAGGTAGTGGGCCAGAGAGACAGACTCACTGCTGTCTCTTTATCATGGCTCTTCAGCCAAGGCAGCTCTATTTTATGATTTATTTCCTTATGTCTCTATGTAATGATTTGTGTGGTTAATGCATGTAAGACCTTTCTTCTTAAAACCATTGGCAGAGTAGATTTATGAAAAACATTGATGGTAATTACCCTGTTATGCTGGCCCTTAGCCTTTATAGTATTGTCTTGAGTGCACTTAATCAAAGTAAGAGTTTGACTTGTTTTAACAAAACCCCAAATGTTAGCTGTATAATGTGCTCTTAAGTTTGTCCATCACACAGCACGTTTCTGCAGCTCGTCACAGTCTGCTCTCGAAAAGCATTGCAGCTTCTGTGTTTTACCAAAATCCAAGATAGCAATATGCCAAATGTCTGAGTCAGGCATAGCAGTGCATGCCTTTGATCTCAGTACTCAGGGGACAGAGGCAGAAGATTTCTATGGGTTCTGGCCTGGCCTGCCTGATCTACATAGGGATTTCCAGGCCAGCTAAGACTACATGGTAAGAATCTGTCTCAAAACAACAACAACAATAACCAAAACAAACAAACAAACAAACAAACAAAAAAAAGCCCATTTTATTAACTTTAGACTGTATTTGACTATATTGGAGACTGTATCTTGGTTACTACAAAAGATGCATTTCTCTTTCTGCTTTCAATGTCTAGGTTTTTTTCTTAATATGCACACCTTCTACATGCTGAGCACACACATATATTCTATTTTTTTCTAGAGAAAAAAATCTGTCCAATGCTGTCTGATTACAAATGCTCAGAGTTTTCACTGTTCTTCCCCAGTGCTCCATAGCATCAAAGGCATCAGTGGTAGGCTTTGTATGAGCAACAAATTCCCTAGGCTGTATTTGATGAGGACTTCTTCAGCTCTACCATCTAAGCCTGAACACAAGCAGCTCCAAGGGTTGCTGGGTCACTTCCTGTCATCTTACTTTACAGGTAGAGGTGGGAGAAGAAAATAAAAGTTGTGAGACTGATTACTCCCTCACCTGCAGAGACCGCTCTGCCTTGCAGCTTTGACTAGCCTCGTCTTGGCAGCCTTCTCCAAACTTCACGTTGCCTTTCTCAACTGCACACTTAATGTTATGTGCTGAGTAGTAGTAAATGATCTCTCGATGTGGCCGATAAGTATTTTAACTAAGGATTCTTAGTCCTTATAGTAGTCACAACAGAAGGTAATGCTAAAGCACATTCTTTTAAATGATTTAGCAACGCAAAAAGCATTTCAAGGTAACCAAGTGTGTTTTTCACTGTGTTTATGCTTTGGAGCTTATGTATAGAAGATTACAATTCTCATAAGCTCTCATCTCATTAATAGTCAGTAAGACCAGAGACAGGAATTAGTACAGGTAGATAAGGATATGAGGTATAACTGTGGCATCCTCTGATGATCACTTCAGAGCTCTTGAAAATGTTCTGGGTTAGTATTTTTCAAGGTACTTCATAATTAAACTTAGTTGTAACTTTCCCTCCATCTCAAACTAAGACCCTTCTGCCAACTTTACCATTGCATAGGTAGTAATGGGCGCTGTAGAAGTGTCTCCTGTCCAGACAATTTTCATTGTAGATGGTAAGTAAACAGCAGACATTCTCAAAAATGCTGCATTTGTTTCACAGAAATACCTTTAGCTGTGAAAAACTCAATCTGGGAGATATGTGACATATGTGTGAATGACTGGCATGACTGTGAATGAGGTGGTCTGCTAACTGTTGACCTTCATGACTGGCTGCTTTTATTGTTGTCACAATATTCATGTCATCTACCTTTTGTCATTTCAAAACATAATAAAACTTATGTTGTTCCACATGATATTTTCCTAGGGTTTTAATAAGGCATTGCTGGCTTAATGAGCACCCTGTGCTCATATTTTGTTCAAGATTTTAATTGAGAGCATTTGCTATCCAGTCATCCTGATCTGTTTTCATATTATATGCAGCATGATAATAAAAGGCAAAGTATCCAATGACTTTTAGATCAGAATTATTAGCTGTATTTTGTATATGCTTATAAAATAGACATGTACATACACATAAATACAAACACATATAAATACATATATACTTTATCATATAAATGCATATATACTATCCCATATATACATATATACATAGATGTGCACATGCACATGCATACATATTTCTAACCATATATATGCATATACTATTCCATATATGCACATATACATACACACAAACAAACACATCTCTACCAAAGCAGAAGTTAATTCAAATGACAGGAAAATTGAGTCTAATGTTGATGAATGCCAACTGGAAATTAATATAAGAATTATATTGTATTGAGAAGGGAGATAGGCTTCATGTATAGTCCATCTCAGCCTTGAAGGACTGTGGTCGTACGTGTGCATCACCCATGTCTAATGATATAGAATACTCAATCATTGTGAATAGAGGGACAGTTACTGCTTAGCTCCTTCCAACATTTAACCCTCTGAGTGTTTGAGTTTGGATGTTGTATGTATTTGATATTATCAAGTTTTGAAAGGGAAAACACAAGCCTTCCTTTTCCTTTGTAGTATATTTTTAAAATCAGAAGTGTATAACATAAAGAATAAAGGTCTGTTCTTCTCAAGGTTTTAGCCTTTAAGGTTTACTGTAAAATGTAGCAAGAGTAGGTGACTTATAATAATAGACATAAATTTCTTATAATTTTGAGTCTGAAGAGCTCAAGATAAAAATGCTACACAGACATTCTCTGCCACTGGCCTCTTTCTTGGCTGATGGATAATCTTTTTCCTGCATCTTTATGGAGTATAAGCAGTCAAAGGAGCTTTCTTTGAGATGGGGGGTGGGAGACTCTGTTTCAAGATCCTAATCTCATGCAGACTCTACCTTTAAAACCTGCCAATCTAAAGCTCTGAATGGGCTCAGTACAGTGGTCGGGATTTCAACACAGACACTTGGGTCTATGCAAATGTCAAAACATACTGTGTACCTAACCAAGACCAATGATTGGAAACACAAATAGCGGCTGAACACTTCACTTAATTCATGTCAGATGGACTGGTGCAATAGTGACACCGAACTTCTACCACTAATACCAGCTAATATGAGATTGAATTTAAGTCCCATTCCATGAGAGCAAACTCATTCCTGACACTGCTCAAGTGGCCAGAATCTGAGATCAGATAGGTCAGGCATCTAGGGGAAAATGAAAACCTACTATACTGTTAAGTGAATCTATCAGTAAAGTGACTCCTAGTGGCAATCTGCTTACTCGTTTTGATGATTCTTGGTTGCCAACTTGACTATGTATAGACTTAACTAAAACCCCAATATACAGGACAAACCTGTGAGTGGTTTGTGTACTTCAAAGTGGGAAGATCTACCTCTAATCTTGAAGTTTGAAGTGGAGAGATGCACCTTTAATCCAGATCTTTAATCAAGACCCAATCTATATAAGGAAGTGAGAGAAGGAAGATTTTGCTCCTTGCTCGATTGCTCTTGCCTTCCTAGCAAGTGTATTTCTCACTGGCATTAGTGTCTACCTCTTTAAGATTCCAGCATATACTGAAAACTATCTGAGACACCCACTCCCACCGACTAAGCAACCTCTGGGTTCTTGGACTTCAAGAATATAGGATATAGGCAGTCATTGTTGGACTACATGGATGTAAGCATCTAAGTCATTCTAATAGGTTCAATTCTAATAAATCATTGTGTAAGTTCTGTTACTCTAGAAGACCCTAATTCATTCATAGATTAGTGTCTTAGTCATCCATCATCAGAGAAGCTTTCTCATGCAGTAGATGGGAACAAATCCAAAGACACATAGCCAGACATTGTGGAGCTAATGAGAAGCCTTGGAACACCCAGTCCTAGATGTGATGTCTCCATCAAATCCCTCCCCTCAGGGGCCAGAGAATTCTGCAGAGGAGAAGGCAGAAAGAGTGTAGGAGCCAGAGGGGAAAGAGGACACCAACAAAGCAAGGCCTTCTAAACACAGCAGGACTGAAATACATATGAACTCACAGAGACTAGGGCAACAGGCACATGGTTTGCATGGGTCTGTGCCATAAGAGACCCCAGCTCTGTGTACACAGGTCCCATCCCTAACCCAGAACTTATCTCAAATTCATAACCACTTGCAAATGAAAACTAAGTTTTCTCCAAAGGTGTCTCAGTGGATAAACAAACAGCTCTTAAGGGTGAGCTCCATGACCAGCAGTAGATAGCTAACACAAAACAAACTCACTGGCGTCTTTAGACAAACTTTTGTGTCATCGTATTTTGTCAGTTTTTTTGCTTTTGCTTTTTTTCTTTTAGCCTTATTTTCTTTGCATATGTATTGTGGGTTCTGGTTCTTGCTTCTGTGTGATCCCTCTGTGTGAGAACTTGTATGCGTCACCACATCTATAGCATAAGACTTTTGTTTGGCTCTTTTTGTTTTTCGGTTTGTTTGCTTGTTTCATTCCATTCTGGTTTGTCTGCCATTGTTGTTTTATCTGGTTGTTATTCTCTAGATGC
Organism: Rattus norvegicus; assembly: GCF_021556685.1. Lineage (NCBI taxonomy): Eukaryota > Metazoa > Chordata > Mammalia > Rodentia > Muridae > Rattus > Rattus norvegicus. Next base: position 59,600,066 of record NC_141539.1, read on the forward strand.
CTGTTTGTTTTCTAAGGAGAGATGGGAGCATGTGGATTTCAATGGGAGGAGAGGTAGGAGGGCACTGGGAAGAGTTGGGGAAGGGGAAACTACAAAAGAAACATAAAAAAATCATATTCAAATAAAAGAAAAATAGGAAAAATAAAACATCTTATTGACTATAATATATATTTTTAAACTAATTCTTTTAACAGTTAAAATTTGACCCAAATTCTTTTGTAGGTCATAGCATAAATTACAAATAAAATATAAATCCTATTAAAAGCTCTCCAGTGGCTAGCCTGAGTTTCCTAGCCAGACTGTCTCAAAAGAAAAAAAAATATTTTTAAATGTAAGTGTGTGTGTGTGTGTGTGTGTGTGTGTGTGTGTATCTTTCCACTTCGTTCACCAACTCCTAATTAGCAATGGATACCTCCCTTCTTTCATGGGTCTTTACTGCTGATAGACTGATTTTCCAATATTTGCCATGATGGAGTCATAATAATTAGATCCATAATGGGAAGTTATTATGGGCACAGGGCAGGGGGAGATGTCATAGGTGGTAAAGTGCTTATTACACAAGCATGAGAACCTGTGTTTGGACCCCTAGAATCTGCTTTAATAGTGGTCACAGCTGTGAATGCCTGTAATCTCAGCACTGGGGTGAAGGATCCTGGGGCTTGCTGGACAGCTACTCTTGTGGAATTAATGAGATCCAGGTTAACTATGAGACTCTGTGGGGGGGAAAGGAGGTAGAAAAACAATGAGAAGGGTATTTGACAATGATTTTGAGCTTACACACACAGATACAGAAAGAGAGCACCGCCTGTCTCTATCTGTCTCTGTGTCTCTGTCTCTGTCTGTCTGTCTCTCTCTCTCTCTAACACACACACACATACACACACACACACACACACACACACACACACGTACTCATGTGCACCCACCCACAGCACCATGTACATCAAACATGAATATGTGCACACATGTACACAAATATACAAGACATTATGGAAATAAAAATGCCCGACACACTGAACTGTAAGTTTCTTAAGAGTACAAAGGCCTGCATTATTATTATTTGTATGCATTAATTTACAATTCTCAGAAGCTACATATTTGGAGTCAATATAACTAGCAATTGGTTCCTTTTCAAACTTCACAAAGGACAGAATATAGAGAGTCACAAACCAAATTATCTTTGGGTTCAAAGCTCTATACTACAGCTGTAGGGATGGCTCTGCCGCTAGAAGTACTTGTTCTGCAGAAGGCCCGGGTTCAATTTCCAGTACTTACATTGTGGCTTATAGCAGTCTATAACTCAGTTGCAAGGAGATCCTATGCCATTTTCTGACCTCTGCAGGCTTCTGCATGCAGGTGGTGTGCATAAACTCACAGACACACATGTACATAAGGTATATTCCTTTTAATTTATAAATTCATATTTAAGATAAATTTAATGCTCAAGACTTCAGTTAGTTGCCTTGCAAACTAGGATAACACACTTAGCATTGTGAAGTTTATTTGCCTTGTTTGCAAATCATACCACATAGTTCTTAAGTCCAGAGTTGACTTATCACACTCAGTAAAAACCATACAAAAATTTTAGTTTCCTTCTACACTGAAGTAACTTGAATAGGTTTCTATAGTTTTAGACCGAAGGCTTCTACATTTAGTTAGTACAAGAGTCCAGTTCTTGAGAAGTAGGTCCACTTCTGTAGAAATTTAAGTGACAGAGAAAGAACCAGTTGAAAAGAAAGCAACATGCTTCTCAATTTTGTTCGTAGGAAAAATTTTTAATCTTTCCTTTTCCAAGGACATGGGGGGAGCATGGTACAGACGTGCATTAGGAAGGGCACTGTGGCAGCTTTCATGCTTGACAGATAGCAGATAATCATTGCCAAGTACAGGTTAAAGATAGTATGGAAGTAATCTTTCATGGGAGATTAACAGCTGAAGCCAGAAATGTTTGTGGCTGTTCATATGGAAATTGCTTTGTTACGTGAACGTGAGGATGAAGCAAGGGAGTCAGTAAATCCACATGAGTGGTACAACATTCCACACAGAAGGGCTCTGACTTCAGATAAAGCTACACATACGGTAGAATTCTTTGTCTTTTGAATCATTTATGAGCACGACTGTTTTAATGGAAAAAGAATAACGTTCCCCCTGGTTATGTTTATTATCAGAGTATAGTGTTCCTGCATGCATCCTCTGAAGTGTTCACAGCAAGCTTACATAGCCCAAAAGGGGCTGCAGAATTATTTCTGGTGGTCTTTGAGTCTATAATTGCTGCCAGCTGAAGAAGCAAAATTCCAATAAGTTGAAGAAACTTTCACAAATAACACTTACCATAATTACAAGGTAGAAAGCTCAAAGTGTAGTTTATGTAATGAAGTCCCAACAAACCACAAAGCATGCACATCTAGTCAAAGTGGTGGTCTTCACAGACGTATACATTAACCTTTTGCTTGACACTGAATTTGTTTAGATTTATTAAAACCTTCTGACTGTGCATTGGAAATTTTGCCTTTTTTTCAAAGCCCTTTGCAGATTTGCCTCTTTTGTTGGCAGTTATTTAAAAAGCATGTCACAATTAATAAAAACTTAATCTTCCAAAGGTAGGAAATCCTTCATCTTTGCCGAGTTCTTCTTTAGGTGTGTTGACGTCATCTCCAAGGATACTCACTGCTATCATTTACTTCCTTGTGTGCTCTAGTTTGAAGGGATACAATATGAGAAATGAGACCCCGAAATAGAAATATTACTCAGTAATCATATCATACAATTTCCCACTCAAGGTTGAACAAGGAGGTAGGGTTATTACATGTCCAAAGATTCAGGTTTTGGTTATCTTGATAGGAGCAAGTGTTCTCTTTTCATCATTGTGGCAGTGTCCAACATAAAGACTTTAAAAAGAGAATGAGTTTATCTTCATGCCCAGTGTCAGGCTCTACTTATCACCGCTTGGTTTCATCACTTCTGGGCTTTGTTGAAGCAGAACTTTATAGGTAGATGGGACATTGTCAAGAGCAGAGCTGCTCGTCACATGGTGGCTGGGAAACAGAAAGGGCAGGAGAGTCTGGGGGTGGGGGCATTGCAAGCCCTACAGAAGAGTGCCTCACTGACCTAGTGACAGGATTCCCTCTACAGGATGTCACCTCCTATAGTGATAAATAATAGAAAATGATGTGGGACACTAGGCAGCATGCCAAGCTACTTCCTGCTATTTACTCTCTGGGCCCTGTGATCTCACTGCCATGGCTAGCCCCACGTTGGTGCCCGGCTACTCTCTGGCCCAGCAGCAGCAGCTTTCTTGTAACTCTCTGCTGTAAACTCTGCTCACATTCCTAGCATCTGCCCACTGTGGTTATTGACACAATTCTCAGTATCCTGGTCAAATCAAAACTCTAAAAGCTTATAATTTATCAATCAGATTTATATCAGTAAATTCTCACTCCACAAAACGTCCACATAGTAGCCTCAGAGCCAATTGTTAATGATATAAACTACCCACCTAGAGAAGACAGATTATCCTATAATAGTCCATCCCGTATGTGATACTCATAGCTTTAATTAAAGTCACATGGGTGCGTCATCCTTCTCCTCTTTCATCTCTTCCTCTTCTTCCTCTTTCTTATCTCTCCTGCCTTACCAAATACTCTGCCCCGCCTTTCTTTTACACTGCCCAATCACAGGCCTTGCTTGACCTTGTGCCTGCCCTCACCTGCATATAGACATTAATCCGCAATCTCCTAACAACCGACATGGCTACAGACTCATCAATGGATAAATATACGTTGCCCAGCATAACTACAGACTACTTCTCACTGGGGGGTTGAGGGAATTCTGCTCATCAGGCCCACTGAGGTGAGAGACCCATGCTATAAGTGGGCAGCACCAGTCCCCTGAGTTTGAGTCCTGGACTGAACAAAGAGGAAAAGGCTATATGAACACAAATACTGCTTTCAGTTTCTTGACTGTAGTTACAACTTGACCAGGTCCCTTAAGTCCTGCAGCCAGGATCTCTCTGCTACAAACCACTGTACCCTTAACCTGTTAACTCTCCTTGTTTAAGCTGCTGTGGTCAGGATATTTTATTACAGCCACAGGAAAGTTAATTAACATTCCATTCATGAAGAAGCTTCTTGTGACAGGACGTCCCCCCTCTGAAATATCTGTCTCTAGGACCCTTGTACTTTGGGACTAGAATGTGAGAGGCGGCCTTAAAATCCTCTAAGTTATCCTTTCATTGCATTGCCAGCATCCCTGGTTTCTGTTGAGATAGCTGATCCATACTATTGCCCTCTTGCCAGAAAGAGTACAGTTTGACTTACATTGGGATGGCTGCTACTTGCTTATATTTTGCAGTACAGATAAAATGAACATATTTGGAATCCAAGTTCTACTTTGAGGTCATGGTGGTGGTGAACAATTAAATCTTTAAATCCTTTTGGTCACTTTTTACCATCCATAGTTAGGTAGAGTCAGGTCCCCTCACCACTTTACTTGGAAATTGTCTCAGCTAAATACTCTTCAGTGTTCTCTTGTACCACTTTCTACAAAGAACTGATCCACAGCCAAGAATTCAGCCAAGTTCTTCCCAACTTTCTAACAAAGATCACCTTTTCCTCCACTTTCCAATACTGTGTTCTATTTCCATCTGCAAACTCATCAGAATGGCCTTTGCTGCCAGTATTTCTATCAAGTGTGTTGGAGTGTTTCAGTATCCTTTAAGGAGAATGAAACTTTGTAACAGGCTTCCTCTATGTTTTTCTGAGTCCTACTACAATTTCTAAATGGTCTACCCACAGCAACACCTGGTTTTCCTTCCATGGGTCTCCAAGCATCTACTCCTCGCCCAGTTCTAAGTCTCTTCCAGATTTCTAGGAAACTGTTCTAGTACCTCCTTCTTGGTACCCACTTTCTGTCTGTTTATGCTGCTGTAACAGTTTCATAGATCAGGTGACTTCTGGGGCATACAAACTTATTACTCTCACTTTTTAAACTTGTGTGTATGTGTGGTATATGCATATACAGTAAACGTGTGTGGGGAGATATGGAGATTGCTGTATGGCAAATCAGGATTGATAGTCCTTTTTTCCTTTGTTGATCTTCTCCTTAGTGTTTGAGATCGTCTCCCACCAAAGCTGTAACTCACTAATTGGCTAGTCTGTCTGTCCAGGAAGCCCCTGGGATTTTCTTCTCTCTGCCTCTCCAGCACTGGAATTAAGGTGTATGCTTCTGCGTCCTGAGTTTTACATGGGTGATAGTATCTCAAAACAACTTGTCATGTTTACACTTTGGACATCAAGCCATCTCCCTCATAGTTTTGGAGGCTGGGAAGTGCAGCATGAGAAAGTTGAGAGATTCTCTGTTGGCTAAGGGCCTACACCAGGAGTTAAACAAACTGGGTTTGTTGTTGTTGCTGTTGTTGTTGTTGTTTGTTTTTTCTTTTCACCACTATGTCCTTACCTAGTAGAAGGCTAAGGAACTTTCATAGCTAACATATAAGAGGGATGATTAAATGTCTGAATCCTCTGTATCTAGTCACCTGCCACTGCTATTACTAGTCAAATGCCATCACAATGGGAATTAGGACTCATAATACCTGAAGTATGGATCACATGTATATCAAATTCCTATCAATACTTTGGAGGTATTATTTTTCTGAATCTTATTTAAGCAGTAGGATACAGAAAGTCATGACATCTTGTATAAGTAACTGTGCTAATTAGCAGTGTATAGGAGGAGCAGAACACATATCAGAGCACCTGCCAATGAGAGCAACTTCGCCCTGTGGAAGCAGGGATCTGTACAGGGAAGGTGATATATGGCCTTTCAAACATATTATTCTACTTAAGAATGAATTGTCTATTTTGTGGAATAGTTTGGACAGTATTGGTAGTAGGTCTTCTATGAAGGTCTGATAGAATTCAGAACTAAACCCATCTGGTTCTGGACTTTTTTTGGCTGGGAGACTTTTAATGACTGCTTCTATTTCTTCAGGGGTTATGGGACTTTTTAGATGGTTTATCTGACCCTGATTTAAGTTTGGCACCTGATATCTGTCTAAAAAATTGTCCATTTCCTTCAGATTTTCAAGTTTGGTTGAGTATAGGTGTTGTAGTAGTTTCTGATATTTTCTTGAATTTTCTCAGTTTCTGTTGTGTCTCTCTTGAACTGGCAGTCAGCATGTAGAAGAATGCAAATCGATCCATTCTTATCACCTTGTACAAAGCTCAAGGCCAAGTGAATCAAGGACCTCTGCATAAAACCAGATACACTGAAACTAATAGAAGAGAAAGTGGGGAAGAGCCTAGAATACATGCGCACAGGGGAAATTTTCCTGAACAGAACACCAATGGCTTATGGTCTAAGATCAAGAATTGACAAATGGTACTTCAAAATTGTAAAGCTTCTGTAAGGCAAAGGACACTGTCATTAGGATGGCAACCAACAGATTAGAAAAATATCTTTACCAATGCTATATCCGATAGATGGCTAATATCCGATATATTCAAAGAACACAAGAAGTTAGACTCCAGAGAATCAAATAACCCTATTTAAAAGTGGGGTACAGAGCTAAACAAAGAATTCTCAGCTGAGGAATATAGAATGGCCAAGAAGCACCTAAAGAAATGTTCAACATACTTAGTTATCAGGGAAATGCAAATCAAAACAACTCTGAGATTCCACCTCACAACAATCAGAATGGTTAAGATCAAAAATTCAAGTGACAGCAGATACTGGCAAGGATGTGGAGAAAGAGGAACACTCCTCCATTGTTGGTGGTACTGCAAGCTGGTACAACCACTGTAGAAATCAGTCTGGTAGTTCCTCAGAAAATTGGATATAGTAATACCTCAGGACCCAGCTATACCACTCCTGGTCATATACCATTGAACTGAGAACAGGGTCTCCAGTGGAGGAGTTAGAGAAAGGAATGAGGAGCTAAAGGGGTTTGCAACTCTAGAAGAAGAATAACAATATTAGCCAACCACAAACTCCAGAACTCCAAGGGACTAAACCACCATCCCAAGAGTACACAGGGATGGACTATGGCTCCAGCTGCGTATGTAGCAGAGGATGGCCTTGTTGTGCATCAGTGGGAGGAGAGGCCCTTGGTCTTGTCAAGGTTTGATGTCCTAGTGTTGGGAAATGTCGGTATATGGTGGTGGGAGGGAGCAGATGGGTGGGTGGATGAGGAGTGAGTGAGGGAGCACCCTAATAGAAGCTGGGATAGGGGGTATAGGTTAGCGGGTTTCTGCAGGAGAAACCAGGAAATGGGATAACATTTAAAATGTAAATAAAAATTTATTCAAAAAAAGAAAGATTATTGGAGGTAGAGCTATAAAGTAGCAAATAGAAAGCTTGCTAAGCAGTAGAATGAAATCTGCAAAAAAAAGATGTTACTCTATGTATGTATGTATGTATGTATGTATGTATGTGTGTGTGTGTGTATGTATGTATGTATGTATGTATGTATGTATGGCTTTCTCCCATAAACATAGTTGAAAAGGGGGAAGTTCTTAGGTAAAGTAATTTGACTCTGCCCTCAGATCAGCATTTGTACAGATAGTACAGAATCCTCCCTCTGCCACCAACACACTCACTGTCCTGATAAAACTGGAAAGTCACAGGTCCAAGAGAAGACTTCAGAATGGACAGTATGAGGAGAGCAATCTGTCTTCACTGAAGGGAGATGGAGGAAGGTGATAGGTGTCTAACTTCCTATCTCAATAAGCAAGGAGAAATGACTGTTAGCAAAGCACAGCTCATCTAGACACAGAAGAAGAAAAAAGCATTTCCTCTCTACATGAACTACTTGTGACCTTGAGATGAATATAATCTTCATGATCTATGTGTCAACCCATATTAGTTATGGTTGCCTAACATTCTTATCCTATTGGCTGATTTTTCTTTTCTATATTTCTATCATTATTAATAATCTTAACAATCACACATAAGCTGATGACATCCATCAAATCAAATAAAATGGTGTCCCCCCCCCCCAAAAAAAAGAAAGAATGAATTGTCAAGAGACATGGAAGGTGCCGAAGCTGTGGGATTTTGCTTGTTATTGGTATCTTTAGTTGTAGTCTAAGAATCAGGTAAAATGTTGAAAACAGTCTTCTAGGTGCCATTCTCCAAGGGTTTTCCTTTTTTCCACAGAAATCTAATTTCATTTTGTAATGTGGGTGGCTTCTGTGACATGAGTCTTTGGAGTACTTATTTAGAGAGATCCTATTGCGTGTCCTCTTGCTAGCATGCTAGAAAGTTATCTAATGTTGCAAAATTAAATAAATCATTTTTTCTTCAATGCAGTTATCATCCTTTTGCAATAACACAAAATGTGTTCTTTTCTAAAACATTATTATGGTCTGTTCCTGCCAAGTGTTTTGTCTCGACTGTTGATTCCCTAGCGTGACATGATAGGTGTACGGTGGACAGTAAATAATCTCATGGGGAGCAACTGTGGGGACATTTCAATAGTTATTTACTTGATTGTATGTGTTCTCCTTTTGGCTTGCATCTTATATAAATGGGGGATAGCAACCAGGAAAGAACAGGTTTTGAGATTTGAAATGGTGACATATCAACAGGCTTGAACCCTACAATAATGTTTTTCCTGGTTGTTAGGATTAGACATGGCGAAGACTCAAAATTGGAAAATGGGGAGTCACAGGAGGACGAGAGGAAGAGTTCTACAACCCCACACTGCATTCCTCATGCATTCTTAATTTTCAGTATTACTGAACACCTCCTGTGGACTGGCTTAAGGGTGTTGAGGAAATCTGTGAGATAACAGATTAGGCATGGCTGCATGGAGTTTCAGGAGAAAGATAAGATAGTTCTGTCGTTGCAGCAGGAAACAGATGGAATATTTAGATAGGGGCAAGTGCTAAGAAGGGGCACTGAGAGGCTCAGATGAACATATTTGACTTAGGGAAGAAGACTTTCTTTGAGCTGAAGGAATGAAATGAAACACAGGCAGAGATCCGGGGTTGGAGACTGTGTCATAGAAAGGGCCTGTTGTTGTGCTGGCGACAAACAGAACTAACTGAGAGGGCTTAGATGGGCTAATTTAGTTAGGGTGAAGAGAGAAAGGAGAGACATAATGTGTGGGTGACAAAAAGGAGGACTGGCACTCTTCCTTAATATAAAGGTTGGTAATGCTAATTAAATGTTGGCTTCAATTTTGAATTATGTTTGTATGTTTTTGCTCTATTTTTCAACACATTGAAATTGAATCCCTACAACATTTTTTTATAATAGATAAGGCAATATAGCAGTGTTTCTTGTTTATAGCAGTAAGACTGGAGTAAAGTAATTACTACGCTGTATAGTCAGTGTAAGGTAAATGTACTCTACCCTTCATGGACCACTGGCTTTCCCACCTGTTTCCTTTTTACTTCTTCTGCCAGCATTGCCCTATGTTCCAGTGAGACTTCTTTCTTTCATCATTAATCTTCTATAGCTCAGCACATTTTGCCTTTCCTTATTTTTTTTTTCATTTCAGGGTCTAATTTCCTATCTGGCTACATCAAAGAAGGGTCTGAACTCTTTCTTCATTTTCACTCTCCCGCTGGCTCTCTATCAGTACAATCTCTCGTGGTTTATAATCTGGTTCTTAGACCCAGCCTTCTGGCCACATTACTTCATGGTCTTGAGACTTCTTCTTTCATTAGAAGTCCTTTGTTTTCTGACTTTTCCTGCTCCCAGGAAAGTCAGACTAATTTCAACTTTTCTTGTATATACTCTTGAAACTCTAAACATAGCCACTCTTTCCAGAAGATCTACTGGTCCCCTTGAGGAAAGAAGAGAAAATGGTACTTGTGGCCACTGATACTACTTGGGAGAACATGATAGTTTTTATGATTTTTGAATTAAATCTGTATTGTTTTCCTATGAGATACCCAGAGAACTAAAAGTACAGCTGCAGCTTGAGTTGACAAGAATGACAGCCCCTTAATTTCCTGAATTATTATTTTTGATGAAATCTTGACCAAAATTAACATATTTGACTGTTTAATTAACTAACAAAAATAAGACTACTAATGGCACTACTTATGAAAATGCCACATAAGATTTAGCATTATACAGATTTTGTGATTTATTGTTTCGAATACCTATAAATATAAAACCAAATTACTGGAATTTGAATTGCTGATTTTTATTATTGATTAATCTACTTCAACTGCAAATGCAAATTCTTTAACTCATCTCAAGCCTTCACTATATCCATTTTGTGGAAAATTTTTCATTTTGTTTTACTTCTGTGATTATGACTTTTGCTATATTTCATAATTGCTTATTAACAGTGTTTTGAGAGTGAGTGGAATGGTCAAAAATATTGAGTTTTAATTTCCTATTCATTTCATGTAGGAGAATACATTTTGTGAGTTTATCTGTACTCACCTTCTTATTAAACTCTGTTAATAACTCATCTGTACTTTTGCCTGTCTTCTGTATAAAAAAGGAGGAAAAATTTGTTTTCCTTCCAATGGTTAATCTTCGTATTTCTTTTCCTTGTTTTTTTACAAAGTCTGAGAGCTCAAACTCTAAAACATTTTAGGTGAGATATGTGTTGTGCTTTCTGGAAGGAAACTTTCAAGGCAGCTAAGCATTGCTTCATTTTTCCATTAGATGTTGGTGGATGGTGAGTGGTACTGAAAGCTTTTGAGCATTTGTGTGGCTCAGCTTTCTTTCTCTCACTGTGACAAAATGTCTATTGTAAACACACTAGAAAGAGCTTCCTCTGAACATCTCATACATTCAGAAAGTTCACTCCATCACTGTTTGGCTCCATTTCTGTTAAGCCAGTAAAAAGCTGATCACAGTGAGAGTCTTGTTAGACCAGATCTCTTAACACCATGATATTCAGGATGCAAATCAGAGAACAGAAAGAACTCCTATCCCAGAATCACCTGCAGCTTCACACCTGCAGTAGGCTTCCCCCATTAAGTAAGCGCCACAGGCTTGCAATTGTCATGAGCCAAACTACAGCAACATCTAATTTTAAATTTTTTCTCATTTCTTATTTATTAAACCACACTGATATATTCTTCTTGTAGTTGTGTGTGTGTGTGTGTGTGTGTGTGTGTGTGAGAGAGAGAGAGAGAGAGAGAGAGAGAGAGAGAGAGAGAGAGAGAGAGAGAGAGAGTGTGTGTGTGTGTGCATATTTGTAGTACATCTATGGAAGCCAGAAGTCGACCTTCAGGAGTTTGTTCTTTCTACCTCATGGGTGCCAGGGGTCAAACTCAGATTGTAAATCTTGACCACAAGCACCTTGACCCACTAAGTAATCTCACTGGCTTCACATTTATAGATTTTTTTAAAAAAAAAAAGATGTATTCTTTTTTCATACATTACACCTAAGCCACATTTTCTCCTCCTAGCATTCTGCCCAGTCTCCAATCCCGACTCAGATTTACTCCTCCTTTTTCCTTTACAAAACAAACGGGCCTCCCAGGGATATCAACTAAACATGGCATAACAAGTTACAGCAAGACTAGATCCAAACCTTCATATCAAAGCTGGACGAGGCAATCCAGTGGGAGGAAAAGGGTCCCAAGAGTAGGGAAAGAGCCCTGCACCCACTGTTAGGAGTCCCACAAAACACCAAACAACACAAACATAACTTATTTAAAAATGACCTAAAGCAGACCTATCCAGGCACTGTGGTTGTTTCTAAGTCTCTGTGAGCCCCTATCTGCCCTGTTTAGTTGGTTCTGTGGCCCCGGTTTTCCTGGCATCCTTGACTCCTCTGCCTCCTATAATCCTTCTCCACTTCCGAGTGGTTCCCCATGCCCCACCTAATGTTTGGCTGTGAGTCTCTGCATCTGCTTCCGTCAGTTGCTAGGAGAAGCCTCTCTGATAACAATTAGCCACAGATCTATGAGTATTGCAGAATATCATCAGAATTCACTTCACTGACTTTTTGGTTGCCAGTTGTATTTAGTTTTATTCTATGTCTCTGGCTATCAAGCCTTAAACAGCGTGGCGTGATCTCAGCTCTTTACCTTTGTAATTCCCCTTGTTTACAATGGAGTTTTAGTTTGCTACCATTCCCAGCATTTCTAGAGGTTATCCTATGATACATGGCTCACCTGGGAAGAGAGAAAACTTCAAACATAGAAGTGCCATTACTATTGAATGTGTATTGTTCTTATATCACCATAAGATGGATAAACTCACAAATGAAACTCTGATATGTTGGGAATGGTCTGTAGCTCCATGGATGGTTGCTCTCATGAGTGGGGTAGAATCTTTCTCTGCTCTTTTATCTGTCCCTGTTGTGTTAAACAAACACAGAACCAATTTTTATTACTCTTGGCATGTTTGTCGTGGGTTTTTGTTTGTTTTGGTCATGGGTCCATTTTTTCTTGTTTCTCGGGAATTTTCTACAATTCCTATCACAATACAGCATTTCCTTTCTTTTCTGATATTATACCTTATGCACCCAGAGTATACATTTGTGTATGTCTATGTTTGTGCACATTCTCGTGTGCATCTCTGTTCACTATCCTTCCCATCTCTACATTTTAAAATGAGAAAGCCGTGCTTTGCCTTCTGCCACTGTCTTAGTCCTCATTTGTTCACCTATAGAAGAAATATTCATAATAAGAAAAATTGACTTTCTGATATATTCTTCTCATCTCTTAACCCATTCTATGAAATTCTGAAAAAAATAGTTTTTCTTTAAATAAATTGGAACTTAGAGCATTCATAAAAATTATTTATTAAGGTTTGCAATATTCTGGCAACTTACCATACTCATCTCGTCTCAGCTATTATCTTTCTCATGTTATCTTCAAATTGGTTTTGATTATTCTCTATTTCGTACTTTGGTTTCTATTTAATGAAGTTCTAAATTATTCTACTGGGTTTCAGGTAATACATGAGCTACTTTTTTATTATTATTATTAACTTGAGTATTTCTTATATACATTTCGAGTGTTATTCCCTTTCCCAGTTTCCGGGCAAACATCCCCCTCCCCCCTCCCCTTTCTTATCGGTGTTCCCCTCCCCACCCTCCCCCCATTGCCCCCCTCCCCCCAACAGTCTAGTTCACTGGGGGTTCAGTCTTAGCAGGACCCAGGGCTTCCCCTTCCACTGGTGCTCTTACTAGGATATTCATTGCTACCTATGAGGTCAGAGTCCAGGGTCAGTCCATGTATAGTCTTTAGGTAGTGGCTACTTTTGATGCATCATACATTATGCTGAGGGGCCCAGAGTAAAGGACAAAGGTGATGTTTAGTCTCATTGCTGAAGAAGCAGAGCACTCACCCTTAGGTAGGAAGTCCCTAGCTTTATGCTTATTCTAATAAGAAGTTGTAAGGTGCTACTGTAGTTTATTGATAGGAATTCTTTCATGGCTTCCTTTCCCCTTCCTTCAATAAAAATAAGGGATTATATTCTAAAAACCAGTTCAGATATCTGAGTGTTTCTATAAAAGGTATGAATAGCAGTTTAAGAATAGGGTGCTTGTTGCTTAATCAAATTTAATTTACATTTTGAGTTTTATAATCGCTTCTCAAACTAAAATCACATGTTGTAAAATTTTGATATCAAGAAAACCTTTTTATATTTGTCTCTCAAATTGTCAAGCCATTTCTCTGAAAAGTCGAGAGTTAGAAGTAAGGAAATTAAACCACTGCAAGTTCTGAAACCGTTGCAAATGCAAACTCCTGGCTCATCATGGAGTGTAACGTGGTGCAGCATTTTCTACAGGGCCCCCAAGCCCTGTATAACTTGGCACGCGGTCCGTGCCTGCTGCTCAGAATCATCACTGCGTGTTTTACTGGGTGGCTTATGTTTTGTGTGGTCCTTAGATTGGAGCCGCAAGGATTATTTGTAGAGAATATCCTCAGCCTCTTGCAGTTGATGTGGAAATAGACATCGTAGGACAGACAGAACTCTAAGTTCTTGCAGTTCAACCTCAAAAGGACAAGTCCTGTCAGGTCAGACAGCTTGCCTTTAGACATTCTGACCTTTGACCTTCTGTGTCTCTTCCAGACTTTAAAGGACTTTTCTTCAGTTTCATGGACCTTGGTAATTAGCAACATACCAGACTAAAGAAAATGGCAAGTCATTAATGTTGTTTATAGAATGTTTAAATACCAATCATATTAAAGTACATCTTTAACAGTTGTAGTCTCCCAAATCTTTTTATTAATATGCAAACTATAAACTACCACCGTGATGTTTGAATCTCTTTGCAATATCTTCTGCAAAGTATGCTGCATTTGTGCTTAGTTCAAAGCAAGAAATTTATTATTCTTTTTTTAAAAAAATCTGTTTCATGTCTTTCTTAAAATATGCACTTTGGTGGGCGTGATGTAGCAAGACAAAGGGTGGAACTAGCTAAGAGAAGAGAACCAGCCTGAAGGAGGAAGAGGGATGAGCACAGAAGCAGTGGGGGGTGGGACTAAGGAAAGTGAGGTATCACATGTGCGTGCAGATGTCAGGATGAAACCCATTACTTTGCTTGCTAACCTAAAAATGCTTATCATATAGTTTGATAAAGACCAAAAGGTAATATATGCTAGGGTTATGGCAAGAAATTTGCCATTGTTATTACATATGAAGTTAATTCCCCAATGTTCCATGGAGGGCACAAAAAGCAAACAAACTCTGACCTTTCTTCCATAACTATTAGCCAAGCCATTTCATCATTTTCATAAGCTCTAAAGATCTATTTTTAAAACATGTACTGTAGCCACTACAAATGCCAGAGTGAGTTAGTAAACAAGCTGTGATGTCTATTCAGAGCCTTTCTATTCAGTCACAAACAAGAACGAAATATATGTCCTTTGCAGGAAAACAGAGTTGACTGGAGATCATGATGTTAAGTGACATCAGGAGACTCTAAATGACAAGTATCACATTTTCTCTCATGTGTGGAACTTAGAGACAGGAGAGACAGAAAAACAGGGAGACTGACGTAGAGCTCAAAGGAGGCTAGGGGTAAAGATTGTAAGGGGCAGTGATGGGAGGAGGGCTTGTCCATGATCAGAGGACAGCAGGGGAAGCTGTGAACAGTTCACAACGAAACTGGGTATTTTCATTTTGTTCAATTAGCATAAACTAATTTTAAACAAATAAGGCAAATGACAGATTTCGTAGTCATTCTGAATAATTTACGTTTCCTGCCTGTGGTGGTCTTTTTCACTTACTGGCTATTCAAACAATACCACCTGAGCAGGGCACATCCCATCCTTGTGCAAGCTTTCTTTGCATTGTTTTAAGTCCTGGAAATAAGCTGTGCATCTTGTTACAAGAATACACTTCTATAAGACTGTTGCGGGTAGTTATAGAAATTATTCCTCTGACCTGGGAACGGCAGCTGCTTTCAGTATAGCACTATAACAATCCCTATCTGGTTTTGCTTTCATAACTGACTGTTCCGTATGGGGTAGTCTCTCCCATTCTTTTCGCCGGAAATGTGTATAATCAAGATGGACACTTTCTTTCTTGTAATTATTATTGCTCTGCTAGATCATAATTATTTATAGCTGCCAGGCATTTATTGTTTTTTTTAAAGGCCTTCCAATTGCAATCAAAATGAATAAACAATTAAAAGGAGGAAAGATTCTGCAGCCTGTCTTTTCCTTTTGATTGTGTGTGTTCTATATAACACTTAAATTATTCTTTATGAAATTAGTATATCCAGGAAACGGGAGAATTATGCTTTCGGCTGAGAGAATGGAAAACATGTTAGCATTTCCTTTGTTGGGTTTCCAGGATGCCACAAGAGAGTACTAATGTGCTGCTCTCTGTGTTCTGCCCAGATCTTTTTCAGCTTATTCTAATGCTGGAGCAACAGTTAATGTTGCTTAGTCTTTCCTGTGTCCTACACCTCACTGCAAACATGTCGGCAGGGTAAGCAGACGTTCGTTATTTCTCAATGTAAAACAGATCCTGCCAGGGAGCCTGCCAAATCCCATCAACCGTGACAGTCGAATCAATGTGTGTTTGGTTTCAATTTTTATTTTTGCCTTTGCTCTGTTTGCTGGGCTCTGGTATCTGTTGTCCCGTATGGCTTATCACCTTGTGGCCTGACAGTTTCTGACATTGACAAGGCTTCCTGCCTACCTTTGTAATGTATATGCATGACCGTAAGACTGTAACAGAAAATGACATTTTGACTCAGTAAATATTTGCTTTCAGTCCACTACATCTGTTTTACAGGCTCCTTTTACTTTTTATTCCCTTATCATTTGGTAAACCATATGTTCTTTTAGCTTTTTGTCTAGAAGTTACAAATCCTTGACTTGCGAGTATTTCAGCTCTCCTGTTAGGGATTTATTATGGACCCTGAGGATTTGGTTCTCTCATTAGCTTCTACTAATACAATAAAAGAGAATGGAGCTTGATAAATTGTGGAGAATGGTTATGGAGCTGTGAATGTGTGTTATACCACATAGCAAATTTACTGATGCTGATGCTTAAAAAGAACAGTAATATTTGATACTATTTAAAGACACTGCTCTGCACATGCTCATGCACACACACACACATACACACACACACACACACACACACACACACACACACACACACAAATCATGGACCTACCAAGGTTCACACCTATAGTCCTAGAACGCAGCAGGAAGTTTGGCTTCAAGTACAACATGGGTAAGAGCAACACTCAATGGCGTGGGGATAGGGAGATTTTTCCGTGATGTAGAAGCATGCTTTCAGTGATAAGACTGGCTCTGATACTGCTACTGAATGCTGAAGCTCTGTAGATTTGGCTTCTTGTTTAGAATCTCTCATTTTTGGTGATTAATAATATAGCTTTAGAAATTCTATTTTCCTTCCCTTGGAATAAGTGTCCGACTACTGGAATTTACCTCATGTGGTTTGTTATATCCTGACACCCTCTTCCCAGGATTTTGAGTTATATAATCATGTTTTACTGATGTTCATGTTTTATAGTTGTATTCGATTTTATATTAATTTAAAATCATTAGCGATATAAAATAGATCAGCTTGTCTGTGGAAAATGACTCAGTGTAACTTTAAATTTCCTCCTCACATGCCAAATGTTTAATGTACGTCCAAAAGCCATTTCTTTGTAGAATTATTCCTTGAATTGTTTTGTTTTATATACTATTGAACTCTCCATCTTTATCACTATAAACAGATCTGTTTTTCTTTAGTGCTAACAAAAATTATCCCCACTGAGAAAGTTAAGCACACTTTCCCCCATGAACTACTGCTGTAGTAGGCCTCCAAAACCTGAGCTTGGCACACCCCGGAAGTGTGCAGGAAGGGAAGGCAGTGCTTGGGAATTCAGATGAGGAGACATTGACACCATTGCTTTTCTTTCTGTCGTCTGAGATTATGCTCTACAAAGTGAATGTAAGTTTGATTCTAGTCATCTGTGGTTTCTCTACATTTGTCAAATTCAAGCACAGCTATCTGTCGTATATAAATGATGGGATTTGTGTAAAATTAAATCGAAGCTGGGCTCATGGCTATCATTCTAGCACTCAAGAGACTGAGGCAGATGGGTTATGAGGAGATTGAAGCCACACTAGGCTACCCAGTGAGTTTCATACCAGGCGAGGCTATAGAGTAGGGCTATGCTAAACAGCAACAACAAAACAAAAACAAAAAATACCAAGAGAGACAGACACCAAGAGAGACAGACACCAAGAGAGACAGATACCAAGAGAGACAGACGTGGGCTTTTGGTTCAGTGACTTTGATAAAATTCTTGCTGGGAGCAAGCCGTGCTGATCAGCTGTGCTCTAGAGGAGGTGGGGCTAAAACCAAAGATAGAATGAGGACTGTGAGGTAGAGAAGGTAAGGGGTCCTGGTTAAAGCTGGAGGAATCATGAGGGAAAAGGCTGAGAAGGGCAGAGTGGCTTGATGGGGTGAAAGTCTTTGTTACTGTGTAAGCACAGGGTACCCAGTCATCTTATTCTTCTTCTTCAGTTGGAATGACTTTTCTTTAGCATTACAGAGAAGTCAATCCATTTATAGAGATAAATGTCACCATTTAAAGGATATGAAGCAAAGCAATGCAAGTAATAATTCTATAAAGATAAGGTTTTTAAGCACACATCAATACCCTTGGCATGTGAAGAGGACATTAAAGTTCCACTGAGTCTTTTTATTTCTTTTTGAAAAATCCCAGGTTTCACAAAATGGTGATTCTTTGCATTTCTTTCTATGGAATATGTAGCTCTTATGTTAAACTTCAAGCCAGCCTCACTTGTTCTAGATCCTGTCCTTTGCCATTTTAAGGCATTATCTCCCATTCTTCTGCTTCTCAGTGTTTCATTTGCAGATGACTCTTCAGTAATGAGACCCTGCATTGTCTTTTCATGGATGTCTCCCTGGCCCATCAGGTTAATCCATAACAGACTGGGTAGTTCTAAAGGTCCAAGCCAGTGATTCGTGGATCACACTTGCACTCACACATGCACACACACCAACACGTCTGTGACATCTATTTGCTCTAAAGTCCTCTGGTGACGATAGAGAGCCAAACCTTCTTTAGGTAGGAGCCTGGCTTATGAATGTCTTTTAGTCCTGTAAAGTCCAGCCCTTTGCTTTTGTGTACCAATGGTAGCTTTTAGTTTTTAATCCAACCTAGCAAGTTTTATGTTTCTGTCTCTGAGCTTTGTGTGTTTATATTTGTTGATGTGAGAAAAACATTTAGATTTACTTTGTTCACCTGGTTGTTTGCCTTTGCGGTGTTTTTTATTTTTTAACCATTTAATTAAAATTGTTTTCTCACTTTTTAGTATTTCTGTTATCTTTTACTTTTCATCTTCAAAATATCTCAGTTTTACCAAAAGAACTTAAAACCAGTACAAGGAACTCATGTAGACCCTTGAGCCAGAATTTTGTATGTAAATCAGGAAATTAATATTGATGTGACTCCATCATTTAACCTTCAAGTAACAGTCCCCTTTTATTTTTTTGAAACACATGTTGCATCTTATTTTGTCAACTCCTTTAATCTGTGGCATATTTTTGGCCTTTCATAGGCATGCACTTAGGAAATATTTTTCTATATATTCACTGTTGAGTTTTCTCTGTGTGTGTGTGTGTGTGTGTGTGTGTGTGTGTGTGTGTGTGTGTGTGGTTTACATGTATATGTTATATGTGCAAATGTGCGTGTGTGTGTTGGGAGTCTGGAAGCTGGAGAGAATGTCCAGCCTACTGCTCTATCCGTCTCTGCTGTGTAGGTTGGAATAGGGTATCTCACTGGACTTGCAGCTAGGCTGGTAAACAGCAGCCCCCAGCTATCCTCTTCCTCACTGCCTCCTACCGGCCCCTTCACGCACGCAGCCAATTCTGGACTTTGTGCAATGCATACATCCACACCTGACTTAGGTACCTCTGGCTATTTAGTCTCAGATCCCCACACTTACAGAGCCAGGCCCTCTTGACCTTGGGCCTTCTCCCTGGCTTGGTCTCCACTGGGATGAACATCACATAATTGTTTTGTATAAAATCGCCAGTTAGGCTTCTGTGCTAGTTAGTTTTTGTTGTTGTTGTTGTTTTTCCCATGTGACATAAACTCAAGCCTCTGTGAAAACATGTTTAATTACCACCATTTAACACTTTTGTCCCTCTCCTGGAGAATCAGGTTATTTTATCTGCGGCTTCCTTCAGTTCCCTCACTCACTTATCACACACTCTGTCTCAGTTGCTGTCCTTACTAATCCCTTCCAGAGCTGTCCCACCCTGGTTGTTCCTTCTAATTGGAGTGTGTGACAGTCACGTGAGTGTGTGACACTAACGTGGTACACATCGGCAGTCCGGCTTATGTGAAAGTGCTCTGCAGACCGAGGTGTCATCTACAGTCTTCCACTTTATCGGCAATTTCCTGGATGGAAATTCGTTAAGAGAGCTGGTCAAATATTTTCTCCTTTGTGAGACTACCTTGGGTGATTACATTCTCTCCTCCTCCTGTGGGCTTGCCTTGTTTACCTAAACCAATGCTGCCCTCTTCTGTTACAGTAGCAGAACCCAATGGCTTTAAACATGTGGTCTTAGGTGAATTTAGAGCAAGGAGTTATGCACTTTCCACTTCCTTAATTCTCCTTGTTCTTCGGACCCTAACTTTTCTGCTCTGGCTTTTTGTCTCCATGATCACCCAATTACAAAAATGTCCTGACCCTCTCTGTGCTCTTCTGTTCCAAGGGAAGGCTGTCAGTCAAATCAAGCTCTCTTTTTGCTCCTCCCTGTAAGGCAAGTGGTGTCCTCATTCATCTCTGTTGGGCTTTTCTTCTGTTACTTTTGACTTTAGATCAGCCTTCACCTTGCGGTTTTCTCTTTGTCCTCTCCGTTTTTCTTGCCCATAGTTGCTGCAAAGTTTATGAGATGACAGAGTTATGAGAGAAAGGTATTTTTAAAGTGTAGTGCCCCCTTATTTTCTTTCTCCTTTTATTAAGTCATTTTGACAGTCGGGAATTTTCACATCACCATATTGTGTTCAGGCGGCCCAGGTTCATTTGACCTTTTTTATCTCCTGATTTCAGGAAAAAATGCTGAGACCACTGCTACTGGCTTTAGCTACTTGGGAGGGAGGACTTGGCGATTCTTTGCCCCCTTCCTCTCTTCTGACTTAGAAGTTTATCACCTTACCTTCAGACATTTTGGGATTTATTCTCTTTATTTATATGGATGTTTAAAATTAGTATTTTAATTAGCCTTCCTTCATATCATTCTTTTTTGATTAATAATTTTATTCATTTACATTTCAAGTGATATCTTCCTTCCCAGTTATTCCTCCATAACCCCCATCTCTTCCCCCTCTCTCCCCTCTCCTATGCCTCTATGAGGGTGGCCCCCATCCCCCCCACCCCGCTCCACCCATCCATTCATTCCTGCCTCACTGCTCTAGCATTCCCCTACTCTGGGGCATTGAGCCTCCACAGGACCAAGGAGCTCCCTTCCCACTGATATCAGATATGCATCCCACATAAGGAGCCCTGGAGCCCTCCTCATGTCATTTCCTTTAATTCATTTTATTTTACTATCATCTCACACTTTTTAAGTGACATTGTCCAATACTGTGATTTTTAAATTTTAATTATCTTATATACTTAAACTCAACTCCTTCTTTAATTTTTAATAATCTCCTCTTTAGCTGTATCTAATTTACTGTGTGATCTATTTTTAAAGATACTTTTGCTTAGATCCCACTGCGTTTTAAATATGTCAGTGTTGCTTCAAATCTGGACATGCTTGAGACGTTTCAGTTATAAACATGCTTGAAAGGGTTGACTATTTTTGAATTTCAATTATTTAAATATAGTGCACAGTTTAATTTTTTATTTTATGTCTGTAAATCCCAATGTGAATTAATTTTGGTCCTGAATTGGCCTATTGTTTTATTTATAACTTGTAATTATGAGCACATTTATACATTTACCTATTTATCTCATTACATAATTCATTTGCACCAAAACAAAACCAAGCAATAGAAAACCCTAACACAAATCTATCTTACCATATCATCAAAAGTAGATTAGTTAGGCTTTTGTGACGTAATCATCAAACGAGCAGAGTCCTTTCTGCTGTCCCCTGAATTTATCTCACCATCGATGAAGGGACTTCTAAGTGTTTTCTTGTCTGTCACTAAGCCTTCAGTTGGCAGGTGTGCCTTCTGAGTTCACTAAGACAGCACAGACGTCAGTCTTCAGTAACAATCTTGGCCTCAGATCCTCCTGTTTTCCAAAATGTATTCATGCCAGAGGTTTCACACCGGCATCCTTTTGTGCTTAGCACAGTGCTCTCTCCTGGAAATAGCTGTGTTGCTATGTTAAGAGAGAAGGTATCATCATCATCATCATCATCATCACCACCACCATCATCATCACCATCGACATGTAGCTTCTCCTTGGTGTTCTTTTTATGATTTTCTATCTCATCAAATGAGCTCTTTCCTCAGATTGTGAACTCAACCCAACTCACACTGTCTTTTTTTACCTTTATAATGAATGTGTTATTCATTGTCTTCTCTTGTCCTCCCTTCCACATCTTTTTCAGTAACTAAAACCCACCACTTCCCTGTCACTATTTTCTGATGTTTTAAAACCTGTGTTATGTAAGACATAGATTATTTTCTATATCAAGGTTAGTGAAGACATTGCCATCTAATCATCTTTTAATTCAACATAATTTTTGTTCTGCTTCTGTGATATCTTTGCTGACCTTGGATCTCTATAGCTCTGAGAGTGAAAATAAGTACCTACCAAGTTTCCTTGCTTCAATACAGAGCATCGTTTCAGGGAAAGATATGTAACCTGGTGGTGCTATGAAGTTTTCTACTTCCTGTGTGCTCAGGTCATTTTGTATCCTCTGTTGATGGGAAACAGGTCAGGAAGAAACACATGTGCCAGCCCTGACCTTGGGACACAGTTGCTTCTGTTCCCGCAGAGGAAAGCAACTTTGCCAGATTACTTTTGCAGGCTAAGGCTGACAGACGAGACCAGACGAGACCAGACCAGACCAGACCAGACCAGATTTCTTTTGCAGGCTGGTTGCAGCTCACAGTTTTTTTTTTAAATCACTATTAGTTTTTTTTCTTGGAAAGATATTGATTTTTTTTTAAGACAAGAGTAATCTTATTTTATAGAAAAAAACTTGCACTTTACTTGCTCCTATTAAACACTTGAAATTCGGATGGTTCTTAACCAGGGACTTTGTTTTTTCTTTTCTACTTTTTTTTTCTTTTTTGGAAATATGCAAAAACTTAACAACATTTACACACAATTGTTCTTATTAGGAGGGCATATCTGAATTGCACTGATTTCTATCTTCGTTCTCTTTATTTTTTAGGTTTAGAATTAAATACTTGAAGCTAAGTCTTATGAGAATGAGTCTACCAGCTAGAATGAGTCTATCAGAATTTCTGCCTCAGTAGAAATTATTGATGGGCTGGAGAGAGATGACTCAGCAACCCAGCATATCGTGGCCCAGGTGTACCTCCCAGCATTCCCATGATGGCATACAGCCTTCTGTCACCACACCCTCTTCCAACCTCCTTGAGCTTCCACACAGCCAGTAGCACACATAAGTACACATGTATATATTCGTGCAGGCTCACACAATACACATAAGGAAAAAGGAAATGCTTGCTATTACTCTGCTACCATCCACATAAAGAGAAATACTCTAAAATCAAACTCTTTATCAGTTATCATTTTATCTTTAGATGTGAAGGATCATCAGAAGAACATGGCTAATCTCAGGTGTCCTTGGATGAATTTTTTAGAATTTCTGTTTTATGTGTATATGGGTGCTTTGCCTACGTATATGTATGTATACAACATACGTGCCTGGTGCCTGAGAAGAACAGAAAGTGGAATCAGATCACGAAACTCATGACAAAGAGTCATGACCCACCACATGGGTACTGGGAACTGAACCCAGGTCCTCTCCAAACATCAAGTGCTCTCAAACACTAAGCAGTCTCTCTAGTCCCCTTCTGAGTTTGTATTCATTTTCTTTGCCAAATAATATTTAATGCGTGGATTGCCTGCTGGTGCATCTACCCCGTGTAAAGCAGTGCTTCTCATTTGATGTACTCTTAGCATTTAATAGAATGTAAGAGGGTGGGTTTTATTGTTGTCCAGTATGTGTTGTCTCAGGGCAGCGGTTGTTTCATAAGAGGGGAAACGTAGCACAAACTCCTTGTTTTTGACATTTTTCAGATGATCAATGGAATACAGTTGTGGGTGCATCCAACCTGTGGCCTGCTGGTGACATATGCACCAGGAGAGCTATGAATGCTGCCTGATTCAAAAGTGCAGATAGGATTAAATCAATATAAGACTTTTTTTGTCATCCCCCCCCCACACCTTATAATGCCATCACACAGATCTCAAGGATGATTTGGCACATGACAATGGCATACCACTTTGTCAAAAGTTGCTCATGACTTATAGGCTATTTGAAACATATATATATATATATATATATATATATATATATATATATATACGTGTGTGTGTGTGTGACTTAATTAAAAATTCTGATATATCAGAATTATCTTAGCATCCATCTGAAGCAAGGTTTTTGGAAGATTGGGTAATATAATAACTAGCTTTTCATAGAGTAATACAATAAATGGAATACTTTGAGTCTTTATAGAGTACATGAATGAAGGTAGTAGTACTTGGAGTGTAGAATACAACTTGGAGTTCTGTTAGAATTTTATAATCTAACTAAGAAAACAGTACCTGTGAATACAACTACAATAAAAATAGTTTTAAGAGATTTTGAGTATAACTATGAAAACCAATTGCTCGTGCATAGAGTACTTTGTGAAGGAAACTGTCATAGTTGAGTCTTTGAAATGGATGTGAGATAGAAAGATAGCTACTGCGAAGCCATTTTCTGTGGAAAGACCACCAACCAACGAGCATACAGTATGTCTCGCAGTATATCCTTCTGACAACTCATCTTTACTTGTAAATGTACATTGCAATGAGTCATGTCATTGTTTTGTTTTGAGATCTCTAGATTCTGTGACACCATCAATATTGGATCCTCATGAGGCCTCCTCCCAGTTATCCTATGTCATGGAGATCAGCAGGATTGGTCCTTTCATACACCCCAACTATTCTCAGATGATGTAGATTTTGGGATGGCTCAAATCAGAGCCCTGGGTCTGGGCCTGGGTAGCAACTGAGTTGGTCAGTGAACCAGCTGTCCCTTATTTTCCCCACCAGGGCACTCTACAGCATTGCTCTGGCTAGGCCACCCTATGCTACCATCCACAGGAGGGGTGGGGCTCAGTCTTCCAATTTCAGCAGCCCGTGAGCGGTGGGCCAGCTCTCCCTCTCACGTACCCTCAATGCTGGCTTCACCATCTGGGTGCTCCATGTGTTGCTCAGATGAGTTATAGGCCAGTGATGGGACAGGACCAGTTCTCCCCCTCTCATACCTGGTGAGGAGGGCAGCTCTACTAACTACTGCAGGTGACAGGGCCAGGGTGGGGACATTACCTCCACATCTATGCCACTTTACAGTACAGATGGAATGGCAGTGCCAGTTCTCCCTCATGGATCTCACCCTCGGGGCTGGCTCATCTGCACCATCTCTCCCAGGAGCAGCACTGTTCTACTACAGCTCTACTGTGAACCATTCTCCCAAATGCTGCAGCCAATAAGAGACAGAGCCAGTTTACTCACTCTCATAATCCCAGGGCCAGCTCTCCTAACTGCCACAAATGGTGAGAGGCAAGGTGGGGGAGGGTATAACCCTCATACCCACACCACCCCGTAGCACATGAGTGGTGGGGCCAGCTTTCCCTTGCTCTCAACCTTAGTGCTGGTTCACCTGTGCCCCACTACCACGACCATGGTCAATTCTGCTGTGTTGCTCAGGTGAGGGGCAGGGCCTGCTTTCCCAAGTGCTCCTGTCTAAGTGAGGGGCAGGGCTAGGTCTCCCACACTAAGGGACCCGTGGGAAGCTTTTGAGACTGCTGCATCCGTTGAGGGAAGGGGTCATCTCTTCTGTGCCCATGACACTTCTTGGCATCCGATAAGAGGCAGGCTCAGCTTTCCCACACTCATGCTTTCAGAGCCACTCGCCCACCTGCTCTCAGGGCTATCCATTGTGCTGCCTGGGCAAAATGCAGGGCAGATTCTCCTTGAGTGCTGCCACAAGTAAGAATTAGGGCTAGTTCTCCAGAGCATGGCAGCCAGTGAGGTGGGGCCAGTTTTGCAGTCTCTAAACATTCATGTTGTTTCCAGTGCCTGCCCCAACCAGGGACATCCCCCTGTTTTCTAGTAGCAATATGATTCATGGACATCTACACCAACTCTTACCACTGTGGAGCCATGGATCCAGACATGGCCCTCAGTGGCAACTTGGGTTAGAACCTCACCATGGTTCCAGATGGTGGGGCTCTCCACTCCCAACAGGCTACTCCTCAACTCTCCAGCATCTCTCTTCGTAATGCTCAAGCTGCTCCACTTCTCTTTCGATCTAACCACCACAACGACATACTCCATATTGTGGTGGCTCTCACTGCAGGCTGGCCATGTGTATGTTGCTCCCCCAACCCGTGACATCCTCCACTGTGCTATGTGATATAGCAGTAAGTGGGTACCTATGGCCTGCATGTTATGTGTGGCAGAGGGCAGGTCTGTGGGTGTCACGACACTGTAGTTCTGTCTGTCTTCCTCCACCTCCCACTCTGTACTATGTGGTAGTGGGCAGGGATTTGGGCATCTATGGCTGCCCTTGCCTTGGGGCAGAGCATGGCAGAGGGTAGGGATGTGGGCTTCCTTCAAGTGGCAAGGCAGACCTCAGGTATCTGTCTGTCTTCCTCCTCCCTAGCTGCACTACCTAGATTTGATTTGAACTTTATGTGTCTTAGACATAAAACAGATTGGGCCACCAAACCAGGCATCAAGGTAGAACGAACAAACGACTGCCGTCTGCTCTGCCCCTGACTGATAGAACACCAACTAGGCGTCTCTTTGCCCATTACCAAGGGTATCAAAATGTTTTTCTAATCAAAGAGGATATTGTATAAAAGACCATTTTCAGCCTTATTATATTATAAAACTGGTACTGTGAGTTATGTTATAAAAAATAAAGTATGACTGTGTGACAAGTTCCAGGCCTATAAGCAACTGACATAGTAATTAACTGCTTGCTCCAGACATCTGGGGTTTTCTCTTTCCACATTTTACCGAATTTTAATCAACTCCTTTGTTATCGCTTT
This sequence comes from Rattus norvegicus, assembly GCF_021556685.1. NCBI lineage: Eukaryota > Metazoa > Chordata > Mammalia > Rodentia > Muridae > Rattus > Rattus norvegicus. The sequence continues at coordinate 59,626,764 of NC_141539.1, forward strand.
CTCTATTTTCTATTCAGTAAAATATTGGTGCTGCCTCCTGAGACATCCTTTTGTATTTATTTTTAATAACCTTAGGTTATTCCTTTGTTCATATTATATTCATTTCACAAATACTTATTGAGCATCAATTATACTGTAAAGCCCTGTATTAGGCAGAAAATGAAGGAGACAAAAGCTATGTGTGATGACTGATTACCTGTGACTCCAAATGCATTCTCCATAATATTTTATTACCTAGACTTTGGGGAGAGATTGTTTCTTTTTCACCAAAGAAGAAAGCAGAAATGCGCTCTCTCTCTCTCTCTCTCTCTCTCTCTCTCTCTCTCTCTCTCTCTCTCTCTCTCTCTCTCTCCCTTGTGTATGTGTGTCTCTCTCAGTCTCTGTCTTTGTCTCCTTCCTTCCTTTATTTTCTTGACCTTGATAAATAGTTTTTGTCTATTTCTCAATTTTCTTTGTTCTGAATAATCACCAATAACATGGTCAGTAAGATGTCAAATAAACCAAACCCATTAATAATAAAAATATATGACCATGTTCAAATGTTTTTCTTTTTGACAGAGCCATTGCTTATTTTTCCTCAAACCTTTCAAGGGGTGATCACTTTGACCTGTCCTGAACAGTTAATCACATTTCCACTAGGTGACAGTGTGTCACCATGAGACTTCTTTTTCCCTTATCTATAGAATATGTAAAGAGGAAGTTAGCATCAAATAATTTTGATTGGATATTAGTGATGATATTCATGATATAAATTAATGAAACAAGATGCTTGATGGTTTATAAAATCCACTACATGACAATTTTATGCTTTGCAGTGAGAATGAATAGATATAGCCATATATGTATAGATACGGTTTTAATACTTTGTTTGTTTTAGGTATTTGCAGATTTTAGGCATGTAAGGAATAACACTTGTTATGTATTTATCAAAGCAAGTTTTGTAAAGGCGAAGGATATTAATATCCAAGTATAAGCAACCTTAATTTCAGAGTGATTTTATAGCTCCAGGAAGCTGAGTTTAATGTTGAGTTTGGAATTTGGAATTTGCTAAGACAATACAGTATTTATTTTTCAAGAGGAACTTTTAAATCTCCTGAGACATCTGAAGTCTAAACATAGATTCATATTTTTAAGTTTATGGTTCTCAGTAAAATTCATTGCATTCCTATGTTTATGGAGAAAGAATATCTCAAAAATTTCCTTACATGTCGTCTGTAAAGATTGGAAGAACAATGACATCATAGACTTCCTGCTGTTCTTTAAAACTGAGTTCTAAAAGTCTGCATGTTTGATCCTCAGGGGCTAACATAAACTTAATTACACTTCCTCAAGGGATGACATCTGCACGCTACAATGATGGACGTTATTATTTTTAAAACTACTTTTTAAAGAGATCTTCTACATCAAGTACTCTGAAAATCACTTCTCCCAAAGTCGCCTTTTGTCATAATTAAAAGAAGCAATGAACAAGGACAGAGTTATATAAACATAGCATCTTGTGTCATCAGCCACTCTTGTGCTTGCTGGTGCCACTTCTTTGCAATTTAATTTTGGAAGGAGAGCTTTTCTGGGTGTAAACATCAAGGTGGAACTGGAGAAGTGAAGAAAGTTGCTAAGAGTTTAGGGGGTGTTGCTGTCAGTTCCTCAGTTCTAGTCAACTTAAAGACTCACTTATTTTTTAGAAAGCTTGCCAAAGGCTTAGAAGTCTCATAAGAATTTCTTCCTCAAGACTTTAATATGAGAGACATGTGAGTAGGTTTCTACTCACAAAAGTTAATTGCTAGGGAATAAAATTAGAATATTGTCTTAGCTGTTAAAAAATAACAGTCGCTTTATTTTTTGTTTGCTTGTTTATTTTTTTTTAAAGACAGTGTATCTCTATGTAAGCCCTGGCTGTTTTGGAACTCATTCTGTAGGCCACTGTTGGTATCTAACTCCAAGATCCAGCTCTCTCTGCCTCCAGGGTACCGGGTTTACTTGTGATATTTTCCCCTTTTTCTTTCTTATGAAGGGGGTCACAGGGTAGTGAGAGCAGACATGAAAGTACTATAAAGTAAGTGTGATATGGGCATATTAATTCAATTTCCCAAATAATCAATAAAAATTATGTTGTTAGAAAAGAAAAAAAGAAATTAGTAATGCTTTTGAGGGGGAGTGCTACAAAGGGATGAAGAAGATAGAAGTAATAATAAGAAGAATATGGGAAATGTAGGGAAGGGAAGTCAATACAGAAGAAGAGGGATGGAAAAGGGAGAACTAACTAAGGAGGTTTGAGAAAGCTACATTTTATATTTCCTTAAAATTACATTTAAATGTGTGGTGTGGTGGTTTCAATGAGAATGCTCCTCATAGACTCATACATTTTAATACTTGTTCCTAGGTGGTACATCTGTTTGGGAAGGATTAAGAGGTATGGCCTTGGGGCTGGAGAGATGGCCCATTGGTTAAGAGCACTAACTGTTCTTCCAGAGGTCCTGAGTTCAATTCGCAGCAACCATGTAGTGCCTCACAACCATCTGTAATGGGATCTGATGCCATCTTCTGATGTGTCTGAAGACAGTGACAGTGTATTCATAAACATAAATAAATCTTAAAAATAAAAGAGGTGTGTTCTTGTTGGAAGAGGCATTTCACTGGAGGTGGGCTTTGAGGTTTTAAAAGACTCCCACTGTTTCCAGTGTTTCTTGCTCTGTTTCCTACTTGTGGGTCTGGCTGTGAGCTCTCAGCAATTGCTGCCGTGCATTTGCTCCGCCATTGTGGACTACAACCCGCTGAAACTAAAAGGCAATTAAGTACTTCCTTTTATAAGCTGTTTTGGTCATAGTGCTTTATCACAGCAATTGAAAAATAACTATGACAAAGTATGTGTAGACATACACATAGAGTTTTTCCATGAAGTTGTGCTACTTGGGGAGATAGCGATTGCTTCAAGAACAGTCAACTATATGACAGAAATCCCAGTACCAAGCATGACAACATGCATTGTTGGTGAGGGTAGTCCAAGACAACAGGGCATTGCTTTTGTCATTGGCTCCCTCCCAGAAGTTGAGGGTACGTTTCAGTTACTAAAGACTATGTACAACTTGCGCAAAGGGTTTCAAAGATTCAACCTGGATCTGATTTGAAAATCTTCTCCATGAGGACTGGTCTTCAAAGTATTGGAAAGTGCTATGTAAGCTACCAAGGGGAAGAAGAAAGCATCTATGATGCTTACAAACCATAACAATGGCCAGCGCAGAAAGTATTCATGAAAGTGGTACTTATGTCTTGGCAGGAACTAATTATCTAATTCAACTTAACCCATCCCACCCCTGAAATCATACCTGGTAACAAAATTAGGAATTATCCATGATTATTGATATTATGGCTCTAAGAGAAGAACTTACTACTGCCACTATACTAAAGCAGTGTAATTTGTAACTGTATTCTAAATACTCATTTCTATGCCCACAAATAGATATGGATAACACCAATCACCAAAGACAGTCCTCTTTGCAGCAAAAATAGACCATTACAGAAAGCCACAGCTGGTCAAAATGGAAAAACAACTGATTGTGGGGTGTTGGATCTCAAGAGATACATCTACAAAACAATCCCTCCACCTAAGACTCGGGGACATCAGTGAAGAGCGGGCAGAAATAGTTAAGAGCCAAAGGAACATGCAATCTGCTGTGATAGTGTATCTTCTGGAAATGATAGGCAGGCTACCCATGATACTTCACCCATGTCACTTCAACACTATGCCTGCCTACTTAAGACCTGGACCATGGCACCACCCAATGTAGAAAGGAGAAATCACATGGGGACCCCCAAATCCTAGACAAACAACAGAAGGCAAGTAAGGACAGCAAAGAAGGGAGAATTAGTCTTTCTTGGTTCTCCCTAATTGACTATTCCCAAACAAGTGGCTAGTCCTGAGATCATATACATACAGTAACACTAAACAGACTCAACAGGTCGTATTTATATATTTATGTGCATAAATGTGTGTGTGTGTGTGTGTGTGTGTGTGTGTTTATTTGAGAGGGAGTTGTGGAGGCTTTATGAGGGATTACAGTGAGGGAAGAAATGATATAATTTTATTTAAAATATTTAAATTTCAAAAATACATAATTTGGATGAGAAAAAGATAATGGTGATTAAAACTTTATGCATATGTGTCTGTGTGAGTATTTGCATGTGTGTGTATGTGCACAGCTTTTATACAAGTATGGTATAACTTCACATAGAAATTATAGGTGTTATAAAGATACATGAACAAAGTTTTGTAGGTAAAACTCATGGTAAATTCTGATCCTCAGTATTGCATTTGAAGGATACAGAGCTTTAAGAATAGTCACTTCATGTGATTCCTTTGGAGTTACTCCTAACACCCAAACTCCTTCAGTTAAGCTTTGTGTATGTTGTTGAGCAGTTGTTATGAACCAAATAAAATAAAGTCCTAACTTGCTTACTTTTAGCTTGAGTCCTACAATATATTGCTTAATATTATATTTCCATATGTCAATAGTAAACTAAAATTGATGAATTACTAATCTTCTTTTGGCAGACTTTTTTAAAAAAGTAAAGTTTCCAAACATAAAGTTTTCTTTTTAAGAATACTAAAGATATGTATAGACATAAATATTCTCTGAAACTTCCAAGAAAATTCTAGATTGTTGATTTTTATATGATGCACATTTAACTTAAATGTAAACCATCTTGAAAATAAATCTAATGTAATTTGTTTTGCTTATGAGAAACCTAAATAAGTTTGGGATTAAATCTTTTAGATGACAGTCATGCACAAAGAAGAAATACCATAAATCTGTTGTATAGCAAGGTTCTCCAGAGAGACAGAACTTACAAAATTATATATATATTATATTATATATAAATATATATGTATTAAGATTTAACCATAAACATATATACATAAAGGGAATTTATTAGAATGGCTTACAGGCTCTGTTTCCCCTAATCTAAAAATGGCTGTCTGCCAAAGGATGATCCAAGAATCCATGAGATTGGACGTATTAGCTTGCCTTCAGTTTCTGTTGCAATCCTGAAGAAGTTGACTTTAATACTAGTGAAGGAATGAACTTGCTAGCAAGAATGAGAGCAAGGAGGCAAAGAGAGAGCAAGTCTCTTTTTCCATGTCCATTATATACACTGCTAGCAGAAGATGTGGCTCAGACTAAAGGTAGATCTTCCCACCTCAAAAGATCCAGGCACTCAGGGTGTGTTTGTGCAAAGGTCTGAATTAGAAGTGGGTCCTCCCATTTCAAATGATCTCATTAAGGGAAGAACAGTCTCTCACAGGTATAGCCAGGCATATGTGTTTTGGTTAATTTCAGATGTAGTCAAACTGACAACCAGGAATAACCATCGCATCTATCATCCTCCAATGGTCTTCTTACCAGTTACTGTCCATCCCCCAGTGTTGTCAGTGAAGCCCATTTGTTTCCCTTTTCAGCTTTGTTTCTACCTTTGCCATGCTATATGTATAACCAAGAAAAATGAGTGAGCATTATATTGTCAAATACAGGTTAGATTTTTTTATTGTTTTGACAGAGAATAGAATTTGAAGTAAACAAAAAACAACCTTATGTTGCTATTCAGGGAACAGGGTAACAAAACAAATAACAGCTCTGGCACGGACTGTGGAGGGGAATATGTGCTTTTGCGTATCTTAGAGCCTCTGACAGTATTGAGTAGCAAGTTGTTACTTCTTGAGTTCACTGAGTCTGTTCTTTAAGAAGTTGATGCATATATACGCAAACATCGGTATGCATTTAAAATGTATTTACTTCATCGTTTAAGTGCATGTATAGGTGTATATCTCTGTGGGATGTGTGTGTACAGTGCCCATAGAGATCAGAAGAGGACAGCAGCTCCCCTGAGATGGAGCTGCAGGAGTTTATGGCTTCCTGGTGTGGGTCGCAGTGTGTTCTCTTAACTCCTGGGCCATCTCAGTAGGCCTAGAATCAGTGTTGCTGCAGCTATAGAGAAGAAATAAACTGATGATGAATTCGATTTGTGTCATTGTCCTTTGCTTTTTAGTATGGGAATTTGGCTTTGCACTGATGCTTATGACCTGGCTTAGAGCACAGGTACCTGTCTGTAAGAGCAGTCATCCCATTTGATTATCAAAAATCATCCTTGTCTACTCTGCACACTTGTCTCATTTCTCTCATTCTGTTCCCTCACCTTCACTATCAAACATCTTAGAATTTTGTGCTGTCACTGCAGTCTGGGTCTGTGCTGTTTGTGTGGCCTACGATTACAATATGACTGGAATCCAGTGTTACATGTATTTGGACTCATTGAATAAAGCTGACTGTCCAGGGATAGAGCTGACTTATTTTACTTTTTCCTCCTTCCTGAAGTAAATATTCCAAGATAACTTTACTTCGGAGGATGCCCTTGTATGGTTTCCTAAGTGGTCCATAGCATTTCTTCGTGGTGAGAGGAAGGGAGTTCCAATTGACAAGGAAAACAGAATGGTAACGACACCATATGATATTAAACTATAACATTGACCTTCTCTCCGTGTGCTTCATCTGATGCACTGTTCTTATTTGTCTTCAGGGTCACCACTGCTGGCTTCAGCTCTGCCTGTTTCAGGCCAACCAGCTGAAATAAATCCTAATTACAGTGTTGTATTTTACCACTGTAGAATATTTTTTAGTATAAAGGATATGTTGCAAATTTCCGTTCTCTGTTTTTATCAATGTTTTGTCCTCTTCCGTTGTTTTTATGTGTGTTAATCAGTTATTTTTGAAATTCTTCTGTTCTGCTTTTAATGTGTATATTATTGTTTTGTCTCATTTTCAGGATGAGCAGAAGCTACAAGAGAGTTTAGTACAAAGTGCAGCCATCATAGCTGCCTTGGTTAAGGAAAGAAATTCTGCACTCGTCGGGCAGCTCCTGGTGGCATGAAGAACACAGACAAAAATCATCTATAAGCTTCCAAAGATCCTTCCCTAAGGCCCCCCACCCCACTTGACTGCCTCGCCACCTCAATGTCTCTTCCTTGTGCATACAATATTTTCATTGTTTTCTTATCTTGCCACTTATTGGATGTGACGCTTAGGTTGTGACAATTGGTTAATGTGTGTGTTCATGAACTTATGTATCAAATACAATTGGCTCCAACTAGAAAAGGATAAATAAATGGAAAATATTGCTTTCATGTAAAGAATATGTTCACTACTGCAGCAAGTCCAATTGACATGATAGGGTTAGCCATTCCTTCAAGGGCAAGAGTTTAGACAGCTTGGTGGTTATGGTAAGTTTATGCTAATTAACATATTATTCACATTATAGTGGAGCTAATGAATAGGCTTCAGAATTATACCCAATTCCAAAATCATCGTCTTCCTATGTGAGAATGCATCTTTTGACTTGTTTTGGAATTCACTGCACCTTATAAAGAGTAGGGAAGCTGGGAAGTTGGCTTAGTGGGCAAGCTCTTGTCTAGTGTGGATAGAGCAACATCACAGAAGAAAAAGAAAAACATGCTGGTAAATATTGGGCAGAAGTCAGAAAGGGGATGTCTCCAGTTTCCTTCCCCTTTGTCTTTTATGTTCTTGATCTTTAGAGATTTCTAAAGAGACTGAGATTCACTCTTTTACTAGTTTAAATTGTATCTTTTCTTTGGTTTATGAGATGTCGTGCTGACATTATTTTAAAGAGTCTCTACTTCTTCTAGGTTAGTTTCAGAAATGTCTGGAGAGCTTCATGAAGGTTGAGTTGCTTCGGTCTGTCCGTGCCTATGATCTTCTGAAAAGCAGGGGGGCCAGTGAAGTGGAGTTAGCTAATGTTGATGTAGGAATGGTGGCCTTGCTAAATCAAGATTCATTCTTTACAATCTCTATTGCCTATACATTATATTGTCTTTTATGTTGCACTTAATAATTATATATACATATGGTTGTGAAAATGCCTTTTGTTGCAACATAAATTTTTTATTAAAGTATGTTAAATCATTACATTCTAGAACTTACACTGGATAAAGAAATTATAAAAGCTGCATGAAATGTGTTTACTCAGGATTGTCAATAAATATGTCTACTTTCTGAAATGTCTCCTGCAACATGTTAAATAAATTTCCTCTATATTTTTGAATTTCAATATACAATCAAACTTAATGTGTTACATTTGAATGGTAGAGGAGATTTCAAATACTAATATTGTATTAGAGTTTATATTTTAACTTTAAATAAAAGGGGGTAGAATGTAATAGGCAAGAGTTAATTACTGCAGTTCTTCCTAAATGTAATGGGTTTATTGATTATAAATCAGTTATAAATTAGTCAGCTCATCCCCTTTCTGCCTGCATTAAAATTGTAAATCAGTTAACTCAAATTCACAAAGGTGAAAATATGTGAGAAATATGTGAAATTTGGCTAGAATGTCCCTGTCACTGTTAATGTGGCTAGCTGTGTGTGGAAGGGCCCTCAGAGGAGTCTATACTCTGCCTGTGAATGCCTGCTAAAGTCTGAGGCCTTTGAAAGTGCTCACAGAGCACAACGAAATTCTTAGCACGGCTTAATGAGAGTATGAGTGGCTCATAACATGCCACGAATTAGCACATCTGCACATGCTTGAATTACCCTAGATGCACAGAACACATGAATCTCAAGAAGGATGACCAAAATGTGAATGCTTCACTCCTTCTTTAAAAGGGTAACAAGAATACCCTTGGGAGGGAATAGGGAGGCAAAGTTTAGAACAGAGGCAGAAGGAACCACCCATTTAGAGCCTGCCCCACATGTGGCCCATACATATACAGCCACCAAACTAGAAAAGATGGATGAAGCAAAGAAGTGCAGGCTGACAGGAACTGGATGTAGATCTCTACTGAGAGACACACCCAGAATACAGCAAATACATAGGTGAATGCCAGCAGCAAACCACTGAACTGAGAACGGGACCCCCATTGAAGGAATCAGAGAAAGGACTGAAAGAGCTTGAAGGGGCTTGACACCCCATATGAACAACAATGTCAACCAACCAGAGCTTCCAGGGACTGACCCTGGGCTCCAACCTCATAGGTAGCAATTAATAGCCTAGTAGGAGCACCAGTGGAGGGGAAGCCCTTGGTCCTGCCAAGACTGAACCCGAGTGAACGTGATTGTTGGGGGGAGGGAGGGGAGGGAAACACCCATAGAGAAGGGGAGGCGAAGGGTTAGGGGGATGTTGAAACCGGGAAGGGGAATAACAATCGAAATGTAAATAAGAAATACTCAATTTAATAAAGATGAAAAAAAATTACTCTCTAGAGTGCTGGGTAAATCAGCATAGATTTTTATTAGAGAGGACAGACATTCGCCCAAGGTATACATTAGTAATTCATACATTGAAGATGTAGAAGGAATACTTCATCCAGCACTGTTTACATGAAGAAATTAAGACTTGGAGATCTTAATGAATTTGCCCAAGGTGGCTGGGCTGCACTGTAAGAAGAGACAGGGCTTCCTTAGGAAGACTGGAATCAGTTTCACCTCATAGCCTTATTGTACCAGCAGCTCCTGGCAAGGATATCTACAGGAGAGGCTGGAGCGAGAGAGGATCTGGGATTGAGCTCTGAAGAATGGAGAGACACAAGGAAGGCAGGGGCTGAGCACATTTCTGGCTCTGGCTCAAAGAAATTCCCACCAATATCCAGCCTTAGCAGGGTGAAGGGAATGGAGAGACTCAGTGACCAAAAGAAAAGGGAAAAGTATTCTATTTTAAATTGTTTGTTAAAGGACCATGGAGAAAGAAACTTTATATTTTTATTACCATTTTTGTAAATATGATTACTTGAATAACCTGTTAATTCTGACTTTATATTCCAAAATCCTTTAAAATTAGTGATTATGGTGACATCACTTCTAGATGTAGAAAAGTTTTGCAAATATTTCTACTTCAAAATTCAAAACTACTAAGTTAGAAAAGATTTAAGTGATTTATTTTAAAAATACAATAAAAGCTGAACAGTGGGGGCAATGGCTTAAATTGGTAAAGCGTTGTAGGGTACATTTTACAATAAGATGCTTCATTTAAGAGGTGACTTATTGCTACGTCCCTCACAGCCTCAGGGATGGAACTGATTGTAGCAATGAGGAATCAAGGCAAGACCTACACACAAAGACACTGGGACACACCAAAAGACTGGGATTGATGGTCTGGCATCTCGGATTGAGACGCCTCGGAGCCCTAGAAACGTAGAATGCTTACTAGATAGAGGTGAACAGAGAAGCAGAGTTATTTTATTCAGCTGAGCAAGGAGGCAGGGTTATATTCAGATAAACCAGGAGGCAGGGTTATATTCAGCTGAAACAGGTTTAGCTAATCATACAGGTTGACAGGTTTAGTCCATTTCCATCATGGTGGGAAGTAAGGTGTCACGTAGGAAGACAAGATTCTAGAGGAGGAGTCAACAGTTCTATATTGAGATCAGCTGGCAGAAGGAAAAGAGAGAGAGGGGGGGGGAAAGAGAGAGAGAGAGTTAGTTCCTGGCTTGAGTATTTGAAGCCCTAAAGCCCACCCCCAGTGACACACTTCCTCCAACAAGGCCCCATGTATCCTGACAGAACACCTCCTAATAATGTCACTCCCTAGAGAAATATTCAAATATATGAGCCCTATAGGGTCTAATCCTATTCAAACCACCACAGTAGGGGAGCAGTCTTCAGGATGTTAACCATAAGGTGTGAGAAAACCATGGTGGATATTATCTGCACACACTGTCAACATCCACACATGGACAAGAGGGAGGTTTTGCTATTCTTCTGTGGCTATGCTGGGTGCCATTTTCCCAGAGATCTGATTCTAGGATGCTCATTCCAAGAGCACAGAGACAATCAAGACTTAACTTATCAAGGCTTCCTCCTCTTCACCATCTGCAGAAAAGACTCAGATCTTTAATTTTTTAAAGGCCCGTGTAGTCATCTCAGCCACTGCACTAGTTTAATAGGAAAGTTCATTTTCAATGCTAATTTGTCATCACTGTAGATTTCATTCCAGCATATTTTAATAATGGTAATTACTGTATGAAAGTTAAATAACAAAATATCCTATTAAAATACCTAAATTTCACAGTTAATCAAAACATCAAGAAAACTATTTAGAAAAAGGACTGAACTTATTTTCAATGTTCAACTTAAAAATAAACCGTAAATGTAAATTTTGATTAATTCACAATTAAGATAGCTTAAACGCAGTAGACCAGTAGTGGTTACATGGATAGTGTTTAGTTTTATGTAGTTTGTATTTTTTATACAGGTTAATTTCAAACTGAAAAATGTGTTCTCATTTTTTAAAATGAAAAGTAAAAGAAATAGACTCTATTCTATATTCTTTTTAAAAATTCATATAGGCATCAACATTGCTAGCTAAGTATATTGTTGATAGTTTGAAATCTATTAGTACAAGTACACTAACAAGTGAATAAAATATTTGCAAAATATGACAGTGCAATAGTCTGTATTTAGGAAGACCAGATCTGAATTCTAGGTCTCTTTTTACTCCCAGGACACTGTAAAATTGTGCAATCATAAGTCTTGCTTCCATTATTCCTTCTCATTCTTGGGAGGTTTCAGTTTGCAGTTTCAGTGGCTTCCAAGGATATAAAGCTATTCCTGAGCACAGTGGAAAAAGAATATTTTAGTCACTTTATATTTATGTTGTTATATTCTTGTTCAGAAATAATTTTCACTTCCATTAGAAGAGCATGTGTTTCTCTCTTACATTGAGAGTCATATTACTTGCTTTGACCAATAACATGAGTTTACAGTGACCATGTTCCACTGGAATCCCTTGAGAAGGGGGGAGGGGCAAGGATTGGCCAAGAGTACACCTCTGTTGATAACATGCTCCCTGTGTAAACCTTAGCACCTGAGTTCAATCTCCAGGATCCACATAGCCCCAAGTGCAGCAGCAGTGTCATCTGTAATCGAAGCACTGTGGAGAAGACAGGCAGACTTTTCTCTTCATATCAAATTGTTCAGCTCCAAGTTCAATGAGAAGATATTTTGTCCCAACAGAGTGTGGTGAAGCAAGATTTGGCAAAGTATCTGATATTGACCTATACTCAACATATGCATAAATGTGCATGAATGCATTCACATACAGAGTCGAGAGAGAGAGAGAGAGAGAGAGAGAGAGAGAGAGAGAGAGAGAGAGTTAGTTTTCTTCGTGGGAGATGTCCAGAACCAATCTAGCCTTTTGACCCAGAAAGATGACAGAAGCTTGAGTCAGCTGACTTCTAACTCATTCTCTGTTGATAAAAAGTCCAGCAAATGTCAACAGAACTTCATTTGTTCATTTGACTTCTATAGACATTGAACTAAATAAATACTCAATGATTTTGCTAATATTGTGTTTGGGGTCTTTTATTATATGACAATTAGTGACCAAAGCAGGGGGTGGGGGTAATCTGAAGCAATAGGTGATGTATTTTGCCTGTGTAAGTCTAGAAATTTTCTGGAAGACACCTGTTTGCTCACATAGAATGCCCATAGGATCATCTTTGGTTAGAGCAATTATTGCAAAGTGCTGAGAAATTCTAAGTATAGCTTCATAGTCAATAGTTTTGTAAGAGCATAAGTGGACCTGACTAGAGTTTTACAAAACAGATAAAGCCTTCTTGGATATGAAACAATATTGAGTTAAAATTATGGATAGTGAAAACAAAAAAATAGCTAACGCTTATTGAAAGATTATTCTGTTTGAAGAAATGATCTTAATGCTTTATATATACTTCATATTTCATGGTAGAATTCTTAATAATAATTGTATGTGCTAGGTACATGAAATATTGACATTTACAGAATAAGAAAACCAAGGCACATTTTAAGTGACTCATTCAAAATCACCAAAAAGAAAGTGGGAGAAATGATGAAGAAATTTATTTAATTGATCTTAGAGCATGTTTTTCTAACAACAATGGGATATAATATTATAAAATACACTCTTTAATATTACTTAAAACTCTCAAAGATATGATTCCTTTTCATTAATAACAAAAACATTTTCTAGATGAAGAAGCAAGTATAGAAAATAGCTCGGGATTGAGAGAGTGGACTGCCTTCCCTTTGCTGTGAGCAACTCTGAATTATATGTACTCCTCAATGTTAGCTCTCCTGGGAAATTACTGCGGTAGATGGGAAGCTGTATGGAGAGCAGGCGCAGATTGGAACCAGATTGTTTTTCTCTTCCCATGGGAAACGTTGGATTCTTTGAATTTTATAAATGTCTGCTTAGCTCAAATGAATTGTGTAAATTAATTTTCTTCCTAATGAGGATGCTACCAAATAATTTGAACAGTTGTTAAAACATCTGGCTCTACTTAGCAGCATTGACAAGGCCTGGCTTATCTAATGCAGTTTTCTCCTCCATTTTAACCTTAGTAATCTGTTAAGTCCTTCTGGATCAACCTTGAGACATGACAAGAGTGAAAAGGTGGATGCAGAGGTGCAGTCCTATGATCATCCTGGATGCTAGAAACCATACATAGATAGGTTTTAGCAAATTGCACCACAGATAGGAAGATCTGTTCTTTAATTGGGGTTTTAAAATTGGATTTATCTACATAATCATACATTTTATCTAGATGCAGTCTTTTATTTTCCATTTTGTGAAACTAGTTGAGCTTAGAGGCAGAATCATCCAAAAGGCAATCTTAGTGATGGTTTGACCCAAGTGTGAAACCTGACTCAGGACTCTTCATAGGACCAGTCTTGTATCTCTACTGTTCTGTACAGAACCATCACAGTCTGATTGTTGGGCTGTCAATGTGTCTGGTAGGTTGACTGAGAGAGGTTTCTAGAGCTCAGTTCTTCAGACCTATTTGTTACACTTTTTTTCCTTTCTCAGCATATAATAAAAATGGGCTCTTAAAACTGGTTGTCTTATTGGTACAATCATGTTTTTCTCCTTACCCAGTGTTTACATCAGCTCCTTAATTGGTTGCACTTAAGTATTTTAGTCTAAGTGGATAATAAATTCCTTTTTAGGTTTTTGTTATTCATCTGTGTTACTAACATTCAATAGTTTGAATAACCCCCATCCTGTGTGTGTTTTTAAGACCCCTGTGAAGCTTGTGGTTCCCCTTTCTTTTCCTGTTTGAATAGAAATTCATTTTCTTTAATCCCACCTGAGTTAAAAAAGAGTAAAAAAAAACTATTCTTGAACTGCCTACTTCAGGAATTCAGTTGTTGGCTTTACTGAATGGAAGTATGCATGACTCTATGGTAAAAGAATTCTATTCAAAGACATTTCCGCCTGTTTGTTTTTTGGATTGGTTACTGTTCACATAAGTCTGGAAAGGAGCCAAATTATGTAAACAAAATAAACTTTGAGGATCTCAGTGGAAATATCCATAGGTACTGCCATAAACAAGCAACTTAAGGCAGACTGAACATGCATGTTATTATTGCCAGAGAAAGCTAAAGACTAGTGGATTATGGCTATGGTTGGGAATCTTAATGAATATTAAAAGATTTGGGCTAATTATGCAGTTATATAGATCACCATTCATTCCAAAACTTCTGTGTTTTGCTAAGTAAATTTTCCTTTCAATTTCATATCAGGCAAAAATTATTTCTGAAGCTATAGCTAATAATCTCAATCTACTAAAATGTATGTGTAATTTTCATTATAAAAACTAATTAATAATTATCTTTTTGTGACTTATATAGCAGTGAATTCAGTAAAGGACTATTTGAAAGAATGGATGTGTCACTCTATTTAGACTCCCACTTGTCTTGAAATTATAGTTCTCAGCATATAAGTTGAAAGGCATGTTGGGAGAGACAAAGCAATGTGATATTTTTTCTATGTAGGCTTTTTAAAATTACTTTTGACCAAGTGATAAAACTTAAAACTAAGCCTTTATGTAAAGAAACACAATCCAGAAGTTTCCCCTTATACTACAGTAGCTTCCTTACTTCCTCTGTGCATCTGTAGAGAGTGTAGGTTTACAGAATCAGAGAGCAAAGTCTGTAATTATCACAAGGAAATGTGTTTGAAAGGAACCAAAGTAACTGAAATGTGAGTGTATGATTGACACACAGGACAAGAATAAGAAGAAATTGGGCTGTTTCTCACAGTGGAATATATTAAGTATATTTAATTCATGCACACAATAAATGCTATGTTTCATTTTAATTATGCATTCATAATTAGCAATGTCATTGACACTGCCAATTGGACACTTTTAAAAAGATAATTACTTAATTTTTTAATATATGCATCCTAACTCTCCTATGATCTAAAATGAAATTGCACTTCCATTTTTATTATTTTCAAATTAAACTACTATAATGTAAATTAACATTGCTGCTTCAGGAAATTAACACCATTCATGGTATCCTTTCCAGCACTTTGACACATGGTCGCTAAGTCCTTCAGCACATGCACTTCCATAATAAGTTATAATAAACTACCAAATTATTGCCTTTGTTTTTCATGAGAAAACCCCTGTGTAGTCCCTCGCCACATTCTATCTTAATCAGATCTATCCATCCTACAAGGAGATCCAGTTTTGTTTTCAGAAAAATGGAGAGGCCATCATACAGGCTAGACTTAAAACACATCACAGGATTTTGGGGTAGTTGACCTCTATCTTACTCCATCTTTAAGGACATTCCATTAATAAGGAAGTCTGGAAACTTGCTGACCCAGCGTCCCTGCTTCAGGTTGGATGACTGTGTAGCTTCTAGTTTTTGAAGAGCTCCCAGAAGCCTGCTTTGTTTGTTTTCTTCTTTTCTTTTCTTTTCTCTTCTTTTCTTTTCTTTTCTTTTCTTTTCTTTCCTCTTCTCTTCTCTTCTCTTCTCTCCTCTCCTCTCCTCTCCTCTCCTCTCCTCTCCTCTTCTTTTCTTTTCTTTTCTTTCTAGTAACTGCATGCCTGGGCTTGCCTGGACTCAGGCAGTTCTTAGGCCTAGTCTCCTACACTGCTAATCTGAATTCTATCAAGGAGCCAGCCTGTCTTATTACTAGGCCTGACTACATAGCTCATCACCAGAACACTTGTGATCCTAAAATATTTGTTCCCAACTACTCTTGAGCCATAAAGCATGCAATGCCCATCCTCAGTCACATGCCTGTACAAGGACTTGACTTCTTAGGATAGTAAGCTCCAGAGACTCCAGAATGCCTGATGCAACCATGTCCATCCTAAAAAAGAAAAACAAAAAAGGCTGTGTTCCACAATTTCAAGAGGAAAAAAAAGTATAGTTAATAATAATTTTTCCAAGGACTAGATTTTTTAAGGGTTAGTCACAATCAACTTGTAACATTCTCAGCATATATTTTTGAAATATCTAACTGGGATTAAAAAGTTTATAATGCTTAAGTAAATTTAAGATTACACTTTATTTTTTTTTTCCTTTTCTTTTTTTCGGAGCTGGGGACTGAACCCAGGGCCTTGCGCTTGCTAGGCAAGCGCTCTACCACTGAGCTAAATCCCCAACCCCAAGATTACACTTTATATAGACACAAACATGCAGGTAAAATACATAAAGATTGTCTTCTTTTTTTTCATAAAAGTTTCAGTGCCCTCTATATGGTAAGAATACCTTGGAGACAATCTGGTTTTTTTTGTAATAATTTCCTGAGCACTTACTCAGCACATACATGACTGAGGCATGCAGAGGCCAAACCAGGACACTGAGCTCACACAACTAGAGAGTAACATGGCAGGAACACACAGCCTGTGTTTGTATGTCCTTTCTATACTGTGTTCCATTAATCAGTGTCTAAACCTGATGTTCAGGAACAATAACAATATATCTGAGGATATATATTTAGGATCAACTTAGTAATACTTTAGTGTGAATTTTGTTTTCATTTTTATTCTTCAATGGACTAGGTAAGGTGACAGTCATTAGTCACAGCTATGCCACCTAATGATGAAGATGACTTACTGTTTATGGAGTATATTTATAGTAAAGCTCTCTAGTCCGAGGGTGATGAGATGGCTCACTAGTTAAGAGCATTTTCTGTTCCTCCAGAGGACCAAGGTTTGAATCCCAGCATCCACCGCAGGAGACTCTCAATGACATTTATCTCCAGCTTCAGGGATCCAGCATCATCTTCTGGCCTCCATAAGAACCTGCATACATGTCACACACAAACACATACATTCCACAAGTAAAAATAATGCATAATTTTTAAAAAGGACCCAGTAGCTTCCATTTATCAAGTTACATTGCTAATTGGTCACTGCTGGCTTTCAAATGGGGCTTCCATCAGCTACTAAGCCCATGGGCTATCTATGACATAACACCAGTGGAATCACACAATACCCCTTTCAATGCCCTCTATTCATTGACTATTGATGTAGTTTAAGAGTATTCTGGGAATACACCCCCTGTCTTATCTTTATTCAATGACTAGCCTTCCTTCCTAGGCCACCACACTAACCCTCTTTGACTGCCACAATAGCTTCCCTGACCTTTTGTCATTTTTATTGCTCAAATAAACAGTTTACATACAAAGTGAGGCTACCTGATTTGTATCTTTTCCCATACTTTTAAGTACAAATACTAATGGTATTTGGTGGCTTGTACCTGTCTGCTCTATAGGGCCTTTCTCTGTTTTGCCATATAGTAAGCATTGCATTATCACATAACATGCTGAATTGGTAGCAATTGCTGACTATGTGATTGGCTTCTCCAAGCACAGTTAGAGTAACTTGTTCATTCAGTTGGCACTCCTGTAGACAATGCTATCTGTACTATGTTTCATTTAATCTAATAAAGATTACATATTTTTGTATATTATATAGAGGGTCAACCTGGCATTAATAGGTTACATTTATTTTATTTTATTTCATCATCATCATCATCATCATCATCATCATCATCATCATCATCATCATTATTTACATTCCAGATTTTATTCCCCTCCTGGTCCACCCTCTAAGTGTCCAAAATCCCATACATCTTCCCAGCTCCCTGTCTCCACAAGAATGTTCCCACCACACCCACTCCACCAGACCTCTAAACACCCTGAGGCCTCCAGTCTCTTGGGGGTTGGGAGCATCTTCTCTGACTGAACCCAGACCCCACAGTCCTCTGCTATATATGTGTTGGGGTCCTCATTTCAGCTGGTGTATGCAAATCCAGTGTCTGAGAGATGTTGGGGGTCCAGGTTAATTGAGACTGTTGATCCTCCTACAGGGTCACCCTCCTCCTCAGTTTCTCCCAGCTTTCCCCTAATTCAACCACAGAGGTCAGCAGCTTCTGTTCATTGGTTGGGTGCACATATCTGCATATGACTCTTTCAGCTGCTTGTTGGGTCTTTCGGAGGGCAGTCATGATAGGTCCTTTTTGTGAATGCCCCATAGCTTCAGTAATAGTGTCAGGCCTTGGGGCCTCCCCTTGGTCTGGATCCCACTTTGGGCCTGTCACTGGACCTTCTTTTCCTCAGGCTCTTCTCCATTTCCTTCCCTGCATTTCTTTCAGACAGGAAGAATTATGGGTCAGAGTTTTGGCTATGGGATAGCAACTCTATCCCCCACTTGATGCCCTGTCTTTCTGCTGGAGGTGGGCTCTACAAGTTCCTTCTCTCCACTGTGGGACATTCATCTAGTACTCTTTGAGTCCTGAGAGTCTCTCACCTCCCAGGTGTCTGGTACATTCTGGAGGGTCCTTCCAACCTCTTCCTCCCGAGGTAGCCCATTTCCATTCTTTCTGCTGGACCACAAGGTTTCAGTCCTTTTCTGCCACTCAGTACCAGATCATGTTCCTCTCTCCCCCTACTCTCCCCTTCCCCTTCCAGGTCTCTCCCTCCCTCCCCCTGGTGGTTACTTTCTTCTCCCTCCCATGTGGGACTGAGACTGAGGTGTCCTCTCTTGGGCCCTTCAGCTTGTTGACCTTTTTGAGTTGTGTGGACTGGACCTTGGGTAGTCTGTACTTTTTTTTTGGTTAATGTCCACTTATTAATGAGTACTTACCATGCATGTCCTTTTGGGTCTGAGTTACCTCATTCAGGAGGTTCTATCCATTTACCTGCAAAAGTCAGGATGTCCTCCTTCTGAATGGCTGAGTAGTTTCCATTGTGTAAATGGACCACCTTTTCTGTATCCATTCTTTTGTTATGGGACATCTGGGTTGTTATAAGGCTGCTATGAACATAGTGAAACACATGCCCCTGTGGCATGGTAGGGATCTTTTAGGTAATTGCCCAAGAATGGTATTGCCGGGTCTTCAGGTAGATCGATTTTCAATTTTCTGAGAATCCTCCAAATTGATTTCCAGAATGGTTGTACCAGTTTTCAATCCCACCAGCAATGGAGGAGTGTTCCTCTTTCTCCACATCTTTGTCAAACAGGTATTGTCACCATAGGTTTTAAAGGGTCATTTTGATTTGCATTTTTCTGATTACTAAGGGCTTTGAACATTTCTTTATGTGCTTCTCAGCCATTTGAGATTCCTCTGTTGTAAAGTCTCTGTTTAGTTCTATACCCCATTTTTTGATTGGGTTGTTTGGGTTTTTGGTGGTTAGCTTCTTGAGTTCTTTATATATTTTGGATATCATCCCTCTATTGGATATAAGGTCAGTGAAGATTTTTTCCCCAGTCTGTAAGTTGCTGATTTGTCATATTGACTATGTCCTTTGTCTTGCAGACGCTTTCCAGTTTCATTAGGTCCCATTTATCAAATATTGATCTTAGAGTTTGAGCCATTAGAGTTCTGTTTAGGATGCCCCATGTACCCCGGCTGGGACAGTGAGTTCAAGGCTCTTTCCCACATTCTCTCTATTAGATTGAGTGTATCTGGTTTTATGTTGAGGTCCTTGATCCACTTGGATTTGAGCTTTGTGCAAGATGACAAATATGGTTTTACTTTTATTTTTCTACATACACACAGCCAGTGAGACCAGCATCATTTGGAGATCCTTTCTTCATTCCATTGTATATTTTTGGCTTTGATCACTTTGTCAAAGATCAAGTGTGCATAAGGGTGTGGTTTTATTTCTGGGTCTTCAATTCTATTCCATGATCAACTCTGTACCAATACCAGCAGTTTTTAATCATGATTGCTCTGTAGTAGAGCTTGAGGTCAGGGATGGCGATTCCCCCTAGCTGTTCTTTTATTCTTGAGAATTGTTTTCACTATTCTGGTTTTTGTTTGTTTGTTTGTTTGTTTTTTGTTTGTTTGTTTTTCCAGGTGAATTTGAGAATTGCTTTTCCCATGTCTTTAAAGAATTGTGTCGGGATTTTGATGGGGATTGTATTGAATCTGTAGATTGTCTTTGGTAGGATGACCATTTTAACTATGTTTATTCTGCCAATCCATGAGCATGGGAGACCTCTGCATTTTCTGAGATCTTCTTTGATTTCTTTCTTGAGAGACTTGAAGTTATTGTCACACAGATCTTTCACTGGTTTGGTTAGAGTTACCTAAGATATTTCATATTATATATGGCTGTTCTGAAGGGAGTTGTTTCCCTAATTTCTTTCTCAGCCTGCTTATTGTTTGTATAAAAAAAAAACAGCTACTGATTTGTTTGAGTTAATTTTATATCCGGCCACTTTACTGAAGTTGTTTATCAGCTGGAGAAGTTTTCTGGTAGAATTTTTGGGGTCGCTTATGTATACTATCATATCATCGGCAAATAGTGATACCTTTATTTCTTCTTTGCCAATTTGTATCCCCTTGATCTCTTTTTGTTGTCTTATTGTTCTAGCTAGCACTTCGAGTACTATATTGAATAGATATGGGGAGAGTGGGCATCCTTATCTTCCCTACTTTAGTGGAATTGCTTTAAGTATCTCACCATTTAATTTGATATTGGCTGTTGGTTTGCAGTAAATTGTTTGTATTATGTTTAGGTCTGGGCCTTAATTTCTGATATCTCCAATACTTTTAACGTGAAGAAGTATTATTTTTTGTCAAATGCCTTTTCTGTATCTACGGAGATGATTATGTGATTTTTTTCTTTGAGGTTGTTTATGTAGTGGATTATGTTAATTATATTCCTATATCGAACCAACCTTGCATCCCTGGGAGGAAGCCTACTTAATCATCGTGAATGATGGTTTTGATGTCTTCTTGGATTCAGTTTGCAAGAATTTTATTGAGTATTTTTGCATTGATACTCATAAGTGAGATTGATCTGTAGTTCTCTTTTTTGGTTAGGTTCTTGAATGGTTTAGGTATCAGAGTAATTGTGGCTTCATAGAATGAATTAGTGTTTCTTCTGATTCTATTTTATGGAATAGTTTGAGGGATATTGGTGTCTGGCTCTGGGCTTTTTTCGGTTGGGAGGTTCTTAATGGTTTCTTCTATTTCCTTATGGGACGTCAGCCTATTTAGATAATTTACCTGCTCTTAATTTAACTTTAGTATCTGTCTAGAAAAGCATCCATTTCATTTAGATAGTCCAGTTTTGTTGAGTATAGGCTTTTATAGTAGGATCTGATGATTTTTTTAAATTTCTCTGTTTCTGTTGTTATGTCTCCCTTTTCATTTCTGATTTTACTGCCGTTGGGCTCTTTAGTTAGTTTGGCTAGAGGTTTATCTATCTTGTTGATTCTTTCAAAGAACCAGCTTTTGGTTTTGTTGATTCTTTGTATTGTTCTCTATATTTCTATTTGATTAATTTCAGCCCTACATTTGACTATTTCCTGCTGTTTACTCCTTTTGTGTGAGTTTGCTTCTTTTTGTTCTATAGCTCCCAGATATTCTGTTAAATTGTTAGTGTAGGATTTCTCCTTTCTTTACCAGGGCACTTAGTGGTATGAATTTTCCTCTTAGCATTGTGTCCCATAAGTTTGGTATGATTTGTCAAGATTTTCATTAAATTCCAGGAAGTCTTTAATTTCTTTCTTCCCTGACCAGGTTATCATTGAGTAGAGAGTTGTTCAGTTCTCCCGTGTATGTGGGCTTCCTGTTGTTTTTACTTTATTGAAAACCAGCCCTAGGCCATGGTGGTCTGATATGATGCATGAGATTTTTTCAATCTTCTTGTATTGGTTGAGGGTTGTTATGTAGCCACTTATATAGTCAATTTTGGAGAAGGTACCATGAGGTGCTGAGAAGAAGGCGTATTGTTTTAGAGTGAAATGTTTTGTAGCTATCTGTTAAATCCAGTTGGTTCATAACTTCTATTAATTAGTTTCACTGTGTCTCTGTTTAGTTTCTATTTCAATGACCTGACCATTGGTGAGAGTGCAGTGTTGAAGTCTCCCACTATTATTTTGTATGGTTCAATGTGTGTTTTGAGCTTCCCTAAAGTTACTTTTATGAATGTGGGTGCCCTTGTATTTGAGGCATAGATGTTCAGAATTGAGGCTTTCTTTTGATGGATTTTCCATTTGATGAATATGAAGTGTCTTTCCTCATCATGCTTGATAACTTTTGGTTGAAAGTCTATTTTATTGGATATTACGGTGGCAAATCCAGCTTGTTTCTTGGGACCATTTGCTTAGAAGAACGTTTTCATCCTTTTACTCTGAGATAGAGTCTGTCTTTGTTATTAAGGTGGGTTTCTTGTATGCAGCAAAATGCTGGATCTTGTTTGAATATCCAATCTATTAGCTTATGTCTTTTTATAGATGAGTCATTAATTCTGAGAGATATTAAAGACAGATAACTGTTACTTCCCATTATATTTGTTTTTGTAGGTGGCTTTATGTTCTTGCGGTTCTCCCCTTTTCGTTTTGTTGTGAGACGCTTAATATCTTTTCTTTGGTGTAGGTACCTTGCTTGTGTTGTAGTTTTCTTTCTAGGATCCTCTGTAAAGCTGGATTGGTAGATAGATCCCATTTTAATTTTGTTTTGTCCTAAAATATTTTTGATTTCTCCATCTATGTTGATTGATAGTTTTGATGGTTATAATAACCTGGCCTGGCGTTTGTGTTATCTTAGAGTCTGTGTGACCTCTGACCATGCTCTTCTAGCTTTCATAGTCTTTGTTGAGAAGTCTGGTATAATTCTGATAAGTCTGCCTTTGTATGTTACTTGGCCCTTTTCCCTTGCAACTTTTAATATTCTTTCTTTGTTCTGTGCATTTAGTGTTTTGATTATTATGTGATGAGAGGATCTTCTTTTTTGGTCCCATTTGTTTGGTATTCTATAGACTTCTTGTACCTTTATGGCCATCTTTTTCTTTAGGTTGGGGAAATTTTCTTCTAAGATTTTGTTAACATTTTTGGGTCTTTTGAGTTGGGAATCTTTGTTCTCTTCTATTTCAATTATTCTTAGATTTGGTCCTTTCATTGTGTCCAGAATTTTCTGTATGTTTTAGGTTAGGAGTTTTTATGTTTTGAATTGTCTTTGACAGTCCTGTCAATCTCTTCTATGGTATCTTCTACACCTGAGATTCTCTCTTCTATCTCTTGTATTCTGTTGGCAATACTTACATCTGTAGTTCCTGACATCGTTTCTAGGTTTTCCATTTCCTGTTTTGCCTCCTTTTGTGTTTTTCTTTATTGTTTCTCCTTCCACTTTTAGGTCTTGGATTGCTTTATGCAATTCCTTCACGTGTTTGATTGTGTTTTCCTGTATTTCTTTAAGGGATTTGTTTCCTCTTTAAGAGCTTCTACCTGTTTACCTATGTTTTCCAGTATGTCTTTCAGTTAGTTATTTATATCCTCCTTAAAGGACCCTATTATCCTCATGAGATAAGAGTTTGGGTCAGCTTCTTGATTGTCAGGTGAGTTGATGTATTCAGGGATTGCTGTGGTGGGAGAACTGGGTTCTTATGATGCCCATATATATATTGGCTTCTGTTTCTTATGGTCTTGTGCTTGCCTCTCACCATCTGATTATCCCTGGTGTTTGCTAGTCTGGGTGACTCTGTCTGGAGTCTGCCTCTTTTGTCTCTGGGTTGATTCATTTTTCCTGATAGGCCTGCGATCCTGGCTGTAGTAGACCTCTTGTGGGGCCTTCCAATGGAGAGTCTTCCGGGGGGGCGTGGCGAGAAGCTTCTAATCTGTTGCTCTGCCTGCAGTAGATCTCCTGGAAGGCCTTTAGATTGTTGCGTCTTTAGAGGAGCAGTCAAGCTGTTGTCCTGTGTGAAGCTGTTCCCCAGGGGAGGGGGGGGTGTGTGTGGGGTATGGACTATGGTTTCTATTTCCCTGTGTGCAGCAGAACTCCAGGGCTTTCAGTCTTTTGGGTCAGTTGTCCTGTATGCCACAAAGCCCCTGAGCGGTCTTCAGACTGTGGTGCTTGTTTCCCAGTTTCCTGTGTACAACCTTAGTGTGTGGTAGTAAATACTCCAAGTGCAGTGGATCTTCTGGTATGCATCAGGATATGGGGTCTTCCATGGAGCAGGCAAGCTATCAGTCTGTCCTAGCAGAAAGAACCAGGTGGAAGGGGTGTTATTTTTACTTCTTATGCTGTTCTAAGAACACCATTTCACATGCTAAGGGAAGTGTGTGGTAAAAAGTATTGCTTCTTCTAGGGCAGATTTCTGGACTACCCCAGTGACGAAAACATAGACATTAATCTTATGTCTCTAGTTACTTAGTGTATAGAAAGGTCTCCACATGTTTATGAAAATGCTGACACTTAAATGTACATGATTTGATGGCCATATCCATGCATGGCTTTCAAGCATGGACTTGACTGGGGCTGTGAGAGTATGAAGAAAAGACAGACAGATATACAGATAGACAGGAAGAAAGTTGGGTTTGGAGGTCTGGCTCTCAGGTGGATAAATTACAGCACCCCGGAAGCTTAGCATGTGTATTATATACAGTTGAACAGAGAGGCAGGGTTATCACATGTAGATAAACAAGGACATAGGGTTGATGATATATACCTGGGTCAAGGGGGAAACAGATAAATTTAGTAGGATCTATCTCTTTAGGGAAGTAGTCTTCAGGCAATAAATATCTAAGGGGAAGGTGACTGTGGTATACATTTTCTGAGTACATTGGGATATTAATAATCAGTTCCTTGAAGAAGGCTTTGCCATCCCTCTGACCCTGAGGTGATGGGGTCCTTGACATGGCCATGTTAACATAGAAATTCCTTCACTCAGGGTTTTCTTTACTCCCTACACTTGACAATATTATTATATAAAGAAAAGGGAAAGAATCAAATGGAGTCAGTTGTCTTAACGATTTGTGAGGGCTCTCATCAAGAAATCTTACATTACCATTTTACTTATATTATAATACTTTGGTTTTTTTTTAAGTAGTCTGTTAATGTGAACCTTGTTTCTTTAGATTTCTTTCTAAGATGTATTAAATATTCAAACTCTTCAAATTCATTTTCTATGTCTCATGTTTTAATGGAAAGAAAGCTCCATCTGGTGGAAGAAATTGCTTCTGGGTTTGGCCTGGAGCAGTAGCAATGAGGTCTGTTCAGCAGGGAAAGTAAATGTGTATATGCCTACCATGTCCACACATTTGTACATGGCTCACACAGACGCTCCTTTGTCATGCACATGTAAAGTGAGCTTGTGACCTGCTTCGTTGGCTTTTAAATTACATTCAGCATTTGATTATTATAAGTGGTTTAACAATTTATCACCAGAATAATTTTACTGTGAATATCACAAAGAGGTTCTTTTCTCTTACTTCAATTTTATATAAAAATTTTGTGTACAGATTTGTGTATGTTCATGTGTGTGTGTGTGTGTGTGTGTGTTTGTGTGTGTGTTTGTGTGTGTATGCCCATTTTTGAGGATGTGTGTAAAGGCCAGAAATTTACAAATTCATCTAGGAATGAAGGTTGTTTTCCTTTTGATATGTACAACTTCAACCTGAGAAATAATGGCTTCATTTTAGAATATGAATAACTGGTCCTCAAAGGCTTATATGTTTGAATATATATAATATATAATATATTATATATTGTCCCCACTTGATAGAACTATTTGTGAAGAATTATAAAGTGTGGACTTGTTTGAGTGTGTCATTGGGATGGGCTTTCAGGTCTCAAAAGCCCACACCATTCCAAGCCAACTCTCTCTACCTCTTATTGGTAGACGTAAGCTCTCAGCTACTCCTCCAGTGTTGCCATGGCTGCCTGCTGCTATGGTCCTTGCCATGACGATCATTGACTCACTCTTTGAAGCTTAAGCACCAATAAACTCTGCTGTAAGTTTCCTTAGTCGTGTTGTCTCTTCACAGCAATTGAAACATAGCTAAGAGTCAGGCCCACCAATTTATCATAGACTTTAGTAGTCCCCGATGCTTCATCCTGCCTTTAGTCTTCAGTGCATGAAACCTGAAGTTAATTCCATTCATTATGTTATAGCTCCATTGAGATGCTTAAGAACGTCACAGTTTAGTAGCAGAAGGAAATTCAGTAAGATGGATCTGTATCTATCAACAGCACGGAAGAAGCACCTCAAACTCCAGGAGAAGATGATGTGTGCAAAACAAGTGAGGTGGAACAGGTGTTTCTCAATTGGAACAAGCTTTTCTAGCACTGATTTGGGGAGACGCTGAAGGTGTAGGAGACACAGCTTAGAAAAAAACATGGGAGGAACCAGAACTGTTTTGAAGACCTATTTTCTTCAGTGGAAGAATAGATTGCCTTTTTGACTAGAATGCTGGAGTCGATGCTGTCTGACAATCTGGTGATCTTTTCGCTATTCTATAGAGCCAATCTCAACCGAAATTCCCCCAAATCACCAATATTGGTTAGGCCCTAATCGTGAGTTCTGTCTCTCCGTGTATAGAGCCATACTTTGGAAAGAGGCCTCGTGCACTCTACATCCTCCATCAAAGAATATATTCAAATGCTTATTACAACTCCTTCTCTAGGCTCTTATCCTGAACATTGTCAGTCAATAGAACTCATTCTTATTGTAAAGGCCATAGGTGTTTTGCTACATTGCTGGAAAGTTCTGATGTAGCCATCATTGAAGCTTTGTTGTGATAATTGTCACCTGTAGACTTTTTCCTCAAAGTTTTTTTAAAGATTTATTTATTTATTACATATAAGTACACTGTAGCTGACTTTAGACACACCAGAAGAGGGCATCAGATCCCATTTCAGATGGTTGTGAGCCACCATGTGAGTGCTGGAATTGAACTCAGGACCTCTGGAAGAGCAGTCAGTGCTCTTAACCACTGAGCCATCTCTCCAGCCCTCAAAGTTTTACTGTGCCTAAATGTCTAAAAAAATAGGGCACAAGGTCTGACTCTAGAAGTTCTTGCCCCAGCCCTGTTACAGCAGTGTTGACCTGAGTTACTCTTCAGTGATGTTTCTTTGCTGCCATGATGCTTGCAGATACATCAATATCAAGACTCTGTCCCCTTGAAACAATCCCCTCAAGACAGGAAAACATTGAATCTGAATTATTTCTCTTTATGCTGAGATCAGTTTAGCTGTTTTAGACATCATCATATTCAGCTTATTTTACAACAAGAGCTGAGATCTAGATCTAGGAGGCACTCTGGCAAATACATGACGTTGGTTGGTTGAAGAGTTGAAGCTAAAATCCTAATAGTCACTTCTTTATTTTTTTCTCAAGTTGTTTTAATCTACTCTTTCCTCTCCTTTACATATTGTTTTTGCTATTAGTTGTTTACAAATGTTGAATTACTACTGTTTTTTAATTTACTTTATATCATGATTACATCTTCCCTTCCCTCCTCTCCTCCCAGTTCCTTCCTCTCAATTCTCCTTCCCACTATCTCCCCATCCTCCCTATCTCCACAGAAACAAGATGCCTCCCACGAATATCAACCCCACTTGGCATATCCCGTTGTAGACCTGGGGCCATTGCAGCCCACAGAGACTAAACACCAAACAGAGAGCATGAAGAGAGAGAAGAACAAACTGAAAGAGACAGACGTAGGCCCTTGGCACATGTGTAACAGTTGTGAAGCTTGGTCTTCTGGTGGGACTCTAGACGGTGTAGCTCAGTATGAGAGCACTGGCCTAGCAGACCCAAAGCTTTGGGTTTAATTTATAGAACCTTCAAAATAAATAGAGAACAATGTATTTTATAGCTATAGTTTGGAAGGACTGCAGTAGGACATATGGTATAAAGAGCTAATAATAGTTTCAAGGTATCAATCATGGGCTGTCTTTGTTCCTGTGATTTCCATAGTCTTAGTGTGTATTGTGTAAATTAAAAATTAGACTTGTGATCATACTTCTAAAACAGCATAGGTGATTTTTGTCCAGGGTTTCCCTAGTGTGCTTAGAAAAGTTGGTCAGTAGTGGTAAAGGTTGAAGACTACCTTGGTCTGAAAGATAGGTTTTGAGATAACTAAGTGAAAAAGGTTGTGAAGGAAATGTCGTTGCTCTGCCATGGGGGAACTAAGAGTTAACTGTGAGAGCTCACACATCAAAATATGGAGTAATCATAAACAAGTTGAGTTAAGGGCATATGAACATAATTTCAGATAAATAAGTACACTGAACTGCTCTGTTGATCTGCACACACAATAATGGCTTTTAAGTAGTTCCATTAGCTCTTCTATTTCCTCTGTGGAATCACTAAAGAAGATACAGAAGATCAGGTAAGTGTGGGCAGGTGACAGAGCTACATTACTTCAGGAAGTGTAGAAGTCAGGGGAGCCCTCTGGGCCATTCATGTGTCTTGTCTTCCCAAGAAACCAGTCCTCAGAACATGCCATATAAAGTCCAGGAATACTAACTGTAAGTTCACTCAGGTTTAACGGCCTCAGCTATGTACATCAGTAAGTTGTGACATTCTAAAGAGGGTATTTAAACCAATTATAGTTATAACAACCATTATATGTAGAAAACAAGTGTTTGTTTTCTTTCCATGATCATCCTGTGAACAAACAATACCAATCTCTTTAGTGCTAATTAGTTGTGTGCACCATTTTCTCTCTCTTAGCTACAATCCTTGCCATTTTAAAGTGCAAATATGACAACAAAGTCGGTTGAAGGATTTCTCAATTTATGGAATAATTGTAAAAATAATAATATTTTCTGAAATATAACCAACACATCTCCATTCAATCTGGCATTTATCTCACTAAGTACAATGCATTGAACTGTAGAAACAGTGTGGAAATAAACTACCAAAAGAATCATTTCCCTTTCTGGTTTCTTGACTCACTCTTGGCCTTTAACAAAAGAAGGCTCAGATCTATGGCTTTTCATCAGAGAATCTCATTCTACTCTCAACTTTTTAGGCTTATTTCCCTAAAATTAAAGCAGTTCTAGAATATAAGGATAAATAATTTTCAGTACTGCCCCTAACTGTTTGCCAAATATATAATAATGGCTTCATTAAAAAAAAAAAAAAAACAGGGGTTGGGGATTT
Organism: Rattus norvegicus; assembly: GCF_021556685.1. NCBI lineage: Eukaryota > Metazoa > Chordata > Mammalia > Rodentia > Muridae > Rattus > Rattus norvegicus. The sequence continues at coordinate 59,655,951 of NC_141539.1, forward strand.
AGCTCAAGCGCAAGGCCCTGGGTTCAGTCCCCAGCTCCGAAAAAAAGAAAAAGAAAAAGAAAAAACAAAAACAAAACCAAAAACAAATCAAATTTCCAGATTGTATTCAGAGGGAAATGTAGATAAGACATGCAGAATTTTTCTGTACACAGAATCTCTAGGGAATTTTGAGAGGCCTGATTTCACACAGGTTGCTTGAAGTTTCACTAGAACCCTACTCTTTTTACTCTTGGGAGGACAGTTTTAGAGTTTCTGGTGCTGTAAATATCTGTGCAGAAAATTAGCTGGGATTTTGGCAAATTTGTTAGTTATGAGATATATTACTAGACAGTCTAATGGAGTAGGCCTGATGTCACACGTTTGTGTAACTCACAGGTTATAGTCACAGACACGATTTGGAGAAATTTGCCTTATATTACTTCATGTGACTGTATTGCTTTTAGCTATATAAGCAGCAAATGCATGCCTAAATTATATAATTAACAGGAAACTTACCATCTCTGTCCCAACACTTCAGTGCTCTCATCTCTGTTCCTCACAGTGGCCAGCTGTGTTACAACTTCCCAAAGCAAGTCTTGCTTATAGGGAGGCCCAAGGCAGATATAACTACTTCATAAAAGGTCTTATAGTTCCCTGAGATTATACCTCTTTGTGTTTCTGCAAGGTTAGCCACCAACCCCATGAAAACTCATGTGAGTTGGTCTTTGACAAGTATTTATCTTACGTGTTTTCTTGATCTCTTTCATCTTAAGTGGATGGTGCTCTCTCTCTCTCTCAAGGTATACAAGCTGCCATACTCACAAGGCCTGCTTCACTCTGATTTGATCTGATCACATTTCTTGATGCCTCCCCCTCCCAGAACACTCCCTTCTGGGGTAATAATCTAAAAAGGAAATCAATTTGCCATAGAGTCTAAGTGACAATTAGTAAATGGAGTTGAACCCAACCGTTCACCTCCAGTCTCATCTTCAGTGACAGACATAGTGGGCACTTTCAGGAAAATATCTCTTGACCTTAGAGAGAATGACTTTTTTTCTAGACTTTCTGGCTAAATTAATGATATGCCTTGAGATCATTTAAGACTCTATACTTAGCCTGTTGTCTTACTGTATACTAAGCATATTTAAATTTAACCTCCCTTTAGAAGAATAATGTAACTAATCTCACTATAACTTGGATTCCCCCTCCTCGAAATCTGCTTTTACAACCTAAGCTTTAATCTTAAATTACATACTCTTCTATACTCCTAACCCAGAGTAGTGTGTGTGCTGCAGTGCACATGTGCATGCAGTTGCTATGGCAATCATTTTCTGAAAGCAGCCTATAGATTGAAAGCATCCTTATGCAACAAGTATCCACCATCATACATGTTGGAAGACATTAGAGGCTATAGCGTAGAGAGAATCTCTTATGTTCTGTGTGGAAGCAGCACTTGCCAATAAAAAGCTGGTGGCCTATGAGATGAGGCAGAAATAGAAGGTGGGACGCTTGAGAGAGAGAGAGAGAGAGAGAGAGAGAGAGAGAGAGAGAGAGAGAGAGAAATAAAGAGAGAGAATGAATTCTGGGAAAAAGTCAAGAGCTGTGGATTTGCCCTGAACCCTAAGGACGTTAGACACATAAAACAGGAGAGGTAGCCAGTCATGTGACAAAGACTAGAATAGGTGCATTGTATAAGTTACAAGGTAATTAGGAGTGAGACAAAGCTTATGGCCTAGGCATTTCTTCATATGTAAAGTCTCAGAGTCCTCATTCTGGGAGCAAAGAGGCAAGGTAGAAAAAGCTCATGGCTACACTGGAGCTTTGTAGCATATGTTTACAACAGTGAGTGCTGCAGTTCAGTGTTAGTAAAATTACTTCTTCACTTGCAAGACTGAAGGAGCTAGAGAGATGGCTCAGCAGTTAAGAACACTCGCTCTTCTTACAGAGGACCAGGATTCAGTTCGTAGGACCAACATGGCAGCTCACAGCTGTCTGTACGCCTTCCTTAGGCCTTGGTGAGCATCAGGAATGCTTGTGATACACAGCTATACATGCAGGCAAAATAGCCACAAACATAAAAATAAACCTCTTAAGTATTTCTGTAGAGAATCCTTAATTTCCTTTCCATACCATGTTCTCTCTAGTGTTGAATAAATACAGAGCAGATCTTTTTGTTGGGGACAGACAGACAGACAGACAGACACACACACACACACACGCACGCACGCACGCACACACAGAGGCACAGGCATATACCTATGTTGGAGGCACAGATTCAGGTTAACATGCATCAGGCATCAGTCACAGACACACACACAGATTGCGAATTGGCCAGTTACCACCACATTACAGCAGATGGAAGGGACTAGGAGAGAAGTGAAAAATAGAAAATTTTGGCTCGCTATTGGTCACATTAATCCAAGAGGAAGCTGTTTTGCTTCCTTTCTTTCCTGTGACATCAGTGCATTTGGTGATCCCTGAGGATAACTTTAAACACTTAGTGATGAAAGTAGAAAGCAGGATTCTGTGTTGTAGTTCTGTGTTGAGCTCAGGGATTTAAATTTCTCTTCCAGGTGAGAAAATAATTGCCTGCGTGCCTGCCTTCCTTCCTTCCTTTCTTTCTTCCTTCCTTCCTTCCCTACCTCCCTCCCTCCTTCCCTCCCTCCCTCCCTCCTTCCCTCCCTCCCTCCCTTCTTTTCCACTTCTATGCTTTCTTTTAAACACAGGGTCTCACTGTAGAGTAGGACTGGTAAGAACTCACCATGTAAACAAGGGTGGCCTCATTTATAGAGCTCCCGCTTCTTCTGCCTCCTGAGATTAAAGGTACACACCATCATGCCTGGTGTAATTGGGTTTCATGACTGAATCCTAGGTTCTATAGGTAACTATCATTTAGAAGCTAGGACGAAGGACACTGACCTCGAATTAATCTAAAGCTGCTCTGAGCTGCGTTCCACAACAGCAACAAGAACAAAACCAAAGAGTGTGAAAAGCTGAGGAAGCTGAGCGAAAAACTTTCTAGGGGAGTAGCTAACACACTGATAGAATTTAGTTTTTTCTTTCAGCTTTACCGAGGTAAACAAAAATGGAAAAAAGCACATCAATTAAAGGTACACAGTGCACCATTTATGATGGTGTATACCCTGGATATATAGTACGCCTTCCAGTTTAGTGTTTTCTGGTATTCCTGAGCATGCGAGCATGTGGGTGGGTTTCTGCATCAGTATCTGCTTCTTGTGCCTTATCCTTATTCCTTAGAGCCCTGCTTTTCTTTTGGTGAGAGACAGGAGTGTATCCAGATGGGAGTGGAGGTGAGCAGGATCTACAAGGAGTCAAAGGAGGGGAAACTGTAATAATACATTATGTGAGGAAAAATATTTTCAATTAAAAGGGAAAAGTGTTTCCTCATACAATCAACGTGTGTGTGCATGCACATATGTATAAGAGTATATGTGTATGCATGCGCAAATGCATATGAAACAGAGAGAGAAGGGGGAGGAGGGAGAGAGAGACAGAGAGAGAGAGGGGGAAGGAGAAAGAGAGAGAGAGAGAGAGAGAGAGAGAGAGAGAGAGAGAGAGAGAGAGAGAGAGAGGAGATTGGAAATTTTTGCACAAGCATTCAATTTTATCAGCAGCAGTCGCCAGGATATATATTGGAACTTATTCATGACATAACTTCAAGCTTGTACCCTATCAAAGGCAAGTACTAGTAAATGGTAAAGTCTTCTGCTATCTGATTTTGTGAATTCAACAGTTTCTAATCTCCATATTTAAGTGAGAGCACAGAGTTTTGGTTTTCCTATGTTTGGGTTATTATACTTAGTACTATGTCTTCCGGGCTTTGTTCCTGTTGTTTAACGGTGTAGTCTCCTTTCTCAGACTGAATACGGTGTCTCTGTGTATGCATGCATTTATACATCTTATGTATACATCGTAACTATTTCATTGTTTCTGTATCATCTGGTTTGCGTTGTTATGGTACAAATGGCAAACAAGGGGGTGAGAGAGGAGAGAAGAGAAGAAGAAGGGGGAGGGGAAAGAGAAGGAGTGAGTGGAGGAAGGAAAGAGGGAGGATGGAAGGGAAGAAGGAAGGAAGGAAGGAAGGAAGGAAGGAACAAAGAGACTTATTTCTTGCTATGGAGTCTGGAAAGTCTAGAATCAATGGACAAAAACTATCAGGGAACCTCTCTCTCTTCCCTTGGGTAAGAACAGGATAAAAAGGAGGGCCGGGGTTTGAACTCCTTATTTCAAGTCTTTGTACAATCGGGAGAACCCACCTGTAAGGGAAAAGCCTTTCTGACCCCAACACCTTAGGCCTGACTCCCAAAGCTTACACTAGGATTAAGTTTTCAACACGTAATTTTTTGGGTATGCTTAAGTGTGGTTTGCCATATGGACCACTTTTAGTTGGAAAGATAAATTTTAGCATCAGGAGGTTTACTGTGACTAAACCTGCTACATCGTGCACTTGTCCTTGCCTCAACTTTCAGAAGATATTCTGTCACTTCTTCAAGGTTACTTAGGCTTCACACAAGGCTCCCCTGACACTCTTCGTGGGCTAACAAAGGTATGTTGCACTTAATCTCCTGTGCCAGAGAAATTATGTAAGTTTGTACAAATTGAAAAAAATTGAAAACTCAAATAAATCTACATCTGAGCATATTTACCTGCATAACTGGGCACAGTGTTCACATTTATATCTACGGTTAATGACACTATATAATTGTAGAAAAAATAATCACTTTATATTTGTAATCTCATGGGTTATTAATAATACGCTCTAAGAGTTTTACCCCACTGGAACAATATACATTTTTAAATCGTGTTTTACTCGTGTATGATTGATTCATTTATTACTTGTTCCTCTACCAACCAACTTGCCCACACCTAGTGGAAAAGTGGACATGCTGTTAAAAGAATTATGGTCTCACTAGTCTCTTCAAGGGCTCCAAGAAGTGTGGGTGCAGTGAGAATTTTCATTTGGTTCAGACAAAACTTCCTAACCCTAGTTAGTTCTAGTTTGGAACTAGCTTCCTTCATATTGCGAAACAGGTAAGAAGTGAGAGGAAGGACTGGGAAGTTCCTGTATGCAGAGCAGTCCTGGCCATTCTGACTTCTCACCCACGATCTGACCAGCCAAGCAGGCAGCTGTAGAATCATCCGTTAAATGAAATTCGTAGACAAATGGATGGAACTGGAAAATATCATCCTGAGTGAGGTAACCCAATCACAGAAAAACACCCATGGTATGCACTCATTGATAAGTGGCTATTAGCCCAAATGCTTGAATTACCCTAGATGCCTAGAACAAATGAAACTCAAGACGGATGATCAAAAAGTGAATGCTTCACTCCTTCTTTAAAAGGGGAACAAGAATATCCTTGGCAGGGAATAGAGAGGCAAAGATTAAAACAGACACAGAAGGAACATCCATTCAGAGCCGGCCCCACATGTGGCCCATTCATATACAGCCACCCAATTAGACAAGATGGATGAAGCAAAGAAGTGCAGACTGACAGGAGCCGGATGTAGATCTCTCCTGAAAGACACACCCAGACAGAATACAGCAAATACATAGGCGAATGCCAGCAGCAAACCACTGAACTGAGAACGGGATCCCCATTGAAGGAATCAGAGAAAGGTCTGGAAAAGCTTGAAGGGGCTCGAGACCTCATATGACCAAAAATGCCAAGCAACCAGAGCTTCCAGGGACTAAGCCACTACCTAAAGACTATACATGGACTGACCCTGGACTCTGACTTCATAGGTAGCAATGAATATCCTAGTAAGAGCACCAGTGGAAGGGGAAGCCCTGGGTCCTGCTAAGACTGAACCCCCAGTGAACGTGATTGTTGGGGGGAGGGTGGTAATGGGGGGAGGATGGTGAGGGTAAGCCCATATAGAAGGGGAGGGGGTAATAATCGAAATGTAAATAAGAAATATTCAAGTTAATAAAGATAAAAAAGAAACCTGCCCACTACTCTCCATATGTATGAGAGGACACAATCATGACCTCGTCTATAGAATAGAAGGTCTCTTCCACACCATCGCCATGGTGACTATCAAAATAAACAGCACCCTCTGATGATACGTTAGCACTTCCAGGATGGCCAAGATGGTATCATTGATGTAACAGAAGCCATTTACTTCAGGCTTCTTTGCATGGTGCAGGCCCCAGCCCAGTTCACAGCGATGTCTGTCTGCTGCTTATTGCGTTTCACAGCACTTGTAACAGAGCCACCCATGGACAGAACTCAAATAAGCCATCAAATACCGGACAGTTCTCACCCACGTTGAATCTCTGCATCTTCTTGCTGTACTCAGACATAATATCTGGGTGAGTAGAACACAAGAATTTAAGGGACCCTTTTTCAGTTTGGATAATATCAGCCATTTTTAGATTGGTTCTGTTTATATCTTCCTGCCCATCCTGGGCACAAGGAAAAAACTTACACTGCCCCATCTTTCTCCAATTCTGTAGGGGGAGGTTGCTAGCCTAAGTTCTTCTTTAAGATATTCTCATTTTGGGAGACTCTTTGTAATAAAACAGCACATTTCTATTAAAAAAAAAAAAAAGAAATTAAAATAAAATAAAAACTGCCCACTAGAGGGAGCCGAGCACCGTCAGTCTAGATGCTTTGCCCTGCTGCTTCTAGGAGGGAAAGCAAGACACAAGTGCAAATCCCTAGACCTTATTTAACATTTTCTCTGATGTATTCTCATCCAAATCTCATCGATTACTCCTATGAGGAAACAAAAATCATCATATCATATAACATCACCGCATTCATATTTTAATATGTGAAGTATTCAGAAAGTAAAGCTGCTATGGAGAAATGGAATTCAGATGAATTATTTGAACTTAGCTGTGCAAAACACCCTGGAAAGTGTGGGCTTCCCTGTACTTCCTGAGGTCGCTTCCTCTGTTTTATTTGTCCTGGATGTAACTGTTGTATTTACCTGCTAGTCTGTCTTTTTGTTACAGCTTTCCCAGGTATTTAAAGTAAAGGACTCCACTAGGCAGACGTTTGAAACTTACTGAAATAAAGGCAAATGTTTAACCTTCAAAACTAAAATTATCTGCTTACTTACTCAGAAAATTGAAAACGGGCATTTGTTTTCAATGGTAAAAATCTCAGTTGTAGGATGACTAGCTTAAGTTTGAACTGTTTTTCATTTTCCCATTACGATTTATATAGTCTTCTTCCTCGCTTCCAGAAATTAATTTTAAAGTGTTCAAATCCTGCAACAAACACAGAAGTTTTGTTTTGTGTTGAATTTTTATGCTCGACTATTTGAAGAAAAATGAAAAAATGATGTATGTATTCTAGCTTGAAATGTTAAAACAGGATAGTCCTGTTTGAAGATATAAAATAGAAACATTAAAAATTAAGATATTAGCTCTTTAGATGGTAAAATACATTTAAGTTTTGACTTTCACTAATTCTTAAATTTTAACTAATTCTTATTTAGGGAAAGGGTAATTATTGTGATATGTGATCATCTCAAATTCAATTTCAATAAAGAAAGTATATATTTTTAACCTTTTAACTACTTTAAAGCATTTGAAACTAATTTTCTTCCCAGTTATCCCGAGTTACTATCTACAGTAACAAACAAGTTTTGCCTCGCACTCTCCAATTTCACTCAAATTCTCTTTTATTTTTTAAACAAAAATAGTTTCTTTCACATTTCCTCTGCTACACAGCCAGAAAGACAGACAGATACACCACAAATCATGCGTCTTAGAGGCAGCTCTCTTGAGTTTACATTCTTGTTTACTAAGTGACTTGGGGGTATAGCTAATTCTGTGATCTCCTTTTTCTTCCTCTTTCACCTCTACCTTACTTTTCTCTGACTGATATTTGGCTTCACCCATGAGCAGAACTGTATCTCCCACTTACCTCAAAGTCCAGATTAGCCATTTAGTGCAGAGCTGGTACAAACTGGCTGTAAACAGCCGACACACGTGATGATACTGGACAAAACTGAAAATATCGGTCATTTTCCTTCTACCCTTGGGCTGTGTTATCCCTTTGCACAGTTTGGATCTTTAGGGACATTGTTCGGCATGGAGCATTCTATACATGTGAAGGTTACTGGGTTTGTGTGTTTCTTCAATGTTTCTTAAGAGAGGTGGAATCTTGTGAAAAATAGAGATATTTACCTTTCCCCCAGCAACGCATTTTTAAGATGCCTTTCCACTCGTGTCCAGAGCTATTCACTGCTTATAACGGTGCGAACCCCATGTGTATTCGCTTTCATTTCTTATTCTTGAAATTTCAATCACTTCCAGCATTTGTTTATTAAACAGTCCCGTCAGTGCAGAAACATATGCAAATATCTTTGGAATTTGATGCATTTCCTACATTTTCATGAATAAAACCCTGCAGATATTGAAATCACACCTGGCTTGCTATTTACTTATTACTTATGGCTTGCCTGTTTCTACAAAGGTTTTCAGGGGTCTGTATTTTATGCCGCTCTGGGTCTCTGAAAGATGGTTTTTTGTTCTTGTTGTTTTGTTTTGTTCTTTCCATCAAATAGGTTGGTTGCTAAAATTAAATTGCAAAACACAAAGTGCTATTTGTCTGAATGCACATTTACTAGAAAGTGAAAGAACAACATTGAACTGCACAGCTCTGGTAGAAAGCTCTTACCCGTAGGACTGGAAGAACAACAAAACTTCCCTCGCAGGTTGACCGCGTCTCTGCTGGATTCAGATCACACTGACCAAATATGGGATCATCTCTCAGATAGCGTCAGCTTGGTTGCTGATTAAAGACCAGCACTGAGTCACTGAGTAGCAGTTTAATGGGCACACAGAGTGATACGATTAATTTAAACACCGATATACTGAATAAAACCCCATCAAATGCTACATATGATACAAAAATTCATACTAACTCAAGGGTACTAGTACATTAGTATGATTCTAGAGGGGAAATGAATGTGATTGGGGAGTAAACAAAAAGACAACAGGAAACAAAACAGAAGGGCCCGTAGCTGGCATTGAGCGTCCTTGAGATATTGAAGCATTTGGAGGAAACAACAGTTTTGTTTGTTCGTCTGTTTTGTTCCCCCCACCCCACACTCCAAGAGAAGTTTTTGCATTGCCTTATTTGTGGAGATGCTCTCTCTCTCTCTCTCTCTCTCTCTCTCTCTCTCTCTCTCTCTCTCTTTCTCTCTCTCTCTCTCTCTCTCTCTCTCCTTTCCTTTATTTAATTTCCTTTAAGGCCATTAAAACGGGCAGAAAACATACAATGAAGAACCTTCAAATGAGCTAATTGGTCTATGGAACTGTAGATAGCCTACTTATATTCCCTGTCCACGGGAGCACTGCTCCCTAAACTTCCTGGAGAAATGAAAAGTTCATTAAGGTTTCCATCAGATAACATCAGATGAAAGGCATGAGAACCAACCAGCTCCTTGAGTCATCGCAGGAGGTGCCAAAGGTGTGCCAGCTTCAAGGTGTGAAAACCCAGCCTGAAAGATGGTGTAATTGTTGCCTTGGCCAAGACGGGTCAAGAGATCACAGGGGGAAATACAGCTTTCAGAGAGAATGGGATAAAACTTCCTGTGCTCCAGGCCTGGTCTGAGAACTTCTCACAAGATCACATAGTCTGAAAAAAACAAAGCTATGAGGTTGGAGATGTGGAAAGGGGGTCAGAGAGGAGTTTAACAACCGGCTGAAGATCTTCCATTTAATGAATGTCTGAAATGGTGTTGAAATCTAACAAGAGTGCAAGAGTTCCTAAGCGAGTTTAACCCAAGGCATCCATTCACTCTGAGGAAGATGTGGGGGTGGGTGTGGGTGTGGGTGGAGGTGGAGGTATAACAGAATGACCAGAAAGGTGGAGACAGAAGTCGCAGGGTCCTTCATTCCATTCCATTCCACTGGGTTTTATGTCGTCTCCCTTGCTGTGGCTGGAGAAGGGATCAGCAGAGGAGAGGCAGGACTCTGGAAATGGTATTCTCTTTGCTTTGGAAAGGCCGGGGCCTCTCTCCAGCCTCTCTTTTGGAATTAACACAAACCCCACGCAGCACAGCCGGATGTTTGAACGCTTTTAAACCTTGCAATTTTGCTAAGTTCCTCAACTCCTCCCACACTTTTACCCCTGCCGAATGTCATGGAGTTCTTAGGCTCCGTTGAGTTCAGAATGAAGAAAGTGTAATTTGAGTTTGTTTTCTCAGCAAGGCGATGGCAAAGGATATTTATGGTGTTGAAGAATTCCAGCTCTTTCTCCAGCATGTAGAGGGTGTAGTATATTTAAAATACCACTCGCCAGGATATCTCTCTTTTGCTGAGATAATAAAATTGATCATATGTTTTGAGGTTAAATAAACTGTTGTAACAATCTTGCAGCTGCCTGCTGGTTGCGGTTTTCAAACGCAATTACTCACTCTGGAGTCAACTTTGAACTGTACATTTTAATTGAAAAGCTAATTGTAGGCCACTGCTCCTGATTTAACATTTAATTTGGCAGATTAGGAGGCAAAAGGACTTGGGACGAGAGGGAAAGGAAGAGAAAGTTTGCAGAGGAATCGCTGGGTCCCATTCCTGTTTGCCTGAGAGGCTTTGAGCACAGCCCACTTTGTACTCTCACCAAGGAAAATGTGCCTGGACCACTGGGCACACTCTTGAGACATTTGTCTGAAGTAGTCTGCAAGGTCCTGAGTTTATCCACATTTGCTCCCACGACTCCAAGCCCAGTGTATTTGTGAGACCGAAGAAGAGATGGAGGGAGGGGGAGGAACGAGAGCGAGTGAGGGAGGAGGGGAAGTGAGGAGGGGGAGAGGAAGGGCAGGCAGAGATTCTTGATTGAAGAATTCAGCTCTGTTACCTTCCTGATCAGGAGTTTGTTTCATTTCTTCAAATCCTGGTGATGTCCGAGGATGGGAACTGACTTTTACTGAAATATACCTAACTAAAATGAGAGTGCTGCTGCGGCGAGACGCTGGCTTGTTTACAGGTGGCCCAGCAGAACCATTCAGGCTTCTCATGCATTTATTAAAGTTCTCCGTGATTAAGAAAACAGTGAAACCTGGAGTTTCCATCCAGGAACTTAGTAGCATCCTTCAAGTGGCCGGAAAACAATTTTTTTTTTAGAGTCAACTTGTAGAATGACATTAGGTTGTTTCTTTTTAACCTGTCCTCATCTAAAAGTCAGTTCAGTACTGTCGAGGTAATTTAGACAAGACTGTGCCATGCATTTTGTAGACGCACACTTTCTTAGTTTAAAACACATGTGACTACATGACGTCTTTGGTCTTCTCCATCAAAGGTCAGTTGGGAACCTGTACTGGGATTTTTCTGTGACCCAGATAGCACATTGCCAGCCTAAATTAGAGCTCAGATGAAAAGCAATATAAGAATGCATTGATTTTTTTTTTTTGCAAGAAACTTGAAAATGTTCATTATATATCTTTTGGGGCTTGTTGTGGAATGTAGATTTGGCTGGTCTCAACTGTGGATGTTTTAAGTGACCTTGTAAATAGAGTCTCTGTGAATCGGGACTCTGCTCTGCGAAGGGGCTAATGAGTCTATCACAGACTCTCGGAACTCGGGTGAAGGGTTACGTATGACTTGCGCTGTTGCTTCAGAACGCAGTGTCTGCTTTGCCAACAACAGAGAACAGCTGCCATCTATTTGGCATTCGAGTATCAAATTTGAAGCTTGTGTAGTTAATGGAAAAATGAAACATCTGTGTTGATATTATGAAAAATCATCCTGAAGCAAGAACATCCGTGGAGATGGCAGCTGCCTGGCACCCGACTTCCAACAGCATTTATTTATTTATTTATTTATTTATTTATTTATTTATTTATTTATTTATTATTTATTTATTCGACTCATTTTACCTATTTAGTTAGTTATTGGTGATCTTGGTGTTCGTGATCTGCAAGTATAAATAATTCATATCCAAGGTCAGAAAGGGGCTTTACAGAAATGAAGCCTTGAAACAAAAGTTTAACACTTTCAAAACACTTTAACAACAACATCCAACAACCCGCTCCTACCCCATTCATTATATAAAACAAAACAGAAAACAAGCAAAAAAATCCTCCACTTTGCGTGAGTGCATTTGCTTAGAAAAAGAGAAAGATGAAGTAAGTTTTGTAGTAAGATTACAGAACTCCTGCCCCAGGGAGAAAATGATCAAAGAAATGTGTATGTGATATTCCTAGTGGTAGAGTGTAGATATAACAGGTTAACATTTCAGACATATTCTTCATACATGAAAAAATAATAGTCATACAATTTTTTAAATAAAAGATTATGAAATCATTTAGGTTAATAGGAATTTCCCTTTTTGATGAATTTAGAACCTAAGTAAGGTAAGTTTGAAAGATTAGTTCTAGAGTCTGAATTTCAGAAACGAAATCAAAGCCATCATATGCACTGGCGTAGCATATGGACCCTAGGCATTGGAGAAAGGTTTTTATCTTAAGGTATACATTCTGCCTCATCCCCATTCCCCATCTGTAACCTCAGGGATGAGAACATGATCACATTCACTGAGTTATAGTTAAGGCTAAACCAGTTCATTATCTGACCTAAATTAAATTCCTAACGTATGTTTGCCACTTTCTCCGTTATACAATGCCTTTGTTTTATAGGTAATAATTAGAACCGTTCCTCAAAATTATTACAAGAAAGTTATACCAATTCACATTTGTAACATTGATTTTCACTAAAGAATAATTAACTACGTATATATTTTGTATTTAGCCTTAAAAATGAACTTTAGTTGTCTAGACTTCAAATGAGAAAGTTGAGAAAAAAATACTCTTAGGAGGAGCTGTAGTTCATTAGCAGACATAGGAGCATTACAATTCAATTGTTCAATAGGAAAAATATGACCAAGAATAACAAGAATAACCGTCTGTATGCAATTCCTCATTTAATTTCTCTGGGATGTATTTTGATTCTACACTAAATTAGTGGAAACTTTTACAAGAAAGATTAAACCAAGGATGAGACTCTATGACAGAAATGATGTTATAATTACTTAGAGATATTGGGGCTTGTTGTAGGCCAAACCCATACTGTAAATCTCTAAACTAGACTGGCCTTACTTTATATTCTTTGGCATATAGATGTGTCAGACTCTCACCCCTAATTCGTTAGTGTTACATATATTCTCAATGCTATAAAATCCTGGTGTGTGTGTACGTGCGTGTGTGTGTGCGTGCGTGCGTGCGTGTGCGTGCATGCGTACGTGCGTGCGTGTGTGTGTGCGGTCATTACTTAGAGACCTCAAAGCCCGGAGTGCAGGTCACCAGCTACTACCTCCTTCAGATGAGGTTCACTGAGAGTGCTAGCCAGAAAAGAGGTGAACTCTCTCTGCGTCTCCAGTTACTCAGCCCGTCTGCACGCCGCTCTGGTGGACGCTTGATTATGAAGACTGCAGTTTGCTTTGCAGACATACATACACTTGAGTCTTATTGCGATAATTTGCTCCAAAGAAACTCTGGCTACTGCTCAGGTGAAACAGCTTTCTTTCCATAAGGTTTCAGTTTACTGGAGGTGAGATCCAAGAACTGTGCTTTAATGGGAGAAGGAGGATTTCTCCAAGGCGACTTGCTAGCCTTTCTTTGTTCAGTCCACTTTCTTTCATTTCAACTTGATTGAGGGACATCAGATAGGATTCTCGTTTCCCCTGCATGCTTCTTGTCAACTATCTTGCCTTTCACAGCCCAGCTACACTGGGACGTTTACAGCCTTTCATTGGAGCCTGCCAGACCTAGGTGTTATGTAGCGTACCTCCAGGGATCATTACCATATGGTATTTTAGGAGAGGACACAGTTCATTTCAATGCAATTCAAATGAGCAGATTTCTTTTCTTTATTACACCATTGCTTTTGGCGGCAATCCACCAGGGGCAGAGTCTAACTCTCAAAGGAATTCTCTGCCCACTCTGTCCATTTAACAGGACATTTGGCTCAAAAACCTCGTCGGTTGATCACACATGGGCAACAGATGTGTGAGCATGCGTAGCGAAAATAAAAAATAAAAAATCCCAGCAGTGTGCTGTGGGAAATGTAGCATGGAAACAGGACACAAAAGAAGTCTGGTGCTTGAACTTTGATTTTTGTTGTTGGAAGGCAGTGTTTCTTATTAATCTTTTCCTCCGTTCCAAGGAGAGACAGGTAGGGGTTTCCATTATTCTTTTGCAGTGATTATTCATGTAACACTGGTAAGGAAACTTAGTTCATTTTCACAGACCTTGTTTTATAAAGATATAATTTTAAATATTCAGACCAGACTTCCTTGGGCCCTCCCTCTCAGGAACTGAGTGTTAGCATACTTCCACAAACAAGAAGAAAAGAAAAGGAAAAAAGGAAAAAAAAACTCACCCATTTACAAGGGAGGATATCAGAAATATACATCCTTTCATCCGTGCCCCACACATACGCGCGCGCGCGCGCACACACACACACACACACACACACACACACACACACACCGCCAGCTGTTTTTCTCATGGAGAATAAGGGTTACTTGGGGAAATCTCTCTTCCTGTTTTTATATGGACAACTAAATTGTTGTATAGCCAGTTAATTTTGGTTAGGTCAACAGCACAAGGTTAATTATTGAAGCCTTCCCTTTTGCCTTCGTAAGATTAATAGGAAACAAAAGAAGTAAATGAAATATCATGACTTGTCCTAGAAATGTTTTCTTTTTTTTTTAATTTGGGAAGTTTTGATGCTTTAAAATTATATTTGAAAACATTTTATTCTTTTTATTTTTTGGTATCTTTTCTTTGAAGAAAGTGGAAGAAGGTTCTGAAAAACCGAACGATGTGAATTTAAATCGAATCAGAAAGGATGTAACGGGATGCTAGCATTTAGAAAAGCCCACCAATTTCTATTTTATAACGGAAACACTGTTAAAGTTAAAAAGATTGTCTAACCTAGGAGATGACTTTGAAATGGTCCTTTTCTCCCTCGATACTCTTCAACTTGTTCAGAATAACTGTGCATGTTTTTTAAAAAAGCTATATTATGATCCTACGTCATTTTTATAACTTGGGATTTGAATCACATATCAAAAGGCAAGTAGACTGATTTCCTTCAGTGCTCTGCCTCTAGCTTCTTGCTATTATATAAGCTTATGATAAAACAGCCACATCCCTGTTGATATCCCCACTTCTTTTCCTTGAACTTGCCCAGCTTCATCCAGGGGAAGAAGAAATCCACTCTATACGCTTCGGAGGACAGTTTCTCATTCATGGCCGTGTTACTCTTAATAAGTGTCCCAAAGAAAAATATTCTGCAACAGCCACTCATAAAGAGCCAAAAAAATGGCAAAACCACAGAGAAGGAGACGTATGTGACAACAGTGGCGGTGTCTTCCTGGAGACAGAAAACAAACAGAGCGGTGGAAGAGCTTGCCAATATATGCCTGCCAAATAAAATATTGTTTTATGAAGTCAGGAAAAAACTAATTTAAAAGGTTATTGTAGGTTATTTGTGGTCACTTCTGGTGTGCATAAAGAATGATGTCATCCCAAACTCTTCTCTATTTATATTTCGGTCTTAGAGATCCTTTGTCTATGACTTGATTTCTGCTACTAGACACATCTAAAATTCAGTACTCATAAAAATCTACACTGAGAAAAAAAATGAAAGGAGATGGAAAAAAAGACCCAGCCAACTCCAGGCAAGAAATCATTCAGGCAGATCCATCTTCTAAAATACCTACACTTGTAGATGTCTTCTCAGTCTCAGGACATATTTGCTGGAAATTTTCTCAAATGACCAGAGGAGAGCACCCCTGGAAAATAATTGCTCTTTGAGTAGAGGTAGGTGGGATCCGTGCCAGAGACATCACATTTAAGGACAGACGGAGTGAAGGATTCCTGGTGCCATTGCAGTGTCTCTCTCTCTGCTCCTGAGAGGACCCTACTGTGACATCCAGGGAATGGCCACTGCCATGAGCTTGTTAGCACCAGATTCTCTTCATCTGTGTGGCTCTGCAATAGCTTTTTCTTTGTGTGTGTGTGTGTGTGTGTGTGTGTGTGTGTGTGTGTGTAAGAGCAGTGTAGTTGAAAGCCCCTCCTTCTCATGTTAATCTTTAGTGAATTAAGAAATGTTAAAATATCGTTGTTTGAAAATAGCTGGGAAGCTGGTGAGAAGGTAGCAACTGGGAAACAGGGAGATCAAGAGAAATTCAAAAGTAAAACAGCAAAATATTCTAATATTGGATATTAGAAATAACATGCCTAGAAATTACATATAAAAATGCATGTTTATAGTGAAAAGGTGACACATTAAAGCTTATATACATCCTGATACCAAGTTGACATTGTTTGTAAAGTCTATTTATTCACTCAGTTATTGAAATTGATTTAAACATTTTTGAGCAATTTGGTCTATCAGACATTTCTGTAATAAACATTTTATCTTTGCACCATTGCCAATAGCTTCTTCTCTGTGGAAATAATAAACAGAAGACAGAGTGAGTAATGAAAACAGCAGAAAACATTGTGCACTAAAGAGAGAATGAAACAGAGAAGAAAGATATGTAGTTCTTGGGTGTTGGGTTATCATTTTAATCTGGTGATCTGGTGACACCTCACACAGAACTTGAGCGACATAGAAAGTAATGGAAAGAGTGAACTATACTGACATCTTCCGGAGACTATGGCAGTCAGTCAGTAATGAGTCCTGGGCCAAGAGGACATGTGGTATGTAGAAGAAGCACCATGAAGGCAGTGGGAGTAGCAGGCTTGTGGACAAATTAGCATCGTACACCCATGCACACAGATACCACCTCTGCACTGCACAAGTGCAGAAGCAAACAATGCCTGAGGAATCTGAGCAAATACTTCAGTATTCAGTGAACACAAAAAGCTTCTGTTCAGGATTCCGTAGACTTTTCAAAATCTCTTTGCATGAGAATGGAGAGTCTCAGGAGATCCAGAACATTCAGGAGAATTCTGAGATCACCAACTCAAGCCAGCTACTGTTGGGTTACAGTTCATGCTAATACACTTGTGGTTACACAGTGGAGAATCTCCCGTGCTATCTTCTGGTTTAAATACACTGAGCCTATAAATGAACTCTACTCTGAGCTTTCCAGTGGTTCCTTACTAATGTTTCCTTTTTGAGAAGCCTGGCCCCTGAGATTGTTCCCTCATTGATCTGTGTAGCTTTGAACGTGATACAAAGCATGGGATTCCGCAGTGGTGATAAACACAGCTGTAGAGATCATAGAATGGAGATGAGTTATAAGAATATGTGGCGGGATAGAAAGCAGGACTGATGGAAACTAGGGAACTGAGGACATGACTATGTGGCTAAACTGCTTTGGAGGGTCAGAGTTTGGATCCACAGAAATTAAGGAAAATGCCTGGCAGATGTGGCCAACTTCCTGAAATGCCAGTCTCAGAAGACAGAGACAGAGGATCTCTAGGGTAAACTAGCGAGTAAGATTTGTGATATCTGGGATTGGTTAAGAGACCCTGGCTTAATGAATAAGATGGAAAAGAGCAGAATCCCACATTAGCCTAGCACACATGTTCATGTGCACTCATCCACACGATTACAAAAAAAATGCACCCACACAAATGCAACACAAAGGAATTCCAGTAGCTCTATAAGTTAGGACAGTGAGCTTATACAAATGCAACACACACACACACACACACACACACACACACACACACACACACACACACACGGAAAAAAAAACAGATACAGGAAGATCAAAACTGAAATATTGGTTTCAGTGTAAATCGTTCCCCACAGGCTCATGTATTTGAACATTTGCTGCCCAGCTGATGGCTGTTTCGGGAGGTTGTAGAACCTTTGGGAGTAGTGGAGCCTAGTTGGGAGAAGTGATTCACATGGGAGAGGACTTATTAGTTATATTTTTAGTCCACTTTCCTCAATATTCTCTGCTTCCTGACAATATCATGTAAGCACTGTGCAGCTGCACCCCGTTCCCCAGGCCTGCTCACATACACCCGGCTACCCTTCTTTGAATGTGTCCTCTACCACAATGACTGGTCCCTGTTAAGCTGAGCTCCACAATATTTCGTTTGTGCTAAAGCTGCTGTTTTCAAGGATTTTATCAGAGAGATGAGAACAAAAACTAACACAAACATCAACCATCCTTTTAGTACAGCATCCTTTAGTCCTACACTAAAGGATGTTTACTAAACGTGTTTAGAAAATGTGATTTGGAGTTTCCAGGTTCTTGGGTTTCCACCTATTTGACTGATCTTTTAACAAGCAAAAGAAGAGTCAATTACAATTAGTTTTAGGAAGAGGAAATTAGAACTCTCTGTTGTCCCCCCTTTAACTCCAGTTTGAAAGGAATACATCTTTGCCTCTCGATACAACGATGCATTGTATTTGATATCTAGAACCTAGATGTGTAGAAAGAGGCCCCTAGACAGGACACACAAAGGGTTTGATCTTCCAAGAATTTTTTTTTATTTTTCTGTTTTGAAGTTTAAAGAAATCTAAAGAGAGAGCCTAAGTATGCCTCATGCAAGGTTAAATAGGGACAGGATGGGGTTCCTTCTCCAGAGGTATCAGATCTCTGCTAGCTGTCTGTTACTTCAAGGTTCACTGACCAAGTCTCAGACTGTGGCCTTGATGCTTCTCTTCGGATGTGTTCAGACCTAGGGGCAAACCTGCTCACAGAGCTGAGCAGACATCTGTGTAGCCCAAAGGGATCTCTAAATTTTGGTTGAGCTCTGGCTATAAATCAGTTTGAATGATTCCAGGACCCAAGTTGCTCTTCTGTTTCTCTCCCCTGACTGACACAGACAACTCAGCTCACTTAGACTGAGGCCTGTAAAATAGTTTACAAGGCATTGGGAAGCCTTCTTCCCACACAGAGGTTTATTTAGGTTCTTCCCATTGCCAAGGAAGACAGGTTCCTTCTGCTTCCTGATGGGAGATGGCATACCTTGGCAGAGGACAGAAAATAAAATATCAAACCATGGCTGGGGCACCCAGTGTTTCAGAAAAGAGAACTCTGCCCAAGGAGTTCATTTCTGCTGTCATGCTCCCTGCCCATGTCTTCATTTACTTGGATGAAACAGCCCTTTCAAATGGAAAATATATTAGCTACTACAGAGGGGGTTTAAAGTCCTTCTATACAGAGTCACATTGCAAAGAGGCTTTCACTTGTCCTTTTAAGTTTTGTCTTGCTACTTAAAAACAAAAACAAACAAACAAACAAAAAAAACAAACCTCCAAACGGTATCATGATAACAGTGTGTTGTTTTTTTCCCATAAACAATGTTAACTGTGAGGTTTCACATCTGTGTGGCTGTGCTATAGCTTATGCTTCCTGCCATGGGTAATTTCTACCAATTATCCTTTTTAAAATCAGACAGTTTTATTTTTCCATCATTCATTTACATTATAATTTTCAAAACCAACTAGACAGTTCTTTCCCCAGTTTTTATTTTAAAATCATCAAAGATGATATGCTAACATTCCCAGAAATAATTAATGATACTATTCACAATGCTAAATTCTCCCTCTATCACCTCTCCTCCTCTTTTTCCTGTCTTCTATTGTCATTTGTATCTTTATTGTGTGTTCTCAAGGCCAGTAAGATTTGAGTTCTTTGTTAGAGCCATAATTTGTCCCCAAATTGATCATTAGTATAATTTAAAACAATTAAATAATTATACAGTATGGTTCTTGTCAATAACGGTTATACAAAGCCAAGAACCCTCCTGCGCATACATATGCACCGGAAACACAGCCAGAATGAAACCGAATCACTTAATTCTAGAAGACTTAGCTAAAACTTCGTGGCACTGAAAAAGATTCTGTGATCACATCCAAAGACTTTCTTTCCCTCAGTCTGGCAATAGTTTGATTTTTCACTTTTGTGTGTCCATTATTTTTCTGTATTGCTATCCATTTCCCCATGGCTCTGTGGATATTTTTCTCCACCAGAAAGGAGAAAGATACATATGTACCATGTTACCAATCGCTTTCATCTGTATAGTTATTTTTTCTTTATAGTTACATGTTTACATCTAGGAGCACAAAATCGAATTACTATGTTCATTTTTACTATAACCCTCAAGACAATCACAAAGCATTAGGAGATGAATATAAGTCTTGTCTTTGAATATTGAACAGAATGCTTACTACAAAGCATTCAGCTTCCCTTCCAACAGTCGTACACGTGAACTCGCAAGTGTGCCATGTTTCTCAAGCATTTTCCCTCAGCACTGGCCTCACAGTTCTTGCATGTAGAAGTGGTTCTCAGCGTGTCATCACCCCCTTGTCTTACATTTCATTGTGTAGATAAAACATACGGTGCTATATATTATGTAGTTAGTGAACATCCTGGCTGTGGCCTGGTTTTGTCTGCTATAAATAAAACCTGCTAAGAAATATTCATTTACAAATCCTTTGAAGGCTATGTGCTTCCATTTCTCTTGAGTAAATTTCAAGGAATGGAATTGCTGGATAATTTGTTTATGTTTAACTTTCAGAGTTTTCATTTCCAAAAACCAAAACTCCCAAAGTGGTTGTATCATGTCACATTGTCACTTCCTTACTCATCTTTATAAGCTTAATGTTTGCTCTGCCTCTGTCCCTGTCTCTCTCCCCACTTCTCTGTGTGTGCACCCCGTTGAAATATTACCATGTTGTTAATTTCTTTCTTTGTTTGATTTCTCTTTCTCTCCCTCCTACCCCCCACCCTGAAACAGGGTTTCTCTGTGTAGTTTGGCTGTCCTGGAATTCACTCTATAGATCAGGCTGGCCTCAAAGATCTGCCTCAGATATCTGCCCTCTCTACCTCCAATTGCTGGGATTAGAGGTGTGCCACCACTGCCCAGCTTTTTATTATTTATGACAATTTAAATTTTTTTTAAAATTTGATAACCACTTTATTTGCTTCTAAGTACTTGAAATATGTAACACAGATCATCTTGGAGAAATGGTAACAGATTTGACAGGATAGGATAAGATCTCCTTATGTAGTTCAGAGTTGTTCATAAATCTCTTTATGAGCTATAGGGAAGGTCTGTATTTTAAGGAAACCTTCCTATTTCAGCCTCTCAAGTGTATGTGTTAACACATGTACAACTGGCAATTTTTTTCCTTTTTTTCTTTATTAACTTGAGTATTTCTTATTTACATTTCGAATGTTATTCCCTTTCCCAGTTTTCCGGGCTAACATCTCCTAACTCCTCCCCCTCCCCTTCTTTATGGGTGTTTCCTCTCCCCCCATTACCGCCCTCCCCCCAACAATCACGTTCACTGGGGGTTCAGTCTTAGCAGGACCCAGGGCTTCCCCTTCCACTGGTGCTCTTACTAGGATATTAATTGCTACCTATGAGGTCAGAGTCCAGGGTCAGTCCATGTATAGTCTTTGGGTAGTGGCTTAGTCCCTGGAAGCTCTGGTTGGTTGGCAGACAATTTAAAATTTAAATGTACTTTGATCATATCGTCCGTTCCCTCAAATCCCTTCTGTTTTTTCCCCTCCATTCCCACTCAACTATAAGCCAATATTAAGTTTTTTTTACGACAACAACAACAACAACAACAACAACAACACCCAAATAAAACTAACCACCCCACCAAAACTAAAGAAAAAAACCACAAACCAATATAACAAAATAAAACAACACCCCAAAGAAAGACATTAATTGTAACCAAATAAAAGCATACGGGCGGGGTCGGGGGTGGGGATACCTGTGGAATCCACTTTGTCTGGATGAGCTACGCCTGAGCATTAGGCCGCCCTGAAATGGATGACTTTCACCTTGAGCTTCGAGCATGCAGGGGAATTGCTCTACCATTGAGCTCTATCCCCAGCTAAGGACAACATTTTAAAATATTTTCTTCGAGTCTATAGTTTGTCTTTTAATTTCGTTGGGTGGTTAAATAGAATTCCTTAATAATTTCTACATACATAAGCATATAGCCTATAAACGAGACATCTCAGCTTCCGTTTAAGATGCCTATGTGGTTATTTTGCTGTTTTTCTTCATCTTTTCCTCCTCCTCCCCATTCTTGTCCCTCTTCGTCTTTTCTTCTTAAGAAAATCATCTTTTCACCAGGGCAATGATGTCTCCCTCTATTCTTAACAACCTTGAATTTATTCCTTTCTCATTTTTTATTGGATATTTTCTTTATTTACATTTCAAACATTATTCCCCTTTAAAGGTTTCCCCTCCAGAAGCCCTCCCCCATCATATCCCCTCCTTGCCTCCATGAGCATGCTCCCACACCCACCTGCCCACTCCTGCCTGTTTCCCTGCCCTGGCATTCCCCTAAAATGGGGCATTGAGCCGTCACAGGACCAAGGTCCTCTCCTCTCACTGATGCCTAACAAGGCCCATTCTCTGCTACATATCCGGCTGGAGACACATGTACTACTTGGTGGTTTTGTACCTGGGAACTTGGGAGTGTCTGCTTGTTTGGCATTGTTGTTCTTATGGGATTGCAAGCCCCTTCAGCTCCTTCAATCCTTTCTCTAACTCCTCCAATGGGGACCCTGTTCTCAGTTCAATGGTTTGCTGCTAGCATTTGCCTCTTTATTGGTCATGCTCTGGCTGAACCTCTCAGGAGACAGCTATATCAGACTCCTGTCAGCATGAACTTCTTAGCTTTATTAATATTGTCTAGTTTGGTGGCGATAGATAGATAGATAGATAGATAGATAGATAGATAGATAGATAGATAGATAGATGAACTGGATCTTCAGGTAGGGCAGGCTCTGAACCGCCATTCCTTCAGTCTCTGCTCCAAACTTGTCTCCATATCTACTCCTATGAATATTTTTACTCTCCCTTTTAAGAAGGACTGAAGCATACACATTTTCATTATCCTTGAGCTTCATGTGGTCTGTGGATTGTATATTGGGTAATTCGAGCTTTTGGACTAATATCCACTTACTACCGAGTGCATACCATGTGTGTTCTTTTGTGATTGGGTTACCTCACTCAGGACAATATATTCTAGTTACATCTATTTGCCTATGAATTTCATGAAGTCACTGTTTTAGATAGCTGAATAGTACTTCATTGTGTAGATGTACCACGTTTTTTGTAGCCATTCCTCTGTTGAAGGGTATCTAGGTTCTCTCCAACTTCTGGCTATTATAAATAAGACTGCTATGAACATAGTGGAGCATATGTCTTTGTTGTATGTTGGAGTATATGCCCAGGAGAGGTATAACTGGGTCCTCATGTAGTGCAATGTCTAACTTTCTGATGATCCTCCAGATTGATTTCCAGAGTGATTTGCAATCCCACCAACAGTGGAGGAGTGTTCCTCTTTCTCCACATCTACACCAGCATCTATGGTTTCCTGAGTTTTTGTTCTTAGCCATTCTGACTGGTGTGAGGTGGAATTTGAGTGTTGTTTTGATTTGCATTTCCCTGAAGACTAAAGATGTCGAACATTTCTTTAGGCACTTCTCAGCCATTTGATATTCGTCAGCTGAGAATTCTTTGGTTAGCTCTGTACCCCATTTTTTGCATATATTAGATGCTAGCTCTCTATCAGATGTAGGATTAGGAAAGGTCATTTTTCAATCTTTTGGTTGTTGTTTTGTCCTAATGACAGTGTCCATTGCCTTACAGAAGCTTTGCAGTTTTATGAGTTCCCATTTGTCAATTTTTGATCTTACAGCACAATCCATTGGCGTTTTGTTCAGGAAATTTCCCCATTTTTTCTTCTATTAGTTTGAGTGTATCTGGTTTGATGTGGAGGTTCTTGATCCACTTGGACTTAAGCTTTGTATAATAATGCTTATACCTGAATGACACAAAGACCCAACAAAGAAAGAACTTCAGATCAATTTCCCTTATGAATATCAATGCAAAAATACTCAATAAAATTATTTCAAAGTGAATACAAGAACACATCAAAATCATCATTCATCATAATTGAGTAGGCTTCATCCAAGGGATTCAGGGATGGTTCAATATACATAAATCCATCAACATAATCCATTATATAAAGAAACTCAAAGAAAATAACCACATGACCATCTCATGAAATTCTGAGAAAGCATTTGACAAAATTCAACCCCACTTCATCAGAAAAGTTTTGGAAAGTTCAGGAATTCAAGGCCCATACCTAAACATAGTAAAACAGTACAGTAAACCAGTAGCCAAATCAAACTAAATGGAGAGAAACTTGAAGCAATTCCACTAAAATCAGGGACTAGACAAGACTGCCCACTCTCTCCCTACTTATTCAATATAGTACTCGAAGTCCTAGCCAGAGCAATTAGACAACAACAGGACGTCAAAAGGATACAAATTAGAAAGGAAGAAGTCAAAATATCACTATTTGCAGATGATATGATAATATACTTAAGTGACCCCCAAAATTCCACCAGAGAACTATTAAGCCTGATAAACAACTTCAGCAAAGTGGCTGGGTATAAAATTAACTGAAACAAATCAGTAGTCTTCATCTGCTCAAAGGATAAACAGGCGGAGAAAGGAATTAGGGAAATGACACTCTTCACAATAGTCACAAATACTATAAAATACAAATGGATGGTGGGGGAGCAGAGGTAGTGGGGGAAGACTGGGAGGAGAGGAGGAAGACGAAACTGCAGTTGAGAAGCAAAGTTAATAATTAATAGCAAAAGAAAAATACAATTATTTTAACATACAAATATTGTACAACGTTTATATTCTAGTTATTTTAATTTACTTTTAGGAAAAATAAATATTCTTTTGTTTTCAAAATAAAAAATAATAAGGAATTACATATAAACATGTAACATGTAATATGTTTGATTCAGTATTCTGAAAAATGGAGATTTGTGGCAAAACTGTATATTGAACTGGACTGCATGCAAACTGTCCTTGAAATTATGTTAGTATAATTAGATTTTTGTTCAATAACATTTTAAAATTAAAATTTATACATTCTATTCTGATTATAGTTTCTCCTCTCTCATCTCCTCATCCTCCCCACCTCTCCACTCTTCCAATCCTATGCCTTTTTTCTCTCTACCTCGATAGAATCCAAATAGGAAAGCAAAATAAACAAACCAGAATTGAAAAAAAACAGTGAAAAAGCATAAGAAACACACATATACACACATGTGAAAACACAAAATTGGAAAACATAACAGACAAGCAAAATACCAGTGAGATTAAAACAAACAAAAATGATAAAAAAATGCCCAGACAAAGCAATTTAATATCTTTAATATCACCAGTGTGTTCACTCTGTGTTGGTCAGCTACTTCTGGGCATGTGGCCAGCCCTTAGGTGTGATTTATATATCCAGTGAACCTCCATTGGAGAAAAGTGGTTGCTCCTATGCAAGGGTTGGCAATTGGAGATAGACTCTTGGTTAGGGATGAAAGATCATGCCCATTGCCTCATGTCAGTGCTGGGACCCTGTCTGGCTCAAACCCGTACAGGTCCTGTGCTTGGAGCCATGGTTTCTGTGAGTTCATATGTATGTCAGTCCTGTTGTGTCTGCAAAACACCATTTCTTTGGCGTCATCAATCCCCTCTGTCTCTTACAATCTTTCTTCATAATGGTTCTGTGAATCCTAAAGAAAGGGGTTTGATGAAGACATTCTATTTAATTCTGGGTGTTCCAAGGTCTCTTACTCTCCATACATCACCCAATTCTGGGTCTTTGTTCCCATCTACTCCAAGAGTGAGACACTGATCTATTGTTATAAAAGAACGTGACTAGGAGTAATTCTATTATTAGTTTCCTTTAGCGAAACAGAATCATTTGTTTTTCCTATGAGCTTGTTGTTGTCTATGAGCTATCTGGGCACAGGTTCTTGGCCACTATAGTAGTGCTAGGCATGGAATCCATTTTGTGGAATGGTTTTTGAATGTAATCAGATAGAGTTTGGTTACTGATATAGTGTTTGTGCTACTATTACAGAAGCATAACATGTAGAAAGGTCATCATTTTAGACTGACTGCTTTGTAGCTGTGTTGGTAGTTGCCTTTCTCCTATGGTGTAGAGTACTTTCCGTACCATGAACACTAGTCAGTAGGACTCTAGTTAGGCATCACCTTGAGTTCTCCATGTTCAAAGAAATATGTAAACGTTATTTTAGCAATAGTATCTTACTACCAGTTTAGGGAGATCATATAATAACCTTGGCAACAGTTTGAGTTGTTTGGGGGTTTCCATGGGGTCCCATTTGGCCAAGAACTCAATTAAATGTAACCCATTTCTGACACTTGGAAGCTTAATTTGGTGACAAAATGTATAGTTGGGGGCATTGTCTCCCCCATTATTTGAGGAACCCATTTAGATGTGTTCCATGTGTGTACTATGTATGCATATATGTGTGTGTGTATATATATATATATATATATATATATATATATATATAAACTTCTACAGTAGTGCATTTTTATATGGCTCTTCAAAAGGCCTTCAGTGTTATCTGTCTTTCTCTGTATTCTCTCCTTCACTCTGCCTTACTTTCCTCTCCATCCCCATATAATTCTCCAGCTCTAGCCTGTCCCTGTCTCTCTATAACTACAAGTCCTACTTTCTCTTCCTTTGCTCCCCCTGGTCCTTTACTCTATACCTAACCTCTGTTTTCCTGGATTGTAGCATGCCTATCGAAGGCTTAAAATTAACATCTGCATATGAAAGAATGCGTGCCATATTTGTCTTTTGAGGACTGTGTTATCTCACTCAGAATGTTGTGATTGCATTGCTAATATCTGTTCATAAATTCAAAAATACTTGAGCATATATTGTATGTCATGTAACATGCAGAAATACTTGGATGCAATAGACTACACAAATCAAGAATTACAATATTTTCATTTGGAATGAACGTAAGGAAGAAGAATGTCTTTATCGTTTTTAATATTATATTCTAAATATTATTTGATATTATCTATTTAATCATAACTTTTAAAAATGCATTATGTCAAAAATATCAGAAAAAAATTTGGACTTACAATTTTACTGTTTTTTTTTTTAAATTGCTGCTCTGACAGAGATTTCCGGTCTCCAACCAGAATTCATATATTAATATTTCAGGAAGAATGGAAAACTTGGATCACTGTTACGATATACCAAATAGTAAAATAAATATACACCAGATAAGAATGTTTCTTTGTGGTTTGGCCCACAGAGACACATTCTCTGGCCAGTCGACAATTACTCTCTTGGTAACTGTGAACTTTTTTTTCTCCATCTGTTCTAGAATGTTTGGCAGGATTGCTAGTCCTATTAGGGAGAAGACAAGAAAGTAGATAGTATTTTGTGTGGACTGATATCAGTCTGAGCATGGCAAGTGTTTCTCTCCTGACTCTGTGGGTTATAGGACTGTGATCAACAGTTCCACAGGAAACTGATGGATGTCAGTTCCCTGCATCCCACTTAGTTAAATGTATACCAGTGAAGAAGTTCCACAGAGAAGAAATATGTCCTCAGCACAGTCCTCTTTGTTTGGCTAGTACCACAATAGCTCTGGAAAGACTCCAGCTTAAATTTCCATAGACTTTTCTCTTACTGAGGAAATTGGAGGATGTTTCAAATCATGAAAAACCATGAAAATTCGTCTGGCTAATCTTTGGGTATATGTTATCACCTGGCCCAGTTACTGTTTATTTTCATAATTAGAATAAAATTCCACTGGAAAGTTTTCCTAAGCCAGCAGATAACAGCTTAGACCTGAGAACAGAAATTAATGCTCTGTTATTTCTACAGGATTGTTGCTGTTCTTCAGATTGCCAAGTCAAAGCCCAGATGCTTTGTGGCTGAGTTTAATGACTTTACTACAACAGAAGACCACTGCTTGGTGTTGTTTGATCAACATGGAGTCTTGGCAAGGGTCCATTCCTTACGCCTCATTTAAATATATGTGTGTCTAGGCATAGAGCTGACACCTCTGGTACCAAGACAGATGCTCACACGTTTTCATACTGGTCTGTCTACAGTGTAAGACTCTGTTTTACAAACCAACCAACCAGACAGACAAACATTACATCCTGCTTTGGTAAGTGATGGAAATTAATTAATAATTTGCTTTGCTTCCTGATTCTCTTTTAACTATTCCCAATAAGCCATCACACCTGTGGTTTCTTAATTAATGTTAGTGAGTTATTTAAAAAATGTGGTACCTTTTGTATTATCACAGAAAACCACAGAGAAACTTATAGTTTAATATAATTACCTCTCTACTTTTAGACTTATATTAGCTGCTTAATTCCCACTATGACAGTGGATTATGGTAGGTTTGTGTCCTTACTAGTATCACAAACACTTTGATGTGTAGACCCAGAAAGGTAGAATCCCATTGACACTGTTTTATGCTAGATACAGTTTATGTCAACTTCAATTTTACTCCAGACTCATTCAAAAGAATACTTAGAAAGTCTTTTCTTCATACTTAGAAATATAATATCTTAAATAAAGTGTTGTAAGCTGGCCACCAATACTGCAACCAACACAAATTTATGGAAAGTTTCACACTTACATTTCATTTCCAGAGGACAGAGTCCATTCTTTGGTAACAATTCATGATGATATCACACTAGCTTTTAGTATTAAGTATTTTCTTGAGAAGATAACTTCAATTGAATTATACCCAATACTTTGGTCATGGCAGTGGGAGTATTTAGCTTTAAATATTCTCTTTCTCCATATTCTCAACATCGTAGCATTTGTCTTGTTTAACTAAATTGTAATTTTTCCTTTGCCCATTTTTCAGCATACCATGGCCTTATGAAGTAATGAACTAAGCTTACTTGGCTTATCTTGTATCTGTAATATTTACCACAATATGCTTTTGTATCTTGGAATGAGGTCTCTCAATAAGTAATTTGTAAAATGATAATTAAATGAGTGAAGTGATTCTGATGTGAAAGCTTAACATGTTTGCTCTGCTGTGTGAACCTGTAATACAGAAAGCCACAGGAGAAAGATGAGCATGCTTGATTAATCTGGTTCTCATGGCTCCTCAAGGAACTCAAATTAAATAACAGAACAGAACACATGTGAGAACAAAACAGAACCAAATGAAGGAACAGAAGTGGATTTTTGCCACCAATTTCCCCACTTTGCTAACTATATAGATCATTTTCCAAGACTATGGAAGATAGATTTCCGTAGAAACAGCTGATAAGATAGGGAATGTTGCCTGGAAGCCAAGTGTCATATAAATTTGAAAGTAAAGCCTTCGGATTGAAGCAAACATTGTTAGGAGGTTCTGCACATGGCTTCAGAAAATCCCCCAATGTGATCACATAATTCAGGTGAAGGACACCCCAGAAACATTTGTCAGTAGGACTGCTTTTATGGACAGACGGTTGTTCGCTTTGCAAAGAATGGATTGGATATTATAGTCTTGGAAAATGATATAATCGTTAAGAGTAGCATAATGTAATTTTCTTATTTCAAGTGGATACTTTTTGTATACTCTACTGCCTTCTCAAATTTTCTCAGAAATAATAATTAAATTTGGAAGCATGCCTGATTCTCTTCCTTGCATCATTTCAATCATATTCCTAGCTGATGGGGTAAAAGTACCCACTTCATAATAGAAGTTACACCAAAAAGAAAGGATGGTGAGAAACTGGTCCAGACTACTGAAGACCAAACTCTAGCCTTAGGTCTTACACGTTTATTTACTTGTGGCTGAATCATGCATAGCTGACCAGAACCTCAATGTCCTCTCCTATGTCTGAGGTATTCCTGATTCATCCTATCTAATGGAAAGCAAGATAAAAAACAGGTTATCTCCTTACATCCCAGGACATCACCCACATCTGAGATAATCATGTGTACCGTGCCAAAGACGCAAGAAGGCTGTTATAAAGAACTGAAACTGGAAAGGCATTTAATAAGTGTGGCAGATGGAAACATGGAAGGGTGGCTGAAGGAAAAAGGAAACATTTTCTCGTTTTTTTCTCAGTTTAAGTATTTATTTTTTATTGGTTCTTTTATTTATTTACATTTCAAATGTTATCCCCCTTCCAAGTTTCCCCTCCACAAGCCCAGTCTTCCCTCCTCCCTGCCCCTGCCTCTATGAGGGTGTTCTCCCCAACCGCCTACCTACTCCTGCCTCAGTCCCAGTCTTCCCCTGTCATGGGTCATCGGGCCACCAGAGGACCAAGGGGCTCCCCTCCCTGTGATGCTAGATAAAGCATCCTCTACTACATATGCAGCCGGAGCAGCAGAATCAGAAGTCCTAGCCTGAAGTCTGCAGTTCAAGGAGGAGAAAGCTGAGTGCACTAGAATCACTTACGCCATTTATTTCCTTTGGCCTAGAATTGCAGTGTATTTCTTAAGTAAACCTATTGTTGCTCCAGGCTGCCAGCGAACGACGTGCAGGCCTAAGGCCTATTCCGAAATGTTTTGTTGGCTGAATTTCTTGGCATGATAATCAATTAAAATATTTTTCTTGTGCTTTTTTGATTGGCAACTTTTCTGAGCCAGAGTAGGATTACAAGGAAAACAAAATTCTCTGCTACTTGCCCATTATCAGTAAAGGAACTTTTTCCCATATGGAAGATGATCACCAAGAAAAAATTCCAGGTATTAAAAATGTTTGGAATAAGCCCCTCCCCCCAGGTAGACTGATGTTTCTGAAAAGAAGATATAGCTGATGAAGACATATATACATATATTCACACAATGTTCTGCCCTCTATATAAACATGTCTACAAACAAACACACACACACACACACACACACACACACACACATACACAAACACACATAAATACATACACACACAGGGACACCCAAATATACCAAACACACTCACATGCACTCATATACACACACACACACGCACACACACACACAAATATGCACACTCACACACCATACACACATTCACACACACATACACACAAATATGCACACTCACACACATGCACACACATGCGCACATACATGCACAGACACACACTCATACACACACACTCTCTCTCTCTCACACACACACACAAACTCACATGAGCACACATACTCACACAATACATGTGTGCGTGTGTTTATATGTTTTTCCTATGTGGACACATTATCTTGAAATATAGCTGAACTTGGTCTCCTTTTAGTATACACTCTGAATGAGGTAGTTCTACAATATGAATTTAATATATGGTGTTAAATATTATATAACTTAATTTCAAGTAATATTTTCTCAATTTAGAATGATTCAGACAAGAGCCTCTTTTTCTTATTTAATGGAAATAGAAAACATCAAAAGTGTAGAGTAGCTTTTATTTATTATTTATTGTCTTATGTGTAAGACTCTGAATTCTGGATGTGTGACCATCTTTGCCTGTGCATGTGTGAGCATATGTATGAATGTGCAAATGTGTGTTATGTTGGTTTGTACACCTTGCATGAATGTTTGCAGGTGCGTGTTGATGTCAGATGATAGACTCAGGTGTAGTTCCTCACATGGTATCCTCTATTTTAAGTTTTTAGCTTTAGTCTTTAGACACGGTCCCTCACTGGCTGCACAGTCCCTAAGTACTCCAGCCTCGGTGGGCAGCAAACCTATCTGGCTCTTCCTCCGCAGGGCTGGGATTGCAAGTGAGAGCAGTTCTCCACCCAAATCTTTACAACGTTTTTTGGTTCTAGGATTTAACGCTTGTCTTTCTGCTTCCTGTGCATGGAAATACAGTTATCTGGACCACAGTTATTAAATCTCAAAGTCTAGATCTGGACTGGGTTACATTTGTTATCCACCTTTTCACCATTAGAGTCTACTTTTCTCTGAATACCAGAATTTTGTGGGAAACCTTTTTTCTTATCTTCAATCACACTGATTACAACCATATTCTAGATAATAGAAAGACAGGCTTCCACAAGACATCAATTTAACATAATAATTTGTAATCAGAGTATTGTGTAGAACGAGTTGAAATTAAACCCTATGCTTGAGCAACAAACACAGTTTTGTTCATTTGAATGCCATGGGTGAGAATGTGGAAGTGGATCTCCTGATTTGATCTTTTTGTGTGTGTGTGTGTGTGTGTGTGTGTGTGTGTGTGTGTGTGTGTTGTGCCTGTTTTAATTTTTCTCAGGTTCAGTTCAGTCCTTATTTTGTTGTAGCCCTAAGGAAATTTATTATCCAACGGTACGCTGGCAGCCTGGAGCTATGATAGTTTTATTTAAGAAATACACTGTAATTCTAGGCCAAGGGAAATAAGAAATAGATGAGAAACATGCATGGAGGGGTACAGAATAACATGCACATACATATGTTAACATATGCACAGGTGGAAATGGCCATACATTCAGAATTCATAGTTTAGATGTATTCACCAGAAACATAAATCCAAGTACTAACCACTGCTCCCTCTAAGTTTGACCAGCACTGCAATCTGAGTCTGCAGATGTAGTCAAGTTATGAGGTGGTGATAACGATGTGAAATGGCTGCTTATATTTTTAGAAAAAAAGAGGAATACTTGGATCAACAGAAAAACAGAGGAGGACACTGTGGGGATACTGACATAGGAATTGGAGTGACACATCTCCAGAAATGATAAGGGTTGCCATCAAGCAAGTAGATACTCTTTGTCACAGTCTCTAAAATGTTTTCCGACATCTTGTTTTACTGCTAAAGAAGAAAAGGTCTGTCTTTAAGATTCATTAGGTCAACATTAGAAAATCAATGTACATGAAATATGTAAATTCTACATGAAATACTTCAAAAGATGAGGAACCAAGTCCCCATTCTCTTACTTGATGAGGACAAACATCTCTACTACATCATATTTATATGAAATGCTTTTATTTTCACTCCAACTATTACTTACAGCTTGCTTTGCTTGCTCACTATGTATTTCTTCATCTGTGAAAACAGGAACTTTTGGATTTGGAAAAATATGGACAATAGGTTCCCTTTGAAATTAACCAAGTTCACATTATCATTTTGATTTATGATTTTTAAAAATTCAAGTCAATAGTTTCATGAAGAGTATTCATATCACTAAATGAGACGGACTTTGTTCTAGTTCCGATGGTTAGCACAAGAAAGGGCAGCCATGTTAACTGTAACACGAACATAAATAAGCATATTGATTTCTAGGAAAATAATATTGCATTGTAAACACTTTTAGTTGCTCATAATTACAGAAAATATAGAGTGGAAAAGTATGAATTTTTCAGGAAGAAGAAAACCAAAGCATGAAATGAGGAAGAGAACAATTTATTAAAAGGACAAAAAAAGAAGAGGAATATGAGAAAGTGATTATTGTTGGCTTGTTTGTTTTGTTTTGTTTTTTTTTTTTACCACCACTCTTGGTTTATGACATTTTAATGTCTGAATTTCATCTCTGATTGCCCGACCGGTAGGTGACCACTGCACGATTGGTTCTTTGAGACCTCTATATTTAATTGGATATTTATTACTGAAAGTGATGTGATTAGTTTCCCTGTGGTCTGACTGGCATCTGATCGAAGAGTGCTCAGACCACCGATACCTGTGAACTGAACCTGTCAGCCTTTGCCAGCCCCACTGCTTAAAGCACCTCTGCCTGATTCCATGTGTCTACCATGACTGTTTACTAGAACTACTTGAAATGTGCTTTGGTCTGTTCTCTCTCTTCCTGCATAACGGAAGCATCTTGATTGATAAACCTTCCTAAGTAAGGAATCCTACGTGACTAAGGCAATGTCCGCTATACTCTAGGTGCCTTACATTGCTTTTTAGACTATGTATTGTAGTCTGTTCAAGACAAAAAAAATTCATCTTGTATTTTAAAGACATTTTTGGTCATTGTGCATTGAGTTAGGAGTTGGGGCTTGGATAGCCTTACTTTATTCCTTGACATGAAATTACATATGCTTAATGAGGATTTATTACTGCTTGACCTGGCTTTGCCTCCTGAAATTTCTCTATAACGTAGTTTAGCAAGATGCTAACAAATCCCAATGAAACCCATCTGGTGCACTGTCGTCTCCAACTCCTGGTCTCTTCAAGCTTTTAAAACTGTCATAGATTACTAGAAACGCAACTGTGTTTGAAATTAGTTCAGTAAAACAGTAGTTGCAGATGCTCCATTAGGGGTTTGAAAACAAAGTTGTTAGCCAAAAATAATGGCTTGTAAATGTCTAGCCATCACTCCAGTGACGCGCAAAGGAAGCCTTCTGGCCGTGAGGGAAGAGGAGCTCTTGCTTGCTGACACACTGACAGAGTTGGAGAACTTTATTTGTCGCCTGCTAGCCACCAGTGTGGAAGTGCTGCAGTGCGGCACTAGGTGTGGGAGGTGATGAAAGACGATATCCTGATGCACAGGACTAGAACTGGAGGGCCTCCTGGGAACGGATCAACCAGGTACAGCCTTGCTGGTTCCTCTCTCTAGCTCTTGCAAGAATCTCTTTACTGCAATATATACAGCACAAAGACAATGCCTTCCATCTTAACGGATGGCTCAGTCTGGCATAAGTAGTTCCACATGGTGGTTGACAAACGACTTTTGGGCTAAACTTTCTTCCAATTCAAGAAATAGAGAAAGAACTGGAAGAGCTTGAAGGGGCTCGAGACCCCATATGTACAACAATGCCAAGCAACCAGAGCTTCCAGGGACTAAGCCACTACCTAAAGACTATACATGGACTGACCCTGGACTCTGACCCCATAGGTAGCAATGAATATCCTAGTAAGATCACCAGTGGAAGGGGAAGCCCTGGGTCCTGCTAAGACTGAACCCCCAGTGAACTAGACTATGGGGGGAGGGCGGCAATGGGGGGAGGGTTGGGAGGGGAACACCCATAAGGAAGGGGAGGGGGGAGGGGGATTTTGCCCGGAAACCGGGAAAGGGAATAACACTCGAAATGTAAATAAGAAATACTCAAGTTAATAAAAAAAAAAAAAGAAATAGATCTGGCGGGTTGGGGATTTAGCTCAGTGGTAGAGCGCTTGCCTAGCAACCGCAAGGCCCTGGGTTCGGTCCCCAGCTCCGAACAAAAGAAAAAAAAATAGATCTGTCAGGATTTCCTTGTTTCTCACAAAAAAAAAATATCACCTGTGCCTTAGTGTGTGTATCTTTGATGGAATTTTAAATGGCTTTCAACTCATCCATTCTACTGTTCTTGGGTGGGGCATCATGAATAGAATTCCCTTAAGTGCTCTGTCAGTGAGTGATGGATGCTGAATGAACAGGGAGCATCTTGCATTGTTCAGAGTCATATGGTGTTGTAGGTCATCGTATATCGTGACTTGTCATGTCTCTGTTCTGCTATCTCTTTACATCTGTACATAGGAAAAATTTATTTTAAATAACAAAATCAATTTGGAGTTGCATGGGGATTGTATAGAAAGGGTGAGTTATGGCAGGAATAACATGTATTTAAATGGTCAACATACTTCAATGAGGGAAAAGTTCAATACATTCATTCATCACATTCTGTTCAGGGTCATATAAATAAAAAAAAATGCAACTAAATACAGATGCAGTTGCCATCCCAGCACCTCAGGGCTTTAAGAGCAATGAAGTTCTGGCTCCTGGGTTTTATTGATGCAATCTTTTATGTTTCAAAAGTTTCTGATTGTATTCCCCAAAATTTTATAAGATGACATAACCTGAAAGGCAACGCTTATAACTGCTATCTTTAATGTTTATAGTGTATTTCATCTAAAATGTACTATATATAAGCCATTTCATATTTTTGAAATATAAGACATTGAGTGAAAATCTCAGAACTTACTGATCATTAAATAAAGTCAGTAGAAAAGAAAGATGAATGTGACCTCCTCTATTGCAGAGGCTGGAATGATGCCCTGGAGAGTTCACAGGCCGTGAGCCTCAGATGTGGGCAGCTGATCTTCACACAATCACTTCAGCCAACTGGTAGGATAAGAGGTTGCATCTCAGCCCATTCTTTGTGTGAACAGGCTTATGTCTGGCTTCTCAATACTGGGGAAGACATCTCACATTCTTGGGAAGTTGAATCCAAACCAAAACTCCACTCGATCTCCTATCCAGCCTCTGGGTGGTCCTGGGTGAGCCAGTTTCCCCCAAGAAGCCCTGGGAAATTTGATATGGGCTAACATTCAGTTTAAAGGTTACTCTTGGGTGGTCTATAGCAGTTAATAGAGTTTGCTTCAAAAGTCATTGTAAGAGATTCAGAGAAATGAAGGAATCTAGGTCTGGATAAACTCCAGTCTGTTGAGAGTGTAGATTACTTCTAAGTATCTTAATATGCCAAACTGGAAAGACTATGGTAGTTCTTGGAGACCCAGGTAGTTTATACCAAAGTTATCAACTATGCCACCAGCTTTGGGTAGAAACTTTCTCCCAAGACTTGACTCAAATTACCGTGCTGTCAAATTGAGACCTTACTGAACCAATGTGACCCAGCAGAAAGAATTTTCAAAGAACTGTCTTATGATTAAGAAGATAGGGAAGTTTGATGTCATAAATTTGTGACTAATAAATTCTTCAAAATAATTAATTGTATACAAATTAATAAAGGGAAGTAAGATATAAGCAGTAAAAGACCATCTAACTTTACTACTGAAAATAACTTAGGACAGAAGAAAGAAAAAGCCAATTAGAGATGTCCATTGTGGATTCTAAAGCTTATTACTTGTTGGCAATGACGGACAGACAGACAAACATCATTAAGCCAAGTTATATTTCCTGTCAAAAATGCACAAAAGTTATCTTAGGGTTTAACTGCTGTGAATGACCTAGGCAACTCTTATAAATACAGCATTTAATTAGAGCTGTCTTACAGTCCAGACATTCAGCTCATTATCATTAAGGAGGGAACAAGGCAACATCCAGGCAGGCATGGCACAGGAGGAGGTGAGAGTTCTACATCTTCATCAGGCTGACAGCAAAATAATGACTTCCAGGCAGCTAGGGTGAGGCTTTCAAAGGCTACACCGAGTAATAGTGCCACTCTCTGGGCCAAACATACAAACCAGCACCATATTTAAAAAGTGCTCAAATATATTTGTGCGGTTCCATCAATTGAGGCAGGTGATTATACTTCTGTGGTGTCTACCATACTTACCATTGTGATCATTTGTGCTGCCTCCATGTGAGGGAAAGCCTTGCTTGGTATTTAATCAGTAACCTGCTCTACATACAGAAGGATACTGATTGGTTTCCATGAGCTTCAAGGTGTCAAAAGAAAGCAGGAAAAAGGGAATGAACATTCAGAATAGAGACCCAAGTCATACCTGTGGTCCTATGGGTTACTTAGTAAGCATTTGATCATTTTGCAGATCCCACTCACGATCAAGGAGCCAAAAAAAATCAGCCTTTCATCATTCAAGAGCCTGACACCATACAAAGTTATCCTAAGATTAGTTGTGAGATCCTGGTGCTGCAAAGTGGATGGTGCCACTGCCCAGGAGCCAGCAGTCAAAGATGACACAAGTTAGACTTCAGAACAATCTTCTCTCAAGGCAGAGCTTCCGGGATAACAAGGTCTTTCAGTTGAATATTCTGAAGAGAAGATGACGAATATGTCAGGAGTTTCATGTGCAAATGAGACCTTGCTTTGCATCATGAGGGAAATATGTGCTTAGCCAGCCTAAAGACCGGGAACCACAATGGAAGAACAATATCAACTAACCGGACTCCTCAGAACTCCCGGGGATTAAACCACCCACCAAGGAGTATACATAAGTGAGTTCATGTCTTCCACTCTATATGTAGTAGAGGATTGCCTTAGCTGGCATCAATGGGAGAGAAGGTGCTTGGTCCTATGGGGGACTTGTCCCAATGAAAGGGCATGCTAGAGGGGTGAGGTGGGAGTGAGTGGGTAGGTGGGAGTGTATCCTCTTAGAGGTAAAGAGGAGAGAGCTGGAGTGTGGGGGATTGTGGAGGTGAGTAATGGAAGACGAAAAACATTTGAAATGTAAATAAATAAAATAATAATAAAAAGGATTGAAGACTAACATAACTTTTAATGGCCGTCTCAACTTGAGTGTATAATCATCATTTCAAGTATAAGAGGTCCAGAATTGAACTTCTGCTCTTTACACTCTCAAATTTTATTTCATTGCTTTTTATAGCTCAGCAAATGAAAACTTAATCATTTGAGTTGCTCAAATCACAAACATTAGCTGATATTTTACTTATTCTTTTTTCTCGTATTATTTTTATCAAAATTATAATACATTCTATCATGTATTTCATCTCACCCAAATTCTCACATGCCCTTCTTTTCCTACGGACCCAGCTCTGTGCTCTGTATCAGTCACAACATATTCCATATAACAACAAAAATCACAAAGAAACCCAAAATGTCCACAAAAACACATAATTAAAAATAAAAACAAGTAAGCAGAAGACTAAAAAGAAAAAATGCAAAACCAATTCAAAATGAAATAAAAAGTCTACAAAAATAATATTGATACCATTTTTTTTTGGGTCAACTATTCTTGGACATGAGGCCTGCCTTGGGTGTGGTTTATATACTCGATGAGAATCCATTTTATCTTAATTTTTCATTCAAATTCCATATCTGATTTATCAACAAATTTAATGCGTAGTCTCTGTGCTGAAGTTGTTGAAACAGACATAGCAGTGCTGACATCTGGCGTAAATCAGCATCCTCTCCCTGTGCATCATTTATGTACCTTACTTGCATATAAAACTGCTTTCATTCTTTCCCCACCTCTGAACACAGGTCATATCTGTAAGACTGATTAGAAGCTAAAGATGCCAACCAGACAAGCTGCCAACCAGACAAGATGAGCACTCCCTTGAATCCAGATGATGGAAGGAGAGAACCAATTACAGCAAGAGTTTGCCTGACCTCCACAGGTGCACTGTGACACACACTTACAACCAAACCTTTAAATTAAAAAAAAGTTATATCATTCTGTGCACCAAATAAACCTCTCAGAAGGTAAATACAACCCATAGGGTATGTCATGAACTGCTCTTGCTCCCTACCTTTACAGTGCCCATTGTATATGAACAAATTATTGTGGTTTTACTGCTTTAATTTCTGGTCCCCTTATTTCTTACACAGATAAGATATTCTCCTCCATCCTTTTACAGTGTTCCTCTCCCAAACATGAGCATACCTTCTCCTCGTCCTGTTTTAAAACTGAATGCAAAACATTTTTATATGTTACTATGGCAATCGGTTGCACTGCACATAATGCATATTTCATACAGTTGCCCAATTATTTCTTAGCTGATATTGGGCCTAGAAGTAAATAAACATGACTGTCAGAATTGCAGGTGGGCTGTTTGGTTCATTGTTCTATCATCAAGAGCTATGCAAGAACCTTTCTAAGACACTGATTGAGGATTCTTGACTGTGGAAGAAGTGGGCAGGAGCCTATTGGGTTTTCTACAGCTTTGTGGAAATCAGTCCTGCTGCCCTTGTGAATCCTCTTCCAATATTTCCAAAAACCTGGCAAGCAGTAGTTAAGTTAATCTTAACTTTTATGCTTATCCCCCCTAGAGTTCATTCAATTTTCTGAGACTTAGAGCTGCTATAATACAAACAAAGGTTTCATTTGGAAATGGCTGTGCCATGCATACATGCTAGGGAAGAGAAGGGGTTTTGTTTCATAATTATTTCTGAGAGAACACTGAGCATTTATCAAATGCATAGCAGGTTGATAGTGAGAGACCAGCATCTTGATATGAGCTTACTAAATCTAAAGGTCGCTAGTGGCTGCCCAACCAGCAATAGATCTGTCAACCAAGGACAGAGAACTGAGACTAGATCTTGTCACTAAAGGTTTTCTTTATTTCTTTGTCCCTCCCCCTCTTTTCACCTTTTATTGAAATAGATTCTTTCCTCATGTGATATATCCAATTGAAGTTTCCCCTTCTTCCACTTTTCCCAGTTTCTCCCTCCCTTCCTCTCACCATTCATTCCCTGACTCTCATTAGAAAAGAACACAAATAATGATGACAAGATAAATATAAGATGAAGCAAAAGCTATCATACCAAAGCTGGGCATGGCAATCCAACAGGAAGAAAAGAGTCACAAGAGCAGGCACAGGAGTCAGAGTCCCAGGTGTTCTCACAATTAGGAGTCTCTCACACGCACTATGGTGATAGCTATACTAGGTATGCAAAGGGCATGGTACAAATCTAGGTAGGGCCTGTTCTTGCTGATGCCAAGATGCGCTTGCTGACAGGAGCCTGGTATGGCTCTTCCCTGTGAGGTTCTACTGGCACCTGACCAATACAGATGTAGTTACTACAGTCAACTATCGGACCAAGCCCTGGGACCCCAATGGATGAGCCAGGGGAAAGACTGAAAGGGATTGCAACCCCATAGGAAGAACAATATCAGCTAACCTACCACCTGGAGTTCACAGGGACTAAACCATCAACCGAGGAGTATACATGGAAGAAGCCAAGACTCCAGATAGCAGAGGAAGGCCTTATCTGACATCAATGGAAGGGGAGGGGAGGCTTGATGTCCCAGTGTAGGAGGATGTTAGAGGGGTGAGGCAGGAGTGGGGAATGGGTGGAGGAGCACGCTTCAAGAAGCAAAGGGGAGAGAAGGGGGGTGTGTTGGGGGATTGGTGGAAGAGTAACCCGGAAGGGGGATATCATTTGAAATGTAAACAAATAAAATGATTAATAAAAAATCTATCAGCATATTATCTACATTAGTCTGAAAATATAAGAACCACATGATAATATTAACAAATGTAATAAAAATGATAATCAAAGTTTTATAATGAAAACTTCATGACTAAACAAAACAAAACAGTGAGAACAAGCTACAGTTTACCCCAAAACAAGATTTATCATTGTTAATTATCATTGTAATTGTAAACTCTCCTTTTAAGTAGTATATAACATGACATGGGATTTGTTCTTCTTAATTAATTGCATTGGTATGTGAAGTTAAGGCAAATTAATGTTAGTTTAAGCATTGGAAGATAACCTTCTTCCCTTAAAGTACTATGCCTATAAATCTCAAAATTCTTTTTTTAAAAAAGGTCATGAAAAATTCTTTAATGAGAGGTTTATAGGAAAGAAAATGAATAAACTTATGGAGATCAGTATTATGCTCTGTATTATCTGCAAGCAATTGAAAATTATAAGGAAAAAGTATATTCTATTTACTATAAACAATATGGTATAATTAGAGCCAGTAAATACAGGATCTTTAGAATACTAATGAAATATTACTAAAATCCAAAGCAGATCCAATTCACAAATGATATTTTGATTTACATGAAAGGAATTAATATAGGAAAATTGTTCTTAATATTTTTAAGTAAATTTTAGGTACCTCTAAGTAGGATTCCATCAATATTGATTTTAGAGTTAGATTCAATGATATTAAAATTCATGGGTAGAATATTTTTTGAGAACAGAAAAAAATGTTTGGTATAGGAGAGGAAGAAGCTGGGAAACATTTTACATATTCTCCATCTGAGTATAAGGTCATATAATCAAATACATATGGTTTAGTATGCATGGCTACATGGAAAGCACAGCGATTCTTTACATTAAACTTTCATATACAGAAACATTATTATTTCTTCTAATAAGGAAAGGAATGAGTTACTTATGAAACAAGCCTGACAAATTAGCTTTGATCCAGAAGAAACAAACTTGTCCTACCTTCTCTACATCTGTTCTGTTCAATATTGTGGCTATTATCCAGAACTCTATTTATATTTAACTTAAAATTAGTAAAAATTAAATATGATTTTAAAATTATCTGTTTTGTTGATATTGGTCATGCTTTAAAATTCTCAGCAGCTCTACATGGACAGTGTCTATCCATGTAATTCATTGCAAAAATTACAAAACGTTTTTATCAATGCAAAATGTTTTCTCTTCCTATATGTCATACTTGATATTTATGTATTTATAGAGGAATAGAAAAATAAAACATGTATATCAATACATATAAATATATAATGTATTTTTATTTTTTATTATATTATAAATATATTATAAATAAGTATATTACTCAGAGAATATCAATATTACATTAACCATAAATAGTTGAGAAATAAAGCTTAGCTTTTATAGGACTCCAGAAAACAAAATTAAAAAGAGATTTTTTTTACATTTAAAAGCTATATTAAAAGTGACCTACTAAGAAATTTGTATATCAATACAGTATTTCATATACCATAAATTAAAATTAAAAATATAATTTTTTTAATTTTTAATTTTATCTCTTTCTCTCTCTTTGTGTGTGTGTGTGTGTGTGTGTGTGTGTGTATTTATGAGTTTGCTACTCATAGAGGCCAGAGGTTGGAATTAGATCTCCTGGAGCTGGATTTATATATTGTGATTAGACCTGGGTACTGGGATTCAAACTCATGACTTCTGAAAGATCTGTACACACTCTTAACCATTGAACAACCTCCCAAGCCCCAAATTAAAATGTTTTGTTTGTTACAGCTGACTAAAGCTGGAAAATATATATCTTTACATACACACACATATTAGCATCCCAGGATACATTGTGAAAGCAAGGAACTGTATGATGGGCTAGAGAGTAACTATGGACAGCCAGTTTAGGGGAGGACTGGCTTGGGGTTATAGTTCTGAGAATAAGTGAGTAG
This sequence comes from Rattus norvegicus, assembly GCF_021556685.1. NCBI lineage: Eukaryota > Metazoa > Chordata > Mammalia > Rodentia > Muridae > Rattus > Rattus norvegicus. Next base: position 59,698,393 of record NC_141539.1, read on the forward strand.
AGACCTAGCAGAGGGCTTTGATATGACTAGATGGGCAAATAGCATGTTGAGCTGAGACTGCAAACCTGTTGGCTCATTAAACAATAGAGAATAGCCAAAAAATGTTTGCTGTTATGGCAACAAAAAGAAGGGTTGTTTGAAATAAGATCAGAGAGACTGCAGTGGCAGTTTAACTTATACTTATTTTAACCCAAATCAAAGCTTGGGTTGTGAAGTACTGTAGTCAGCCAGTGAGAGAGCACACAGATGTAAAAGCCTTTATAGCAACTCTGCATTGCTAACACCCCAACATTTGATCACTGGGCTCATTTCAAGTTCTAGAACTCCCTGGTAATTTAAAGGTGAATGCTTTATCTAACATTTTAAAGTGGTTCTAGTCCAGTGGGCTTTTTGTCATTCCATGTAGGTGTCAGAATCAAACATACCAGATCTACACAGGTGTTTTAGGCAGTAAAGTGCTTCCTATAGAAATGAGTTTTGGTCCCCAGCACCTTTGTAAAAAGCTGTGTACTGGATTTGGAGGAATGTCTGTGATCCCAGTATTTGGGAGATCTGCAGTTGAATTAAAGACCTTCATATTTGAGGAACAAAGTGATTGAAGAAGACTCTATACTCTGACATGTTTCTTTTACTTGCTTACATGTATATACACATACATGTGCACACATACAAACAACGTACACACCATGCTCACATATAAGAAAAATAAGCCCCGTGGAATGGCTTGGTGAGAATAAGAGTGCCTGACAAAAAAGCCTGATTATTTCAGCTTGATCCCTGGAACTCATCACGGGAGCACAGAGCTGACTCCTGAAAGTTCTGCTCTGACCTCTACATCTTGCTGTGGTGTCTGTGAGCCCATTTATATACACATATTATACCCACATGCACTAATATAAATAATTTGTAGAAGAAAAACCTAACAAAACTCAGATTCGTTTCCCTAAGGATATTTAGATAATAAGCCCTGTGTCACGCCCTGGAGAGAAGCCTTGCAATATTTTTAGGGTAAATGAAAGCCACTAGGCTGTTGAAAGGAGAACTGAGTCTGTATTCACATAGTGAAAGATACCTGTTTAAAAGTAGAAACCAAAGAAGTTTGGACCACAGTTAACCTAGTTGTCACTTTGCAGATGGGCTAGGAAGGGCTCCTGAGTTAAATGATGGAGAGTGAAGAGGAGTGAGTTGGTGGAAGGGAATATCATGGTGTCCTAAGTGGTTCCCTCCTTCTCTTCCTCTTCTCTCCCTCCTCCCGTCCATCTGCCTCTTCATTTTCCTCTTCCTTCTCCTATCCCTATTCCTCTTCTTCCTCCTTTTTAAAACAATGACTACTGCATTGTGATGGTGTTTAAGGAGCTGGAACAGGATGAGAGAAAAAAAATGTATGAATCAAAATTAAATTTTGTCTTAGAAAAGTTCATCAGAGAAAAGAAGGCCTAGACTGTGGGCATAATTTGCTAATTATTAGCATATGCTGAGAGTTTATCAACTATATTGTTATGTCCAACTCTATCGCTGTCTTAGTACTGAAAGTTCAACTCCTGTAACTCCTCACAGATAAGATCAATCAAAGAGATCACACCACAGGGTTGAGGCAAGAAAATACTGAAAGGGAATGGAGGCTTGGAGACAACAGACAACACTGTAAAAATGTTTCAAATTCCTGGAACCCAAAGGAGGTTAGTGTTTCCAGAAATAGAAAATTAATCCTAAAAATTCAGTAACTTTCAAGAAGGAAGACTAAAACGTTGGCTTGACAATGTGGTGGTCACAAAGGATCCAAACAAGGAAAGTTTCCCTAAAGAATGCAGATGGAATCCCATTAAAAACAAGAGGAAGGGTTAATGACAAGAAAGAGCATCAGGCTATTCCAGGCAACCAAGCCAACACTGAAGGACAGCTGCGAAACAGAGTATGGGTCAATTAAACAGGACTTAAAATACTTTTGGTGCTTCTATTTAGGTAAGGAATACAGCAGGTACACCAAACAATGGTATTTCAGTTGGAGTAATTCTGAGTGAAAATTTTCTTATAAATTTCATGTAATTTTTTTCTATCTAGTTGGTGATACCTAATATTCAGCTCTTCAAGTGCTGGAACGAGTGAGTTTTAATGTCACCACAGTGTTTCAGTTTCCCAAGGGAACATGCAAGAAAGAAATAGAGGCAAATAAGTTAAAATAGTTTAAAAATATTATTCGAATTAGGAAACAAATTAAATGGCAGGTTAAGTGAGAGGAGTGAAGCTCATGGCTTAGATGCCTCGGTGATTTTTTGATTAACTAATATGTTATCTGCTACAACGTCGGTTTCAACTTCACAGCTTCACAGACATGGTCCCTCAAATCCCCTTTCTCTGGGACATGGGTCTCTGTTCATGTATGTGGAGTATTATTAATTAGGTTAATTGAGGTGATAAGAGTTAGCCTGTAAGTGATCAGCACCATTTACTGGGCTTAAGTCCTGAGCTGTGTAAAATGAAGAAAGCATACTGGTATGCATGCATTCACCATTCTCTCTTTAATTATAGGTATGATAAGACCAGTTGCTTACCATTTTCTCCTTGTATTCTTCTCAATGGTCCACTATATCTTGAGTTATGGGTTTAAATTCCTTTCTTGTTAAATTGCTTTTGTTGAATATTTTTATCATAGCTATAGAAAAACTAAGACCTTGGGCTTTGGAGAAAAAGACAAATAAAGGTCCCTGTCTGTCTGTCTGTCTGTCTGTCTGTCTATCTATCTGTCTATCTATATCATCGATGTATTTATGAATTTATCCTCTCTCAGCTTTCTATCTACCTAACTATATTTCTATATTCCCATCATATTTGTTGGAATATTTGTTTTACTTTATTTTTTAAATTTCTCTACATACAATCACATTTCCCCCCTCTCTTCTCCTCCCAATCCTCCCCCATCATCTCCTTTTCACCTCCCATCCTCTAGTCCTACATTGTCCTCAGAAAAGGGGAGGCCTCTCATGGATATCATAGGACTAGGTGCATCTACTGTGGCTAGGCAAGGCCGCCCAGTCAGGAGAAAGGTATGGAAAGGCAGGCCACAGAGTCAGATACAGCCCCTGTTCTTGCTGTTAGGAGTCCCATGTGACGATGGAGTTGCACAACTGTTCTACGTATGCTGAGGGCCGAGATCTGCCCGCTGCTTGCCTTCTGTTCAGCAGTTCAGTCTCCGCGTGTCCCTATTGGCTCCGGTTAGTTAACTCTGTATGGTTCCTTGTGGCATTTGTCCATTATTAATAAACTCGGTCCACAGTACTCAACCTAATTTTAGGGATGAGATGTAGTCTCCCCATTCCTCATACATTTTCCTTTTCCATAGTTAACCCCATAAACCAACAATTTAAGGCGTGTTTAATCTGAGGTAATTGGCAAGTTTAAGACATACATTGAATAAATATGAAATGATTACATGGAGAAATGAAGAAAGTTTATGTCATAATAAAGATGAGTATTTATGCATATGAACTCAACAAGTGTAGTGTGTATCACCAAGTGGTGTGTTTAGTGAGTAATATTTTTTCATGAAACAAAATCTCACTTTAATTCCTGTATATAGAAAAAATTTCACAGGTAAGCGTACATGAGGATATGTAGAAAAAATATAATTGCAGTCAAATAATTATTTACCAATGTTATTCAAATGTACAGTTGCTCACAAGATTTATTAGCTTGTATAATCTATGTACTTACTGAAGTTGAACTAATTAATGTCCTGTCTAATTTTTCTATCTGTATATATTAATTAAAATGTAAGTTCTTTGTCAGATGTAGCCCAAAGCAGAAAACAAATGACAGCGAAAGGGGCCTCTCATTTCTTTCAAATCTATTTCCTTCCTTATGCTGGGCGATGAATATACATTTGGCATAATTGTGTGATTGTAACTTAGGTTGACACAGCTAAATTCAGAGTAAAGCGAAACAGTTTAGCTTCTTCCCATTACTCAGCATTGTTAAACACTTACCGGGCCCGAAACAGAGCTCAGTGGAGCACGCTGACCCACCATGTTACTACCTCCGGTTCATTTTCAGTGCCCCAAACCAAGCTCAAACAGCAGCAATGTCTTCCGTGGCCCATAAATTTTCTTTTTATTAAGCATTGACTATTACTTCATCTGATGCACATTTTTTTGAAAAAAGTATTGACTTCAGAGTGTTCATAACCTGAATTTTCACTTTTAAGTGAAATACGCTCAGATATTACAGGAAAAAGTTCAATTTCAGTTAATGATACAGACAGGACTTTTCTAAAACTATAAAAACTTTGTAGTTAATATGTCGGGGAATATTGTTTTTTTTTCTTGCTATTGCATTTGTGGATTTGGATAACAGAACAGAGAGAATGAATAGTAAAGGAGGGTTTATTAGATTGCCTTCCATGGAATGATCTGGGCAACCCACGCACGGTGGTCCGCACAGTGGAGGAGCTGAGGACCCGCCAACTGTTCGGTCTGTGAGGCTGGATTTCTTGGCAGGTCTAATCTGGTGCTGAGTGCCCTAGGGATTCCCGGAGAGCTGCTGATCTTCAGTCCACACTGGAGATCCTGGGGTCTGATGTCAACACAGAATAGCGGCAGAAGCGGTGGCTGCAGGGTAGATGAGGGCTGATGGACTAGAACTCAAGAATAATGTGCAAGCAGGCAAAGGGGTTTTCTCTGTGACCCTCTTCATATTTCAGCCACTGACGGAATGTGTCACCCACATTCTGAGTGGGGTTTTCACTTCAGTTAAGATGATAAAGAAAATTCCTCACAGGTGTTCCCATGGGTTAATCTCATCTGTGCAAATCTATTACAATACCCCGTGTGTGAGGTTTGTCTCTCAGGTAAGTCTAGGTCATGCTGACAGTCAGCACCAACCACCACCCTTCTTACTATGTTTAGATTGGACATTTTCTCGTTTTTAAACATAATTACTTTAAGGCTCAGTATTGATACACATGGTTTCTTTCAGGTTGAAAATGCCCAGCAGTTTCTAAAACTCACTGATTTTCAAAGAACACAGAGCATTAGTCTAACTCATTTGAAATTTCAGTGTTTTTTCCCCCTTATTTCTTATGACGGTTCAGAGGATCAAATCCCTTACCTACAATTCAGACTGTCATCCCTGTTTTCTTGGCCATCTCCTGTAGATTTGTTTTTCCTACTCACTACGTCCATCTTTTAGCATATAAATATGAGTCCTTTCTAATATGTATGAGGTTTATTTGACTGAAGGGCCTTGGACTGTTTCTTTCACACTTTTTCATTTTCACATTTGTTTATTTGTGTCTTTGCTTTTGGACAGCGTTTCGTGTAGCCCAGGCAGGCCTGAAACTTGTCTCATGTATACTGTGCTGCCGATGGAGCCTGGGTTTCCATTAATGCTGGGCACTCCTACCAACTGAACTACATTTCAATCTATCCGTCTACCACCAGTGTATGAAGGTCTGAACCTGGCACATTTAGGTTCCAGTGTTTTCTTCAATGGATTGAAATAAAGGCTTATGGATTTGTGAAAGTCTGAGGATAGCCTGATTTACAATCAAGTGATAGGACAGATCGTAAACACACGGCCAAGAGCGACATGACCCATGGAAAATACTCTTGCTGCCAACTCTGACAACCTGAGTTTGAACCCTGAACTGATGTCATGGAGAGAGGGAACTCTTGAACGTTCTCTCCTGAACTTTCCAAGTATGCTACCCACCCATCAAATAAATGAATACATATTTTAAAAGAGTGAAATACAACTATTGAAACTGACAATGAAGACAAAGGCAGTACAGGTCTATTTGTGGCTTCCTTTTATGGGCTTAAGAGAAAAACTACGTTGCTAAGGGTCATATTTTTGGTGGTTCTTTATTTTGGCTGACAGATTAAATTATAAAACCATTTCCCTGCTCAATATGTGTCTTCTCATGACACATCTCATTTAATCATATATGCATGCCCAGTTAGGCATAGGCAATTTATTGCTTATTCTGCTTGAGATTCATAGAAATGTCTGATACTGTAATTTCTACCTTCCTATAGATTTTGGAAATCAGAGGTCACTATTCCTTCAGAAATTTAACACATGCCACTCCTAACTCATCCACTTCCAATCACACATTCTGTTCAACCTTCTGATAATTAATATCCTGACTTGATATTTTAAACTAATTTCTATTCTTTTTACCAATTCGTTTCTTCGTTGTTAAAATATCCAAGTGGTCATTTGAGACTTCAGCCAGCTGTAATTGTTTTGCTGCTTTCGAGTCAGAGCTGATGTGTATTAAATTAGCTACATTGTTCTGAATGAAGTTTAGAGCAGTAATGAATATTTCTAAAAACAGGACATTGGTATCCTCTTTCGCCTCACATCTTATGGGAGCTTTCCCTGTGGCCCCGTTATGGTGCTCCTATAAGAGTATCCACTTCTTTCCCAGATGCTGTGTTGTCAGAGGACAGTTTTCTAGCACGATCTCTCTAACTATGATCTGTCAGGTACTTTTGAGGTCAACTCTTCTAGCAGGAGCAATGGATCCAAGGATTTTGTTTTGTTTTACAAACTGCTCAGACAGCAGTATTTTTTAGTTTTCGGATTTCTATTGGTTCTGTCTTAAATTCTTAAAATATTTTTCATTTTCATTCATTATGAAAATATTTCATTTACAGTTTAATATTGCTATATGGAATCTTTAAACATCATTTTCTGTGAAATTTTTGAGAATTAAATTGTCTTGAGGTCCCCCTGTGTTGATTTATTTTCCTATACAGTAGGGGGTTATACAGTTCACAATTTGTTTTCTTTCTTTCTTTCTTTCTTTCTTTCTTTCTTTCTTTCTTTCTTTCTTTCTTTCTTTCCTTTTGTCTGTTTGACTATATGTCTTTTTTTCCCTTTGGTTTATTCTTCTTTAGTTAGAACATACACACACTTATTTGTGGGAGTACTATGAGTACATGAAGTTGCATACATTTGGGAGTTAGCCTTTGTAAATTCTTTAGCATGTAGCCAATTATAGACTCTATCTGGATTCTGTGTATGGGGTTTGAGAAGAGTCAAGACTCACGTTTTTCTGAATATACTGATTTTTTTATTAATTAGTGGATAACTGACTCAGAAATCTGCTGGCACTTTATCCACAAAATATAAGCTGTATCCTCACAGCTTTTACCTCTTCTTTCCCAATCTCTGCATTTTTTTTCTAATTACTATGGACACCTGAGTTCTGTCATTTTTGAGCAATTTCTGTCATAGTTTTATACAGGATGATGAAGATCTGAAGTAGCAACCTTAAATAGGAAGTTCTAACCCAAGGAATTGTTCTATATAAAACGAAATGTAAAGCTTAATTCTTATTTTTAATCAGGTATCAAACACACACACACGAGAGAGAGAGAGAGAGAGAGAGAGAGAGAGAGAGAGAGAGAGAGAGAGAGAGACTGTATTCTATTCTACCTTTAAAATATTTAAGTTATTATTTATAAAAATTTATGATTTTTTGTAAGAGGAATGCATAATTTATATTTTGTAGTAACATACATTGCATTGGTTATGCTCTGTGTATCTTTCTGAAACTTTAAAATTATATTTCTCAGTGAAATTTACTTAGCTAATAATACATAATTAATATTGACACTTTGGGCAGCCTTTTGTTTCATTGATATAAAGAATTTTATTTTATAGAGGTTGAATGCAAGGGGGAAATATATTTAGTCTCTTCAATTTGGGGTTTATATGCCTATGAACTCTGGATTCTTTGCATGCACAGTCCATGTTTGTTAGTTCCTGACACAATGGAGCACAAAGCATATTTGAATTAATTACTGAAGCAAAATCCATAGTCACTGGCTGTTAAACAGCAAACCCAACAATTTAATGGGAAAGAGCATACAGGTTTTTCAGCGCAGCAATTCCAATCAGCACAGGCAGGGACAGAGAACACTAGAACTAAGACTAACAGCTCTTACCTGAGTGGTTGACATTCTGTCAAATCTAAGAGATTCAGACGGCGTCTACCACCAAATTGTATGTCTTGAGAAAAAATGGAATTTAGTTGTACAACAGAGGCAGAGACCACTCAATTTCCTGCCTTTGGTGTAGGTCATTTGATTTTTTCTCCTGTTTTCACATAGCAAGAATCACCAACTCCCAATGCCACAACTGAATACAAGTGTGGCCATTATAACTTGCACTGTAATTCCAGTATTGGCGCTCTTTGAGGGAAGTCTGTCAGATGATCCTCAGACTGGCAGCTTTTGTTGTGGTGGATAACTAGGATGATTGCTATGCATTTCTAACTACTGTGGTAAGCTTCCTGGTAGAGAGAAACTAAGGGTAAGATAAGGGATTGCTGTCTAGGCTGACACGTGTAGTTGAAAAGATAGCCAATGATGACTTTAGAGTTTTGGCAAAGTAAAGCACTTGCTTCTGTGGGCGTGGCACGGCTGAGTTTCACCCCTCCTTAGCCACCACATAACCCAGGAACACTGACATTTACAGAGGGTATTCCTGGCATTAAAGGAAATGCAATTTGCAATTTTCAGAAGCTAGAGGAAACATTCCTCTCGTGTGCGTTTCAAGTTTTGCTTAAATTGGCTCACAATTATTACAGTACATGGCACATGGATATTTTTGCCACCACTCATGTTACAACAGCTGTGATCCTGATGGGGATTGAGTTAACCAAAAACCCCTCTGCATGCAAGCAGTCACCAGGCAGCCAATGGGTTAGAGCTGAACTGACAGTAAAGGGATCATAACCACACAGCTGTGAGCCAAATGTCAGATACTAACGACCAGTCGGCCATTATGGGGTTAACTGCTGGTGTTCTGGTAAGTGTAAAAGAAACGTTGAGGTTCTGCCCAAATACACAGCCACAATCTGAACATTACCATTGGATCAATGTAAAAACTGTCTGTTTCTTTTTAAACCGGTAATTATTTTTAGGATGCCAATCTTGTTTGGAGTGTCTATGACCTATAATATTAGTAGAATAATTCTGGTGATAATTATGTTATACCATTCCAGCATGCGTTCAATCTAAATAAGAAATCCCTGTAGACTATCAACTTCCTGGTCTCTGGGGTTTCAGTCATCAGTGCCTGCAACTTTATAATTTCCAGACTTGTTACTCTGAGCTGGGGAAGAATTTTTACCTACATTTGTTGAGTTAAAGACTTCTGTTGTTTTAAACAAACGGAATAGCATTACTGCAATGTCAGTCCAAACATGTGTAATTAACATGGAAAATATGTCTGAGCCATGTTGGTCAAGATAGATGACTTCCCTGCATGACTTATAAACAGTTAGAAGCATAAAGCCGGGATGTCTAAACCAAGTTGTATACCACAAAGGTTTATCTGGAAAGGCTTTGCAATTACAGAGGAAAAAGAAAGACACAGTAGACTGCCATATTTTCTTAACGAGGGAGTCAGGTTTTGGCTATCTGTAGAAAAATAAGCCTCCTGTCCTGAGTTTTGACATGTGTTCCTCACACTGCAGAAGCCAAAACAGACCTCGCTCTTCTGGAAATGTTCATCAAAAAAATACAATAGTATGTGTCAAGACTGTCCAAAATATTCTGGATAGAAATAGGTCTCTCAACTCCTTTTAAATTTTAGTGGTGACTGTGAGTAGAATTCTCTTCGGAATTCTCTGATTCTCTTTAGTCTGTAACAGAGGAAGGTCTAACTGTTCCCTGTAGGTCCTTTTAAATGTGTGATGAAGGTATTACGTTTTTCTTTGTGTTCTCTGGGCCACACACTCAATACTGGTACCAGTTAGATGATAAATATGCAGCCACTGGGATGAGTGGGGTGATAGCCAGAAGCTTTGCTACTTCGTGTACAAAACAAGATCATCCTGAGTACACTTCAAAATGTTTTGTGTCTTTCAAAAAACAATGTGTTGTTATACTTATGCCCCATTACTATTTCTTATCACACTCTACTCCCTCTGGGTCCCTTCTACAAATCATAACCTTTCTACACAGATGACCTCTTTTTTAAAATTGAAAATAGATTCTTCTATCATCTAATCCATCCATCCTGACCAGTTTGCCCCTCTCTACTCTGCCCAGCTCCTCTGCCTCCCCTCTGCCTCATATCTGCTTCCCCCTCCATTTTCTTTCTGAAAAGAGCAGGCCTCAAAGAGATAACAACCAAGCATGACAGAACAAAATACAATAAAACAAGAACAAAGCTCTCATGTGGATGCTAGGCAAGTAAATGGGAAGAAGAGTCCCAAGAGCAGACAAAAGATTCAGAGACACACCCATTCCCACTGGTAGGAGTCCCACAGAAACATCAAGCTAACAGCCATAACATAAAATAGACCTGGTAAGACCCACGAAGGTTCCCATGATTGCTGTTTCAGTCTCTGTGAGCCTATGTGAGCTCCTCTTAAGTTGACTCAGAAGGCTATGTTCACCTGGTGTCCATCCCCTCTGAATCCTACAATCTTTCCTCCCCTTATTTTGCATGGGCTTTGCAATCTCTGAGGGGAGGGACTCTAATTCAGACTCTCTCTACATAATGTCTAACTGTTGGTCTCTGAACCCTTGCCCATCTTCTGCTGGAGGAAGCCTTTAATCTATAATTTGAGCAGAATATCAATAGGAATCATTTTACTGATATTTTTTTCTTTTTTGCCAGTCATGTTTGGTTTTACTTCAGGTTTCTGGGCTATCAAGCCTTCAGTTCCTGGCTATTTGGCAGTATAGGGAATGAGCTCCCTCTTACTGGTTGGGCCTCGGGCTAACCCAAACATTATTTGGCTACTCCTACAGGTTCTGCACCACCATTTCCCCAGCACATGGACAGGACAGATTGTAGGTAGAGGGTTTTGTAGCTGGGTTGGTGTCCAGGTTTCTCTTTCCACACCCTGTGGAGTACCTTCTTACCCCAAAGAGGCTCAAATGTAAGGGTGAAGGCTCTGTGCAGGCAACAGCTTGACCTCTTTACCTCCAATGAGTTGTGTGTGTGTTGTCTTTGCCAGTGGGGTCCACCCATTAGTTCTGGAGATCAATCCTTTTGATCTGACATCAAGCTAGGTTCTTCAGGGATCTCTATGGAAACCCCTCCAGCAACAATATAAATGCAGGCAACTCAATCCTACCACTGGAAACCTTTCATGGCTACAAAAGATGGCTAGTTCACACTCTACAACCTCCATGACCAGGAGTGCTGACTAGGGTCACCCTCATAGATTGCAAGAAGTTTCCATTGCATGAGGTTTTCTTGATTCCCACAATTGTGTCCCAATTCCAGCTTTCTCTCCTAGTACTCTCTTCTTCCATATTTCTCTCTCTTACCTGATCCCTCCAGCTTTTTCCCCACACACCCTTACTTCACCTGCAAAATCTCTGCTATTTCCCCTTCCCAGGGGGATCCATGTGTCCCTCTATAGCTGTCCTTTTAAACTAACCTTTCTATGTTTGTGGATTGTGGCTTGATTATAATTTACTTAAGAGATAATATCTGCTTATAAGTGAATATATATTATACTTGGCTTTCTCAGTCTGGGTTACCTCACTCAGAATGATTTTCTTTTTCTAGTTGCATCCATTTGCCTTTGAATTTCATGATGTCTATTTTTAACAATTGAGTAATATTTCATTGTGTAAATGTGCCACACTTGATTCATTTTTTGGTAAAGGGATAGCTAGGTTGTCTCCAGTTTCTGGTAATTATGAATAAAGCTTTAATAAAAACAGTTGTAGAAATGTCCTTGAATGAGGAATCATTCTTTGGGTATATGTCTAAGAGTGGTATAGATGAGTCTTGAGGTAGATCAACTGCCGATTTTCTAAGAGACCACCATATTGATTTCCACAGTTGCTGTAAAAGTTTACACCTCCTACAGGTGGTTGGACATTCCCCTTGTTCCACATCCTTACCAGAATGACCTGCCATTTCTGTTATTGATTTTAGTCATTCAGATAAGATGGATTCTCAAAGTAGTTGATTTGTATCTTTCTGATGGCTAAGAGTGTTTCATGTTTCTACATTTCTCAGTAATCTAAAATTACTTTATTGAAAATTTTGTTTATATCTGTACCCCATATCTAAATTGGGCTATTGAGGATTTTGATATCGAGTTTCTTGAGATCTTTATATATTTTGGATATTAGTCCTCTATCAGATGTGGAGTTTGTAAATGTCTTTTCCCAATTTGAGGCCACCATTTTGTCTGATTCATGGTGCCCTTTGCCTTCCAGAAGCTTTTCAGTCTTATGAGGTCACATTTATTAATTTTGATCTTAGAGCCTGCATTATTGGTGTTCTGCTCAGGAAGTTGTTTTCTGTGCCAATGTGTTCAAGATTGTTTCCCACTTTCTCTTCTATCAGCTTTTATGTTAAAGTCTTGACCTACTTGGACTTGAGTTTTGTGCAGGGTGATAGTATAACTCTATTTATATTCTTCTAAATGCAGAAATCTAGTTTCACCACCAACATTTATTGAAGATATTTTCTTCCTTCCAATGTGTATTTCCAGTTCATTATCAAAAATGAAGGTTACACATGGAATGTTAATTGATTTCTCAGTGTTCATTTTGATTCCATTGATCAACCTGTCTGTTTCCATGCCAATACCAAGCAATTTTTATTACCATTGCTTTATAGTACAGCTTGAAGTCAGGGATGCTAACACCTCTAGCAGTTCTTTTATAGTTCAATATTGTTTTAGCTATCCTCGGTTTTTTGTTTGTCAATATGGAATGGAGTATTATTATCCATTCAAGTTTTCTAAAGAATTTTTTTTTAAATTTTGATAAGGATTGTGTTGAATCTGTAGTTTTTCAAAGGATGACCACTTTTACTATGTTAATGCTACTGATCTTTAAGCAGGAGAGATGTTTCCATTCTGACATCATCCTCATTTTCTTCAAAGACTTGCAGTTTTTATCTTACAAATCTTTTAGTTGTGTGATGTGAGTTACCATGAGATATTTTATATTATCTGTGACTATTGTGAAGGGTGTTATTGCCCCAGTTTCTTCCTGAGTTCATTTGTCATTTGTATATAGGAGGGCTATTGATATTTTTGAGTCAACTTTTAATCCAACTACAGTGCTGAAGGTATTAATCAGTGTAGGAGTTTTCTGGTGGTAATTTTAGACTCATTTATGCATACTATCATATCATCTGCAAATAAAGATATTTTGAATTCTTTCTTTTGAATTTGTATACCTTTGGTCTCATTCAGTTGTCTTATCATTCTAGCTAAAATATAAGTATTATACTGAGCAGATATGAAGAAATAGGACAGCCTTGTTCTTGATCCTGATTTTACCAGAATTGCTTTGAGTTTTAATTTGACGTTGATTTAATTTGATGTATGCCAGACTTTGTTTTAGGTCACCAGTGGCACTGGCTAGAAATTACATCTTCCACAAAACTTTGAGAAAATCCTGCTTCTTATTGATTTATTCATTTCTAAGTATCTTCAATAATTGAGGTACCATGAGTTACTCAAGATAAGAAAAATGCAATTAACTGTGGGTCAACACTTAGAACTCATATTCTAGGAACTGTGAAAATCTGTTTGTGGAGAGTTCAGAAACCTTAGTATGAATTATATTTATGTTATGCAAATTCTTCCTCTGTGAAAAAGTGCTATTTTTATTTTAGATACTATCAATGAAGTTCTTGTCCATTTGGTTTGTGAAATGTTTGGCGGTTTTGTTTTATTGAATATAGATTTTTTTCAATTTCTATATTCTGATCATGGTTTGCTTGTCCCCTACTCCTCCCAGTTCCTCTCTACCTTGTATCCTTTCAGGGTTTACCTTCTTTCTGCCTTACCTTATAAAACGGGCATCTCAGAGATAGCAATAAAATAAAATATAAGATAAAACAAAAATAAAGGAAATAAAAGTAGATCAAAATAAGCAGAAGAAAAGGAACCCATGAAAAAACATAAGAAACAGATATATAGACAGAGGCTTTATTATTCACACAATCAAGAATCCCATAAAAGCACAACAACAGAAGCTATTACACACACACACACACACACACACACACACACACACACATCCTATAGGGTAAAAATTTAAATGAATAAAGTGAAAGTTAAAAAAAAACCTCTGATATGACATTAAGAAACAAGGAACTTCCAAACATGCCATTCACTTAATTTTGTGTTGGCCACCTACACCTAGGCAAATAGTCTACCCTTTAAAATAGTTTGGTTTCTCAGTGTGACTTTTATGCCAAAACTAAATTTTCATTTATAAGTGGTTATCAGTTGGAGAAAGCTTCTGGGTTAGGGATGGGGGTACAGGGTTCCATGTACAGACCCATGAAGGCCTTGTGAATGCTGCCATAGACTTTGTGAGTTCATGTGTGCATCAGTCCTGCTGTGTTTAGAAGGCCTTGCTTCCTCTATGACCTTCATCTCACCTGGCTCTTACACTCTTTCTACTTCCTGTTTTGAAGGGGTCCCTGATCCCAGAGAAGAGGGATTTAACGGAGATACCATTTAGGACTTAGTGTTCCAAAGTGTCTTACTGTTTGCCTATCGTTGGCTAAGGGTCTTTGTATTTTACTTTCATCTAGTGTAGGAGAAAGCTTCTCTGATGGTGGCTGAGTAGGCACTGACCTATGCATATAGCAGAATGCCATTAGGAGCCACTTCCTTGTTACTTTCCCTCTTAAGAATAGTAGCCTTAACGTTCTCTTTAGTTTCTGGCTGATCTACCCCTAGGTTCTTGGTCCTCCAAGCTGTGCTGTGTATGAGTTCCATCTCATGGAGTGAACCTTAAGTCAAGTTAGATATTGGTTTGTGATGCCCGCAAGCTTTGTGCTGTCATTGCATTGGTACGTCTTGCATGTGTCGACAAACACCTTAGTTCAATGGTTTTGTAGCTGGATTATCTGTTTCTCCTTTGGTAGCCTGCAGAATGTCTTCTGGTACCAAGAACACTAGGCAATAATCATGAAGGCTAGGTCTGGTAGACTCTAGCAGTTTCAATTCTTAGTGTTCAGTGAGTTGGGTGACCCCACTGGCAGGCTTCAGAAAATCTTAATGAACTAAAGATTTGTGTTTTCTAATAGTAAAGATGTTAAGATCTATAGCTGGTTCCTTCCTTATAAAGCAGTTTGGATTCTGGGTTATGCACACAAATAAAAGAGAGAAGTAGAAAGGAAACAAGAAGACCGGTCAGAGTAAGAAACAAAGAGAAATCTAAAAAAAATTGCTAAACTCTTCCAAGAGAAAACTGCCTTTTGTTCTGAAGCAGCCTGAAGTAGAGAGCTCGTGAAAGAAAGTTGAAGTCCGATTGCCACAGAGTTCAGATTCACCATGAACTGCAGGAGAGTTTTCCATGGGCCTTGGGAATCTTTTGATTAATTTTCTTCCAGTTCTATGTACTCATTCTGCGTAGAAGGAAAGTGCAGTGGTATCTAAGCCTCTCAGGATGGGGACAAACTGCGAAGGCTCCATTTGGTGTTGGGAGTGTGGGAAGGCTGGCAAAGTAGAGACACAATTATGTTGCTCTAGCAGTAGCCACAGGGCAGGATTTCAGAAAACTTTCTCTATTCATCCTCCATTACATTCTACTCTTCTGTCAAAATCCAAAATTGGTAGGATAGAGTTGAAAAGATGACTGAAAAGTGACTTATTCTTGTCCCATCTTTATCCTGCACAGCACCATACTCAGGACCCCAAAGTTGATAGTAGACCAGATTCTTTATCCAAGAGAAGGAGTCTCTTCAGGCTATTGGCTGTCTACCTTTTCATGAAGAAGGGCAAGTGTTCCTCCCATTAACGAGCAGGCTCTGGTAGCTGAGGAGTTCTGCTCCTGTTCCTTCTTCCAGATTAATTCATGTATGAGAACCAATTTTAGGAGAAATAATTTTGATCTGGAAGTAAACTCTAACAGAAAAATGGAAAATATTCAAATCTTTAGTAAAATTCAGAACTCATTAATACATGCTTTATGTTGTAGCCAGAAACGTAATCCAAGCTTCCTTTGGTGTATAATTCTGAGTTATGTGTCTAACTGACAACAAATCAGCAAGTATAATCCCCAGGATTTTATAACTAATTTTTCAAAGTTGAAGAGGTCAGGTATTAAATTACCGCTACATATATTTCTCAGGCAAGGTATATGTGTTATGTAAGCATGATGTATATGCATAGGCATATCATCACATGTGAATATATCAAGGGATGAATATTTCACCGTAATGTATTCAACCATTTGTGAATTATTGAACACTAGAAGTTTCTGTCTGCAATGGCTGCATATGCTATTAGCATTTCAACTTTTAAAGTACCTGACACTTGGCAGGTGCATTCAAGAATGACAGCTCTTGGCAAGTGCATTTCTTTGTGCATGAATAAGGAAGAAAAAGGGGCATTCCAGTCTGAAAAGCAGCAGGTGCTGAAGGCATTGTGGTGCTGTGTGACTGGAGCTCCTATGTCAAACAGTGCAAACATGCAAATCTAGGCTGCTCATAATTAAAACGATGACTGAGTTAGCTGTGGTTTTCAAAGACTCTAGAGTCCACACTCCTTTGTAAAGCTGTTATCTTAAAAATAGCAGAATGTAGACAGTATTTCAGACTGTACCCTCCAATGGTAATAATCCTTAAGGGAATTCTAGAGTTAAGGGCCATTTTAAAAGAAAAGACATGATATCTTAAAGGTTATTCCGTATACTTAGCACTGTCTAGTCTCCAGTGGGTTCTTATCTGGAGTTTATATAACATGTCTCTACCCTAAATTCTGAATCCAGGAATAGTCTAGTCCTGTTTTTTTTTTAATTCTTTCTGTTTTGTTACAGTTGACTATATAAATATTAGTGGTATAAATATTAATGTTAAGAGCAACAAATACCCTGTGTGATTAGTCCAAAGAAGCCAATGGTGACCCCGATATATCTCTAGGTTGTACATAGCGGCATCCCTTACCATGCCCTCAGAAGTGAGTCCTTTGCTCGAAATTCAGCTAAAAATGCTTAAGCTCTGGTGATTGCAGGGAGTTTGACTGAGATATGAACACTCCCTTCAGATATGTTGGATTCAGACATTGGCTTCTCAATTCTGCATGTACTGCCGCGCCTCCGTTAACCTTACAAACCCTGAACTCCCTCTCTGTTTAAAAATGGGCATAATCAAGTATGTACTTAAGCAGGTTGTTCTAAGGGTTACATTGAATAATTTTGTTACCATAGTAAAATGGTACACTGATTACTTCGTTCATGACTTCCAGGTGGGTTCCATTGAAAAGGAAAGCTCGGCAGAGGCAGTTGGGGAGAAATATAATTTGAAACTCAATGTCCCTTGATGACAGCTCTAGGGTAATGACCTTCCTCGTCTGCAGTTCTGGTCTTTATGTATGATCACTGGGTCAGGAGCGTTAGCATAACCTGGGAAGTTGCTAGAAATGTTACGTAGGTCTCATGGGTGGTTAACACATTCTCTTCCTTCTTCCTTCCCAACGCCTTGCTATTCTCATCATCCAAGTCCTTATTTTGATTTATCTTGTTCTAGACAAACCACTAAGTCAAGTTTTCCGTTTCTCAGACTTGATTCTGAAGCTGAAATAACAACTGTATGGATTTTGTTGGACGAAACCAAGAACAAAGATCATTCCATAAATCTGTAATTAGGTTTTGACTGTTAAAGTCTTGGCAAATGTATTTATTATAAGTAAAAAAAGTTAAAACCTGACATAATATGAAAATACTCACCAGAAGACAAATCGACTCAAATGAATTGGAATGTATCTTTTAGGAGACAGTGGGTAGTTATGTGGAGTTGTGCTGGTAAGTTTTCCAGAATTTACATACATTTTAGGCTTCAAGTAAGAATTCAGGGTTTTCTATTATATTGCTCTTTATTTTGGGGGTAATTAAGACTATCTCGATTGGAATGAATAGAGCTATCTTTCCATACTGCGTTTCTCTTACCTATGCATTTGAAGGCTATCTCATAATAAAGACAGCTTGAGAATGTCTGTTAAGAAATACAAACATTAAATTGAATTTTACGGAGCTCTGGACTGCTCATTCTCACCTCATGAATCTAAAGGTGTCTATGAGCTTGAAAGATTGCTGCTGGTGGATGACCTCATCGTCCATACTCACCTAGTCACTGGTTACAATTTACCCTCTGGAAAATGGTTCCCGATTCTTCAGGTTGCAGTGCCAAACTTTCTAGACAGGTGTAAATTAGTGCTACATCTCCTTTCCTCGTTCATATTTCATGCCGTGTGACCAACTGAAACATTGAGGAACAGATGTGCTGATGGGACTTCACTATTTACTGCATTTTCTTCACATTTGGGGCATTTGAAATGTCTAAATTGTCGAATTGCATGCTATATGAATTATCTGTGGTCAAGCGGCTGGATTTTAAAACTTTGCTTTGTGAGACTGAAGCTTTGGTTTTATAAATTCAGCTGTAAATTAGATGTTAATTACTAGTGAAAGGAATGGCTAAAAAACTGAAGCTGGAAAAACTATGAAAGAGAGAAGACATGAGGGCAAACTGGTAATGTCCACATTCTTCTTACTTCCTCTGGCTCTGTATACAGAGGCACTAAATGCATGACAGTCCTGCCACAAAGCCACATACTTTACAGTGTGTGGTTTTATTTTGGGTTTTATTTGTTTGTTTGTTTGTTTTGCATTTTGAGGAAAAGAGGATTAATTATGTCACTATCAGGTAAATGACAACCCAGCAATACTCTCCCCTGCTTACTGCCCTTGAGTTAACAGGCCTGATGACCTCAGTTCTCTCACCCTCTCCTTTGCTGCCTTTTGTTTTATTCTCCGAATGCCCTTAAACACTTTCTCAGGTCAAATGCCAGTCTCACCTTCTCTGTTGAGGCATCATGTGATAATCCCTGTCAGTTCTTTATTCCTCGGTGTTATACTTAGTTGAAACCATGAAAACACACGTGCTCACCAGATATGTGAAAACATGCAACATTTTTAAAGTGCAGGATTCTAACATACCGAACAAACTTTCCCAAATCTATTTTATTCTCTTGTTTTAATTTTCAAAAACAAGAGCTGTCACAGACCAAATCAATGCTTGCCTGTAGCTGGGAAGCGACCTTCTGACTCAGTTGATCTTACTGCACACTCAAAATACAGACAGGGTAAATGTGCCCATTAAGTCAGTTTAAAGCTGAAAGTAACATAAAAAATATTATCCTGTCGTTTGCATCATAGAATATATTAAATATTTCCTATTATTAAATAAAACCGCTACCACAAAATGAGCCAATGTTTTGCGATATCTAGTGTCTCTTTCTCCTCAATGCCAAGGGTGGATCAGATTCTACAGAAAGTCACTGTTATGCCTGAGGAATTTTGTATGTGGCATGACCGATTTCCTTATCTCAACAGGACTGGAACATTAGCCAGAATATATTGTGCCAAACCTCAAACCAGAAGAAACATGGAATTTCTGTCTTGCAACTAAGAGTGCAGTCTACTGTCTTAACTAATAAATGTGAATGACTGTCAAAAGAATGTATTTTTATCTTATTCATGTTCCCTGTCTATTTCCCTCCCAGTTCCAAAATTGGCACACTGTAGAGATTTGCATTACAATGGAGTTTTAAAAGGTTTATTTATTTTATATGTATGGATTTTTTTTTCTGCATGTGTGACTGAACAATGCCCATAGAAAGCCTTCTGCCATGTAGGTGCTGGGACCTGAACCCTAGACTTTAGGAAGAGCAGCCTTGAGTTGTCTCTTCAGATTCTGCATGGATTACTATTTTTGAATATTAATATTAGTTCTATTTTTTATTCTTACTTGACTGTAAATAGAACATGGACTCAGTTGATGCTACCTGGATAAGGATGGGTATTCTACTCTTACCACTAGACTTATAGGTGGAAATATAAGGTTTTATAAATAACATCTACCTAGGGTGAAAGGATTTAAAAGTAAGTTTTGCTACTGTTTTGAAACTTTTTAAACACATTGCTTCTGAAGACTTGGGTTTCTGAAAATCATACAAGAACAGCAGCAAAGTTTTAACATCTTTTAGAGTTTAGAATTCTCCATAGAGGTGTGTAGAATGTAGGCTACAGTCGCTATGTATTTAAATCAGCTGGGACTAACTACCACTCCTCAAATATAATCTTGTCCTTTTTTGTCACCACTTTGTAAGTTCTTACCTTCTAGTGAACACTTTGTCCCCCCTCCTCCAAAGGCCTTCCACCCATCTGTCAACCCTGCTTATTTCACATAATGCTCCATAGTTGAAAGGTAAGAAGTTCTCTTCTGTGTGACCAAGGAATTTCTGATGCAACTATTACTTCAGGGAGTAGATTTGTAATATTTTATACTGTACTACATTTTCTCATTACTATAAAAGCACTAAATATAACCCTCATTTTATTTAAATTGACCTCCGGGACATGCATTTCTAATCTCCCTCCAGCTTTCCCTCACTGTCTTGCTTTTGATCCATCAGCTCAGAATCTTAAGTACCTAGTAAAAACTCAGCTTGATCAGAAGCCAGTCATCCCTTCTGAAGGATCCACTGAATTACATAACCTTAGGCAGAAGGAACTTCTGAAAGCCAGATTCATGCCTCACAGCTAGGTGGATAAATGTATCTACCTGCCAAGTCATCTCCACTTGAAACTTTATTTGGCATTACAAATAAACTGCCCACAAGAGAAAGCTAAGTACCATCCCACAAAATATACTTTATCTCCTTATTAAATGGAGTTGTTTTGATGTTTACTTTGTCAACGGTGATCAATGCCTTAGAATAATCATTGGCTTATTTTTTTCCCTCATTCTTCATACCAGTATTTCAACTAATTCTTTCTCTACTTTCACAATTCATCAAATAAAATGAAACCAAAATAAAAATAATTCCAGTTTTTTTCTATTCCATACCAGAACACTTTTCTTTATTGAGAAATTTAATGATTTGCTAACAAGGTTTTCTCTTTCTACGTTCATATTCTATAGTGCATATTCAACAGGCCAGCCATACTTGTATGTCATCATTCTAATACAAAAATGGTATATCACCTCCCTTGTTTTTTTTCCAGAACATATCTCTATGCCATTCATGTGCAGAAATGCAAAGTTGTTACTATGACCTAGAAGGTTTTATATAATTTGAATTCTGGTTACGTCTATGAAATCACCTCTTTTAGGGGCTGGGGATTTAGCTCAGTGGTAGAGCGCTTACCTAGGAAGCGCAAGGCCCTGGGTTCGGTCCCCAGCTCCGAAAAAAAGAACCAAAAAAAAAAAAAAAAAGAAATCACCTCTTTTTATCCCAAGCTATTCACTTTCTAAAAATAAAGAAATAAAATAAAAGGCCTGTCTAAGTTTCCCACTTCAGAGACTTTACTACTCCCTCTAAGGAGGAGAGGTTTCCTCCCAAGGTCTACATTGCCTGCACTTACTTTCTTAATTTCTCTTCTAATTTTCCTTTTATTTTCTTTTCCAAATAAGATATTCCCTAATTAAGTCATTTAAAAGTAAAAACACTCCCATCACTGGGGTTTTCCTTCTTTCTTTGTTACTGCTTTTGGTTTGTTGGTTTGCTTCCATAGTCCAACTTCCAGAGGCAGGGGAAGGGTTGTATCCACAGTGAATACTTCATAAACATTTAAAAATTATTAAATTGTACAATGTTTTGCTTGCAGAAAGAGGTTGTTTACTTTTCCCTCTTAATCGTCAATGCAAAGCTCCAAATTATATTTAACACCAAAATAGGGAACACAGATTTTTTTTCCATTTCATGAATTTTTCAAAGTTAACAAGAATTGAAAGCGGTTGTATATCAGAAACAGGTGTGTTTCATCTGTGTAGTAAAACCCTGGGTTTCAAAGAATGGAAAATTTTGGTTGGCCATAGCAAAAGGAACTATTGAATGAATAACAGAGACATGGTCACATTATTCTATATTCTGTGCTACATGATAGGAAAATGCTCATTGAAATGCTGTTAGGGTACCTTTGATCACGTCTAATTAACTGAAATGTAAAATACACACTTACTTAATGTCTTCTGTCCCAACCACAATTGGGCACTTCTTTTTTTCAAGTACAAGAGCCAGAAAAAGATAAGGTGTACTGGCCTCATACTCCTAGACCCCATGAAGAATTTTATATTCCTTAAACAAAACAATGTAAACTATAATTGACTTTTTCAACTACAAAGACATTTAAGAACCTTTCGTTCTGTGGAAATTGTTCTGTGATGTTTCGGCTGTATTCACCATTTTCCTCTTCTTTTCACTATCACCCACTCTCTAAAGCATTTTAGAGATTTAACTAGAAAAAGAAAGCCTAGGACAACTGAAGGGCAACCATACCAAACACACTTCCTTGGATTTTTGCAATTCTTATCACACATGTGTTTTCTGGCACCATGCACATACATCCCAATAATTTCCTTAGGACCAGCATTGTTTTCTCTTACCCTGGTCTGTTACTCCTCCCGTATGCCATCATTTTCCTCAGGAACATGGGTAGAATAAATAGACAGTTTTCATATAGAAAGAATTGGTGAATTGTAGTCAGTGGAACCCATTGTCAGTTCTCAGAGGCTGTTGACTTTAGAATTTAGAGAGAGAGGGAAACTGTCATCTTCATCTGGCACAAGGTCCTTCTTCCAAGAGCCGTAGATACAGTTTTGAACTACCTAAGCCATTTTCAGCACCTCTCGTACAAGGAGAACGATGATTTATTTAAAAAAGTACACTGCTTTTTTTTTAAAGCAAGAGATTGGCAAAGATACCCTGGATGTTTGAGTAAGTCTCTTTTGTCTCCATAGCGTAACCTAGCCAGCCTCCCTGAGATGTGTATGAAAAAAGAGAAGCTCTGATCTGCTAGCCTCAGTGATGAATGATTTGGGAATGAGCCAAGTAGTAAGAAAGGGATTTAGTCTGGTTTTCTTGACTGTAGCCCCATTTATTTATGAGAAGCTTGTGAGAAGATTTGCAGGGAAAGAGGAAAAAACTGCTCATAATGTGGCTTTTCATTCAGAATTGTGTTTAGGAATAACCATGGCCGCCGCTACTTCAGTGTTGGTGGTGAAGTCATGAGGATTGCTGTTTCCCATACAGCAAAAACAAAAGAAAAGAAATACAGTGAATATCAAATGTCTGTAGTCTCATGGGTTCTGTTTAAAAACTTATTTTATTATTACCCTTTGCTTAAGGACATTTTCATTAAGTTTTATGTATATTCTATTCTGTTTTCTGTTTGTGCTTGTGTGTAATTGTTAATACATGTAGACGCTGTTATTCCTTAGCAGGCCTTCAGGAGTATATGCTGGATATTTGCCCAGTTGATAAGTGATGGAATGAAGACTTCCTCTCCATAGTTTTTCCTGGGAACAAACAAAATCACTTCTATTTCCATCATTTGAAGTAAGAGTCATCTAGGTAGAAAAACCATTCTTGTTTGTATTAAGTAGCTATGAACATGATTTCAACATCGCATCAAATAGAATTTCAAATTACTAAAATGTTCCATTAATTATTTAATACTCTATTAAAAGTGACAGTGACATTCAAAGCCTCGTTAGTTTTAATATTTTAAAGTTTTAGTTCTCGGGAGCAATACTGTGAAAGTTCATCAGAATTTTGTGCTGACATTGTATTATGACATTTAGCGTATTTTCTGGAAACTTTAAAGATCCCTACAGGGAATACCCACATACACACCACTTTACTTCTCTTATTTTCTTTTAAAATCTATTAATGTATAGCACTCTGCCAAGCAAGTGGTTTTATTTTTATAAAGTTAATCACAGATGATAGTGTTCTTTATATCAAAAAAAATCATCAAGTGCAGTTAAAAATGTATTGACATTTTGGCTGGGTAGATTTTATAAAAGTGAAATGTACAAATCTTGTGTGTCATCATGATTTTTTACATAAACACATGCATTAAAAAAACTAAAAGTTTCCTCACAGTATTGAAAATCAATGTCAAATTTAACATAATTCTCAGTTCCTATTGCTTTGTCTTCCAAAGAGACAAACCCTGTCTCAATTTTTACATCATAGGTTAGTTTTGTGCATTTTAGGCTCAAAGATTATCCACCATGATAGTCCTTTCCTGGCTGATGGTAGCCTTCTTTCTCCCAGCATAATGTTTTAGAAGCACATCTCTGTAGGCCCATCACTTTCTTCTTTGTAGTTTTGAGTAAGGTCCTATTGTGGGAACTTATCACAGTCTGTTCATTTTACTGTAGATGAAAATTTGGTTGTAGCCTTCTTTCTCCCAGCATAATGTTTTAGAAGCACATCTCTGTAGGCCCATCACTTTCTTCTTTGTAGTTTTGAGTAAGGTCCTATTGTGGGAACTTATCACAGTCTGTTCATTTTACTGTAGATGAAAATTTGGGCTGAATTAGTTTACTCCTTGAACAATGAAATCGACAGAAATGTCTTTTGGGATGGTAGAGAGATGGCCCGGCCTTTGAGTGGTTGCTGTCATTGCAAAGGATCAGAATTCGGTTCTCAACACCCGTGTCAGGAGGCTCACAATTGCCTGTCATTTTTAACCCAGTGATTCAACTCATTTTTCTGGCATTTGTTGATAGCCATGTATAAGCGCCCCACCTAGAACAAATAAAAAGTTTTAGCAAAGGTTTCTTGGTTGTTCCTGCACATATATTCTTAATGTTCTTATTTCTGCTAGGAAAACATTAAAGAGTAGAATTTCTGCATCTTTGGCTAGGTATATTTTAGTTTCATAAGGACATTCAGAACAGTTCTCAGGGTAGTTTGTACCATTTCACATTCTCATCAATAATGAATGAAAATGTTGCTGTCTCTATAGGCTTGCAAACACTTAGTGTTTTCTGTTTATTAAAACTTAGATAATTTCAGGGTATATACTTGTATCTCATTGTTTTGAATATTTATTTATTGATGCTTAATAACATTAATTATTTTCATCCCATTGAAGATTTTTAAAACAGGTAGCTATGACCTGGTCAATAATGTTGCCAAGTTTTCAAAATTGCCTAGCTTTTCCTTTTTTTCCCTGACTGATTTTTGAAAATTGAGAAATGCTGAGAATAAGAAAAAAATAACTGTTATTTGTGTGTCTAAAATTTTAATTATAAAATTTTAATTCCAGCTATATAAAAATTTAATTGAAACCATCCAAATTACACTAATGATTATAAATAAAGCACAAAATGATCTTAGGTATGGACTACAGTATAATAATAAAATCTTGTTTTTTTCAGAGCAATTTCTCCATAGCCATGTCAGGTTTGTCCTCTTTGGAGTGGAGCACGATACGATACGTTAACTTAGTAGAGATTGGGGCTGGGGATTTAGCTCAGTGGTAGAGCGCTTACCTAGGAAGCGCAAGGCCCTGGGTTCGGTCCCCAGCTATGAAAAAAAGAACAAAAAAAATTAGTAGAGATTAATCAGGCTATCTTTGATGCCCAGTAGACGTCTCGGAAATCTTAAGGTATTTATCTAATTTGGTTAGCGATGTTCTGAGTATGCCATTAACACTTGCCACTCCTTTACCACTATCCAATATTTCCCTGTAAAATTCAACTGGACACCTCACACATTACTCTCTACATTATTTAATAATTTTATTATACCTATGGCCATTTAACAATGGAGGATAAGTTTAAGAAGGAGCAGAGGGGCAATAAATGCATTCCTCTTATTACCATAAACTAGGAAAATTGTGACCATATGCATAGGAGGTGCCAGAGGGGCAGAGAATTTACTCCGTCTCCTTGTTTTTCACCCACTGTGCTCCTCTAAGATCCTGTAGTGGTCAAAGGGTGACAGAAGCAATACATCAGGCCCGTGCTGTAAAATGTTATCTAAAGGCAAAAAGTAGCCCTGCAGGACAGATAGAATTCTAGGTGGAGACATGGGATTTATGATAAAATTCTATAACCAAATAAAAAATATCTGTGACCACATTTATGTGAAGCAATGGTGCCATTCATTGGCTGGCTTAGGTGCTCACAGGTGCACATTCTTTGTCATAGTAGAGACAGATCCCAGGAGACATTCAGGCCTGTTTTGAATTTAAAGTGGAAGTTCCAAGACAGATTTGGTGATTCTTGTCCTCTCCTTGCCTCTCTCAATACACATTGAAGAAAAACAATAGAGTGATACAGATTATAGTGTCCTACATGCTCGCGCGCGCTCGCGCTCGCGCACGCACACACACGCACACTCACACACACACACAGCAGGGGAGGGACAGGGACAGGGAGAGTAAGAGGGAGGAGAGGGAGAGGAAAGAGAGGGAAATGCAGAGAGGGAGAGGGAGAGAGGGAAAGGGAGAGAGGGAAAGGGAGAGAGGGAGAGGGAGAGACATTCTGACAGGAAACATTTAGGGGAGTAAGTTGAAGGAAAATGAAGCAGGATGTTTAGCAGTGTAAATACATGGCAAAGGACTGAGGATCAGAAAGGTTCAAGTTGAAACTCAATATTAGTGAAGTTACACCTTGATAGACTGATTGAAATAATACTTCTAAATATGTAAAGTAATGATCCGAAGAAGATCAAGATCAGATATTTGTATCTCAAGGAAAAACATATTTATATATTTTGGTGAAAATTGAGACATATTTTTTCTTCCCTCCTCACTTTAGTTAATACGCCCAATATCCATCACCGTACAGCCTTGCTACCATGAGAGTCAGACAATAAACTTGTGTTGTGTGAATTGATAATTATACTTTGTTACATGTGTAGGGTACAAAGAAAATAAGGGATTTGGTGTATTTTTCCATTTTTTAGGAGGAGGGAAAATAAGATATTCAAAATTATGAAAAATATATTAAGAGAAATTTAGAGCCCACATTTGGAGGGAATGTGTTACTAAGCCTTGATCTATTTCCATACCATTGTCTCTTCCCCTGGATAGGTTCAGATGTGCATGTGAAAGAAATGCCCACTTTATACTATTGCTGCCCTATGAACTGGCTACTGTAGCCAAGCAGCTGATGTATGTATGTGCAGTAAAGACGATGTTGACTGATAATATTCTGGTCATTAGTACTGCCATGCATGCAAATCTTGGAATTACTACAGCAACTTGGGCAAGATGACCAACAGCAGCAGGAAGCCAAGAGCTGAGGTGGACTGCTGTTTTCCTTATCATCCCTTCCTCATTCATGATCACTATACTTTCTATAGCAGTTTTAAGTTTATCCCACAGAGGAGCAACGAATTCCCGGATGATTCCTTCTCCATCACACAGCTTCCTTTCCATCAACATCCAGTGTGGATCATTTGCTGTAACTGAAGAATCAGTATCAGCACATGTTCTTGAGATCTGTGCTTTCTTCTAAAATAGGAGCCATTGTATCGCCAAAGGGTAGCTATTGTTTTATAGGGTTACTGAGATATACTGGTGGCTAGGCTGATTTGAGATATGTTGTAGATTAAGACTTTAATAGTTAAAATACTTTTTATTGGATATTTTATTTATTTATATTTCAAATGTTATCCCCTTTCCTGGTTTCTCCTCCATAAATCACCTAACCTATCCCTTCTCCCCATTTCTATAAGGGTACTCCATCTACCCACTCATACCTCCCCACCCTGGCATTCCCGTACACTGAGGCATCAAGCCTTCACGGGACCAAGGGCTTCTTCTTCCATTGATGTCAGATAAGGCCATCCTCTGCTACATATGCAGCTGGAGTCATGGGTTCCTCCATGTGTATTCTTTGGTTGTTGGTTTAATCCCTGGGAGCTCTGGGGTGTCTGATTGGTTGATAAAGGGGTTGCAAACCCCTTTAGCTCTTGCAGTCCTTTCTCTAACTCTTCAACTGAAGTCCTCATGCTCAGTCCAATGGATGGCTGTGAGCATCTGTATCTGTATTTGTCAGGCTCTGGCAGAGCCTCTCAGGAGACAGCTATATCAGACTCCTGTCAGCATGCACTTCTTGGCATCCTGCAATATTGTCTGGGTTTGGTGACTGTATATGGGATCCCCAGGTGCGGCAGTTGCTGGATGGCCTTCCCTTCAGTCTCTGCTCCATATTTTGTCTATGTGTTTCCTTTGGACAGGAGCTATTCTGGGCTAAAAATTCGGAGATGAGTGGGTGGCCCCATCTCCCATGTGGGTGTCTTGCCTAACCTCTGGATATGGTCTCTACCGGTTCTTCCTCCCCTTTGTTGGGCCTTTCAGCTGATCTCATCCCTGTTGGGTCCTGGGAGCCTCTTGCTTTCCTAGCACCTGGGACTTGCTGGTTGATGCCCTGAGCTCCCCATCTTCCGTTGTTACACACTTCTGCTCATGTTCCTGACTGTCTGTATATCATCCGTGTCTTCTCCCATACCTGATCCTGCCCCCTTTTCTTCCTCCCCCTCTTTTCTTCCTCCCAAGTCTCTTGCACCCTCCAGTAGGTAATTCGTTCCCCTCCTAAGAAGTACTGAAACATCCACACTTCCTTCTTCTTGAGATTCATATCGTCTGTGATTTTTATCTCGTGTATTCTGAGCTTTTGGGCTAATATCCACTTATCAGTGAGTGCACACCATGTGCATTCTTCTGTGACTGGGTTACCTCACTCAGGGTGATATTTTCTAGTTCCATCCATTTGCCTAACAATTTCATGAAGTCATTGTTTTTAATAGCAGAGTAGTACTTTATTTTGTAGATGTACCTGATTTTCTGTATCCATTCCTCCGTTGAAGGACATCTGAGTTCTTTCCAGCTTCTGGGTATTACAAATAAGAACATGATAATGAGCCTAAATATGAACATAGTAGAGCACGTGTCCTTGTTATATGTTGGAGCATCTTTTGGGTATATGCCCAGCAGTGGTATAGCTGGGTCCTCAGGTAGTACTATGTCGAATTTTCTAAGGAACCACCAGTTTTCCAGAGTAGTTAGACCAGTTTGCACTCCCACCAGCAATGGAGGAGTGTTCTTCTTTCTCCACATCCTCACCAGCATCTGCTGTCGCTGGAGTTTTTGATCTTAGCCATTCTGACTGGTGTGACGTGGAATCCCAGGGTTGTTTTGATTTGCATTTCCCTGTTGACTAAGGATGTTGAGTATTTCTTTAGGTGCTTCTCAGTCATTCAATATTCCTCAGCTGAGAATTCTTTGTTTAGCTCTGTACCTCATTTTTAATAGGATTATTCAGATCTCTAGACTATAATTTCCGTTCATACTATTGTTAAAATATTTAAATGTTTGTGATAAATATGGCATATAGTTAAAATTAAATTTCATGTTTTCCCATTCACTTTTTAAAATAAAGCTATCA
Source organism: Rattus norvegicus (assembly GCF_021556685.1). Taxonomy (NCBI): domain Eukaryota; kingdom Metazoa; phylum Chordata; class Mammalia; order Rodentia; family Muridae; genus Rattus; species Rattus norvegicus. The sequence continues at coordinate 59,727,607 of NC_141539.1, forward strand.
GAAAGGTCTAAATTGTGAATTATATATGTACAGTACATTATGTTGCCATTTGGTAGAACTATTTTAGTAAGGCATTTTCTCTTTACTCCTGGTTACTAAAATTGAGGCCTCCACTTTTGACTATTACTTTCATCCTTTCAGTAAACACAATGGTTAATATGGCACTCAGTGTTCCAGGCTTGGTGGATATATATCAAGGATATACTAAAAGACAGATAGACTACCCCATTCCCAAAACTTCATTTAAGAAATTAGAACATACAAAAATAAAGTTTCCTGCTCTAACTGTCACAGTTAGGTTAGATTGAAAGCCTTGAAAACACATGTTTTAAGGACACAAATAATACATTCTGAAAGAAGATACAGGTCCTGATGTTGTAACTGTTCTGAAAAGAAAAACTTTTCAAATGATCTAATAATGAGTTGTCCGGAAGTGTACAAATGGGTCTGGTAATAAATGGCAACTTGGTTCTGTGCGTTGTAGGAAGGAGAATCTTTTATATTGTCCACAGATGCATGGCCCCGAACACGAGTAGGCTGGAAGACAGATTATTGTGTGCAGCCTTCCAGCCATTTGGATTATCATCTCCACACTTAATGACATGTCCTGGCTATAGGCATCTGTTCGAGCCTAGCTTCAGCATGCTTTAACTGTGGATGCTCAGTGGACTGTAGAGGAGCTCAGTGTGCCATGTGTATGACCCTGACAATGACTGCCTCCACCTCTGTTTTCACATATATGTCCTATTTTTGTCACAAGATATCCCCTCAGTAACATTTAAATGAATCATATGATGCTCTTAATACATACGTCATCTGGGAGGAGTTTGAATTATATTGAAAGTCCAATTGATTTAAAGATAATTTTCCAGGCCCTGTGAGCCCCAGTGGTCCCAGGTTAGTTGACTCTGTAGGTCTTCTTGTGGGGTCCTTGACTCCTCCAACTTGCTGACTTTTATCCCCCATTCTTCCACAAGACTCCTAAGCTCCACCTGGTGTTTGGCTTTGGGTCTCTGCGTCTGCCTCCATCCTCTGAGGATGAAGACTCTCAGGAGACAGGTATGCTTGGTTCTTTTTTTGCCACCAAGCAGTGAGTTTGCAGAAGGTACACCTAGACAACTTATATATTTGTGGCAAAAATGCAACTTTGTCATCCTGTGGGGCCCCTAACAATTGGAGTAGGGGCTGTCTTGGTCTATGTTCCCTGCCATTGGATTCCTTTCCCCCTTCCTGGACTGCCTGGTGGGGCCTTAGTGGGAAAGGATGTGCTGCGGACTCCCCTTCTCCTCAGAGACAAAAAAGGAGCAATCAGGGGAGGGATTTGTAAGAGTGAGACTGGGAAGAGAGGAGGAAGTAGTTGCTGTGATCTACATTTAAAATAAAACAAAATGATCGGAAGAAAAAAGAAAAAATATAAAGATAAAAATAATTTCCCTTTGCCATACAGATACTGCATTTGTCAGTGAAAGACAAGGATAAGTCTTTTAAGCATAAAACATAGTTAAGAAGTTTTTATATGAAAGTGATCTAAATTTTATATTAGTAATTTGAAAAAGTTTTATTTGGACGTATAATACAAATTCAACATGAAAAGGTTTCACTAATGCTTCGTGTCTTACAATTGTATAATGTTAAGAAAATAAATATTCCTCCCAAAGCTTTCATATGCATTCTTAAGTCCTTTTGCTTTTCTTCAGAGAAACAGAACAAAATTTCTCTAAATTCTGTGGCAAAAAAGCCCACCAGGAATTCCTTCAGTAAGGAAGGCATGCATGGCACATGTATTTCCTTCCTGGTATTATTAGCCATTGAGAGTACATAAACCAAAGCTATTTATGTCAATTCATTTACTAATGAATTAGAGAGCCTTTCTTATAAGAGAAATTATAACACAATGGATAAAATGCAGCGGTAGTTGATCCTCACCATAAAATGAAATATACATGTTCACAAAGAAATTTCCTATCAGTATCAATAAAAATGGGATTATTCTTCTTAGAGTCTGGACCCCACAGTGTCTGGAGATTCAACTTTGCATGTCTGTCTTAGTGTTTCCCTACTTCAGCAGTCTCTAATCTGTTTGCTACTCTGCTGTAAGCTTATGTCTTCCCCTTTTAACCTATAGACCATAGACAGTTTCCAAGAACCTAAAAGCAAAAACAGAACAAAACCCTTTAAAACAAGCTCTTAATTTATTCAAAATATAATGTTCACAAACACATTCTATTTGCAAAAATAATGATAAATCAGGGTGAGCTAAAGAAGAGAAGACCCTCCTACAATTCTCCCTAGTCTCACATCCTTTGCCCCAGGTCACCTCTCCTTCTCATTGTGACAACCGCTGCTCAGATTTCACCACCAGCCATTTATTGACCAACAGGGTTATAACTCTACCTGTGCCACAAAGGCTTGACATACCCTTTGTAATAAATATGACCGGAAGAATTCTCTTTTGTTCCCGAGTTCTGCACTGAGCCCATTTGAATAGATTTTTGTTGTTTGAAACTTGCTCTTCAATGATTTAAAGGAAGTACTTCAAAGAGGGATGTTCTAATTGAAGAGCTCCTTTAATTTTTATTTTCTGAAACAATTTAAGCAGAAGTTTGAGTTCCTGATTCACAGGGATCGAGGCACTGAGGGGCCTTCAGAATTCCTCTGGGGATGTGGTGGATGGTACCAGGATTATGCCCATTTTCTGTTCCTCCACTGCCAAGTTCCAACTTAAGTTACTATCATGGAGATACTGACAATGTCAATATAACCAGGTTTGTTGTTTCTATTCATTTTAAGGGTCATCTGCTCTCTACAAAGTGGCCAGTTAAAATAACCTACCGTTTCTCACCATGATTCGGTGTGGGATCATATTGTTCATGATGGTCTAGTCCACATTGCCTACCACTCTCGGATCATTATAGCTTTTTGGGTTTCTTTGCTTGGCATTTTCATGATCTATTAGATTTTCCATCTCACATCTATGAAAATTATCTTTTTTAAAAATTGACCACATCCCAATCCAAGGGTAACTTTATCGGAGATGCTTCCTTTTCTGACCATCTAGTTCCCAAGAGTGGCTTTGCTCAAAAGTTTTCTCACCTTGTAGTCTTTACAAAAAGTCCTATAATCTTCCCATGTTCAATTACTAAATTCTGTCCCTGTGAGATTAGGAATGACATATCTGATATAGGGCTATGCATTTCAACTTTAAACTCATGAGTCACACTAATGGGCCATTGGTTTTTTGCAAAAGCAAAAGCTGTTCTTGGAAATGAATGCTAGAGGGTCACATCAAAACACCAAGTCAGTATCTAAAGAGAAAAATCCTCTTAGTTTCAAACATTAGTTGTTAACACATGTGAATGGTTTTATTATAACTGAACATTTTCTTTGGCAGCTATCTCAACTGTTTCTTCCTCCTCTCATGTGGCAGGGGCAAAATATAGCTTGATAAATATTTTAAGCGTAATAGCTTCTATAAATAGCTCCAAGTCCAAGGAGGGTTTTGATTTACCTGAAATCAAAACAAAAACATACCAAAAGCATTAATCGATATCCGTGGTCTTCTGAAAGAAGTAAGACAAAACTCTGCTAAAGATTCATTCCAAATGAACATGTCAAATACTGAGAGGAGTGGATTAATACAGATGCCAGACCTATAAGGAAAAAATTATTGGTGGGATCCCTTTGAGTACCCATCTCCCACATTTCCCTGTCACAGTCAGAGGTAAAGGATCTAGGAACATCTATATACGGAAGGGAGCCAAGGTCTTGCTAAGTCATACTAATCCACATTAATCTCACGTGAGCATACATAATTTTACTTTTCCTTGTAAATTCCTCATGCATGTTTTAACATCCTTCAATTTGTATTGGTGTATTGCAGTATTCAATGTGCAAAATACTTATATTAAATAATCAGGTGCCCCACAGTAATGCTGGATGTGTTTTGCTCATATACATTAAGGCCCATATACATTAAGCCTGTGCAACCTTGGTGTATTTGTATCAAAATTCCACTGGCAGAGTTTTGCGTTTGATCTGTGAGCTATTAGAAGCCCCGTTGCTACAGATGAAAGGAGTTAGAGGGGTCTATATCATAATGCAGTGTGATCAGTAATTCACAGGGCAGGTAATTTGCAGTGACTTGCCAAGCCTTTGATTGCACCGGGTTTATGGCTATTAGCAGTTTCCCCTTTCAAATTTGTATGGTTCCATACTTCCTTTTTGACCTCTTTTTCATCATTTATGGTCCAATTTGGTAGTGAAAAAACATAACTGCTTGCTTAGTGCATGACTGTCATTCAAACCCCAGTGACTTACTGAGCACTTTGACATTTGTGATGATGAAAAAAAACATTAAGCAGGTGTACAGAACACTAACCAGGTTCCTGAAACAATGCTTTATGGGATGCACAGTGGACCTCTGGGCTATAAACTGACTCATGCTCGATTTTCTCTATCATTTTAATCTCAGTGTTCAAATTTGCATTCTAGGAAGGAGGCATGGCTTTTGCTAAATTGAAGTTAAATAAAAACTTCCAATAATATTGTTAATACAGGAACCCGTAGGAACAATTGGAAGGGCAGAGAATGCTCAGCACTAAAATAACATGAAAACAGCGCTCACAGGCCTACTTTGAAGTCCTGCAATTAGGAGTAGTACTTGATACTGAACTATATAAAATTTAAGCCCTATAAAATCCTTTAGCAATGAAAACTTGCAGCTAAATGGCATGATTCAGCCCCTTAGCTGTCTGAATTGTATGAACGCCATGTGAAAAAAAAAACACACGTCGTATTATATTGTGGAGGGTTTTTTTGTGTGTTAAAATTGGTCATCTGTTGTACAGGTGTGCAGCACATCTTGATGTGAGTCAGTCTGCCCTCATGTGCAGCTTGTCTGGGAGATGGGGAAACCTGTGCAACTCAACATAGTCCAGGTCCCCAATTAGTGTGTTTGGGGAAGCATTCAAAGTCGGTACTACTAAGCACAGGGTACAGGCAGTCAGTGATTTCTCAGCACCAGAGTCTAAATCTGGTTACTGTTAGACACAACAGACTACATCATTCAGATTTAGAATCCGAGTGGCAAAAAAAGTCACAAGTCTTTATGATAAATCAAGAATATTGTCAAAGTCATTTATTTCCTGTCTTCATTTTAGTATCTAAATAACCTACAGTTCTAAAAATAGTATTGAAAAAATTTGGTCAAGATATTTAATATAACCAGAAAAATACTTTAGATTTTCTAAATATTAGCTAGGCACTTTTGAACTGTTTATATTTGAAATTCATAGTTTCTAAAAGCTAGCATGGATATTTTAACAATGTATATATACCATAGTAATAATTTATTTTCACGGGCCCCTGGCGGAATTACTATAAACAATGTGGAAAGATGGGGAACAGGCTTTATTTATTTGTGAGTGAGACTATTCATACAATAAAAAACGCATTTAAAGATCAAAGACTCTCCAAACGTCCCATCCACAAATATTGACTTATATCGTGGAGCTTCTTGCGTAGAACATGGTCTACGTCTTTTTGAGCTCTACATAGATTAATGGAAAGCAGGAGCATCTGGTTGCTTCTTGGGATGCAGAGTGTGCGTAGCCCGCGTGGTTGTTTACTTCTTTACTGCAACACAGTGGCAACAGCACTTGCACTCGCCTTTACAGACTTACTTGTCACCTTTCCAGCCTTTCCAGAATATTCACTTCACCGTCAGTGGACTGCTCCAGGAGTTTACCATACCCTCTCCTTTCTGCCAAATGTGCGAGGAAGAGATCGGTGACACGACAAATGCCCGAGACAGGAAGTTCCACTCAAAAACAAGGCAATGATGCTTTATGAGTTTTACAGAGATGGCAAGAAATTTTATATGTGCTTTGTCGCCGAGGCTGGTTGTAATTTCAGTGTCGAGTGGAACTGTGTCTGAGAAGTTATTGATCCTGACTTTTACCAAGCCTGCAGTAAAGCAAAGGTAACAAATGATGTCGTGCTTGAAGTTGGTGAAAAAATATTTGCAGTCATGGTTGGGGGACCAAACTAGGAAGCACAGAAATCAAACCCACTGACATCCTGAGTTCTTTCAGTCTCACCTAATATTTTTATTTTTTACATCTACTGATGCAACTTTAAAGTTAGAAAACTAGTACTTTCTGTTCACTTTTATCAGGTTTAACAGCACCAACAACAATACCAACACCACCAACAAATCCCACATGCCTGTGTTTGTATGTGTGTACACATGTTGACAACTTCTTACATGCTTCACCCCATATATATTACTATTGCTTTTGCCTTCAAATTTCAAGGGTGTAACATGACCCTTTAGTGTGGCTTATTTAGAAGAATACATAAATTAGTAAGATGCTAGTATTTAAGAAAATACGAACATCTCTGAAACAGAGACCACACAGGAACCAAAGGCTAGTACATACAAACTCTGTGTTCCTATGAACAAACCTAGTCTGCCCCTTCTTTGAAAGTCCATTTGACACTGGCTACAGTGACATACTTGCATTATGATGGAGGATCCGAATGAACTCCTTTATAAAGTAGAAATACCAGGGATATTCGTTTCAGTTTATGAAATTACACTTAGCAGGTTTATTTTTTTCTCTCTCTCCTCTTGAAACCCACAAGTTTTTATTAAGGCTGCGGCTCATATTTCAAATAGTAAGAACTCCTCAGGTCTCTCCCCTTTCTTCCCCTTCAAAATAAATCTACAAAGCACCTGGATTTAGAAGGACAGCAGGGATATATTGGCTATTAACTCAGAAAACCAGCAAACACTTCCATAATAGAAATAAATAGTGTGCACTGTAATCGATGAGGAGGCAACAAGCCATATTGTTTATTGATTCATAAGGTAAAGATTAAAGTTGGATTCTTGAGCATGTTTATCAACACAGCTTTTTTTTTTTTTTAAAGCAGTGAGTGAACCTGGAATCCCACAAGCCAATCAATAAAGTTTAAAAGCTTCAGTGAATCTAACCCATAACAGGTCCTTGTTTGGGGAACACGCTCAAGAAACACATGTGCCTTTAAGAGGTCTTGAAAGACTTTACACCCATGCACCATTACCATTTCCAAACACCCTGCAGCATTACCAGCCCGGCATATGCTGACTGTATATCACCGCGACTCTCTCACTAAAGCTCTTTTGACTGGAGTGCTTTTAATACCCACTTTCTCAGCTGAGCTCAGGAGTGATTTGTTTTACATGCCACATTAATCCTTTCCACATTTTCTGGATGAGGCAACCACAATTCCACTTGTGAGGTGTTTCTAAAACACAGCTAGAGGAATAAAGCAGCGGGGTCCCAGCTTTGACAACTTCCCTCTAGGCAGCTGACAAAGTGGGCTATCATGCTTTGCTTTAAACTCTTCAAACAAGCAATTGTGCCCAGCCACTAGGGTGGCCAGCCTTCTAAGTCTGTAGGAGGCCCTATTTATTGAAGGCAATTTACTCTCAATTAAAACTCTGTAGGAATCTTTAGAGATGTGATGCTGTGTTGATATGGATGCATATTAGTAAAAGGAAGATCATGCAGAAAGGGAAAGGGATGGGAGAAATAAAAACACTTCAAACACACCCCTGCATAAACAAAGGAAGTTCATATATGCACTTTCCCCACCATTCAAAAAGAGCGTTTCCCCCTTAATAAATGGGCAATTAGTGTTCAAAGCACAGGCTTTTATTATGTGGTAATTTTATAGTTCTGACTTTAAAAGCAACTGCTCTATTCCTTCCTCTAATGTATTCCAAGGCCAATGAACTTGTGTTACATGTATTTATGAACTTTTCTATATTTTTAATGTTCATTGAATATAAGTAATGTAGGTTTTTGAAATTTTAAGTTGTCAACAAGGTTAACTGATTGAACTAACCAACTGTTAAAAATGTTTTTTCATGTCAGCACTGGGCTGACTTTATTAACTTGTTGGTATTATGCTCTGAATTTTATGTGTTAAAACGGAACTGTACAAGCAACTTGAGGCTGAAAATTGTGCCTTTATCCAATACTAATTTATTGTTCTTCCTCATAAATTTTATTTGCAGCTTCAATGGTCTGAAGAAAGCAATAAGTCATAGTAAAGAGAGTTTTACATAGTTTAGAGAGAGTCCTTATTTTCATTTGAAATTAGTTCAGTCCATTTATTTCTGGTGTCATAATCATGAGACTAATCATCTGTCTCCAAGCAGGAGATCTCTTGAGTCAAATAGGCTTTCTTCTTCCATGGTCTAGGGTATCCATCCCATATACTCAGGGCACAGAATCTCTCCATGAGTTGAGTAGGGGTTGATGTATGCATGGGAAGCGTTCAGAAGTCTGGAAATGCGGAAGGACTCTAGCTGGCCCCTTAACCTCTGACTGTCTCCCTAAAATCATCGATCAAGAGTAAGACTCCAGTTGCGTCCTGAAGTAGCACCTTGCAATAAACTTGTGCTGACGTTTCATTGTCCAGGCTGAAGTCCTGGACACCAACCCTTCCCTGAAATCTGTGATGCTTAATTAACATTTACAAAATAGATGATGATTCAAATGCATTTCCCACATTCTTAACAAAAGTCTATCTCTAAAGCTACAAAAGAAATCAACATTTACCTTGCAGTAAAATGTCTATAACATTTTACTATTGTAGCATTTAATTTTCTGATCTTATAAAACATATATATATATACATATATATTATACATACAAATATACAAGTAGTTGTATATTTGTATATATATATATACTTTAATATATTATATATATATAATCAAGTAATGAAAATGGTCCATAATTATAATCTTTCTCTTTCTCCCTCCTTTTTATTAATATTTATCAGGAATTCTGCATTTAAATATTAGTATATAATTAAAGGTAGTAAATAGAATTAATATTTAGAGCTGATATTTGCAGATGTGAATATATATTTATCTATGATCTAAGTTTTATGGATTTAAAAATTATTTAAACAACCAAGCTCCTAAAATTTGAATTTAAATTCATTTGCCAATTGATAGGGAAGCACAACTCCATTCATTTTTGTATGTCTTCAATCTGACTTATGCAAAAACAGATTTTAGTTGGAGAGGTCTTGTCTCAGTATTCAGAATCATATGTTTTCTGTATCATTTTAAGTATCTTCATTTTTGGTGTCTTTAATGTAGTCTTTCTAGACTGCATTTTACTCTAAATTTATGCATCTTTAAGAGGATCTAGAATTTCTTGACAAACTTAGCATTGTAAAAACATTGTGTTTCCCTCTCCTTAGTTTCCTCAGCTGAGTTTGGGTTCATATTTAGTTTTATCCACTAAAATTGCCCATTCCTTTCTTGCCATTGGGCATTTTTTCAATCTTAACAAAAACCAAGTCCATATTATAGGCCTGTTGGCCAACATTCCAGGTAAATGAACGGTTTTAAAGAAAAATGGTGCTATTTTTCAAAGACTGACATTTAAAAAAATACAAGTCCAGAATTGAAGGCTTCAATAATTTTTCCATTCCTATATGCTACAAGAAGCAAATGGTTACACAAATGAATACATCTGGGATTGTTTTCCAGCTGTAATTCCCCACCAGGGAGAATATTTAGAAATAAGGCTCCGTCTTTGTGTTGGAACTACAAAGGGGCCAGCCATCTTGATGCCTTTCCAGGTCATTTAATGGTTTTCCTCATATTGTGTGGTGGCTTTGCTGCACGGGTGCCTATGCTTCTCTATCACCATTAGCAACCACTTATGCTGGGTCTGTTCCAACTTCCAAATCTGTTTTGTGGTATTTATAGCTTAAAGCTAATAAGGCCATTATTAAAATATAAAAATATATTAAAAATATATTTTTCTATGGAAACCTAGAGGAAATGATTCAAAATTAAAGAGCAGATTTATTAAAGAATAGAGTACCCTTACCTTTAAATTGCTAAGGGAAAGTGGTGGTGGTTGAGAGGTGGCAATTTGATTTGAGAGTCCTGAAAATGTAGTGATAGGAGCATATGCACATGCTATGTACATGTATCAGTATATCAGTATCACAGCATTATGTATATACACATACTTGTATGATGCTGTATGTGTATGAGTTATACACAGGTGAGAATATATATATATATATAATTATGTACATGAGAAAGCAACATTAATTTTGCTTATTTATTTTGAAATCTCTGACTTCATAGTGCAAAACTCCAAATGCATGTCTTTGGATGCAACTGAATTGTGCTCATTATCAACTTGAGTTTGAAAGGGTTTTTGATATATAGAATCTGCACCCTCTTGTGACTTTATATGAAAAATAGAAGCAGAAGGAAGACTACCCAATTCATTCTATGAAGCCACAATTACTCTGACTCCTAAACCACATGAGGACCCAACCAAAAGAGAGAACTTCAGACCAATCTCGCTTATGAATATGGATGCAAAATACTCAATAAAATTCTTGCAAACTGAATCCAAGGACACATCAAAACCATCATTCACCACGATCAAGTAGGTTTCATCCCAGGGATGAAAGGTTCAATACATAAAAACTCATTAACCTAATCCACTATATAAACAAAGTCAAAGGAAAAAAATCACATTATCATTTCCTTAGATGCAGGAAAAAAGCATTTGACAAAATACAATACCCCTTTATGTTAAAAGTATTGGAGTGATCAGGAATTCAAGGCCTATAGCTAAACATAATAAAGGCATTTTACTGCAAACCGACAGCCAATATCAAATTAAATGGAGAGATACTTGAAGCAATCCCACTAGAATCAGGGACAAGACAGAATGCCCGCTCCCCATATCTTTTCAATATAGTACTTGAGTGCTAGCTACAGCAATAAGACAACAAAAAGAGACCAAAGGGATACAAATTGGCAAACAAAAAATAACTATTTGCAGACGATATGGTAGTGTACAGAAGCGACTCCAAAAATTCTACCAGAGAACTTTTTTCAACTGATAAACAACTTCAGCAAAGTAGCCGGACATAAAATTAACTCACATAAATCAATAGCCTTCCTTTGTACAAATGATAAACAGGCTGAGGAAGAAATTAGGGAAACAACTCCCTTCACAATAGTCACAAATAATATAAAATAGCTTGGCGTAAATCTAACCAAACAAATGAAAGATTTGTATGAAAGTAACTTCAAGTCTCTCAAGAAAGAAATCAAAGAAGAACTCAGAAAATGGAGAGATCTCCCATCCTCATGGATTGGCAGAATTAACACAGTAAAAATGGCTATCCTACCAAAGGCAACCTACAGATTCAATACAATCCCCATCAAAACCCCAACAAAATTCTTCAAAGACATGGAAAAAGCAATTCTCAAATTCATCTGGAAAGGCAAAAAACCCAGAATAGTGAAAACAATTCCCTTTTTTCCTTTTTTTTTTTATATTTTCTTTACAATTCAAATCTTATCCTTTTTCCTGGTTTCTTCTCTGGAAACCTCCTATCCTATTGTCTCTCCCTCTTCTTCTATGAGGGTGCTCTCCTACCCACCTACCCACTGCCTCCTGTCTCCCTGCCTTGACATTCCCCTACACAGGGGCATTAAGCACTCATAGAAACAAGGCGTTCTCCTCCCATTGATACCCAAAAAGGTCATTCTCTGCTAATTATGCGGCTGGAGCTATGGGTAACTCCATGGGTACTCTTTGGTTGGTGGTTTAGTCCCTGGGAACTATAGGGAGAAGTCTGGTTGGTTAATATTGTTGTTCTTCCTAAGGGCTTGCAAACTCCTTCGGCTCCTTCAGTAATTTAACTCCAAAAATTTTTAACAATAAAAGAATGGCTGGGAGAATACCATCCCTGACCTCAAGCTCTACTACAGAGCAATAGTGATAAAAACTGAATGGTATTGGTACAAAGACAGACAGGTTGATCAATGGAATAGAATTGAAGACCCAGAAATAAAATCTCACTCTTACACACACTTGATCTTTGACAAGCCAAATATGCACAATGGAAAAAAGAAAGCATCTTCAATAAATGGTGCCGGTTTAACTGGCTGTTTGTATGTAGAAAAATGAAAGTAGACCCATATTTGTCACCTTCCACAAAGCTCAAGTCCAAATGGATCAAGAACCTCAACATAAACCAGATACATTCAATCTAATAGAAGAGAAAGTGGGAAAGAGCCTTGAACTCATTGGCACAGGGGGAAATTTCCTAAACAGAACTCTGATGGCTCAAGCTCTAAGATCAAGAATTGATAAATGGGACCTCATGAAACTGAAAAGCTTCTGTAAGGCATAGGATATAGTCAATAAGACAAATCAGCATCCTACAGATTGGGAAAAAAATCTACACTAACCCAACATCTGATAGAGGGCTAATATCCAAACTATATAAAAGACTCAAGAAGCTAACCATCAAAAAACCAAACAACCCAATCAAAAAAAATGGTATATAGACCTAAACCGAGAATTCACAACGGAGGAATCTCAAATGGCTGAGAAGCACCTAAAGAAATGTTCAAAGTCCTAAGTGATCAGAGAAATGCAAATAAAAAGACCCTGAGATTCCACCTCCCAACAGTTAGAATGGCTAAGACCAAAACCTCAGGTGACAAAACATGTTAGCAAGCATGTGGGGAAAGAGGAACACTCTTCCATTGATGGTGGGATTGCAAGGTGGTACAACCACTCTGGAAATCAATCTGGAGTTTCCTCAGAAAATTATGAATAGATCTACCTGAAGACTAGCAATACCACTCTTGGAAATATACCCAAAAGAAAACCCCTATACTACAGGGCACTATGTTCATAGCAGCCTTATTTGTGATAGTCAGAAGCTGGAAACAACCCAGATGTCCCACGACAGAAGAATGTGACTCATTTACAGCTATTAAGGATGAGGACATCCTGAGTTTTGCAGCCAAATGGATAGAACTAGAAAATATTGTGAGTGAGATAACTCAGACTCAAAAGGACATGCACGGTATGTACTTACTAGTAAGTGGACATTAGCCAAAAAAAGAGAAGAGTACAGAATACCCAAGATTCAGTCCACAGGACTCAAAAAGGTCAACAAGCTGAAGGGCCCAAGTGAGGATGTCTCAGTCCCACTTCAGACTAAGAAGGAAGTCACAACCGGGGATGGAGGAAGGAACCTGGGAGGGAAAGTAGACAGAGGGGTAGAGAGAAACATGATCTGGTATTGGGTGGAGAAAAAGGACTGAAGCTCTGAGAGCCTGCAGAAACTATGGAACTAGGCAACCTTGGGAGGTGGAAGGTTGGGAGGACCCTCCAGAATGCACCAGAGACCTGAGAGGTGAGAGACTCTCAGGACTCAAAAGGAGGGACCCTAGATGAAATTCCCTACAGTGAGGAGAGGGAACTTGTAGAGCCCACCTCCATTAGAAAGACAGGCCATCAAGTGAGAGGCGCCAAACCTGACACCATTACTGAGGCTATGGAGTGCTCACAAAAACGGACCTACCATGACTGCCCTCCAAAAGACCCAACAAGCAGCTGAAAGAGTCAGATGCAGATCTGTGCACCTGACCAATGAACAGAAGCTGACCCCTCTGGTTGAATTAGAGAAAAGCTTCAGGAAGCTGAGGAGGAGGGCAACCCTGTAGGAGAACCAGTGGGGTCAATTAACCTGGACCCCTGAGATCTTGGACATTGGATCACTAACCAGGCAGCATACACCAGCTGAGATGAGGCCTCCAACACATACACAGCAGAGGACTCCCCGGTTTGGGATCAGTCAGAGAAGATGCACCTAATCCTCAAGAGACTGGAGGCCCCAGGGAATTTAGAGGTCTGGTAGGGTGGTGTGGAGGGGACATAGGGCGGAGAGGTTTGGGGAGGAGGTATGGGATGTTGAACTGTCGGAGGGTGGTCTGGGAGAGGAATTAAATCTGGCGTGTAAAACTAAATAAAGAAATAATAATAATAATAATAATAATAATAATAATAATAATAATAAAATTAGAGATACCTAAATACTTGTAATTTAACAAATGAAAAGTAAATACTATTATTAAGGCTTTTTAGTAAACATATTTAGGGGCATCACATTAAACACAACTTCACAGCCCATTCACAAGTCAGTCTAAATTACACTTATAATAGTTTAGTTAACCTCAAATGTAGTAGTTTGTGATGTCTTAGTCTTATTATTATTGTAAAATTTACTGTTTACATTATTTTTACAATGTACTGAATATACATTTATAGCTGTAACTTTCCTTATCAAACTAGGTATTTTCAACTCTTACTATTTTCCTTTAACTCACAAATTAAGCACAATTAAATACTTTGGTTAAGGAAAAAATCCAAAGTAAGATAAACTATTCCAAATGCATAGGTAAGTACCTTTTAAAATTTCATCCTCAATAATCTCTAATTTAATATTCTAACATTTCAGAGAAACTAAATTTTGTTCAAGGAAATTATGCTGTGTTTATCAATAGTGTTCAGGTTGTACTTGGGAAGAGGCATTGGGTGTTATGTTTCTGGCAAATGCCAGCTGGGGGAATTCGTCACATCTTCTTTAACATTCCCCTTTGATTAAATTATGATTAATAAGACTTTTCTTCCTAGTGTTGCAAACGTTGATCTCATTTTTGTCTTTTTTTGCCTGTTTCAAAGGCAGAAGCTATTTATAGGAGGGTGTTTTGTTTTTCACATTTCGATGCTTTGAAGTTTGGTTGGGATTTATTCTGGGGAAGGGAAAGTAGCTACACAGTGTTATTTTCCAAGTTTGTTTATTCCACATTTTTAGCAACGCTAGCTGATTGGTTCAACAGAACTCGATGACTCCACAGAAATGGCAGCTGCCGTGCGCATTCATTTCCCATGTGTGATTCTGTAGTTAGGTCCTCTGCTTGTGTCTCTGACGTATTTGTTCCTGTATCAGTGTTGGTTATTTCTAATCACCTCAACTGTATAGTGAGACAGTTTGGAGGCGGTAGCAGCCATCTTTAAATTGTATGGATGTATATTCACACATTCTTATTGCTTATCTTTCTTGATTCTTTCCTTAGAAATGCATTGAGTATTCTATTAATTTAGAAAAATCTAATGTTTTAAAATATTTCATTAATAATACTCTCTGAATATTTACTGTGTATCTTCTTAAGATTTTTTTTCTATTTGTGGGTAAAATATTAGAGCCATTTTCTTATAAGCAGTAACTATTTTTGTAGTATTTGTACTTATGCTATATTTTTAATTGACTGAAAAATATTTTCTATATGGCTATTTTTACTATAGAAGATACCTTATTTTTAAAGTGACTACCTTACTCAAGTTTGTTATAATTTATAATAATTATTTACTTTCCTAAAGAAATTATGAATGTATAAAGAGTTGACCTTTTGTTTTATCCCTTGGTATTTTTATGTAGTGCTGTATTATTTCTGAAAATAAATCATGTTCTATTAATTTTTCTGCTGTGCTGTTTAAACTTTACAGTCTACCTAAACCACCCACTTTCGGCTTCTGATAGAAAAAGATGCTGTATCCATGCTACCTAACTATAGTTTTAGTAATGGAGTTTAGATTTTATAATAAGTCCATCTGTTGATATGCATTTCTCATTCTCACCATTTAATTGAGTGAGTCTTACTAATACATTTGCAGGTAGAGAGTGGAGTATAAAGGAGTGCAGGATAATCAAGACAGGAGGCAGGATACAGAGGAAGGGCAAGCAGAAGGTGGATTGAGAAGATACTGGCAGGATACTATGGGATGGGGTATGTGAATGAACGATGTGAAAATTAAAGGAGAGAGGAGAGGCAAAAAGGCTCCTGCTTGAGGGACAAGATACCTCTTGATAAAATTAACAGTAAGAAAGAATGCAAGAGGACACATTGGAATGATCTTAGAAAGGATGAAGAGTATATATCTCATAAATATTTATCGAGTATAGTCCATGACTCTAAATTCAATAAATGCTTATGTTGGGTTCTCATGTGCTTCCTACATTCGTGGAACTTGTTATACAGTACTAGGAGACTAAGATGTGCATTTCTTTAATTCAGTCTGGAAGTGTTTTCAACAATTATTACTGTATCCAAAAGTATCCTCAAGTGATATCGTTATCTGTGCATCGTAATGCCCAGATAAAGTTCCAAGATGCACCAGTATTATAGAAACAGCATATGAGGACTTGTCCTAGTAGCAGGGGAACAGACCATACCATCCACATAAACTTCTAGTCTGACATCGCTAAAGATCTCAATGTTCTAGGTATGTCAGAATATGGCGGCTAGATGAAACACCAGAGTGATGGTGTTGAGTTTTGATAACCTCAGAAGAAAACTCACCTATTTTCTGGAATTTTTCAGAATTTCATATACTTTCCAAACTAGCATATTGCTTATACTTCATTAAAAATCCCTTTCACGTGAGTACTGCTGTGCATTTCTCTGCCATAAATAATGTAGTAAAATACACGAAGGTTCTCAGAAAATCAGTGCACAGTTTTGTTGTTATTTCCAGTGAAATAACAGTGTTCTTTTGCCTCTTCAAATGGTGTTCTACTAGTAGAGTCTGCAGCAGTGGAGGACACGTGAACTCCTGGATGGCAGATAAAGATTTGTGTGCATCATTGTTTATTCTACCCCTTTGTGGCTTTTTACTCTAATGGGAGTAGGGGAAATAGTTCAGAGAGAAAAAAAATTGTACTAGAGAAGAAAATGTTGTGAACAAAATTAAAGAAAATATTGTCACCCTCCATCCCCCCAGGGATCATCTGCTGATGTTGGTCCATGAGGGCAAACGAATAGAGATTTGGGGTGTTTTAAGGATTATATTGTTTTAGAGGTGTGTGTGTGTGTGTGTGTGTGTGTGTCTGTGTCTGTGTGTGTGTCTGTGTGTATGTCTGTGTGTGTGTCTGTGTGTGTGTCTCTATGTGTGTGTGTGTGTGTGTGTGTGTGTGTGTGTGTGTGTGAGTGTGTGTGTAGGATTATTCAGGATGAGCACAGGTCATTGGCTGAAGGCTTAAGGTACCATGATGGATTATTAACATAGAGAGACTAGGGATCTCAGGTGCTGGCTGAAAAAGTTCTTATCTAAAGAAGGGAATCTGAATGTGTGGCTATGTGAACCTTAGTAGACTTTAAACTTATTTAAAAGGCAAGAAATATTATTTAAAGAAAAACTAAATGGATAAAGGTGAAATATTAGAGAGATGTTTAACAATGAACTGTCGACCAGCACACGTAAAATATGCTGAGCTAACTATCAGATATGTGAGCAGGATGCGGAGGAGATGTCATCAAGTGACTGGCATGTTGGGTTGATATTGACTGTTAAACTCTCAATCATTACTTTTCCAACCAAGGAAAACCCTCCCATAAGTAGATCTCAGAACAGTATATTTGGCATTCACTGTCTATGAAAACCAATTCTCAAAAAAACAAAAAAAAGAACAAAAAACAAAAAACCAAAAAAACACGAAACACTAATGAATATCCAACATCGCAGCATCAAAATAAATAAATAAATAAATAAATAAATAAAAGAATAAGCTCTGGGATCTAGGACATCAGAAGATACAATACGCACTTGCTCTATGAAAACAAGAATGTTTTTATAAGATTACAGAAGTAATACGTGACTTTACTTAATTCATATGTCCAGGTTTATCTGAGAGCCAGTATGATGTATGCTGAATAGGTGCTAATCAATCAATTATAATGATAGAGTGACCCAGTCAACAGACATCACCCAACCTCTAACCTGGGCAGACATATGCACTGTGCTTGTCCCTTTGTGGGTGCTTTGCATGGTCTTTGTGGTATGGTGCTCACTCATCAATGACAGTAAACAATTGTCACTCATAAAAAATAAGTTGGCATTATTATATGGTCACCCAACCATGTTATAAAAATCAAAAACAATCTTAGATTGTAGCAAAATAGGTCTTTTGGAGAAACTAAACAGCTACTCAGCCATTGCAGAAAACTACCACTGGTCAAAATGTAGAGTTGTGGAGCCCAGTCCGAACTGATACATCTACAACATCACTCTTGCACCGGAAACTTGGGAGTCATTTGGTATTGGACAATCGATTGGTATGCTCTTCCCTGAGGAAGACAATTTCTCGTACTCTCAGCATTCCTTAATTGACTGTAGTGCTCATGTAGTATTGAAACCTCATGGTTCTTTCTCCATTTTAGTATCAGTTTTGTTCTTGCCCTTGTTTACCACATGTTTGCACAGTCATGTCGGTGATGACTTTTAATCAGATGACTTCGTCTTCTAACTGTATCACCTTGAGTATATCCCACCACTAGTGAAATGCTGTAGGCCAGTATCAGTTCCCTCTAAGTATATAATCCTGTGAATGTGTTACAGGCTTTGAGAGTTTTGCTTTCTATTTCCAAATATACCGATGGTCCAGGTGCCCAAAGAAGTATCAACAGAAATGTTTGTCTTCTTTGATGTTATTTTGTGCGGAAATCAGTCACTGACCAAATGATTTGAGAAGATTAAATTCTGCTTCTTTTATGACGTTCTAAAACAGCAGGGTTAAAGGCTGCACCAGCTGCCAGCTGCACAGAACCAACCCTTTCATGTGTGCGTGCCAGACACAGCCACGGAACGATTCTGGAGCAGAACTGTGTCGTGGTGCTATTCTGGAGGGAAGAACCCGGTTCTTGGCTTTTTAGTGCTTCAGTGATATTCTATGCACATATACAATATTATTTTAAAATTAGGTTTATTTTCAATTATTAGTGATGGAATTTCAGTGGCTGGGGAGATTATTCTACCCTTTTAAGGTAATCCGGGAGGGATTGGTTCAGTACCACTTTTACTGTCTGAGGGGAATAGAGGACCCCTCTTGATCAAAGCTTTGTCATTTTACTTTGATATGGGCTAATTTATATAATGTTATAAATGTATAATGTTCATACATACTTGTGGACACATGTATTAGTGGAACATATTTTAAAATATTAATATGTGAATCATTTAAAAGAAGAAAATAGCTTTGATCTAATAGAAGGATGAGATTTTTATCCTATGTGAACCAACATTGGAAACATTTCCTTATCTGTGCTGTCTGGTGTCTTTCTGAGGAGCTGCTTTGCACCCAGTACCTGAAGTGAAACTGAAGTGGTTCACAGGCTCATAGAGCTCTGTGTCAGGTACAGAGACACACCGCACCACATTGGACACAAAGCGTACAGACCCAGTGGGGATACACAGAGTCGGAACTTCATTAGTTACAACTGTAATCATTAAGAAGCTTGAAACAATAATATGATCAAGAAGACTACAAATACACAAAAGCAAAGTTGGAACTTTGGGGATAAAAACCACCACTGTCACTAAACAATAGCTGTAAACCATGTTTTAGTGAAGTTGTTCTTGGCCTGGATTTAGACAATATTAAGATTTTCTTCATACACAACAAAGGAGAGAGCTACTATATTTCTTGAAAATAATTTCCATGGAAACACAGATGTTATGACAGAACACCACATACAGTTGCCTAGATAGATTGTGTGTGTGTGTGTGTGCATGTGTGTATGTGTGTATGCATGTTTTTCATTTTTTTGTTTTAAAGCAGTATGAATCAGGAACGCAATCAGAGATCAGATATTAGCATACCAGAAAAATGATAATCTGACTAGCAGGAACCTAGCTAGTCTTGCTTACAGCAGGGAAAGAATACAAACCATTTGGATGGATCATCTCAAGCTGGTAGACTATTCGATGGGAACCTTGAACATTGCAGATGGAAGCAAAATCCATTTCTTATAGACAATTATTTCTGATATTTCTAGTAACTGCAAATACAAGCTATAGCTCATGAGTGTGATAAAGAATGGAGAACATGCAAGAGAAAGAAGTGGCAGGTGATAGGGTAGGAGGTTGGTATAGAGACAGGAGAGGTCAAGTTTCCTTTGAATTCAAAGGAAACAAAGGGCTTAGAGGAGAAAGACTTTAGGTATTTTATGACTTCTTAACATACTTTCTTTTGTTTTTTTATTTTTTTTTATTTTTTTTTTTCGGCGCTGGGGACCGAACCCAGGGCCTTGCGCTTGCTAGGCAAGTGCTCTACCACTGAGCTAAATCCCCAACCCCAACATACTTTCTTTTGAAGGGGCAAATATCTTATACATTTTAGTTGATAACTTTATTAAAGTCTGTTGAAAAACTTTTTAAATTTTTGAAAAAAGAAGCAGAACAGGCCCAAGTGTGTACCATTTTTACGTTTTAAACATGTGCGTCATGACTTTGACATAAATATGGTCAGAAATGTGGCCTCCTCTTTATTGCCTTCTCAAAGTGCTTTGCTATGCAAATTTACATTATGATATCTATCAGCCTCTTGTCTCTGCTCAAGGAAAACACAATTTTGGGAGTAACCCTGCTCTCTCTCCTTACATGCTCCTTCTATTCTTTTACCCTCTGGTTATGCTTATTGGCTTTGAACTCACCATTGTTACATCTTATGCACACAATGTGGCCTCTTCCTAAAATCAGTAACAAAAACATAATATTTATATCTGAGAGAGAGAGAGAGAGAGAGAGAGAGAGAGAGAAAGAGAGAGAGAGAGAGAGAGAGAGAGAGAGAGAGAGAGAGAGAGAGAGAGAGAGAGGGAAAACACTACAGGGTTTTCTGTGACTACCATGGGAGGCAGAAATATATATATATGATATCAGGCTTCAGATATAAATTTTGAAATAATTCCCCAGTTTTCCATGGCTTTTGAATTTCCTAAGAAAGAAGAGTGCCAGGGTTCCTGCAGCCAATGAAACATCAGACATCCTTTCAGCAATTAGTATCTTAAATCAATTCCAAGAGGTGTCCAGGCACACAGAAGGTGAGCATCCACAAGCTTTTGGTACAAGAAGTAAATGTAAAAATAAATTAATTCACATTTAAAAAAGACCTGCAGTACTTCTCTTCAACAAGAGACATATCTGTTTTTATTTTATGTGTGTGGGTCTTTTGCCTGCATGTACCCATGTGTACCAAATGCTTGCAGTGCCCTTGGAAGCCAGACGGAATCAGACTCCCTAGAACTGGAGTTAGAAAAGGTTGTGAGTTTTAATGTAGCACTAGGTTTCTGAGTCTTCTAAAAGAGCAGCCAGGACTCTTAATCATCTTTTCCAGTCCTGTGAAATAATTATTATATTGATGATTTATTAATGCAAACATGTGCACAAGAGAACTTGAGGTTTTGATTCATTTCTTCCTCTTTTTTTTTAAGTTAAGCAATTCAAAGGTAGAGCATGGCAGCCTTGCTGCACTGAGGATGGAGGGGCAGAACTGTTTGCACTGATTTCCTCGTCAGTGTTCAGCACTGATTTGGTATCAGGCTCCATTATTTTTTCACCTTTTCAATGAAGTATTTGAATCACATGATACTTTCTTAGAGAGTTTTTCCTAAAGTTCTGAATGGCAGAGTATGCGAAAAGCTGAATGGTCTGATGATAATAGACAATAGATGTTGTTTGATTTTTAGCAGGAAATACTCGGGAAATACAATTTTTATCCTCACCAAAGGACTTGCAACTCCTTTGCCTAATAATTCCTGATGAAAACAAACAAACAAAAAACAAACAGAAAACAAAACAAAACAAATAAACAAACAAACAAAGCAAAATAGTCACTGGGTTATGCCCTGATTAGGTCTCCTAAAATCCTTCTTAAAGATAAATGAGGTAGAAGTGCCATATTGAACAGTCATAAAAAAGGCTCTAAATGTGGTAGATTTCCTTCCTTTAAGATATGAAGTCTCCTTAAATTTAAAAAGCCCTCATGAAATCAATGTTCCAGTTCATAAATCACTAAATGCCCCTTTGATTATTCATCACGTTTAATAAATGACGAATGAAGGTTTTATTGTGTCATAACTGAAATCCTAACAGCAGTGTGAAATTTGCATATGCCATGCTGTGTGAGGGATGGAGAAATCTCTCTACAAGTTAACAGTGAAGTCTGAAGTGTTCTTATTTCTTCTTCTTCATGCTTTAGTAGCCTGTGGTTTTAATAACTTCAGTAAGCCTCATGGTGGTCCATTTGCCATGTTCTTTTCCTTCCCCCCACATTATATTTTGACATTTTGGTTTCCTTTCACAGGTTAGTAGCATCTACTCTTAGAGATGATAATAATAGATGCCACATGTCTGGATCCATAAATGAACATTTATTGAAAAACAAGTTAATTATAAGGTTCAGACCTTGTTGTGGTAGTTCTATAATCTATAAATAAAAACAACATTTTTTTCAGGAATTATCAGAACTTCAAAACAAAACAAACTAAACAACAACACAAAAGAGAAGCCATCATGACTTAGGTGAGTTTTACCTCTAATTCAAACTTGTCCCAATATGTGGAGGAAGGAGATTTTAGCAAATTCTCCACTTTAATATGGAGTCATACACTGCCAACAGGAGGAATACTCAGATCATTTGAGTTAACATGTTGGGAAGTCAATGAGTGTATAAACACGTGATATTTTTAAGAAGTTGAAGGGATATACAGATCATTTTTATTCAGAGCACCCAGTTTCCTGTTTAGGCTTTTGCTGTTGTTTGTTGGCTTTTCCTGACACTTTCATCTCTGGCAATTTTATCTAGGTCTGTTATGTCCACGTCGTTCCCTACAATCATAGGTACAAGGATTATGTACAAAATGTGATCAATTTTCCCGATGAAGTAGCAGTTTATCTCCTGGGACTGACATGAAATTATTTACTCATATTAGCTCAAAAGAGGTAAAGTAGGAATCTATCATGTCTCAGGCTCATATGGCCATCTTATCCATTCAATCTAGGAGAGAGTGATTGGATGAAGAGTTTATACGGTAGCAACAGAAATGATTTAGAAAGATATCTAGTGAATATATAAGAGTCCTTATTAGACTAAGAGGGTGTGCTACTCTTACTGGTTTTGAAAGTTGTAATACTCATTTTTAGACAATAAATTTATCTAAAGAAGTAGTTTATTGGTATTGTAGCATTGTTTCTTCATTATGAGATTTCATAAAAAGGCTAGTTTGTAGAGCTTAATCCTACCTTAGCTTTACAATTTCAATTTAATTTACATATTCTCTGGGCAGCAGGATCTTAGCATTACAAAGATTTAAAAACAGAGAGATGATTTGTTTTTTTAATTTAAGGAATATGTTAAGAACAGTGTAATGACACTGTCTTAGTTCATGCTGCTATGATAACATACAATGAAATTGGGACAATTCAACAACAATCTGTCCATATTCTCAGAGCCCTGGAGGCTGAATACTTAAGGTCTGGAAGTGAGAAATGATGGATTTCATGAGAGTTTTCTGCTGCACTACAAGTGTCAGTTTTTCCCTGCTCTCTCATAAGAGAGAGAAATTGATAACAAGCTTCCTGATAGCTCATTTTTGGAGAACATCAAAACCAGCCTGAGGGTCCAAAATTCGTGACTTCCTGTAAACGTGATTATTTCCCAAAGGCCCTGTCCCAGGGTTATATTGTTGTGAAGAGATACTGTGACCAAGACAGCTCTTATAAAGTATGTTTAATTGCTCTGGCAAACCATCACAAGTCCAAACTCTGAAGACCATTTTAATGGGAATTAAGGCTCGGCTTAAAGTTTTATGGTGAATCAATATAGACCACCTTGATTTGTGTGTAACACAAAATAAATGTCTTGTTATTTGTTGCATTTGTAAATTTTTAATAAATGAAACTTTTTAAATCGAAGGCCCCTTTTGTTCATTTCTAATTATGTTGCTTGTTATCCCAAAAGAAGACCATTCTCACAATTTTGCCTTTCCTTCCTATGCAGCTTTAGTTCTTCTGTACTTCTTTATGTGAAAACATATTTAATGCAATAGTATGCTTTTATCTGTTCTGAAAGTCATAGAGTAATTCAGAGGTCATTCTTTAATTTGTGTTTTACTTATGATTTTTGCCTCCCCTAACACTCATATAATGCTTACACATATATTTTTATATGTATTTAAATGTAAAACTATGTCTATGCAGTCATATGTATGTATGTATATATTGGTTTATAAAAGTAAAGTACAGATGATAAATTTATATTAAAATAGAGTATATATATGTGTATGTATTTAAGTAGATACAATACATGAACATTTAGATGTTATTTTAAACTTTTGAATGTATGAATAAACAGTTATCCCCTACAAAAAGACATTTAGATTGCTTTCAACTTTTTATTATATTTATGTATATTGTTAACTAAATTTGTTTCTGGCAGGTTCAAAGATGCATGCACTGTATTTTGACTACTTTTGTTTCACACCTTCCCTTATATTCCCACCCGTCCCCTCATCATGATTTCTTCATGTGTTTTATTTCACGATCTGCTGACTTTAACCAGGGCCCCTTTGTGATGAAGATTTCCCTAAATAAGAAGCAGAAGTCTTAGCAGATGGGTACTTTTTTCTTTTCTTTTTAATAGAAAGTTTTGTATTTTTGTCCAGATAAATTCATACATATAAAAGTATATCTCTTTTTTTATCTACTCTAGCCCCTTCCACACCTCTTCAGGCACTCTCAACATTGTCTCCAGGCCCTCTCTTTTCTCTCTTGCTTTCTCTTTCTTTGGCAATCACAATGTCCAAGTGTTGCTGCCTGCTGGATTGTTTAACCAGAATGACTTATTGACGATGCCATGTTCTCTTCAATGTGCATTTTTGGTATCTGTTGAAAATAGGTGTCTGGTTATATGGTGTTTTCTAATTTACTCCATTGGTCTATGAATTTACTTTCATATCAATATCTTGTTGCTTTTATCATTAGGGTTCTGACATACAGTCTTCAAGTCATATCTTCTGGTATAATATTCTTTTTGCTCCCGATTGCATTAGTTATCTAGGATTTCTTATGAGTCTATATGAATGTTAAGATTACTTCTTGTACTCAGTGAATAATGTCACTGGAATTTTGATTGGGAATGCATTGAATCTATAGATTATACTACAGTTATGTTCACAATACTGATCCAATGAACATGAAAGGTTTTCTATCAGGATGATCCCATGTCAGTCGTTGTCCATGGAATTTGGATATCACTGGGCATTACTATGCTAGGATCAGTTTGTGACTTTACTAATAAGTCATATTTGTTTATGAAATTGAATGTATCTGTGTTTGGAACTTGTATGTTTAGAATAGAGATTTTTCCATGATGGAATTTTCTCTTAATCAATATGAAGTGACTATCTTTATTTTTTTCCATTTTAAACTATTTTGTTAGGTATTGGAACAGTGACATCTGCTTGTTTCCTGTGTTCATTTGCTCCCTTCTGTCCCTTCTGTACTTGCACCTTAAGGATGACATTTTGTTGAGGCATGTTTCCTGGAAGCAACTAATAGTCCCTCCATACCAGTTTCTGTCTTTCTAATGGGGAATTAAAATGATTAATTATCATCATCATTATTGAAATTATGTATCAATTCCTGATGTTTTATTGATATTATTGTATTTGTTTTTCTTTCCCTTTCTTGCATAGTATTACTCTAATGAGGCTTATTCTTTCCTATTGCTTTCTGAATGGATTTATTCTTCATTAAGTCTGATGAACTCCTTCTGGTATCTTCTTGTAGAGCTGTGCCCATAGGCATAAATTCTTTTAATCTGTTTTTATTAGGGATCATTTTTTCTCCTTTAGTCATGACAGATAGTTTTGTTGTGTATGTATTATGGGTTGACATTTGTTATTATCCAAAGCTGGAAATACTATATTCTAAGCCTTTCTGCTTTCCAAGTTTCTATGGAATGATCTGCTCTTTTTCTAATGCACCTGTCTTCTGGTGTTTCTGGGTTTTTTACTTTGTTTTGTTCAATACAATTTCCTTTCTCTGTTTATTTAGTGTTTACTTAGAATTTGCCTCTGGAGCTTCTTTCCTGGCCTGTCTGATTTGCATTATCCTCCATGGTATTTTTCTGTCATGATTATTTTGAAAATGCCTTTGTGCTTTTAGGTCAAGATTCTTCTCCTTCTTCTAGGCCTATACATCTTAGATATGATCTTCTGAGTGTCACCTTCATCTTGGAATTCCCCCATGCCATTTCATCATTAGATCTCTTTTCTTTGCTATATAATCTACCTTTTTTCAAGCTTAGATATTATGGCTCCTATTTGATTCATTTTGTTGAAGAGTTTTTTCAGAGTGTCTCTTTGACTTTGGTTTTGTTTCCATTGTTTTACATTTCTTTTTCTTCATGATTTCTCTCAGTGTGTTGAAGTCTGGTTTCATATCGTAAAGTAAATCACCTTTATAACACCTTTCAGCTGTTTGTGTCTGTCATTGAACTAACTTATGACTGTCATTTTGAGTGCTCTATACAGCATTGCATCTGACTCACACTCTGTAGATGCCATTGCTGTAGGGTTAGTAATTTTGGAGAAATTATGACATCATGGTCTTTCCTGTTTCTCATGTTATTGCATTGGTATTTATGCGTCTGGTGTTGTTTCTTTGTTTGGTTTATTTTTCATCAGTTACATTCTTTCAGGTGAAAGTTCAAATGGTAACACTAAGTGTCTACTTCAAAACTCATAATACCTTGGTGTGACTCTAACCAAGCAAACGAAAGATCTGTATGACAAGAACTTCAAGTCACTGAAAAAAGAAATTGAAGATGTATGACGATGGAAAGATCAACTATATTCATGGATTGGAAGGATTAATATAGTAAAAATAGCCATCTTGCCTAAAGCAATCTACAGATTCAATGCAATCCCCATCAAAATTCTAACCAATTCTTCACAGAGTTAGAAAGAGCAATTTGCAAATTCATTTGGAAAAACAAAAACAAGATAGAAAAACTATTCTCAACAATAAAAGAAATTCTGGGGGAATCACCATCCCTAATCTCAAGCTGTATTATAGAGCAATAGAGGTAAAAACTGTACGGTATCAGTGCAGAGACAGGCAGGTATATCAATGGAATAGAACTGAAGACCCAGAAATGAACACACCTATGGTCACTTGATCTTTGACAAAGGAGCTAAAACAATCCAATGAAATAAAAGACAGCATTTCAATAAATGGTCCTGGTTCAATTGGAGATCAGCATGTAGAAGGATGCAAATCAATCCATTCTTATCACCCTGGACAAACTTCAAGACTAAGTGAATCAAAGACCTCCACATACAAACAGATAAACTGAAACTAATAGAAGAGAAAGTGGGGAAGAGTCTTGAACACATGAACACTGAAAAAAAATTCCTGAACGGAACACCAATGCTTTATGCTCTAAGATCAAGAATTGACAAATGGGTCCTCATAAAATTGCAAAACTTCTGTAAGGCAAAGGACAATGTCATTAGGACAAAATGGCCACCAACACATTGGAAAAAAGGACTTTATCAATCCTATATCTGATAGATGGTTAGTATTTAATATATACAAATAACTCAAGAAGTTAGACTCCAAAGAATCAAATAACCATATTGAAAATGGGTTACACCCAATCACAGAAAGACATACATGGTATGCACTCATTGATAAGTGGCTATTAGCCCAAATGCTTGAATTACCCTAGATACCTAGAACAAATGAAACTCAAGACGGATGATCAAAATGTGAATGCTTCACTCCTTCTTTAAAAGGGGAACAAGAATACCCTTGGCAGGGAAGAGAGAGGCAAAGATTAAAACAGAGAACGAAGGAACACCCATTCAGAGCCTGCCCCACATGTGGCCCATACATATACAGCCACCCAATTAGACAAGATGGATGAAGCAAAGAAGTGCAGACCGACAGGAGCCGGATGTAGATCGCTCCTGAGAGACACAGCCAGAATACAGCAAATACAGAGGCGAATGCCAGCAGCAAACCACTGAACTGAGAATAGGACCCCCGTTGAAGGAATCAGAGAAAGAACTGGAAGATCTTGAAGGGGCTCGAGACCCCATATGTACAACAATGCTAAGCAACCAGAGCTTCCAGGGACTAAGCCACTACCTAAAGACTATACATGGACTGACCCTGGACTCTGACCTCATAGGTAGCAATGAATATCCTAGTAAGATCACCAGTGGAAGGGGAAGCCCTGGGTCCTGCTAAGACTGAACCCCCAGTGAACTAGTCTATGGGGGGAGGGCGGCAATGGGGGGAGGGTTGGAAGGGGAATACCCATAAGGAAGGGGAGGGGGGAGGGGGATTTTTGCCCGGAAACCGGGAAAGGGAATAACACTCGAAATGTATATAAGAAATACTCAAGTTAATAAAAAAAAAGTAAAAAAAAAAAAAAGAAAATGGGTTACAGAGCTAAACAAAGTGTTCTCAAATGAGGAATACCAGATGACTGAGAAGTACCTAAAGAAATGTTCAACATCTTTAGTCTTCAGAGAAATGCAAATCAAAACAACCCTGATATTCCACCTTACCAGTCAGAATGGATAAGATAAAAACTCAGGTGACAACAGATGCTGGTGAGGATGTGGAGAAAGAGAAACAACCTTCCATTGTTTGTGGGATTGCAAGCTGGTACAATTTCTATGGAAATCAGTCTGGTGGTTCCATTGCACTACCTGAGGACCCAGCTAGACCACTCCTGGGCATATAACCTAAAGATGCTCCAACATATAACAGGAACATATGGTCCACTATATTCATAGCAGCCTTATTTATAATTGCCAGAAGCTGGAAAAAACCCAGATGTCCTTCAACAGAGAAATGGATACAGGAAATGCGGTACATTTACAGAATGGAGTACTACTCAGCTATTAAAACAATGCCTTCATGAAATTCTTAGGCAAATGGATGGATCTAGAAACTATAATCCTGAGTGAGGTAACCCAATCACAAAAGAACACCCATGGTATGTACTCACTGATAAGTGGATATTAGCCCAAGGGATTGGAATACCTAAGAAAAAAATTCACTGCTCATATGAAGCCCAAGAAGAAAGAAGACCAAAGTGTGGATTCTTCATGCCTTCTTAGAAGGGAGAACAATGTCCTCATTGGAGATAATTCAGGGACACAGAGTGGAGCAGGGACTGAAGAAAAGGTAATCCAGTGACTGCCCACCATGGTGTTTCCATATGTAGCCACCAAACCCAGTCACTATTGCTGATGCGAAGAAGTGCTTGCTGACAGGAGCCAGCTATGTATATCTCCTGAGAGGGTCTGCCAGAGTCCTACTGATACAGATGAGGATGTTTGCAGGTAACTATTGGACTGAAAAAGGGAACCCCAATGTAGGAGTTAGAGAAAAAAGTGAAGGATCTGGAGGGTTTTGCAACACCGTAGGAAGAACAGCAAAATCAACTACCAGACTCCAGCAGAGCTCCTAAGACTAAACCACCAACCAATGAGTACACGTGGAGGGACTGACTCCAGCCACCTATGTAGCAAAGAATGATGTTGTCCAGTATCAATAGGAGCTAGATAATCAAGGCCTTGGTCCTTGAAGGCTCATTTCCCAAATGTAGGGTAATGCCAGGGCATTCAGGAGTGGGTGGGTAGGAGTGAGAACATTCTCATAGAAGCAGGGAAGGGGAAGGTTATGTGGTAGAGGGGGAAAGAGGGATAACACTTGAAATATCAATTCATAAATTATCCAAGAAAAATTAAATAAAAAAAAACAGGGCCATAAAGCAAGCTGTTAGTTAGTACTTTACTTAGGAAAATCCCTTTCCTGAAGACAGTAGCAATGCTTTCCATGTGCCTCCTATCATACTCCATGGTTGACCTAAATAAACTAATGCTTTTAATCTTTCAAAGATATTCTTAAATAAAACCATAATTATTCTTTATTGTTCATATGATGATCTTCAATTTATTAGGTGTCAACTTGGCACAGCCCAGAGGTATCTGAGAGAGTCTAAGTTGGGAAATTATTTCCATTAGATGGGTTTGTGGGTATGTCTGTGGGGCATTTTCTGAATTGCCAATTGATATAGAAAGTCCCATTTCACTGTGGTAATGCCACCCCTGGGCAGGTAGTCCTGGGTTGTATAAGAAAGTTAGCTGAACAAGGAAGCAAGCCAGTAAGTAGTATTTCTCTGTGATTACTGCCTCTAGATTTCAGCTTTGAGTTCCTGCTCTGACTTCTTACACTGACATACTGTTCCATGGAAATACGTCAAATAAAGCTTTTCCTCCTCAAAAAAATAATTCAGAGATCATAAGAAGATCAAGAAGAAGAAAGACCAAACTGGCTACATCAGTCCTTCTTAGAATGGGGAACAAAAATACTCACAGGAGGAAATATTGAGACAAAGTGTAGAGCAGAGACTGAAGGAAAGGCCGTCCAAAGACTGCCTCACCTGGGAATCCATTCCATATACATACAGTCACCAATCCCAGACATTATTGCAGATGCCAAGAAGTGCATGCTGACAGAAGCCTGGTATAGCTGTCTCCTGAGAGGCTCTGCCAGAGCCTGACAAATACAGAGGCAAATGCTCCCAGTCAACCATTGGATGGAGAATGGCTTCTCCAATGGAGAAGTTAGAGAAAGGACTGAAGGAGCTAAAGAGTTTTGGAACCCAACAGTAAGAACAACAATATCAACCAACCAGTCTACCCAGAGCTCACAGGGACTAAACCACCATCCCAAGAGTACACAGGGATGGATTCATGCCTCCAGCTGCATATGTAGCATAGGATGGCCTTGCTGAACATCAATGGGAAGAGAGGCCTTTGATCCTGTAAAGGCTCAATGCTGCAGTGTAGGGGAATATCAGCGTGGGGAGGTGGGAGGGAGTAGGTGGGGGGAGCACCCTCATAGAAGCAGGGGAAGATACCAGGTTTCTGAAGGAGAAACCAGGAAAGGGGTAATATTTGAAATGTAAGTAAAAAGATATCCAATAAAAAATTTAAAAATGTATTTCTGCATACCAGCAGCTCCAAGTTCTCTATAATAAAGTAGGATATTGTTGTAAGCTCAAATTAAGTAGGATATTTACTGGTAAAGGAAGCATAGCTATTTGATATTACACTCTGTGGTTTTCATAGTAGCCAGTTGATAACACTGGTCCCTTCACTTCCATGACTTTGGAGGTTAAACTACCAACGATAGCTCAGAGGATGCTTAGATTTTGTAATTAAGTTTAGGAGAAGAAGGTACAGTGCAGGTACTTCGTTCACAACACTTTTTCATACCATTTCATTTTAAATGAGCCCAATAGAGATGGTTTTATTTCTTTTTAATTTCATTAAAAGATAACCTCTTCATTAAAATTCTAACTCAACCATGTTCATTTGTACTTGGTATATTTCTACTACTTTGCTTGAAACAATATTGTGGGTTGAGCTATAACTCAGTGGTGGAACTCTTGTATAGAAACAGCATGTTCAAGACCCTGAATTAAATCCTCAGCATGGCAAAAACTGAAAGAAGCAAGGAGCCACATTTTAAATCTTAATTATAGGCACTTTGTTTATAGGTGCACATGTTTATGTGATATTTAATATATTTAGGAATGACCTATATTTACTTACTGAATTGTCATTTTACTTCTCTTAGTGTTTTGATGATTAAAACATGGTCTCATCTTTATCTATGATATTGGTAGTTTATGTGTGTGTATGTGTGCTGTGTATGTTCATGTGTGTGCAAGCATATGTGTTTACATTTGTTTGTGTATATGTATCTTCTTAAAGAAAGATTTCCCTACAGTAAGGGCATAAAAAGAATAAAGCAAATTATTATTAAAAACTTTAGTTATATATCTTTAATATTAACATTGAGGGTGAAAAGTGATTTGCTTTTTTCCCCTGTGTTTATGTGCTAAGCGTCATCTTCAGACCCTCCCCTTCCAGCATACCATTGAGCCATGCATCCAGCTTCAAATTGATTTCTTTCTCTACTTTTTAAATTGGATTTTTAAAAAATTTTACGTTTCAAATATTATCCCCTCTCCCAGTTCCCATCCATTAACCCCTCTCCCATCTCTCCTCCCCCTGCTTCTATGAGGGTGTTCCCCTACCTACTCACCCACTCCTTCCCTCCCCTGCCCTGTCATTTCCCTACACTGGGGGGACCAGCCATGGTGGGATCAAGGCCTTCTCCTCCCATTGATCACCAACAAGGCCATCCTCTGCTACATATGCAACTGGAGCCATGAGTCAGTCCATGTGTACTCTTTGGATAGTGGGTTAGTCTCTGGAAGCTCTGGTTGGTTGGTATTTTTGTTCTTAAGGGATTGCAAACCCCTTCAGCTCCTGCAATCCTAACTCTTCCATTGGGGACCCTATTCTCAGTCCAATGGTTGGCTGTGAGAATTTGTCTCTGTATGTGTCATGCTCTGGCAAAGCCTCTCAGGAGACAGCTATATCAGGCTTCTGTCAGCATGCACTTCTTGGAATCTGCAATATTGTCTAGGTTTGGTGACTGTATATGGGCTGGATACCCAGGTGGTTCAGTCTCTGGATGGCTTTTTCTTCAGTCTCTGCTCCAAACATTGTCTACTTTTTAAAATAGCTTTGTTTATTCTTTTGTGAATTTTAGATATGAATAAATACACTATACCTGCATAATTTCTACTCTGCCATCTTCTCTCTGCAGCACCTCCTTCCTCCATCTTCCCCTTCAACTCCTCTATCTGTTCCACTCAGATTCATGGATATGTATGTGTCCATTTATGTGTATGTATATGATATATATTACATGCATATGCATATATGGATATGTGTGTACAAGCCAGTGAGTCCATTTCACGTTCCTGATTTGTATATATATTTATGATTGTCCACTTGGGTTAGATAACTTATCAGGGGTCTTGTCCCTGGAGAATACTGATTGTTCCCTCTCTAGGTGCTCATTGGAGTTGAGACTTGCCATTGTTATGGGTGGGGCCTTGTGGCATTTCCCTCGTCCCTACTGACCTGTTGACAGATGTGTTCCTGATGCAGAGCTTGTTTAGGCAACTGAACTGCTGAGCTTTCAGGGTCCTAGCATTCCTTTTTTTTGTGAATTAGTTAAAACACTTTGGCTCCTAGCAGGACATGTGCCCTGCATCCACCGAAGAACTGGCCAGGGACTTTTAAAACCCCCCTGCTGCTTGCTAGCAAACACTCCTTTCAGGTACTCCAGAGTTAGTTAGCATCCTTTCTTTTGTGTGTGTGTGTGTGTGTGTGTGTGTGTGTTTTAGCTGGATTGATCATTATAATTTATTGAAAATAATTAGTATGATTCCTACAATTTTCCAACAGACTCATGGTTGTGGTATCAAAGATAAATGTTAAAAATGGGCTCTGCCACGTGGACCTTCACTGACCAAATCTACATAGCTATAGTCCCTGCAGAGTACCCATTCATTCTGCATCAGCGACTAGCACTAGGATGAAAACCAGCATTATTTCCTGGGGTGAGTGGGCACCCTGTCTCATGATTGGTTGATTTTATTGTATCACTACCATTTTGGAAAGGACAGTGATTTTGTTTTTACTGGAACAATGCTCTAGATATAGAATTTTCTTACCTACATATAATTAACTTTGTAAATTTATTTTTTATTTTTGATATTATCATTAAATCATTTCCCCCTCCCAACAAACCTCCTCAAGTACTCCTTCATTCTTTTTCAAGTTCATATCTTCCTTTTCTTTAATTTTGCCAAATATATAAATACAATCTTCCTAGTTTATATGTTACTTGTGTGTAAGTTTTCAGGATTGACCATAACGTATTGGATAACCGCTTGGTATATTTTTTTCTAGGGAAGACTATTTCATCTGCCCTTAGTATGTCTTAGTTGCTTATAGTTCTTTGCAACTGCCAAAATCCACACAGCATAGAGCACCACAACTGATCAAAATGTAGAGCTGTGGAGCCCAGTTTCAGCTGTTACATCTCCAATCCAAAAACTCCTGCATCTAAGGCTCAGAGATCACTGTGGAACACAGGGTACAAGTTTTTAAGAGTGAAAAGGCCAGGAAGTTATAGAAGGAATAGATTGCAACTATAGCAATTGCGCCCTTTCTGATTTCTTTAAGAACTCTCAGGAATGTCAACACAGTGTTGCTTCTGACCAAATGAAGTGCAGCAATGGGCCTAAGAGTACTCAAGCTTAACATATTGTTACACTGTGCTGAAGACACTAGCAGAATAGGATGATAGAATGGTCTTTGAAGATGTATGTAGTTCAAGTTAGGGTCATAGGGCCAGAGTGTGATTTTTCCCGGAGAATGTCTGTACTCTGTACCTGTGTCTCCCTTGTGGACCTTGGTCTCCAGTTGCCAAGATTATTGGGTAAAAAGGGCAGCAGCACTGCTTATTGTTGTACCACGTGACTCCTTAGCAGCAACTTTCTCCCTGATTCCAGCTCCATATGTTCTGCTGGTTTAGTAGAGGAACTGAAGGTTGTCACCAAGTCACTCTCTGTGGTTATGTGTTTAAATCAGCAAAACGAGTTACTGTCCATGCTGATGTGATAGATCCTTGCTACTGAAGGGATATTTGGTTAGTGCTGTACAAAGAATATGAGAAAGAAAGAACGTATCTGTATTATAGAAAATCTTTACTTTCTGGATTCATTTGGCTTGAAGTTTTCTAACGTTTCAGTTCATTTTGCTTGAGCTAGCACATTGTATGTGTAGCTCTTTGATCCTCTTCCAAACCTGACTATTCTCACTGATAAACATAAAACTAAGTTATTAGGTCTCCACCAAAGAAAACTAAATGATACATATTTGTGATAAAAGAACTCTGGGCCATGGGTGTATAAGTTAACTGAGCCACCATAAGAGTGGTATTTTCTGACACCCATTTTTTTAAACTGGGAATTAATGCTTTTCCTCAGAGTATTTTTGAATAAACAATGTGTCTTATCAGTTGAAAGTCTATTTTGGGTATGAATTAAGACATGGACATGTCTTATTAGTTATTTTATGCAACACTATATTCTTGGCTCAGTTAGTTCCTCAAAGCTGGACTGATTGGCATTATTGCTGATCTTGCATATGGAGAATGTTATCCACACCTTCCTTCGTCTTAGAATCACGGCTTTAAAATGAGCCAGATTGATAGAAATAGAGGGATATAAATATGTGCTTTCTAATTCATGGCTGCTGCTTCTTTCTTTGTTTCTTCCTTCCTTCCTTCCTTCCTACCTTTCTTCCCTTTTTCTCTTTCTCCTTCCTTCCTTCCTTCTTTCCTTCCTTAATTCAATTCCTTTCTTTGTTACTTGTTTCTCATCCTCCTTCTTCATCCATAGGATCTCATAAAGATATGTTAAATATTAGCTTTAGGATGAGGGTTAAGGAAAAGAAAAGCACCTAAAATGAAAGGCAAGTCACACCAAGAAGACAGGTGTGGACTTCTCAGAGTCACAGAAAGTATAAAACACCTAAAAGTGGGAACATCTTCTTCCAAGGAGAGTTGATGATTCTCTTGTTAAGGTGTCAGAAAAATCAAAGAAATTCAGCAGCAATGACAATTGTACATGATAGCTCACTGTCATAATCTCTTCCATCTATAATAGCAAAACGCTTTATCAAACACATCAGAATCACTTAGGAATATTGTAATAATTGTTATCAAGACTGACTCCTTGAATTGCTCTTGCAGCAATGCCTCGTATTTAAGATCCAGAAGGCATGGGATGTAACTCAGAGGGCTCTCCTTCGTGTGAGAAGGGTATTAACAAACCTAAAATGTAAACCACGATCCTTTCTTTAGCATTCCAAGCCTCTATAACACAGGTAGAAAACACAAAGGCAAATAAACTTCAGTAGGGAATTCATAGTGTATGTAATACAGGGCTTACATAGTTCTTGTAAGTCAGTTTATAACAAAATACAAAGGAATAGAGATATTTCTTAGCAGCTAAGAGGTGAAAGTTTAATTACAGCACCCACAAGATGGCTTACAACCATCTACAATTCCATTTCCAGGGAATCTGATTCACCGTTGTCACTCTCAGGTGTACCAGCTAAGGACGTGTGCATGGACATACATAGAAATCACACACACGGGCTGGAGAGATGGCTCAGCGGTTAAGAGCACCCGACTGCTCTTCCAGAGGTCATGAGTTCAATTCCCAGCAACCACATGGTGGCTCACAACCATCTGTAAAGAGATCCGATGCCCTCTTCTGGTGTATCTGAAGACAGCTGCGGTGTACTTATATATAATAAATGAATAAATCTTTAAAAAAAGAAAAAGAAATCACACACACACACACACACACACACCACACACACATACACACACACACACACACACACACACACACAAATTAAAATGAGAAAGTGAAAACAGGGGCATAACCCAATCAAGAACAACAAATGATTGGTGCAAAGACTTTACAAAAAGCTATAAATGGGGGTGGAACATATGAAAGATGTTCAATAATAGAGCAATTAAAGTCTATATGGAGATACTCACACACACCCATGAGGATTGCTGTAACCAAAGAAATGTCTGGACTGACGTCTATGAAGACGGAGGAGCTACAATTTGAAAAAAATCCCAGAGCAGTGTAAAACAGCACGTGACTTTGGAAAATAATTTGACTGCTGCCTACAACATAGAAAATACATTTTTGTGATCTAACCAACTTACTTCTAGGTGTATACCCAAAAGACATTAAAACACATTTCTATACAAAGACTTGGGCCTTAAATGATCAAAGAATCCTTATTTATAGCCTCAAACTGGAAAGAGCTCAAATGTCTATCAACAGATGAATTGCAGCAATAAACAGGAATGCTAACCAGTTTTTTAAAAAAGGAATTAGCTGTTGAGTCATAGAAACAGTGAGTAATCTAGCTTCCTGGATAATTTTGAGGTTTACATCTGTAAAAGAGGTCGTTTAACTAGGAAGATACTGACTGCCTTAGTTAGGATCTCTAGTACCATGACAAAAAAGCAAGTTGGGGAGGAAAGAGCTTATTTTGCTTATACTTACTCATTGCTATTCATTCACAAAGTACAAAGTCAGGACAGGAAACCAAAGGTGGCAGGAATCTAGAAGCAGGAGCCGATGTAGAGACTATGGGGGATGTTGCTTAGTGGTTTACTCCCCATGGCTAGCTCAGTCTGGTTTCTTATAGAACCCAGGGCCACCATCCCAAAGATGGCAACGTCCACAATGGGCTAGGCCCTCAGATATCAATCACTAATTGAGAAAATACTTTACAGTTGGATCTTATGGAGTAATGACTTGTCAGTTGAGGTTCCTTCCTTTCTGATGACTCTAACTCATGTCAAGTTGACACAAGAATAGCCATCACATTGAAGTTTAAGAATGATATAGGAGGAGAAGCCCTTGATCCTGTGAAGACACATTTCCCCAGTGTGGGGAAATGCCAGGGAGTTGAGGTGTGAGTGGGTGGGTGGAAGGGGGAGCACCCTTATAGAAGAAGGGGGGAGGGTATGGAAGACGGGTGAACTGGGGAAGGGGCTACCATTTGAAATGTAAATACATAAACTATCCAATAAAAAATTTAAAAAAGAATGAAACAAATAAGCTAATATGTAGTTATGGCTTACAGTACTCAAAAGGTAACTGGTTTTCTGGCTGTCAGTTGTCCAGATTAGTGACTACAGAGAGTTATTTGTTTATAATTCTATTTTTTTAATTTAAATTCTTTATCTTGAGATTTACATACATGAATACTAACTAGGTTTGCATCATATCTACTTGTCACCACCTACATCAACCTCTGTATGTCTTCTACAAATTAACAATCCCCTCTTTAATTATTATTATTACAAATTTATGTGTATAAATCCTGCTGAGACTTCCTAATGTCACTTTTATGTACATATGTGTAGCACTTGAGTTTGGGTAACCTTTGAGGGGGATGTCTATGCAGATAACTGATTCTCATTTTCTGAGAAGCTATTGATTACCCATAGTTCTTCATCTATGGGTAGGACTTTGAAAAATTTTACTCATTGATGTTCTTATTGTGTTGGCCACAAGTCTCATCAAAGAAGCCTCCTTTTGTAATGGATGGGACCTACACCAAAACCCCAAACCCAGTAAACATTCAGAGAATGAGCGATTGTGGAGTGCTCATATCCAAACGCTCACATGATACATCCACAACACAACTCCTATTCCTTCAGCTCAGAGAAAATCATGGAAGAATAAGTGACCAGATTGCAGGGGCCAGAGCACCTGGACAACCTCTGCAATGTGGTGTATTCTAGACATGATGGGGGAAGCTATACTCATAAAATCCCAACTCTATGACTGACAAAACAACCTGTACAGAAAGAAGCCTTATTCTAAACATTTATTTTTAAATGTTTATAAGCTTACTTTGTGTACATTTCAAATTCAGCTTACCCCTCCCTCTTCTTTCTCTCCTTTTTTTTTGTAGAAAGAAACCAGGCTAATATAACATTTACTATCCTCCTGCTTTAACCTACACAGTATTGGGATTAGACATGTGAATCAGCATGACTGGCTTCAGCTGCTTTCTTCAATCAAGTGATAAATGACTTGGCTGTTATTAGTGGAATTCCACAAATGCAGATGCAGGCAATATCTGTGGTGATCATCTCATAGATAATATTGCTTACCACCTTGACTTAAAAGTATGTTAACATGTAAAGAGCCTCCCATTAATGACAACAACATAATTTTAGTCAAGTTTTCTGTAAACAAGGTACACAAGGATTGACCTTTCTTTATACTGATGCCTTTCTAAGTAGAACCTTTATTCTTATTTATTTATTTATTTGTTTATTTATTTATTTATTTTGGTACTAAACAAAGAGGACTCCCAGTGTTTGTCTCCTGTTTCAGGAAATGGTTTAACTTAAGGGGTGTTGTTTTTTTGATGCCATTTTTGCCCATTATTTACTCTCTATAATTTCTGGAACATAAAGGAAAATAAATCCTCAAATTCATAATCATCCTTTGACAACCCTATTCATAGCCATTAATGACTTTCTTAGCAAATGCCTCCACACTTCCCATCTTGAGGCAAATACTGGGTGTATGTAGGTGTATGATACTAGTCTTTCTGCAGTTGTGGGCATCATGGCACCACAAAACTAGAGGTGACCAATGAACTGTGGGTAGAAATGATAGCTGTCACTCTAGATGTTCAAGCCCCCATTTTCTCCTTCAAGCTTCATGAACCTCTTTTGCCTCAGAAAAATTTCAAGGAAGATCTGTCAGACATGGTGGCGACCAGAAGCCCCTAAGTGCAGTGATGATACAAACTCAACCAAACCAAACCAAACCAAATGAAAAGACAAAAAAGGAAAGAAAAATGAAAACCTGTGCCATGAACCTTACTGTATTATATAGCACAAGGCTACCTGAGCTGATTGCTACTGTTGTAGAATTGCCTTGTCACAGTGTCATCCCAAGGACACTGAGATAATGCATTGGATTGATTCTGATGGTATATTGTCTATTCTGGTAAAAGAGAAAAGTGTTCTTATCCTGAGATACATGGAACCTTTATCTCTTCATCAAAGGACACTTTATATGCACTACTTATCAACATAATTACAAGGGTAGTCATGATGATAGTTTAACCAATGGATATGTTTTATGGTTAAAAATGAAAATATAAGCCAGTAACTGAAAATTATATCTTCCTGAATCTCTTTGTTTGCAACAATTTTGTTCTTTGAGACTACCTAATATATAACAACCACTAATTAAGGCAAAACTGTGCGGCTGGGTGTCTATCTTCTTGCCTTAATCAAAATGATTATTAGAAAATGAAGAGGCCAGAAGAATATGTTACTATAATTGTTGAGTTTACAAGACAATCTTAGAATTTATATTGATAAGATTGCCTGAGGCGCAAGCCTCCCACGAATATGCAGTCTCTGAAACTAAGTAGGTAAACTCGATTGTCAGAGCGAGGACAGTGCCTCAACAATTATTCTGTAAAACGCGACTAAGTGACTAACAGTTCTGGAACAAAATTTAAGATTTTTAGATATTGACACAGGGAACACATACAACACAACGACCAGGTTTCCAGTTTTTTTTGCTATGGACATATCAGATATTACTTTCTAATATGAACATCAGGTACTTGCTAGAAACTAACAACAACCTCTCACAGTGAACAATTTCTTCAATGACACTGTCCAATTCCCCCATAAATAAAGTAAATGTCAAATCAGCAGAGAATTAAAATCTATTTATTTTTATAATCACAAGTAAAAGGGCATCTGATGTTTTACAGACATTCCAACACCTTCAGGAAATTTGAACTCACACCAAAGGGTCTGATCGTCATTTGAGTCTCCATCTGGACTGAAACACATGTGCACAAGTTGCACGTTGAATCACTCCAGCGGAAGAAAAACCCTGGCCTTAAATTATCGAAGTTTCTACTATTCTCCTTAACCACAAAAGCTTTGGTTTCAAGCTTTGGCAACTTGAAACATTGGAGAATTGGAGCGGTCTGGTCACGAAGCCCCCGTTGCTGTAAGTAACCACAATGTTGACTGCACGTAAGTGAGTCCCAGGAGCAGAGTGACTTAAAACTAAATGGTCAAGAAGAAATCCTAAACCTTAGGACACTTTAGGGGCCAAAGTAGGATTTTTTTTTTACTGGTTCTGATTTATCTTGCATGGGACCTCAATTTCTCCAATCTTTAATAATTCACATTGTATTGTCGTCAGTACTCTGGATGTGTTACAACACATTTTAATATATTCTTGAAGTGCAAACTGTCCCTGCCATTTTCCAATCGGTGGTGGTCCATGTAATACATTCCTTAAACACAGATTCTGAAAATAAAGTAAATGGCTAGATTTCATCAGGCTCTGTTGATTAATAGGCTTAAGGAAATACATATTAAATGCATGTCATTAATTACTTATTATTCTCTTATTGTGTAAGGTATGTATTACCTAACATTCATTGTT
The DNA here is from genome assembly GCF_021556685.1 of Rattus norvegicus. Taxonomy (NCBI): domain Eukaryota; kingdom Metazoa; phylum Chordata; class Mammalia; order Rodentia; family Muridae; genus Rattus; species Rattus norvegicus. The sequence goes on from NC_141539.1 coordinate 59,768,353, forward strand.
CCCTTTGATGTTTAAAGCAATCTTGTTGTTTCCCCATAGCCCAGAAAGGAAAGCCAAGTCTTAAGGAGAATGCTATCTGCCTAACTCTGCAAAGCTTGGAAACAGAAGATAGCCTTCACGCTCAGTATCAACTCTTAACCAACTTCCTGTTGTCTTCTCAGATACCCTTTTCTTTTTCTTTACACACATCTTTCGTCTCCTTACTTTTCAGTAACTCTTTGAGAATTATGTATAGTGTACTTTGACCACTGCAACTCCCTTCTCTGCACATTCAACTTTGAGTCCTCTTAAAAGAAAAACAAAACCTGTCAAGTAAACTAGATGCTGCTCATATGCACTTGGATGTGTGACCCTCTGCTGGAGTATGGTTAACCCGCTAGGATCCTCATCCTTAAAGAACACTGACTTTCTTAATTTCAGCAGCTACCCATTGTCAATGACTCCTTTGCTGCGGGCGAAAAGCTGGGCTTACCTCCCTTTAACATACTGGAGTTTTGTCTGGCTTTAGCTTGTCTATTTTTTATTGTTCATATAAGTTTTTTTTTCAGTTCTGTCAGGAAGCTGACTTTCATATAAACAAGTTCCAGATTGTTATTTGTTTAACACCTGCATGTAGTTCGCTCTGAAAGACGCATCTCTCTGTCACAGAATCGGTTTCTGTTCGAAAAGAATGGCAGGTAACGCAGTGCCTGTGTAAGATTCCCCGGAGACACACTGCCAGGACTGAATCCCAGAGTTTCCATTTTCCAGATATGGACCCTGGAAGGGTCGCATTTGTTCCCTGCTTTAGTTTCAACAGACACAGAGGTGTGTTTGAGGCATTAAACGGCTAAATATTTGTAAAACAAAGAGAATGTCTAGCAGATAGCATGTAAATTCTAGTGGTATTAGAACTAGACGTGTTCACAGATATCTAATCCACATACTGAAATCAATAATAGCTTACAAACATGCTATTGTAGCACAGCCACCCAAATGGCACAGGCCTTTCAGGAGGTTAAGTGCAATAATGAAGAGCTCATAGCATCTGTGACTTGGAAAAGTCCGAGCTTAGAGCAGGGAGGAATGAGAGAGTGATGGTGCATGCTACCGACTAATAAACTTCTAACTAAACCCTGACCTCCTTGTTCCCTTCGCAGATGAAATTCATGCTCATGACAGAGTCCTCTCATTCTGAACTTTATCTTACATTTCAGCAGCTCTTTGGGGCATCTCACTTGATACTGTTCAAATTTCCTGCAGGCCAGGTAGCACTAATATCTGCATTTCCCTTTTATTCCCTCCACAACATTTCGGGGCTTTCTTCACTGAGGAGGCACTTCCAGATTCGGGGTGGAAATTGAAACTGTGGAGCAGCCCTGGGGGCAGCAAGGCCAGGAGCACGGGAGGACTCATTAATCAGACCCAGAACTGCCACCAGAGAGGACTCTGGGAAGTGGACGCATTCTTTCCACAGTCTTGACGTGGAAGGGCTTGGCCTCCCTCTTTTCTCTTTCCTGTGGTGCTTCAAAAAAAATGTGCAAGCTCTGGCTCCTTGCCAGCGGTGCGATTTCTTTGTTTGAGAGAAAGTGTAAAGTATTTTCACCTTAAATGAAGGACTCTAGGCATCTCCAGGAATCTGTCCTTCGAGGGCTTGTTAAAATTCAACAAAGACCAATTTATACTTGAAAGAGAACTTCTTCTTTCTTTGCTGGCTTGCCTTGAGGGTTTTCAGTTCTTTCTGCAACCCTACTTGATTTTCTCTCTTTCTCTCTCCTTGTAGAATGCCAAATGCATTTCTTCCTTTCAAGCACCATTGTTCTATATTTAGTCTCATGTGTGTTTCGGTGTTCATATTATAAGACATATATGAATGGATTTCAATTGTTGGATCTAAATATCAGCGGTTACAGCTCTCGATTTTCAAAATCATGGGACATTTTAAGTTCTAGAAGATTGTTCTTTCTGATTGTCTACTTGGAATTCTTTCAGCTGCCATCTTGGGATTGTCCTAATTATATTTAAATTATATAACTGAAGTTTCAACTTATATACACAATGGGAGTGACATTTATTGTTCTTGGAGAGGACACACTTAATAGCAAAATAATACATAAGTAACTTTATATTCTTCCTATTTATGCTTGGTCAACCTACCTGGGATAAAGCCAATAGTTTGTACATGAATCTTTAGTTTTTGCAGACTATAACAGAGAATGTCAATAATGCTACCAAAATGACTTTAATATCTGAAAAGCAGGTTGAACAGACCTTTTGTGAAAGTTTGGAGAAGAATTATTCCACAATAAAATTGACTCATGGCTCCAACTGCATATGTAGCAGAAGATGGCCTTGCTGCGCACCAGTGGAAGGAGAAGCCCTTGGTCCTGCCAAGGTTGGACCCCCATTGTAGGGAGTTTTTTTGGGGGGCAAGGGGGGGTGGGGAAGGGAACACCTTTATAGAAGAAGGGGAGGTGGAGGGGATAAGGGACTATGGACAGGACACCAGGAAAGGGAATAACATTTGAAATGTAAATAAAGAAATATCCAATAAAAATATAAAACTGAAACATATTCATCGAAACACATCACCATCTCCCCACCCACCCATCCTTCTATCCATCTATCCATCGATCCATCAATCCATCCATCCATCCATCCATCCATCCATCCATCCATCCATCCATCCATCCATCCATCCAGCTAGTTAATGTCCATGAAATCTACTTATAAGCTCAGTATACAAGGTTAAGAACCATTCTTAAGAGTTATATCAATTCTCCTATGAAGACATTTTTGTTGCCCTGCAACATTCTTGGGCGCTTCTTTTCTCTATCATTCTGCTAACCCAACCTGGAAACAGAAGAGATGTGGTTCTTCCTTGGGCTGCTGTGTGATCTTTCATGCCTCAATCCTTGCCGCGTCAATGCTCACACTATGAGACTTGCTTGTTCTCATTTACTGAGCTTCAGTTTGCTCTACTTTCCTTCAATAGTTTCTTTCATAAAACTGCATTCCTCAAATAACTCCTGACTCACCTCTTGGTGACTTCCAAAATCTCTGTGGTTGCTTCTTTCTTACTGGGGCTTCTTACTTCTCTGACTGCCTCTATTCTGAAAAGATCACCTTTCATCTATGTTGGACAACCAGCATTGTAGACATACTGCATGATTTCTCTTACATACACAGTTGTCAGCTTCTCCCAATGTCTCACCCCTAGGCATTTTCTCCACATAAGTATCCTTTGCCTTTCTTGTCCATGTCTCATTGTATCAGAGAGGCCACAAATGAATTGATATAATACTTTTCATTGTTCCTGGTCACACTTTTATATCCCTTCATTTACCCACCATGCATTCCATGATCCATTATTCTAAGAACTCTCCTTGAGGTATGTCTCTCTTCCAGAATTTCCTTCATGGTTAAACTGTGATTAAATTCATCTCTCTCCCTTCTTCTTATTTGCTTCTATACCGCCAAGTGTAAGTGGCTGCTGAAAACAGTCAGAATTATTGTCTTTCTTTAAATTTATGTCCTCTAGTCTCAATTGGGGTATAAATGCTACATGAAATCATACTATATTTTTCCATCTATTCATTTTGCCACACTCTCTGAGAAATATTTTCTATTTCCCCCCTTATTCAAACTTCTATTCTTTCTCCTAGATCCTAACTTGTGCTGATGACCTCTTTCAAACAAAACAGAAGCAATCAGAAAGAGAATCCTTAAGTATCTAGCATAACAACTATGACCTGCTTGAATGCACTACTGGGCCAATGCTGGTTTAAGGGTCCTCTTATTCCTAGTCTCTATTTAGCATATGTTTCCTTCCTCTAAACATATCCCCATATCACTTGTATAATTTTTTCCTGTTTTACTGGATCATTTATAATAACACACAAACTTGCTTTTATTTCTCCCCTGTGAAAAAGGAACTTATTGGATCTATCCTTGCCAGTTAGCACTGCTCTGATTTTTCACAAAAGAACTTTTCCAAATACTGTCCAAATTAAATATGCCCAATTCTTTTGGTATCTTCCTTTTTGAATATTAAATCTTCGCTATCGAGACTTCTGCTCATGCCACTCTAATGAAATTATTTAACAATAATGCACTCCACTCTGCTTTACCCAGTGGTTAATTCCTCTTTAGTATCTCACCTGACCCATTACTATAATTCGATATTTTTCATCCTATATAGCCCCCTCCTTAGCTTCTGGAATATCAGACTCTGAAGTTTAAAATGATATTTATTTATTTATTTATTTATTTATTTATTTATTTATTATTATTTTCTTCTTCTCCTTAATGAACCCAGTGACTAATACTTCCTAGATTCTTTGGATACAGTTATCAATCTCTCAGACCACAAATGCCTCAGCTCTGGGACTCTCTTCTTTCCAGTCACTATTTTGGCAGTCCTGTACTTTTCATGATTTCACAAGTTACCCTTCCCTACTAAAAACTTCCAGGTTCTAATATGTGAATCTTTCTACTTAAGATTTCTCCGTTTTAATATACCATGGTACTTGATACTTAGCAAATCTAATATTACATTCGAAATCCTATATTTCTCTCCAAATCTAATTCTTGGAGTCTCCATTTTCTTGTTTAATGGTCCTCCATGCTTCACTTTTCTCCTCAGCAAAATTGCTGGACCCTTTCTCATGCCCTGTTTCTAATCTGTCACCAAGCTCTACTCATCCAAAGTTTAGAATGCATACGCAGTATGGTCTTGTGTCTATTTGTTCACTCCTAGTTCTTTCCATCTTCTAGCTGATGGGCTCACTTGGCTTTGTAACCCCAATGGTTTATTATCAATAACAGGCTTATGAAGTATAAGCCTAAGCAAACCATTCATTGATATGAACTCTCTGATGGTTACTCAGCGTATTTAATGTAATGACCAATATTCTCACATTGATCCAAATGGTCTTTTTTGATTGTATTTCAGTGGCTATCTCCTATGGTCTTATTACTAACCTAACTCTTCCTCCCATGTTCCATGTATCATCTACCTTCAAAGTGTTTGCAACATAGAACAATGTTCTACCATAAATCTGTGGCTGTGTTGTTTTTACTTCATAGATATGTTTATTTTTCTCGGTGAAATGTTTTCTGTTTATTATAATTGAAATCCAATTTATTTATTTAGATATTCTTTCCTTTAGTCTTTCTATGAGACCTTTCAATTTATAGCTTACTAAATGTTTTTTGTCTCATATACTATAAACACCCTTTTCTTGTGGATATATCTACTCTGTTCTATTTCATAAGGTTGACACGTAGCTGGAATTTAGCACATATCTCTTCAGTGAGTTACCTGCATGACTGAAAGAGTAAAACTGTCTCCCTGATTTTCAAGTGGCCGATGTTGTTGGTAAGACATCAGACATCAGAGGGAAGAGAAAGAGAGAATTATCTTTAAGTGTTTCAATAGGATGGCACTGAAACAAAAGACTCTACCTGAGAATAATTTTAGTATATTCATAGCCCATATATAAATACCATGTCAGACTATTTGCTGTATTTACAGCAGTAGAGATTCCATGAGAATAATTTATTGCTAAGGATATTTGTTCTTCAAAACAGCTCATGGGATGTTGAAACCCGATTTGAGTTCTGGATCTCAACATTTACACACTACCTTATAGAGAAGAGAAAATTCACAAGGCTCTACTAGAAATGATTAAAAACAGAGAAACATAATGCAGCAAATTTAAGTTAACATTTCAACTAGTTTTATGGTAAAATTAGAATTGAGCAACTCAACATTTATGGCCAAAATGAAGTGCCCCACGCGTGGGAGACCCGTATGTGCTGATGCAGATTCTGTACTATGCTGGACCACTCCAGCACTTCCTCTGAGGTCGTCATACTCTAATCAGTTATTAGCACTTTACTTATCCATGCCTTTTCTGTGCCACGCTAGGCCTAGGCCTCCTCCCCCATTAGTTTAACTATTGAGTTGCTTCCTAGAATCTTCCATTGTTGTTTCAGTGAGACCTTGAAGAATTCCAAATGCTGTCAAAAAAACTCAGACTGAATTAGCAGGAGGGGTGGGGGGGGGGAGGGAAGCGAAAAGGACCAGACATCTGAGTTCACCAGCCTGGCTTTTTATCCTACCTACTCTGAGGTCACATCGGTGGCTTTGCTTTCATGGCAGGAGCACTGCCAGTCATAATTAGAATATGGAATACTGCAGAATAAAGGGGAACGGACCCCATCTGTGCAGCCATGCTAACTACAAGTCCAGAACCTGTTTTACAGCTGAAGCACAAAGACTGCATTAAGACGTGTGCTTAGTCCCTTCCCTATACATACTGTAGGCTCATTGTGTCTGCTTCTCCTCGATGGAGCTAATGCAGTCATACGTTATTTCGTTCGTTCTCTCTTTGCTGCTGTAGTTCCTTTCTCACCAGATGCAGCAAACCCTTTCCTAAGCCGCTCTGTCTGTACTGCTCTGCACATTGACACCCATCAGCTTGCAAGTGAGCAGGGCTGTCAGCGCTGGGTATTTTCTCCTCCATTGTCACTGGTCTAATGACATCCTCTGGTTTATGTGCTTTTCTCCCCAACACCATTGTCAGCTAGAATAACTCACTCAGTCTGGGTGTTAGGTACCTCTCCTATAATTCATGCCAACTGAAGGAAATCCCCAGACTTAAGGACAAACGGTGCAGCATATGTACTGAATATGGGGCAGTCTCCATGTGTAAATGTTCCATTTATTGTAATGAAACTATACATCTCACTGTGCATGCCGCTTTTTTTTTTCAGATTAAAAAAAATATTAGAGATGGGATGGCCCAGTACAATAGGACCATTATTTCAAAAATCACCTTAGAATTAAAGGAGAACTGTCTAGATTTATATTGATCTCAGATTCTAATTTATTATGGAACTTTAGTAATTGATTGTTAATTATGACTTAAACGCAAGTGTTGACTGAATTATAATATTAATGGTTCTCTTTGGGACTATTATTTTAGGTAGCACTACTTTATCCAGACTGGGTATGAGACTTTGACTAAAAGGTTATGCCAACATAAGCATGAAAATAAAACACTCTGATTTTCACAAATCAATAGGGTTAAAGCACATAGTAGATGTCCAAAAATACAATTAGTTTGATTTTTCTAACCTCGTTAGATTTTTTGTTTTGGCAGCTAGGGCTGACTGAGAGCTCTATTTTGGCTTCCTAAAAAGACCTGTATTTAAAACTTGGTCTTCAGCTTTTCTGTCTTCTTTGGGCCAAGCCGCCAGAATTAAAAAAGAACAGACTTCAAGTTATCAGCATGTACCAGATGAAATAGCTCCAATGTATTTGTTTATATTTTTCCTTTTAAACTTTGTATTATTTTTGTTCTGCCTTCAGTGATGATATTTTTCATATTTTATTTTATTTGTAGGACAAAGTTTAACTTAATAGCCAAGGCAATACTCAAATCCAAACCCTCTTGTTTCACTCTTCTGGGTGTCAGCATGGACCACCATGCCCCAGACCTAGTACTGATGATTTTGTAAGTGAGATGTTGCTGAATCAGGAACAGGATAATTTATGGTTGTTACTCCTCTCTTGATACCAACTCATGAACAATAGAATGTAGTTGAAACATCCACCCACAAGCCACCTTTGCAATAGAGTCATTATGTGGGAAGTCTCAAGCCACTCAAAGCAGAAATGGCAAAAACAAACAAACAAAAAAACAAAAAAACAACCCCCCCAAAACAAAACAAAACAAAACAAAAAACCCCAATGTTGCAGTTTTTTTTTTACCACAACTGTAACACTACTTAGTATATCTTGACTAATACAAGTCTTACTATTTATTTACATACTATTACAACATTTACCTTCCAGGAAATTTGAAGAAGAGTGTGAGTAACTCATAGAGTGTTGAGCTGGTTAGCTTTAGTTTTGTATTCAACTTGACACAAATTAGGGTCACCTGAGAAAAGGGAACCTCAAGGGAGAAGAGACATTCACCTGATATCGATCATTAAATAAAACAATTTCCCACGTATGGGAGTCTGTGAGACGTTCTTTTATTTAACGGTTGGTATTGGAAGGCCTAGCCATTGTGTGTGGTTCCATTTTTGGTAGGCAGCCCTAGGAAGTCTGAGAGAAGTAGCTGAACCTGAGCCTGAGAGCAATCCAGGCAAGAGAGGAGCAGTGCTGATTCATTCTCTGTGCTTTGGCTCCTGCCTTCAGTGTCGACCACGGCTTCCTTCTATGATAGACTGATGAGACACATGCTTTTCTCCCCAAGGGACTTTTGGTGATGGTGTTTTTATAACAGTAATAAAAGGCAATCTAGATCAAGCTGTCTGTATATATCCCTTAATGATTGAGGAATACTAATATCATATGTAAGACAGTTGGATAATGAATTAATGAAAAGGGGAATTGAAGCTACTAAACGCGCAGAATTATGTGTGCATATACATATACAGATACTTAAGGAGAAGCAGTTATTCAATCTCACTTCGTTGATATTTTTAATACTTCAAAAGTAGTTTATATCATTTATCAACATGTGCTATCATGTGAATTAACCTCAAAACTCTCCTGGTTTAATGTAGAACTCTGCCCTGTCCTCTTTTGTGATTGGGCCTGAGAAATAAACTATGCATAAAGAGTTGAGATAGATATGGCATGAGATTCTGACAGTTTTTCTTTTCAGATATGCTACTTTCTTTTCTTTATTTGATATTTTAAATTTACATTTCAAATGTTATTCCCTTTTCCCCACCCAACCACCCAACCCTTCCAGCTTTCCCGTCATGGCATTCCCCTACACTGGGGTGGCGTGGGGTCCAGCCTTGGCAGGGACAAGGGCTTCTTCTTCCATTGGTGCCCAACAAGGCCATCCTCAGCTACATATGCAGCTGGAGCCATGGGTCTATCCATGTGTACTCTTTGGATGGTGGTTTAATCTCTGGGAGCTCTGGTTGGTTGGTATTGTTGTTCTTATAGGGTTGCAAACCTCTTCAGTTCCTTCAATCCTTTCTCTGACTCCTCCAATGGGGACCCTGTTCTCAGTTCAATGGTTGGTTACAGGAATCTGCCTCTGTATTTGTCATGCTCTGGCAGCGGCTCTCTTTCTTAATAACAGAGTGGAGGAGGTCTTGGTTGGTGTTGGCTCCTTAGGTTTGTTTCCTGAATTGAGAAATGCTGGACTTTGCTCTCCTTCGTTCAGGTGGGGAGTGATGTTTCTGGGCTGCATTCCTCGGGCAGAACATTTTTGTAGCTCCTTACCTCACTCGGGCCTGCAGTAATAAGCTCAGTTCCACTTGTGGTCAGTGAACCTAAACCCTAGAGGAGGTTCCTTCCTACCGAGCTGCCCACCCAGGTTGGGATCTTGAACGTAGCATTCACTTTTCCTGGTCACTTTCACAATTTTCCAGTTGCTTTTGCCCTGCTCTGGTTTTCATTCATCTGAACCCAGCATGGTTTTCCCTCAGCTAACTTCTGTGTTGTTCTAGGCATTAATATCATTGTCAGCACAGTTGTGTGAACAAGCTTTATTGGTTATTTTGGGCTGCTACTACCAGTACTAAGACTAAATCTATACCAGCAATCAAATACCTTAGTGGACTGTTCGTTTCTCACTGGTCACTTGGCAGTTCGATTGAAGAGGATTTCAACTTACTGTTTGGAATTCTGTTTCTGACAGAAAGTGTTACTAGACAATCAACGAAAGTAGAGAAAGCACGAACACTTCACCTGCAATCTCATTCTTTAGCAGCCACTGCCACTAAATTTGGGTGTTACTTTCAGTTATTTTTTTGCTAATAGTTAATGTGTAGTTGTCTGCATAAACATTATTTTTTTGCTAATAGTTAATGTGTAGTTGTCTGCATAAACACGCGCGCATGCGTGGACACACACACACACACACACACACACACACACATCCTACAGGAACCTTATTTTAAATTGTGACTGTGCCATGTGTATAATTTCATGTTTAGCTTTTTAGTTTACTATCAGGTTACAAAATGTTTCAGTTGCTAATTCACTGCTCTCATATAGTCTGATTTCTAATGGCTAAAAGCAGCTCCTTAAATGGTTGGATTGAGTTGTACATACGAGCATCATTCAGTGTTCTCTGTACACATAGAATAATTTCTATGTTTTTTCTTAGGAAAATATGCAGATTGGGTTTACATAGACACCACTTTGTACAGATCTAATTAATTAATTAAGAAAATTGTCAGGATCAAAATGAAAAAAAATGCAAAATCTTTTACGTCTCTTGCTTCACTACACCTGCATTTTTTTTCTTCAAAGGCATAGCAATCCTGTTTCTTACCTTTCATAACATTAACCATTAACATAAAGATTAGTTGGTTTTGTGGCTTTATTTTAGTTTCTTTGAGTAGAGGTTGTTAAATACATTTTATGGCTTTCCAGACCACGTAAAAATCTTCTCCAGAGTAAGTTGGGCGAAGTTTTTTTCCCATTATCCATTATGTGATCTCCCCTGCCTCTAAGAGGCTCTTGGTGTAGCCGTGTATCTTGAGGCCAGTGCATATCTCCCTCGTGTGTTGACAAGCATCATTCCCTCTTCTGACTTTGCTCTCCTTTGTCTCATATTGCTTATCGTTTGCTTAAGATAAACATGTATGGACACACAACCCTCAGGATTAGGACATAAATATGCCACAGTACTTTCTTTTATGAAAATAGAAGAAAACCTATCATCATTATCTTCTGCCTTCAGATTATTGTTTTGGGAAATAATTATCAGATTCCTTAACTAAAATCGAAACCTAATGATTTCAGTTCTGTCAAATTTTGCTTTCCAAAAAGATTGCAATTCATTCAGATTTAAATGTAGCCTAAATTCATTTATTGAAAGTTCACTTTTTTCATATTTCCTGTATGTATATTTAATGTGATAGATTAAAATTTGTCAGAACACAATTATTTCCATCCTTCCAAACACCATTTATGTTACATTTAAGATTGGTGAAATTTAACTTGTATCATGACAGAAATATCATGGGGAAAGCTTTCATGTTTGGATCACAGGTTGTACGATGTGTCAAGACATTATGCTTCTTAGTTTTATGATCTATACAGTTCATATGAATTATCCAAGATTTGACCTTTTTATTTTTTTCTATTCTGAGATTTTTATTGTTTCCATTAGTTTGACGCATTCTGGTCAAATTTTACCTCTCTTATCTTAATTGGCTTTCAATGATTAAACTTATCATTTCTGACTTGCACATAAACAATATAAAAACTAAAACACTGGAAACCCAAGGGGCTCCAAATGCATCGTTAGGCAAAAGCTTTCTAGGGAAGATAAATTGCATAATGTCTGTTACAAAGAAGGAGCCAAAGCTTGAGGTCAATAATAGGTCCTCAAATGCAAGAATTCCTACTGGCAGGACTGGTGGGCACATCAGACATTCCGTGTGCAGTGGGCAAATGACAAGAAACATTGGGGCTGCTCTAAATTTTTTGCCTCTAGAAATAAACAGTTTATTTCCAGCTGTTAGATTACACCAAAAAGGTATTTTCCAAAGACAGAATGAGACCTTTAACAGTACATGGTTAAGTCAATGAAAGAATAAAACATACTGGCCCGACCTATACTACTCCTATAATTGAGTTGGCGTGTGAAGTTTCCTATAAGAATCTTTCTTCAGTGTTAGATTTTCTGTCTTCTCAAATCTTGTTTGCTTTCTTACTGATTTTTGTGCTGCCTTATTCCGTATTATTTTTAAGAATGGTGGGGGAGGTTAAAATATAACATCATCTCTCCCCATTTCCTTTCCTCTGTTCAATCCTTGCATGTACTTCCTGTTGCCCTCTTAGATTTATGGCCTTTATTTTTTTAATTGTCGTTTTTATAAATACAACCCATTCAGTCTGTAAAATGTTACATGTGTGTGTGTGTGTGTGTGTGTGTGTGTGTGTGTGTGTGTGTGTGAGATTTCAGCACTGACCACATAGCTCAGGGAGTGACTAGTCCCTAGGGAACGCTGTTTTTCTTAGCATTCCCTAGTTCTTTGCAAATCTTTATCTGTGGTTGAGACTCCAAGACATTAGAAAGAATTAGTAATTTATTCAAATTGTGAGGCCTTCATAAAGCAATAAATCAAAACAATGGTCATCAATGAAAAAAATAGAATGGAGGTGAATACTTCAGACATTCATTGTCTGACTGTTTCTCTAACATCTTTACACTTAAGTTTTGGTATGTGTGACTAACGAGAATTCTGTTAAGTTGGTAATTTCTTTCAAGAATTCTGAGGGAATGGCTGTAGCAGAAAAAAGATGTTTTCATTTCTGGTTTTACACCTTCCAGAGTCCTTTTTTATAATCTTTGAGAATCTCTCTCCATTTTTTAAATTCCTAATCAGACTTTCATTATGATAACCTCAGTGTAGAATTCTGTTTGGCCTTCAGGTGCAGGCAGTAACTAAGCATTTTAACTTAGAATCCTAAGACCTCAATTAGTTACAATGTTCTTAAATAATATCATGGGTGATTTTTATTTTCCTGTTTCTTTCTGTCTATAAATCTTTTTATTTATTCTAATATAAAATATTTTCCATTAATCTCCAATTTTCTGGGATGTTCTTGTTTTCCATCATTTTAATTTTTTCTAACCAACATTTATCTTTTATGACATTGCTCATCTTCAATATGTTGTAAGAACAATTCTCTTCATTGTTCTTTATCTTAAAAATTGTGAGTTCTTCAGTCCTGGATATAGTATCATCCTTTGATTATTAATTATATATTCTTTTCCTCTTCCTTTTCATACAGTTATTCCCCCCACTTTCTTTTTACTATCTTCCCTTTGTGAAGATTTCATATAGCACTTACTAATTTAGGGCTCTTACTGTGTTTCAGAGTGAAGGGCCAGGAAAACTGACCACAATCTCTCCACCTGTCAATGGAGCCTACTGAGAGATTCCCAGGAAGGTTGTTTGGTTGTTCATTGTTGGACCTCTCTCCCTATCAGGGTCTTCCCCACCCAGGCTGGCCAGAATTCCTCTGGGAACATTATTTACCTTTGCATACATGCTGTAACCTAGCATTCTACTAAACAGGCAGAGGAAAATGTATAGGAACTTTCACTATTCAGTTTTGTTGATGGTATTTAGAGCTTCCTGTTTTCTCATTATACGCTTACCTGCTTTGCAACGGTACATCTGCTCTTGTCCTAGTTTTGCTCAGTTCAGACACAACCTGTCCTTCTTATTTTTAGTCAGCCAATGCCGTACATGGACAGGATGAGGGAGTGATGGCTAGATGGATCAGGTCAAGTGCAGACATACAGCTACCACTTAGATGCATCTCTCTTCAATTTCCTTTCTCAGCCACCACCTTCTGAGTGCATCACTTCCTAAGCCTTCTGAGGAGTTCTCAGCACAGTATCAAATTGATATGTCTTCTACACCTCAGGGTTTTTAATGTGTTTCTGCTTTCATTTCCTATGAACCAGTGGGGTTTTTTTTTATTAACTTGAGTATTTCTTATATACATTTCGAGTGTTATTCCCTTTCCCGGTATCCGGGCAAACATCCCCCTCCCCCCTCCCCTTCTTTATGGGTGTTCCCCTCCCAACCCTACCCCATTGCCGCCCTCCCCCCACCAGTCTAGTTCACTGGGGGTTCAGTCTTAGCAGGACCCAGGGCTTCCCCTTCCACTGGTGCTCTTACTAGGATATTCATTGCTTCCTATGAGGTCAGAGTCCAGGGTCAGTCCATGTATAGTCTTTAGGTAGTGAACCAGTGGGTTTAAAGTAGATCGCTCCTGAGAGACACAGCCAGAATACAGCAAATACAGAGGCGAATGCCAGCAGCAAACCACTGAACTGAGAATAGGTCCCCTATTGAAGGAATCAGAGAAAGAACTGAAAGAGCTTGAAGGGGCTCGAGACCCCAAAAGTACAACAATGCCAAGCAACCAGAGCTTCCAGGGACTAAGTCACTACCTAAAGAATATACATGGACTGACCCTGGACTCTGACCCCATAGGTAGCAATGAATATCCTAGTAAGAGCACCAGTGGAAGCGGAAGCCCTGGGTCCTGCTAAGACTGAACCCCCAGTGAACTAGACTATGGGGGGAGGGCGGCAATGGGGGGAGGGTTGGGAGGGGAACACCCATAAGGAAGGGGAGGGGGGAGGGGGATGTTTGCCCGGAAACCGGGAAAGGGAATAACACTCGAAATGTATATAAGAAATACTCAAGTTAATAAAAAAAAAAAAGCTTGAAAAAAAAAACCAATTAAAATCATCTCTTTACTGATCACAGTTACACTTGAATTCTAAGAGATTAATATGGAGGATACAAAGCTATCTTTGATTTCTATCGTTATACCATGTGCACACACTATTAAAAGCATGTATGGAGAATTTCATAACTTAGAGTTAATGGTCCTTTTCCTATGCAATGTAATGAAATGTATTTTTAGTCATTGTTTTACGTATTCCACTTATACTTTCTTCCTTTGTCTTATTTTATCTCTTGAGCTAATTTGCTTTCACTGGAAAAACTCTTATAATATGAGCTAAAATATATTTGACTGTACGTTAAATTTTCAAATGTTTTAGGGAAGCCATTTTACTTCACTTTTGGCCAATTGAAAAATTGAGAGTGATATTCCGTGATTTTTTTTTTACATTTAATTGTGTTAGTTTGTCAATGCTAATGGAGAACCATGGGTGGTCTGCTATATCTCAATTTATGACTGTTTACTGAATGGCTTTTATAGACTAGAGGCATGTTTTCCTTGTCTAGAGACATTTTCTGTCTGAACCCCAAAGTTCAAACCCATGAAACCAAAGACTCTTTTGGCTTTATCATAAACTTGCCAAAATTCTGCTAAGCACTTAGACATCTCAAAAAATGTTCCCAAAGCCTATGAGTGAATTTTTCCTGGTCTTCCATGAATGTCTATTCAGATAACTCAGTAGTTAACTCAGAATTATTTTGATGCAAAAGGAGAAAAAATTTGCTTTCAACACGAGTCTGGCCATATGAATCCAGGTAAAAACAGAATTCCCTCAAATTTTTATATTTTACAGTGAGCCATTTAATTATATTTACATTTTTAGGACTTTTAAATTAAATATTTTTATCAGGTCAGTAGTCATTTGCTATATAGGTTCAGTTTTTTTGTTTTGTTTTGTCATTTTGTTTTGTTTTTCAGGACTGGCTTTCATGATCTATCAGTCATATACTGGGTTGAGGTTTCCTGATGCTCAAAGCATAATGGACCAATTTAAATGAGTCCTGTTTTACTTTTTTTTCTGTGTTTGTTTGTTTTTTAATGATTCTCTGGGTTTATATTTAGATGCTTAAGATTCGTACGGATAGTCATGAAGGACCAAGATACTTACTTTGAATCGTGCAATCCACAGGGCTGTAATAAACGCTGCAATAAATGTTATAGATCCTGGTTCTTATTGATGTCAAAGTTTCTCATCCCAGATGGCTGTCCTTTAACTGGGTTCCCTGTGAGTGGCTACACTTGGCAGTACTGTCTTGCAAACAGTGCTCACATGTGGTGTCAGCTGTGTGAGTTAGGGAAAAAGTGCAGCCACAGTGGGGAGCAATCAGCCAAGACAAATTGGGAGAGAGATGAGACACTGTGAGACTGAAGGGCTCTTGTTCAACTTGGAGTTGAATGAGAACTGCCTGGGACCAATCCAGAGGTTGAGACAAATTAAGAAAATAAAATATTTGCAAATTTACTCTTGGAATAATAGGAGACTTCGAGGTCTGGCTTTTAACCAGAGCCTGGAATTGGTGGTTCTTTAGTTTAAATGAAAAAGTTATGGTAAATTTAACAAATATGGCTAAGTCAAGTTCAAAGAGAGAATCTGACTCATTCTTAAACTTCTAGTTCTTAGAGAATAGAGAATACAATTTTCCACAAACGTGATTGCAATGATACCTATTGCACAGTATTTATTTTTCAACATTCAAAACATATTTGAAAATTAAGCTTCAACTACTTATAAAGAAAATTGATCATGTTGTATCAGAAAGTAAAAATATGCAGCACAATTATTGTACATGGTCTCTCTGCTTCACTGTATTCATGTGTCATTGGAGTTACTATATTAACTTCACAAAACAATGTGTTTCATGGTAAATCCTCATGAGGAGTAATCTACCAAATTAAATGTCATTGCCACTGATATCTATTAATTAGTCATATTTCTTTAAGAATTTTTGATAGGTTTTAATATTATAATTAAATGATAAATTTGAAATCTCCTAAAATGTTAGTTGCAACTGAATAAGTTGAAGTTAGCCAATCACTAAAAATTTTCTCCTCCATTGAGTAGAATTGCAGCTGATGCAGTCTTTGAACTTTTTTATACTTAGGTGCAATTGAATATGTCAGACGATTTACAAATATGTCATTTTCGTGTTTTCCTACTCCTGTCTACCTGCTTCAACTTGTACATGGTGTATAATAATAAAGGAATGCTGATTAAGATTTATGTTAATGCTATGTTCATTTCTTAGAATTGTAGGAGGCTTTTTCCTAGGGCTTGTGACCTATCTGCTGTTAAATTCTTGGGCTTATTAATAGTGCTAGGCATGAGTTCCGTCTTTTATACTGAGCCTTATACTCAATCAAAAAATGTACCTTACATGGACACATACACACACGTGTAACTAATACGCAGAGCAGTTAGCATTGCAGATTGGGTCATTATCCCTTCATCCTTTAGCGAGTGCTAATCTCACTGCCACAGTGCCCTAGAATGGCTGAGAAGGTGTTGGAGGGGGATAGAATAATGCGTCAGTAGTTCTAAAACTTCTCTGGCCTTCCTAGCCTTTCCCCAGCCTTTGGACACTATTAACAGCATTTGTGATTTCTTCCTGTCTTACTTAGGGCTGTTATTGTGATGAAACACCATGGTGAAAACACAAGTTGGAGCAGAAAAGGGTTTATTCTGCTTACATTTTCAAGTACTGTTCATAACAGAAGGAAGTCAGGAAGGAACTCATGAAGTGAAGAAGCAGGAGACAGGAGCTCAGGCAGAGGCCATGGAGAAGGGCTTGCTCCTTATGGCTTGCTCAGCCTACATTGTTATAGAACCCCAAGACCTCCAGCCCAAGGATGGCACCATCCACCACGGTCTGGGGTCTGGGCTCTCCCACAGCAACCACTAGTTAAGAAATTACCTTACAAATGGGTCTTATGGAGATATTTTCTCAGTTCAGGTTCCTTGGTTCCTTCCCTTCAGATCACTCTATGGTGTATCAAGTTGTCATAAAACTATACAGGACAGTGACCTTCATGATTGATATATTTGTAAAAATCATCGTATATAAATGTGTGTGTGTGTGTGTGTGTGTGTGTGTGTGTGTATGTATGTGTGTTTGTTTCCCACATATATTGCTGAGGGAAAACTTGACACCACTCTTTGGACAAATTTTAACATTTCTTTACATATATGAAAGGCTAAGTATATGTTAGATAATACTGGATACTAAGATTGGGCTTCAGTTACAAAAGAAATTTCTTCTTCCTGATTGAAGAGGTAAAAATATTTTGAGCGAATTATTGAGATGCTTCCTCTTTTAAAGAATTTCTTAGAGATTTGGAAGAGTTACAGGCTTGCTTTAATTATTTGGAAGTAATTCATAGAAGAACAATTCAATTACAAAACTTAATATTTTCCTTCAAGTCACACCTCCCTTCCCTGTTGTAGAAAAACACCACCCAGACTTCCTGTTAAATCCAATCGTTTCCTTAAAGAATGTGAGTGGAATCAGTTTACTAACAATGGAAATGTCAGCTGGAATGCTACTTTATAGAGGAGAAGGTAGCTGAAAGAATGTTATTGCTACATTAATGGTATGTGTGAAAAATGAGAGTTCCATTAGATATAAACAAATAAAATACGCTTAATACATTATAATATTATTCAATACATAGGGCTTGAATTAGGACTTGAGTTAGAACACAGAGACATATAGAAAATCATTCTCTAAGACATGTGTATGTGTGAACAGATCCATGCATGTAACACATACATTATATATAAATGGTATTTATTAAGTCTCTCTTAATATTTATGCATTACTCTTTACACCATGTAGATGACATAGGAGGTGAGGAGAAAAATCATTTCAAATTCTAATATAATTCACCATTTGATATTTGATTCTCAACTTTCCTTTTATGAACTTTTATTAAAATGTAGTTTCCAACTTGTTATGAATATTTTATGATCATCAATAAGTTTCCATGAAATGCAGTGATGATATTTTTGCTTTAGATTTTATTATAAACCATATGAATTTTAAAAATCCACACACAAAATAATCCAATAACAGCTGAAATAGATGATTCCTTACTTAAGGTTTCTATTCCTTTGCTAAACACCATGTGGCGATTTGAATGAGAATGTCTCCCATAAGCTCATGCATATGAATGCTTAGTTCCTCATTGGTGGAACTGTTTAGGGAAAGATTAGGAGGTTTGACTTTATTGGAGGTGTGTCTATCACTGGGGATGAGCTTGAGGCTTCAAAAGCTCATGCCATGGCTAATCTTACCCTTTTTCTGCCTTGCCCCAGTGCCACGTGTGCCTGCCTGATGTCATTCTACACATCATGAGGATCATGCATTTACCCTCTGAAACTTTAAGCAAGTCTCCAATGAGGACCCAGCTATACCTCTCCTGGGCATATACCCAAAAGATGCCCCAACCTATAACAAAGACATGTGCTCCACTATGTTCATAGCAGCCTTATTTATAATAGCTAGAAGCTGGAAATAACCCAGATGCCCTTCAACAGAGGAATGGATACAGAAAATGTGGTACATCTACACAATGGAATATTACTCAGCTATCAAAAACAATAACTTTATGAAATTCATAGGCAAATGGATGGAACTGGAAAATATCATCCTGAGTGATGTAACCCAATCACAGAAAAACACACATGGTATGCACTCATTGATAAATGGCTACTAGCCCAAATGCTTGAATTATCCTAGATGCACAGAACACATGAAACTCAAGACAGATGATCAAAATGTGAATGCTTCACTCCTTCTTTAAAAGGGGAACAAGAATACCCTTGGCAGGGAATAGGGAGGCAAAGTTTAGAACAGAGGCAGAAGGAACACCCATTCAGAGCCTGCCCCTCATGTGGCCCATACATATACAGCCACCAAACTAGATAAGATGGATGAAGCAAAGAAGTGCAGGCCAACAGGAACCGGATGTAGATCTCTCCTGAGAGACACACTCAGAATACAACAAATACATTAGGCGAATGCCGGCAGCAAACCTCTGAACTGAGAATGGGACCCCCGTTGAAGGAATCAGAGAAAGAACTGGAAGAGCTTGAAGGGGCTCGAGACCCCATATGTACAACAATGCCAAGCAACCAGAGCTTCCAGGGACTAAGCCACTACCTAAAGACTATACATGGACTGACCCTGGACTCTGACCTCATAGGTAGCAATGAATATCCTAGTAAGAGCACCAGTGGAAGGGGAAGCCCTTGGTCCTGCCAAGACTGAACACCTAGTGAACATTGATTGTTGGGGGGAGGGTGGTAATGGGGGGAGGCTGGGGAGGGGAAGCCCATTTAGAAGGGGAGGGGGAGGGGTTAGGGGGATGTTGGCCCGGAAACTGGGAAGGGGAATAACAATCGAAATGTAAATAAGAAATACTCAAGTTAATAAAGATAAAAAAATAAAATAAAATAAATTGCTTTTATGTATAAAAATAGAAAAAAAAAGATTTTCATTTAATTTGCCTTGGTTGTGGTATCTCTTCTCACAGATAAAGAAGGAACCAAGACACATCATGATCAAAAGCAACTTGGGGAAGAAAGAGTTTATTTTGCCTATTTCTTTATTTCTATGTAGTAGTCCATCATTAAGGGAAGTCAGGGTAGGAAGTCAAGGCAGGAACATGGATGCAGAAACTGATGCTGAGGTAATGGAGGAATGCTTATTGGCTGGTTCTTCATTGCTTCCCCATACTTTTTCTTCCTCCTCCTCTTCCTCCTCCCCCTCCTCTTCCTCCTCCTCCTCCTCCTCCTTCTCCTCCTCCTCCTCTTCCTTCTTCTTTTATAGCACGCCAGAGATAGATATGTGATAGAACTTCCAAGAATGATCTGGGCTCTACCCTATCAATCTTTAATCAAGAAAATGCGCCACATTGATGCACTGTTTATCAGAAAAATTGGCTAACAGACTAATCTGGTGAAATCATCTCTCAATTTCGGTTCCCTCTTCCACAATGAGTCTAGCTTACGTTACGGTGACATAAAGCTAGCATATATAGATGACTGAATAATTTTTATCTACATTACTAATAAGCATGTATTCATATATTTTTCAAAGACATCACTAGCTATTTTCATATCAGTATGCATTCTTCATATTTCATGTATCTAATAAGCATTACATGTCCCATACCATGACTAAAATATTTTGAATGTCAAAGGACTGAATCTCACAACTTGCCAACTCAGGACATAAATACATGCTGTAATAGATATGAGGGGAAAGACTTATGCAGGGAATATTAAGAAATGAGAATTACTAGGAAAGGGCATGCAAATTGTATTTTAAAGAAAATATCGAAAATAATGTGGATGGGGTAGCTCTATAAGCTAGTTGAATTTTGTACACTAACATTTAAAGTTTGTCATTGAGAAATATCTCATGGACCTTAGAGACATCAATTTACAGGTTTTTTGCATATTCTAAAATAATGTCCTGTGTTATAGGATCAAGTGTCAATTTGTCAAGTGTCTAGGAATATTATTGAGGTTGACTGAATGACAATATATAGTTTCTGTAGTCCATTAAATTATTTCCTAGTACAATATGCAGATAATTTATATTCATTGATAATTCATAATTTTGGTCTCATTTTGTTTAAGAGAAAGAGAAATGGTCTTTAAATTTGATTAGTATCTATTGCACATTTCATTTTAATAATAATTATTGACTATCAACTATCAAATGTATTAAATTTGTGAACATTTATAAATGTAGTATGTTGCTTTTAGAGATGATCAGAGGATAATCTCGTCCATATGAACCATGTCATTTATGTTTCCTTTCCTGCTTCTCTATGCCAGAGGTGGCTCTGCAGAACAGCCAATGTTGCTTTAATTTGTTCTAAACATTAAGTGCTTTTTATAGGTTAAAACGGGCATGTTCTCTTCTTTCTTTTTGTATAAATTTTAAATTATTCTTTCCTGTTTGAAATTTCCGCCATTGCTAATCTCCACTGGATATTAATGGCATTAAAAAAACAGCTATCAGATGTTAAACTCAAATTCTGAAACCAGACAGAGGTACTGGGCATGGAGAGGAAACCTCCTGATCACAGGAGGCATGGGGGCTCTTGAATCAGATGCAGTAATAGAAACTGAATCAGGCTACATACTGACAAATTTCCATATTTCCATTATCCCAATTCTTAAAATAAGTCATTTTCAGTTTTTTTAATGTCGCAAATACAACTGACACTTTAATACATTGTACTGCTATGGGAGCAGAAAGGGCTACCATTATTCTGAGTCTAGTAGTTGCTAGTTCAAGATCTGCCTTAGAGTACAGCTGACAATAGAATATGGTAGTGGTCAGCAATAAAATTCCGGGACCAGTAACAAATGTTATTACTGGATTCCAATATCTAGAGCAGTGTTTCTCAACTCATGCGTTGTAACCTTTTGACAAACCTCTGTCTCTGAAAAGGTTCACAGTAATGATGTAGCAACAAAATAATTTTATGGTTGGGGGACACCATAGTATGAGGAACTGTATTAAAGTGTACAGCATTAGAAGGATGGGAATTGGTGTCTAGTGGAATTCAAAGCAAATGGAACCAAACATTCTTAAAGAAACTAAAGAATACAGCCAGTGAAAGACTAGCTAGGGAAGAACAGACTGCTCCTCTCTAGTATTGCTGTGGGACTTAAAGTCCTAGTTTTCACCCTCATGGAATATTTATAATTACAAGTTATAAACTTATATTCATAAAAAATAAGTCACAAATATGATGTATAGTCACAAAATATAAAGTAGGCATAGAGATTTGAAATTTAAACCTCTCTGTACATAAAGGCGGGGCTGACGCAGGACCTTGTGATATAATGCACATCTTTAGATACAACACTGTGCAAAGCAGCACCTAATGCACTATCTGAAACTTGCTTAATATAGTCACTTATTTCTTCTAATTTTCAATTCTTCAATCCAGGAATTGCCCTTGGTTGACAGAGCTACATATCTCCTTAATGGTCAGGAATTCTTCAATCTGAAGATTGCTAATCTGCAGTCATTGCAGGGCGGGTCTGTAAAGGAGTGGTTTTTATCATTCTCTTTAATATCAGGTAATGAAAGCTAGACAAGCTTATAGAATCATTCTACACAGTGCAATCCTTTATCTTCGGCTCTAGAAACGTTTTAATGGGCAGCTGAGCATAGCTAGGGAAATCAAGTTCATTCTTAGTTACTAATATAATTGTAGGATATTAGGAGAGACTTAATTGTTTAAAAGCTTAGAAACTAGTCGGAACAATAACCATTGCAAGTGACACTTGTACTACTTGATTTGAACAATTCTACTGTATTCATTTTATAGAACTGCAAGCCGTGAAGTATAAAGTTAGGGCAGCTTCATGCACAGCTTGGCAATCCATGCTATCACCGACATTTGCTGCAGAGACACAGCAGCAAGGCCTGTTTCTACACTGCATTTCACACATCTGGCTTGAAGCAACACCCAGCCAGCTTCTTTTCACTCCATGTGCACTATCAATTGCTACCACTGATTTTTTTTTAACCTCAGAACGAATACTTTTTATACATAGTGTCTCATAGTTTAATCAGAATACATTTGTCTGAATATCACTCTTGCTTCGTGTGTGTGTTTGGATAATGCTTTCTATTGACAGTTTCGAGAGGAATCTCCTTTCAAAATATGAACAAGATGTTCGAGAATACAACACTGTTTTGTTTTTTTTTGTAAACTGAGTTGAATTAAAAGAGTGGGTGCTGTGAGGAAAAGAGTAACTCCATGTTTCCTAGTGGTAACATAGGATTGCTTTATTAGGTTTGATAAGACTGAACAGTCCAAAGGTTTGACAGTCTTGACACCTGGCTTATGAGAGATGGAATTCCTGACTGGAAATTGTTCTTATTGGATGTCTCTGAAGAGTTTTGGCTGGAAAGACATATCTATTCTAAAGCCAGGGCATTCTCAGAGCTCCTTCAAAACTGGCTGAAAAATGAGGTACTGAATTCTTTACTAAATGGGAAATCTACTGTTGTTTTCCTTTTTGGAACTTTTTGTTAAAAAAAGTTTCTGTCATCACTTTTCCATTGTGGAAATAAATATGACACATATGGAAAAAGAGGTTATTGCTCCACATGTATAGAATAATATTCCAAATACAGTAAGGTGAACTTACTGTAACCTCCATTTAGAGATTAAAAATACTGAAAACAAATACATCTATCAATTGATCTGTGTTGTGGGGGCTCTGCAGCACACCAATGTGTCTGTGTTTATATAAAATCAAAGACGTTTATAATAAGCATAATAAGGTACTTTTATTCAGCTACATTATTTATCTTCCTGGCTTCCTGTGTGATGCACAACAGAGCCAGTATTGTACTCGAGTTCTGATATTTATATATTATTCAGTTCAGAGAATGGATTCCTATCCTACCTACTACTTCAAAAATATAAAACCAGAACCAAATAAAAAGAGATCATAAATCACAATAGTACAGATGGTGAAAAAACAGTGAAGTTTGATCCATCAGTGTATCACAAAAAGTTTTAAAGTTATGAAATCTGTACAGAACAGTTTCATGATTGAAGAATTTAAAAAAAACATATGGAGTAATCGAGCAAAGAATTTCAGGGCTTCTTAGAGTAAGTTTAGAGCCAGTTGGGGAAGCTAGCCATTTTGATAGATCTGGGCCACAAATGTATTTTTTAATCTGTATTTCTTACTTGTAATGCTCAATTCAGGCCAGCTATTGGGGGGTCACCATGTAGCTCCTTGGCCATTGTGAGTCAATAGGTGTTCCTGGGTATTCACTACTTCTACCCATTTGAATATATATGCCCCAGGTGTCAGATATGGTGCTGAGTGATGGCACGGCATTCATGAACCCAGAAAAGTGAATCAGATGAGACTCCATCTTCTATATGATCAACCTTTTTCTTTTAATTCCCTCAACTCAAATGGTGAAGATCCTTGCATCTTTGCATGGTATCCCATTTGACCTTGATCCAAGTGTCATCTATCTTTTATCATCTTATGATCTAACTCCATCTATCTTTTGGTCATCTTTCTGTGACATTTAGAAACACATTTTCTCTTGCTCCATGTGGTTGTTTCAAACATGTGACGATTGTTCTCACATTGCTTAGTGTAGACATAACCAAGGATGATTTCTCCAGAGAAATCATGCTTGGATCTTTCTCCCTTTTCAAGACCGTGAATTGGTGCCATGTTTGTGCCAAACCTTCAGTGAGTTATCCTATAGGCTCAGAAAACTTTTGCTTTCTACCTATAAGAACCCTCAGAGAAGAAGAGATATTCTAAAGAGAGAAACATGTGGCCCTCATGACAGCCATCTGGTAATGGAAACAATAGATCTCAAACAATTAAAGTATCTCCAATAATGAGCAGAAGGATAGGCAAAGATCTTGATCACCAAGAGGAAGAACTTGCCTTCTAGTAAAGGGTTTCACATATTCTAAAAAAATTAGCATAAGTCTATTTCCTGGCTTTTTTTTCATAAGATTGGCACACTGCTACCCAGATGATGAGAAGAAACTTGAAGTCTCCCCTTCCTTTCCCACTCCATGCCTAAATATAAATAGATCCATTCTCTTTATTAATTTGCTTGATAATTTCCTTTATGATGGAGTAGATTTACAAATCTAAATGCCTTATTCATATTATCTGTGGTCAGGAAATATTTGTCCTACACCAGTGACAGTAAATTATTTTGAACTATTGCTACTCTTGATTTAAAAAATAGAATTATCACAGAATTTCAAGGGCATTCATATGTCTTTCTAGGTTTGCACACACACACACACACACACACACACACACACACACACACACACACTGAAATTGTATGATAATTGGAAACAATCAAGAGAAAGAAAATAGAATTCTCCAAGATAGATGCTCGATGCTCTTGCTTTGCTCACTCAGTAACTCACATGAGGACAAAAGGTTGCCATGTGTAATAGAGCTGCTTTTCCACTTAAGCTTGTAGGTTCTCCTTTTCACTTGATTCATCAAATAATTGACAACATGATCATATTTTTTATATATTTCTGTGTTTTGAAAGTATTGGTTCCGTTGCAAATTCTTCTTAGATACAGGAATTCAGTTATTGGTCCTCAGGAAAGTGTTTCAGAGGGCTGTTGTCTTTTTTGACTAGTAGATTAAAAGATACAGGGCTCATCCCTAGTAAGTCTCGTCTTTTGTGACTCCCTCTTGCATTATTTATACATTCAATCACAGATAAACTTAATATCTCAGAGAGGTCAAAGGCAAAAGGAGAAAAACTAAGAAATCAATAATTTTGACTCTCATTTGTCAGGGATTTCTGGGAACAGCCCCAGGCTGTTGATGAAGATTATTGATTTGGTCGTCTGCACCCTCGGTGGAAGTTTTTCAATTTCCTCTTGAGTACACTTGTGTCCAAGGAATGTTTCATTACAGCTAAAGATTCCCATCCATCAAAATGCTGTCAGAGGTTTCAGATGCATTGAGTAGCTGAACAGTAACATTAAAAAGCACACATATACCATTACTACATATATGTCATTTACTATTGAAATTTTAAATAAAATATATTGCAGTGCCAAACATTGTAGCCAATGAGCTGTCCTTTATGTTCTTTCATTTATTTATCTGATAGAGTCTGTTCATGGAAAAAGTTATCTTAGCTTCTTATGAATTCACCCCCATAAAAATGACAAGAAAATGATTATTTTTGGAAGGGGGGTTAGGAAGAAAGAAAGAACAAGTTTGTAGAGGGATGTCTGGGGCCTGCCTAAAAACTGCAAATACTTGACTATTATACATATTTCATAAAAAGAGAGTGGGAAGGGGTGAAAGCACATCATCATGTATGGCACATATTTACGGAAACTACTTAGAGTTCATGTTTCACAAGTCCAGTAACTTTGCAGATAAAAATGGAAAAGGACTTGAAGAATGGATGATATTGTTGAGAAGATGGCTTTGTAGGATTTATGCTCAGTTACTTATACCAAGGTTCTTTATCAGGTCTGCAGAACCTTTTGAAGTCTAGTCAATAGACTTTCATGTGATAACCAGTAAGCTAAGGGGCACATGTTCTTACAGCTGGTGTGTGTGTGTGTGTGTGTGTGTGTGTGTGTGTGTGTGTGTGTGTGTGTGTGTATGAGGTCACATCTAAACTTTAGAAGGGAAGAAAAGTCAGTTTTGTTGCTTAGTGACAGAGCCGGAAGAATGCTGAAGCACTCCATAACACTTTTTAATCCTAATGCTCATCTGAGCACAGGATAGACAAGTCCTTGTGGTCATATAGGAGAGATCTACATCTGGTTCCTGTCAGCCTGCACTTCTTTGCTTCATCCATCTTCTCTAGTTTGGTGGCTGCATGTGTATGGGCCACATGTGGGGCAGGCCCTGAATGGGCGTTCCTTCAGCCTCTGATAAAGTTAAACTAAAACTCTCTTTCAAAAGGGAGGACCTACGGGCCTGAAGAAACCCTATCACACAGAGGCAAGCCGAGGTTTGTCTAAATCTAAAGGAAAATTGGAACTGTCTGCCTAGAGTAGTAGAAGGAAGATATTAATATCTGTTATATCAAGAGAAGGAGGACTAAGTGGAGAGAGGCCAGTGATTACAAATGATGTTGACTTTAGACATGTGACTGTATATATTATGGCTTCTATGGTTTTTTTTTGTTTGTTTTTTTGTTTTGTTTTTGCTGGGATTCCTATGAGTAAGAATGTGTGTTTTTCTGGATCTTCATGTGTTTCTGGTGATTTTTCACTAGCTTGTTTTCTCCTGTTTATTTATTTTGTCCTCTTCTCATTTGTTTTTACCTTGTTTTGCTTTATCATTATCAATTAGATGCCTGTTCCTTTTTCACCCAGAGACAGAAGGAGTGTAGATTTGAATGGGAGGGGAAGAAGGTAAGAACTTGGGAGAGTTGGGATAGGGGCAACCGTAATCAGATTATGTTTTATGAAGTAAGTCTATTTTCTTTTTTTAAAAAACAATTATTTTGTAGTTTTTAATTAGTCACTAGAGTTTGTCTTTTCAATAAATAAACAGGTGTTGCTTTTTCCAGATGGTTTTTAGGATGGTTTCTAGGAGTGATCTACAAGATAATAGCAGGGATCGTATCAGGTCATCTGGAGAGAGAGTGCATTTCCACTGTTTGTCCTTTATATGTCTCAGCTTGATGATGACAAAGTAAGGGCAACACTTTTCTACCATTCTGAGACTCAGACAATGTCAGGGTTTTTGAGTTAAAAGACATTCTTATTGATTTTTATTTTTGACTCTGTTATAGACCTTTGGATCCCTTTCCCATAGCTGGGATGCCTTGTCTGGACTTAGTGGGAGAGGATGCACTTTGTTGTATTGACTTGATTTCCCAGGGAGGGTGGACATCCAAGGGCCCTCCCCTTCTCTAAGGAGAGGAGAAGGGGTATGAGGGTGGGAGTGAGAGTAGAGGAGGGAGGGGGACTGAGATCAGGCTGTAAAGTGAATAAATAAACAAGTTAATGGGAAAAATAAATCTCTATTTTCAATAAAACGCAAACAAAAGTAAACAACAACAAATGTGACTGTTAATTCTCCTGCTATGTCTCACAGTCTCCAGAGTAAAGCTGACCTTGACTAAAGGAATAAGGCTATGATTTATCTAGTTAATTCTTCCACTGAAACCACTGTTTAGGAATTTCACTATTGAAATACAAGAGCAGTTGCAATTTAAGGGGTTAAGTTACGTTACAATAAGCAAAAACCATGAGATTTATGTTTTCATTAAATAATGAAGAGATGTTGTCTAACAGAGTAAAATCTATAACAGCTAGAGGAGATAGACATTTACATTTTAATTGGTTACAGTCAATTATTCATAATTCTTCTAATTTTGAAAATCTATGCATTGATGAGGACTGAGAAAATCATAACTTCAGGACGTTACTGCGAATCATATATTTTGGGTACAGAGTCTCTGAATGTTTGCAGGATGCAACCTCCCACACCTGGCAAGAGACCAGTAGTAGCCCTCTCACTCAAGATATATAATATACTGTATATTAAAAAAAATGAAAGCCCCAAATTGATGAAGTCCATGCAAACATTCTATATCATACACAGTCTTTGGGAACAAGGCATATGAAAGAAGGAATTTCTCAGCAGCAACTCATTTTGGTTTAGGAATATATATATTTGGTTTTTGTAATTCAGTGTTGTTGTATGAAAAATAGTACTTGCTTCATTTTGAAAATCTTTGGAGGGAAGCCAATTCATTGATATATACTGGTGAAAGACCCACCTCAGGACTGTCAAGAGTGGGTACTGGTAGGGTGTTTTTGTGCCTCGCTGTGGGTGATTATGGCAGATGCGCCTCTTGGTCTGTTATGCAGTTATGTGCAGTATGCCCTCCTAGGGGCAGTTTTGAAGCATTCTAATCTTTTTTTATTTTCTTTCCTGGCAAATTCTCTGTCACTGGTTATTTTTGATCCTTAATAGGTACAGGTTTTATGCCTCCAGTTTTACAGCTTTCCTTGATGACTGGATTTTTCAGCGGCCATATGGTGTAGCTGGCTCTGAGTCTATCAAACTCTAATAACCTTCAGCGTCTGGGGAGCAGCTTGTTCATGCCCATCTTTCCTGAGCTTTGCTGCATTGATTGTAGTCCTCTGTAACCGAGGCTGTTGAGCTTGCAGTCTCAGCTGGGGCTTTAAATGAGAAACTTTCAAACTCATACTCTGGGTGAGCTTTCTTTTACAACATTTTACTGTCTCCCAATGTTGTAGACAGAACAGATTGTTAGCAATGCTCTGCCTTGCCTTTCAATATCTTAGACAATATTTATCTGTCATCTTTGTACCCATAAAATGATTGCCTCTTCTAATCGTATTATCTCTCCTTAGTTTATTTGTATCTTAACATTTGCTTTCCACTAAAGTCGTACACTTCATATTTACCTGAGAATTTGAACTGTGTTTAGTTTTACAGTATGTGTGAGTTTTAAGTTGTGAGCTAAATGTTAGCACGATGAGTTGTTTGAAATGATGTAGAACAATAATAATTCAACTTCCATCCACTATTTGCAGAAAATAAATAGTCAGTTGTCTGGAGAAACTTAATCTCTTGTATGAGCAACTACTTCTAGTAGCCAAAAGAAAGACTATGGATAAAATTGATTGAAAGGATCATGGTGGTCATCCAATAGAGTAGAATATTAAAAGTTTGATAACATTTTATTTTCACAGTGATATAAATGACTACCATTACTTTCCTTTAGAATTGAAAAGCTGAATAATGAACACCGTTATGTCCAACTCCATTATTGTAATGTCTATCTATCACATCAAAGCAGACACAAAGTAAAATTTAGGCAACTTTACTTACTAGCCCGAACACCCTTCTAGAAAAGACAGAGAAGGACAATCTAAATATTCTGATTGTTTAGAAATCTAGTTTATAAATGTCGTAATGAGTTTTCAATCAAAATAGGCCTTTATGTTTGAGGACAATAAACATGACGTAGAAGCTTTAAGAGAAGCTTTGCCTGGTAAAGAAAAAATCCTGCAGATATGACTCTGTAGTTTTTGTTTTATCTTGCTGTGAGAATGCAGTAATCCTATAAAGATAGCAGAGGATAAGTATGATAATGGCCTTGGTATTCAAAACATGAGATTGTGATGACAGGAGTGAAGGATTTCACACTGGTATTTTTCACTGAAGTTTTGAATGTTGTCAAGGAACTAAATGGTGTGTCCCTTTTAGCTTTCGGAAACATTCAGAGAGGAAAGCCAAAACAACTAGAAAACCTCTAACAATTTGGGGAGTTGGAAGACACAAGGAAGGCTTCAACAAAGTTGCTTAGTAACAGTTTAAGAGGAGATGGAAAAAAGACAGTACAAGCATGTATCAACAAAAGCCAATAAAGAGCATTTCACATCCCAGAGTATATATTCTACACTCTTTTTTTTATTAACTTGAGTATTTCTTATATACATTTCGAGTGTTATTCCCTTTCCCGGTTTCCGGGCAAACATCCCCCTTCCCCCCCTCCCGTTCTTTATGGGTGTTCCCCTCCCCACCCTCCCCCCATTGCCACCCTCCCCCCAACAGACTAGTTCACTGGGGGTTCAGTCTTAGCAGGACCCAGGGCTTCCCCTTCCACTGGTGCTCTTACTAGGATATTCATTGCTACCTATGAGGTCAGAGTCCAGGGTCAGTCCATGTATAGTCTTTAGGTAGTGGCTTAGTCCCTGGAAGCTCTGGTTGCTTGGCATTGTTGTACATATGGGGTCTCGAGCCCCTTCAAGCTCTTCCAGTTCTTTCTCTGATTTCTTCAACGGGAGTCCTCTTCTCAGTTCAGTGGTTTGCTGCTGGCATTCGCCTCTGTATTTGCTGTATTCTGGCTGTGTCTCTCAGGAGCAAGCTACATCCGGCTCCTGTCGGTCTGCACTTCTTTGCTTCATCCATCTTGTCTAATTGGGTGGCTGTATATGTATGGGCCACATGTGGGGCCGGCTCTGAATGGGTGTTTCTTCAGTCTCTGTTTTAATCTTTGCCTCTCTATTCCCTGCCAAGGGTATTCTTGTTCCCCTTTTAAAGAAGGAGTGAGGCATTCACATTTTGATCATCCGTCTTGAGTTTCATTTGTTCTAGGCATCTAGGGTAATTCCAGCATTTTGGCTAATAGCCACTTATCAATGAGTGCATACCATGTATGTCTTTCTGTGATTGGGTTAGCTCACTCAGGATGATATTTTCCAGTTCCAACCATTTGCCTACGAATTTCATAAAGTCATTGTTTTTGATAGCTGAGTAATATTCCATTGTGTAGATGTACCACATTTTCTGTATCCATTCCTCTGTTGAAGGGCATCTGGGTTCTTTCCAGCTTCTGGCTATTATAAATAAGGCTGCGATGAACATAGTGGAGCACATGTCTTTTTTATTTGTTGGGGGATCTTTTGGGTATATGCCCAAGAGAGGTATAGCTGGATCCTCAGGCAGTTCAATGTCCAATTTTCTGAGGAACCTCCAGACTGATTTCCAGAATGGTTGTACCGGTCTGCAACCCCATCAACAATGGAGGAGTCTTCCTCTTTCTCTGCATCGTTGCCAGCATTTGCTGTCACCTGAGTTTTTGATCTTAGCCATTCTCACTGGCGTGAGGTGAAACCTCAGGGTTGTTTTGATTTGCATTTCCCTTATGACTAAAGATGTTGAACATTTCTTTAGGTGTTTCTCAGTCATTCGGCATTCCGCAGCTGTGAATTGTTTGTTTAGCTCTGAACCCCATTTTTAATAGGGTTATTTGTCTCGCTGCGGTCTAACTTCTTGAGTTCTTTGTATATTTTGGATATAAGGCCTCTATCTGTTGTAGGATTGGTAAAGATCTTTTCCCAATCTGTTGGTTGCCATTTTGTCCTAAGCACAGTGTCCTTTGCCTTACAGAAGCTTTGCAGTTTTATGAGATCCCATTTGTCGATTCTTGATCTTAGAGCATAAGCCATTGGTGTTTTGTTCAGGAAATTTTTTCCAGTGCCCATGTGTTCCAGATGCTTCCCTAGTTTTTCTTCTATTAGTTTGAGTGTGTCTGGTTTGATGTGGAGGTCCTTGATCCACTTGGACTTAAGCTTTGTACAGGGTGATAAGCATGGATTGATCTGCATTCTTCTACATGTTGACCTCCAGTTGAACAAGCACCATTTGCTGAAAATGCTATCTTTTTTCCATTGGATGGTTTTGGCTCCTTTGTCAAAAATCAAGTGACCATAGGTGTGTAGGTTCATTTCTTGGTCTTCAATTCTATTCCATTGTTCTATCTGTCTGTTTCTGTACCAATACCATGCAGTTTTTATCACTATTTCTCTGTAACACTGCTTGAGTTCAGGGATAGTGATTCCCCCTGAAGTCCTTTTATTGTTGAGGATAATTTTAGCTATCCTGGTTTTTTTGTTATTCCAGATGAATTTGCAAATTGTTCTGTCTAACACTTTGAAGAATTGGATTGGTATTTTGATGGGGATTGCATTGAATCTGTAGATCGCTTTTGGTAAAATGGCCATTTTTCCTATATTAATCCTGCCAATCCATGAGCATGGGAGATCTTTCCATCTTCTGAGGTCTTCTTCAATTTCTTTCTTCAGTGCCTTGAAATTCTTATTGTACAAATCTTTTACTTGCTTGGTTAAAGTCACACTGAGGTACTTTATATTATTTGGGTCTATTATGAAGGGTGTCGTTTCCCTAATTTCTTTCTCGGCTTGTTTCTCTTTTGTGTAGAGGAAGGCTACTGATTTATTTGAGTTAATTTTATACCCAGCCACTTTGGTGAAGTTGTTTATCAGCTTTAGTAGTTCTCTGGTGGAACTTTTGGGATCACTTAAATATACTATCATATCATCTGCAAATAGTGATATTTTGACTTTTTCTTTTCCAATCTGTATCCCCTTGACCTCCTTTTGTTGTCTGATTGTTCTGGCTAGAACTTCAAGAACTATATTGAATAGGTAGGGAGAGAGTGGGCAGCCTTGTCTAGTCCCTGATTTTAGTGGGATTGCTTCAAGTTTCTCTCCATTTAGTTTAATGTTAGCAACTGGTTTTCTGTATATGGCTTTTACTATGTTTAGGTATGGGCCTTGAATTCCTATTCTTTCCAGGACTTTTATCATGAAGGGGTGTTGAATTTTGTCAAATGCTTTCTCAGCATGTAATGAAATGATCATGTGGCTTTGTTCTTTCAGTTTGTTTATATAATGGACCACGTTGATGGTTTTCCGTATATTAAACCATCCCTGCATGCCTGGGATGAAGCCTACTTGATCATGGTGGATGATTGTTTTGATGTGCTCTTGGATTCGGTTTGCCAGAATTTTATTGAGTATTTTTGCGTCGATATTCATAAGGGAAATTGGTCTGAAGTTCTCTTTCTTTGTTGGGTCTTTGTGTGGTTTAGGTATAAGAGTAATTGTGGCTTCATAGAAGGAATTCGGTAGTCCTCCATCTGTTTCAATTTTGTGGAATAGTTTGGATAATATTGGTATGAGGTCTTCTATGAAGGTCTGACAGAATTCTGCACTAAACCCGTCTGGACCTGGGCTCTTTTTGGTTGGGAGACCTTTAATGACTGCTTCCATTTCCTTAGGACTTATGGGGTTGTTTAACTGGTTTATCTGTTCCTGATTTAACTTCGGTACCCGGTATCTGTCTAGGAATTTGTCCATTTCCTCCAGATTTTCAAGTTTTGTTGAATATAGGCTTTTATAGTAAGATCTGATGAGTTTTTGAATTTCCTCTGAATCTGTAGTTATGTCTCCCTTTTCATTTCTGATTTTGTTAATTTGGAAACACTCTCTGTGTCCTCTCGTTAGTCTGCCTAAGGGTTTATCTATCTTGTTGATTTTCTCAAAGAACCAACTTTTGGTTCTGTTGATTCTTTCTATGGTCCTTTTTGTTTCTACTTGGTTGATTTCAGCTCTGAGTTTGATTATTTCCTGCCTTCTACTCCTGCTGGGTGTATTTGCTTCTTTTTGTTCTAGAGCTCTTAGGTGTGCTGTCAAGCTGGTGACATATGCTCTTTCCTGTTTCTTTCTGCAGGCACTCAGCGCTATGAGTTTTCCTCTTAGCACAGCTTTCATTGTGTCCCATAAGTTTGGGTATGTTGTACCTTCATTTTCATTAAATTCTAAAAAGTTTTTAATTTCTTTCATTATTTCTTCCTTGACCAGGTTATCACTGAGTAGAGCATTGTTCAATTTCCACGTATATGTGGGCATTCTTCCCTTATTGTTATCGAAGACCAGTTTTAGGCTGTGGTGGTCCGATAGCATGCATGGGATTATTTCTATCTTTCTGTACCTGTTGAGGCCCGTTTTTTGACCAATTATGTGGTCAATTTTGGAGAAAGTACCATAAGGAGCTGAGAAGAAGGTATATCCGTTTGCTTTAGGATAGAATGTTCTATAAATATCCGTTAAGTCCATTTGGCTCATGACTTCTCTTAGTCTGTCTACGTCTCTGTTTAATTTCTGTTTCCATGATCTGTCCATTGATGAGAGTGGGGTGTTGAAATGTCTTACTATTATTGTGTGAGGTGCAATGTGTGTTTTGAGCTTTAGTAAGGTTTCTTTTACGTATGTAGGTGCCTTTGTATTTGGGGCATAGATATTTAGGATTGAGAGTTCATCTTGGTGGATTTTTCCTTTGATGAATATGAAGTGTCCTTCCTTATCTTTTTTGATGACTTTTAGTTGAAAATTGATTTTATTTGATATTAGAATGGCTACTCCAGCTTGCTTCTTCTGACCATTTGCATGGAAAGTTGTTTTCCAGCCTTTCACTCTGAGGTAGTGTCTGTCTTTGTCTCTGAGGTGTGTTTCCTGTAGGCAGCAGAATGCAGGGTCCTCGTTGCGTATCCAGTTTGTTAATCTATGTCTTTTTATTGGGGAGTTGAGGCCACTGATGTTGAGAGATATTAAGGAATAGTGATTATTGCTTCATGTTATATTCATATTTGGATGTGAGGTTATGTTTGTGTGCTTTTCTTCTCATTGTTTTGTTCCCAAGACGATTAGTTTCTTGCTTCTTCTAGGGTATAGCTTGTCTCCTTATGTTGGGCTTTATCATTTATTATCCTTTGTAGTGCTGGATTTGTAGAAAGATATTGTGTAAATTTGGTTTTGTCATGGAATATCTTGGTTTCTCCATCTATGTTAATTGAGAGTTTTGCAGGATACAGTAACCTGGGCTGGCATTTGTGTTCTCTTAGGGTCTGTATGACATCAGTCCAGGATCTTCTGGCCTTCATAGTTTCTGGCGAAAAGTCTGGTGTGATTCTGATAGGTCTGCCTTTATATGTTACTTGACCTTTTTCCCTTACTGCTTTTAATATTCTTTCTTTATTTTGTGCGTTTGGTGTTTTGACTATATTGTGATGGGAGGTGTTTCTTTTCTGGTCCAATCTATTTGGAGTTCTGTAGGCTTCTTGTATGCCTATGGGTATCTCTTTTTTTAGGTTAGGGAAGTTTTCTTCTATGATTTTGTTGAAGATATTTACTGGTCCTTTGAGCTGGGAGTCTTCACTCTCTTCTATACCTATTATCCTTAGGTTTGATCTTCTCATTGAGTCCTGGATTTCCTGTATGTTTTGGACCAGTAGCTTTTTCCGCTTTACATTATCTTTGACAGTTGAGTCAATGATTTCTATGGAATCTTCTGCTCCTGAGATTCTCTCTTCCATCTCTTGTATTCTGTTGGTGAAGCTCGTATCTACAGCTCCTTGTCTCATCTTTTGGTTTTCTATATCCAGGGTTGTTTCCATGTGTTCTTTCTTGATTGCTTCTATTTCCATTTTTAATTCCTTCAGCTGTTTGATTGTGTTTTCCTGGAATTCTTTCAGGGATTTTTGTGTCTCCTCTCTATGGGCTTCCACTTGTTTATTTATGATTTCCTGGAATTCTTTCAGGGATTTTCGTGTCTCCTCTCTATGGGCTTCTACTTGTTTATTCATGATTTCCTGGAATTCTTTCAGGGATTTTTGCGATTCCTCTCTGTAGGCTTCTACTTGTTCTCTAAGGGAGTTCTTCACGTCTTTCTTGAAGTCCTCCAGCATCATGATCAAATATGATTTTGAAACTAGATCTTGCTTTTCTGGTGTGTTTGGATATTCCATGTTTGTTTTGATGGGAGAATTGGGCTCCGATGGTGCCATGTAGTCTTGGTTTCTCTTGCTTGGGTTCCTGCGCTTGCCTCTCGCCATCAGATTATCTCTAGTGTTGCTTTGTTCTGCTATTTCTGACAGTGGCTAGACTGTCCTATAAGCCTGTGTGTCAGGAGTGCTGTAGACCTGTTTTCTTGTTTTCTTTCAGCCTATTATGGGGACAGAGTGTTCTGCTTTCGGGCATGTAGTTTTTCCTCTCTACAGGTCTTCAGATGTTCCTGTGGGCCTGTGTCTTGAGTTCACCAGGCAGGTCTCTTGCAGCAGAAAAGTTGGTCTTACCTGTGGTCCCAAGGCTCAAGTTTGCTTGCAGGGTGCTGCCCAGGAGCTCTCTGTGGCGGCAGCAACCAGGAAGATCTGCACCGCCGTTTCTGGGAGCTTCAGTGCACCAGGGTTCCAGATGGCGTTTGGTGTTTTCCTCTGGAATCAGTAATGTGTGCAGCGTGCAGTCTCTTCTGGTTTCCCAGGCGTGTCTGCCTCTCTGAAGGTTTAGCTCTCCCTCCCACAGGATTTGGGTTCAGAGAACTGTTTATCTGGTCTGTTCCTTCAGGTTCTGGGGGTGTCTCAGGCGCAGGGGTCTTGCCGCTCCTGGGCCCTCCCCCACAGGAACCAAGAGGCCTTATACAATTTCCTCTTGGGCCAGGGATGTGGGCAGGGGTGGGCAGTGTTGGTGGTCTCTTCTGCTCTGCAGCCTCAGGAGTGCCCACCTGACCAGGCGGTGAGGTCTCTCTCCCATGGGGTCTGGGAGCAGAGAGCTGCTGCGGGCTGGGTTCCGCGGGTGTGGGACTCCCGGTCAACACAGGGAGTGCCGGGTCCTAGAGGAATTCTGCCTCTGTGTGTCCGGAGTTCACCAGGCAGGTCTCTTGCAGCTGAAAAGTTGGTCTTACCTGTGGTCCCGAGGCTCAAGTTTGCTCGCGGGGTGCTGCCCACGAGCTCTCTGTGGTGGCAGCCATATTCTACACTCTTAAGAAAGGTTTTGTGATCAGATGATAGAAAAAACTCTGTTGGATGAATTAACATTAAGATGGTGGCCTCATGGGGGGAAGGCAGCAGAGTGATGGAGTCCCATAGTCCAACTGAAGGTGTTTAAACAGAGGACTGTGAAGTTTTGGAACAAAAATAACACATGTGAAAACTCTGTGAGGTCAGCACTGGAAGACAGGAGTTAAAACAAGTGCCATTCAGAAGATACCATGGATACAGGGCTATACATTTGCATACTTTGCAAATGTGTATAGTTACTAGAAACTGAAGAAACTTACATAAAGCTGAATTCAGTTATTGTTGGTTTATTTGTTGATATACACATAAAAGGCATTTGTTCAGTATCTTGGAAGGCAGCATTAAAGAAAAAGTTAAGGCTGTTGATACCATAATCTGAAAATCATAAATAATTTCTCTATGTGGTTTTATATGTCTTAGTGTTAGGTAGGGAGTTCTATCCATCCCTGCTAGGGGAATTTTGTGTATGTGCACTGGTGACTAAAGAACTCATAAGAGAAGAAAATGAATCTATGACTGAAGGAATGAGGAAAGAGATGTTTGTCTAGACTGGTTTGCTGCAGAAAGAATAGGAATAACACGACACCAGAGAATCAAATAACCACAATAAAAATGGAGTACAGAGCTAAACAAAGAATTCTCAACTGAGGAATATCAAACGGCTGCAAAGCACATAAAGAAATGTTCAACATCTGTGTTCATCAGGGAAATACAAATCTAAACAACATTGAGGTTCCACCTTACACCACTCAGAATGGCTAAGATCAAAGATTAAAGTGACAGCAGATGCTGGTGAGGATGTGGAGAAACAGGAACACTCCTCCATTGTTGGTGGGATTACAAACTGGTACAACCACTCTGAAAATCAGTCTGGCAGTTTCCTAGAAAATTGGACATAGTACTACCTGAGGACCCAACTATACCACTCCTGGGCATGTACCCCAAAGATGCTCCAGCATATAATAAGGACACGTGCTCCATTATGTTCATAGCAGCCTTATTTATACTAACCAGAAGTTGGAAAGAACCCAGATGTCCATCAATAGAGGAATGGATACAGAAAACGTGGTACACTTACATGATGGAGTACTACTCAGCTATTAAAAACAATGACTTCATGAAATTCTTAGGCAAATGGATGGAACTAGAAAATATCATCCAGAGTGAGGTAACTCAATCACAAAAGAACACAGTTGATATGCACTCACTGATAAGTGGATATTAGCCCAAAATCTTGGCATACCAAAAATATAATTCACAAACCACATGAAGCTCAAGAAGAAGGAAGACCAAAGTGTGGATACTTCAGTCCTTCTTAGAAGGGGGAACAAAATACACACAGGAGGAAATAGGGAAACAAAGTATGAAGCAGAGACCAAAGGAGAATCCATCCAGAGACTGTCACACATGGGGATCCATCCCACATGCAGTCACCAAACCCAGCCACTATTGTGGAAGCCAAGAAGTGCATGCAGACAGGAATTTGATAAAGCTGTCTCCTGAGATGCTCTGCCAGAGTATGACAAATACAGAGGTAGATGCTTGCAGCCAACCATTGGACTGAGAACTGGTTCCCCAATGAAGGAGCTGAGGGAGTTTGCAACCCCATAGGAAGAACAAAATTAGCAATCAACCAGATCCACCAGAACTTCCAGGGACTAAACCACCAACAAAAGAATATACCCCAAGTGACCTATGGTTCCAGCTGCATATGTAGCTGAAGATGACCTTGTTGGGCATCAGTGGGTAAAGAGTCCATTGGTCATGTGAAGACTAGACGCCCCAGTATAGAGTAATGCCAGGGCGGGGAGGCGGGAGGGAGTGGGTGGGTGGGTAGGGGAGCATCCTCATAGAAGCAGAGGGATGAGGGATGGGATAGGTGGTTTCCAGAAGGGAAACCAGGATAGGGGATGTATTTGAAATGTAAATAAAGAAAATATCCAATAAAAGGAAACAAAGAATAGGAATAACACACACAAATCATTCATAATATATAAAGGATTCACATTTTAAACTAATTGATTTTCTTTAAACAAAGCTTTTCATATACTACGGTTTGATCAATTTTTATTCTCTCAACCCTTTTCCAGATCCTCCCTACCTCACTACCCATACAAGCTTATATTCATTCTCTATTTGTTTCAAAATACAAATATATTATAAATAATAACAAACAAATCCTCCAAAACCCACAAAAGAAACGAACATGCAATAAGATAGAAAAGGATTGAGAGGCAAGCAGAAGTGGCTCACAGGCATCTCCCTAGTATATTGCGTTTGATATATAGAAGTGATACTTAGATACGTGCAGTTAAAATGACTAACTGCTCTGAAGGAAGCTAACAATTACAGTCAAAAGCCAAGAAGTAAGTGGCTCAGTTAGCTGTCATCAGATTTGTCTTCAGACAAAGTCTTATTCTGGAGTACACCAGAAGACTACTTACTTTCTCTCAGATGTAGGATCTACATTAGAAAAAAATGACATGAGTGTATATATGTCTGTACATCATGTATGCACTGTGTATGCTCAGCACCAATGGAGGTTAAAAGACGTTGTTGGATTCTCAGGAACAACAGTTACAGCCAGCTGTGAGTCACCATGTGGGTGCTGGGAATTAAACCTGGAACCTCTGCAGGAGCAGCCAGTGCTCTTAACTACTGAGCCATTTCTATTTGGTGCCAAATTGAATTGTAAGTCAGATGAGTGATTTTTTTCTGTTTTGAAATATTATATATTGATAACTTTAAAAATAGAAACAATGACATGAAAGCAGAAAGGGAATTACTTGGGAAGAAGTAACCATGGGTAGGGGACAAAGCATATAGAAGAGGGTAGTGCCGGTATATATGATCAAAGTACTTAGATAAATATATTAAAAGTTAGAATTATATTTATTAATCTATAGTGAATACATGTTAATAAATATTCAGGAATAGAGAAAAATACTTTCTCACAATTGATATAATGACATTTAATACCTACTACCTCTGAACTGAACTCTACTACATGAAAGCACTTTTGGAAAAAGGATAACTTTAAGATGATTGAGGTGGTCCAATACTAGTCCATTTTCTTTTGCCGTGATAAAAAAAAAACAACTTCAAGCTGGATATAAGGAAATAGGGTTTATTTATCATTGAGTTCCAGATATTCATGGGTATGATACCTGCATCAATTTGGCTCTGGTGAAGATCTCAGAGTAGACGGCATCACAATGGTGGGAGATGATGAGAACCAGAGTTAGTAGAGGAGGATAGACTGTCTCTATTTATAACAACTGTCAGACAGAAATGAACTCAAAATTCCATAACAAAGATGCATACTCCCTTCTCAAGTCAGCACTCACATGATCTAAGCAATCTTGTTCAAGAGATCTATCTGCCTTTTCAGTATCCTTCCATCAATATTACCACAAGGAGAGCCAAACCTCCAACATGGCACTCTGAGAAGACACCTTCAATCTTTATTAAATCCACCAGGTGGCCTTAATCTGGTAGATTTGTCAGAGAGAGAGAGAGAGAGAGAGAGAGAGAGAGAGAGAGAGAGAGAGAGAGAGAGAGGCTCACATTCTCTCTGAGGAGATGAGAAGCAGCTGCAGGATTCTTTCATTCAGTTAACAATATGGAGTATTGATGCACAATGGAGTGCCTTTGAAAAATCAAGAGGAATGAAGTTTATTGTTGCACACCTACAAGGTTTAAATCCTCTCTGGAAGCAATACTGAGGATATCTTAGAACAATGTAAGAATATAGCCAAAGATTCTGACAAGTACTCTTTGAGCAGAAGAGTTAAAGTATCACACTGAACATTAACAATAACAATGGCACAAAGAAATACTATTCAGCTATTAAAAGTGAGGATATTATGAATTTTATGGGCAAATAGATGGAACTAGAAACTATCATCC
The DNA here is from genome assembly GCF_021556685.1 of Rattus norvegicus. Classification (NCBI taxonomy): domain Eukaryota; kingdom Metazoa; phylum Chordata; class Mammalia; order Rodentia; family Muridae; genus Rattus; species Rattus norvegicus. Next base: position 59,809,237 of record NC_141539.1, read on the forward strand.
TGAGTGTGGTAACCCAGACCCAAAAGGACATGCATGATAAATACTCACTAATCCGTGGATAGTAGCCAGAAAAGTTTAGAATACCTAGGATATAACCCATAGACTGCACCATGTTTAACAAGAAGAAAGACTCAAGTGACAAAAGTGTGAATGCTTCAGTTCTTCTTAGAAGCGGGAACAAAATACTCACGGGAGGAAATACAGGGACAAAGTGTGGAACAGAGATTGAAGGAAAGACCATCCAGAGACTGCCACACATGGGGATCCATCCCGTATACAGCCACCAAACCCAGACACTATTGCGGATGCCAAGAAGTGCATGCTGACAGGAGTCTGATATAGCTGTCTCCTGAGAGGCTCTACCAGAGCTTGATAAATTATAGGTGGATGCTCGCAACCAATGTTCGACTGAAAACAGGGTCCCCAATGGAGGAGTTAGAGGAAGGACTGAATTAACTGAAGGGGTTTGGAACCCCATAGGAAGAAAACCACTATCAACCAACAAGACACTAAAAGCTCCCAGGGACTAAACCACCATCCAAAGAGTACACACGGAGGACCCATGGCTCCAACTGCATATGTAGCAGAGGATGGCCTTGTCAGGCATCAATGGGTAGAGAGGCCCTTGGTCCTGTGAAGGCTCGATGCCCCAGTGTAGGAAATGTCCGGACAGGGAGGCAGGAGGGAGTGGGTGGGTGGGCAGGGGAGCATTTTCATTAGAAGCAGGGGAAAGAGGTATGGGATAGGGAGTTTGCGGAGGGGAAACCGAGAAAGGGGATACCATTTAAAATGTAAATAAAGAAAATATCTAAATAAATAATAAAATAAGGACTTATCAGAATGAAGAAAACATAGCTATCCTAGCACACACACACACATGCACACATACACAATAAATGAATGAATAAGCAGACAAATAAATAAATGTAACACAACTTTTAAAGAGTCAGTGAAGTCTTCACATAATAAATTTAAAATATATTTGATAAGAAAAAAAGAAGGGGGAACAGAATAATCACAGGAGGCAGAGGGAGGGACCAAGATGGGAGAGAGCAGGGGGAGGGGAATAGGGGAACAGGATCAGGAAGTGTGGGGGGGCGGCAGAAGAGAAGTCCAGAGGGCCAGCCTCTGGGGGTGGGAGGTGGGGGACCCTCTAGAAAGTACCAGAGGCCTGAGAGAGGGCTGACCTTAGCCAAATTGCCCAACACTGGGGAGAGGAAACTGGAAAGAATCCACCTCCAGTAGATAGTCAGGGCCTCAAGTAGTGGGATGGGGTTACAAACACAGAGTTAAAAATTCTGACTAAAAGAACTTCAGGGACAAAATTGGAGAAGATACTGAAATAAAGGTAGAGCAGGATTGGCCCAACTTGGGATCCATCTCATCGAAGATCACCAAGACCAGACACTAATACAGGAGCCTAGCACGGGTGTCATCTGAGAGGCCCTACCAGCAGTTGACTGAGATAAACTTAGATAATTACACCCAACTATTGTACTGAAGTCAGGGACTCATATGCAGGAATTAGGGGGAGGATTGAAGAAGTTGAAGGGAAAGGCTATCCTATAGGAAGACTAGCAGTCTCACCTAACCGGAATCCCCCTATGAGCTCCCAGAGACTGAGCCAACAGCCAGGCAACATATGTGGGCTGGACAGATGCCCCTGACAGATGTATTGCAGAGGACTGCTTGGAGAAGATGCCTCAATTGGAGAAGATGCTCATAATCTTTCAGACTTGAGTCTCCAAGGAAGGGGGATGCTTGATGCTATTGGGAAGGAGAGGGAGAGTACCCTCTTGGAGGCAACAGGGAGGAGGAATGGGATGAGGAACTGTGGGAGGGGGAACTGGAAGGGGAGAAATGGTTGGAATGTAAGCAAACAAACAAATAATTGTATTTTAGAGAGTTAACAAAATAAGCATTAACAACAACAAGACAAAGATAGAAGAACTTATTAGAAAGTTAATATGCACAGTTTTTGTAGCAGATTTTCATAAATTTTGAAGGAGAGGCAGTACAGAAGAAAATACTCAGAAGAACATCCTGAGCGTCTGGGGAGCTGTGCCATGTTGGAGCACTCTGGTATTTCTATCAACTGAAGATCCAAATGCAGCCATAGCATGCCATACCTGCATACGGTGTTGTCCATCGCCAGGTTATCAGGATTCTCAAGAAAGAATGCAGAAATCAGAGTATAAAACCAGAAGAGTAAAGAGTATATTTAAAACCAAGGAAAAGTGAGCTTAAGTATAAATCAAATGTTGAGTAAGAATATACAAATTTCTAAGTTTAGAGACATGAAAATATAAGATTTGCAAAGGACATTATTCCTAAGTAACGCTCCACACCATCCACTTTCTCTTTATTCTTTTTTAAAAGTTTCTATTTTTGTTCTTTAATTTTCTTTTCCAGTCCAGTCTTCCTCCCCATCCTGGTCCCCCCTTTGATTGTTCCTCATCCCATACCTCACCTCCTCCCCCATTGTCTCTAAGAGGATGTCCCCACCCCTCCAGACCTTCCCACTCTCTGGAGCCTCACATCTCTTGAGGGATGGGTACATCTTCTCTCACTGAACCCAGACCCATAGTTCTCTGCTGTATATGTGTTGGGGGCCTCATATCAGCTGGTATATGCTGCCTGGTTGGTGGCCTAGTGTCTGAGTGATCTCAGGGTCCAGGTTAGTTGAGATGCTGGTCCTCCTACAGAGTCACCCTCCTCCTCAGCTTCTTCCAGCTCTTCTCTCATCCAACCACAGGGACTCACCAGTTTCTGTCTATTGGTTGGGTATATGTGCATCTGACTCAACTGATTGTTGAACCTTTTGGAAGGCAGCCATGTTAGACCCATGTCTGTAAGCACACCATAGCATTAGTAATAGTGTCAGGTATTGGGACCTCACCTTGAGCTGGATCCCATTTGGGGACAGTCACTGGACCGCCTTTTTCTTTAGGCTTTTTATTCTTTTATATTTCCCCTCTTTTTCTATTTTTTTCATATGATTTCCCCTCTCCTAGATAAGCACCAAATTCTGTCATTCTTTTATGGTTGGGTAGAGACAACTACAGGAATTTCATCAGAAATCTTTGCTATTCAATTTGAGTGGATTCTAAATTTTAATACATATTATCAATTGATAGACTTTTTGATGTGTATTAGATATAGATCTCTCTTGAGAGACACAGCCAGAATACAGCAAATACATAGGCGAATGCCATCATTAAACCATTGAACTGAGAACGGGACCCCCGTTGAAGGAATCATAGAAAGGACTGAAAGAACTTGAAGGGGCTTGAGAACCCATATGAACAACAATGCCAACCAACCAGAGCTTCCAGGGACTAAGCCACTACCCAAAGACTATACATAGACTGACCCTGGGCTCCAACCTCATAGGTAGCAATGAATAGCCTAGTAAGAGCACCAGTGGAAGGGGAAGCCCTTGGTCCTGCCAAGACTGAACTCCCTGTGAATGTGATTGTTGGGGGAAGGGCGGTAATGGGGGGAGGATGGGGAGGGGAACACCCATAGAGAAGTGGAGGGGGAGGGGTTAGGGGGATGTTGGCCTGGAAACTGGGAAGGGGAATAACAATCAAAATGTAAATAAGAAATACTCAAGTTAATAAAGAAGAAAAAAAAAAGAAGTACAAAAGAAGCACATATTTAACTTTCTTAAGTGAATTTCCACACATGTTTACAGCTTCAAAACTATTACCACAATCAAGGTAGCTAAGAGACTCATCACTATTAATCTTCCTCATGTCCCTTTGAGTTTTTGTCTGCTTGTTTATTTATTATGAAAGAACTTTTAATATGAAATCTATTAATCAACTATCTACTGATGTATTTTTCTGTCTATCATTCTATCACAAAGTCAACAATGCTTCAATGAACTTTGATGCTGAAACTATCTTTGTTAAATTGATTTGACTTCTTTTTACCTATTTACAAACATTTATACTTCTAACGAAATTCCAGACTAACACTATTTGAAGACTAAAATGTTGTAAACTATGTGTATCTTGGAATTCCATCTTCAGATCACCATAAATTTCCTTTCCATAATTTTGGATGTAAATGTGGAGTAAATTTAAAATTGGAGGACAAATTTTTTGAAAGAATATTTTTGTAATTTTCATTGATTTTGATTTTATCACAGTTCATGTTTTAATTTAAGGGCTCAATTTCATCCAACTACATTTGAAAATCCAAATTTTCCAAAATTGTTTTATTTCATTCTTACTGATTTTTGTTTTTAAACTGAGGAGTCTTGATTCTCTTATCAAATACAAATTGAATACACTGTATAGCTTTATTTCTGAACTCCATGTGATCTATCTAGTTAGTATGAAATCATTTTAATCAGTGTACTTTTGTAATATGTTTTTAAGCAATAAGTATGGTACTTTAACCTCTGTTTCATTTTCAAGATCATTTTGTCTATACAGGATCTTTGGCCTTTCCATATCTGTTTTATGATTTTTTTAAATAAAATATAAAATATGTCAGTAGTACTTTGAAAGAGATCATGCTAAATCTATATATCACACTTGATGCATGAGCATTTTCATATCATTAGTTTTCTAATATATGAACATGAGATGACATTTTATTTTTATTCTAAAACTTTTACCAATTAAAATTTACAGTTTTTAGTGTACAAGATTTTCTTTGTTGCTTACATTTGTTACTAATTTCTTTAGTAGATGTTATTTTAAAGGGGAATACTTTTTATCTAATAGCTCCAATAGCTCTTAGTGTTCATAAAAACAACTGACTTTATATGTCAATGTTTAACATTTCAATTTTAATGTATCCCTTATTTAGGCCAAATAGGAGACTCATTCTCTCTCTCTCTCTCTCTCTCTCTGTTCAGTTTTTTTTAGTTTTATTCAGAAAAAAACCATACCATCTGCAAACAGTTGATTTTATTTCTTTTTTTATTTTTTAATTTAGATGTTTTTCTTACCTCATCAATCTGCCTAGAACTTTTAGAACTCTGTTTAGTAGCTGTGGACTCTTCATGTAGCTTTTATTATATTGTGGCAAGTTTCTTATGTATCTCATTTGTTGAGAGGTTTGTTTGTTTGTTTGTTTGCTTGTTTGTTTGTTTTTGTTTTTGTTTCCAGAGTTGTTAACTTTGGTTGAAAGGTCTTGTGTTTAAATTCAGATGGTTTATTCTAATCTAAAATATCTCAGAGATTTTCTTATTTTATGAAAATCTCTCTTTTATGTTTTTATTTTTTCAGATTAGACTTATGATTGGGAGAGATACTGTGATTACTATTGTTCTTGGGATTCATACACCTCTTTTTCTTGAACCAGGCTGTATCTTAGAGTATATAAGATAGTTAAATGTAGGGTTCATGTAATGTTCATGATGTAGTTCTAATGTCTAGCCTGTTGCACAGAAAAAGGTTAAGTTCAACAGATGTTTATTGAATATATAAATTATAATGTGCCTCATATTATAGCACTATAGTAAGGAAAGAATAACAATTTGTATGTCAACTTATTAAAAGATTCTGGTACCCAAACAGTCTGGTGGAGCCTCTGTAACTCTTAGGAAAGGCAGTATGGTGATAGATACTTTTATGTATGCATATATATTAAATTGGTAAATATTCAAAATATGCATGCTTTATAATACTTCGAATGTGCACATGTTATGATTCTAGTGTCTTTTTGTTAACAGCTGCATGATAAATTTAGAATCACTAGTAAGAATGCCTGAGGTTAAAAAAAACAGAGGAGAGATGAATCACTTGACATAATATGACTAAGAAAAGAAGCAAACATTTTTCTGTTTGTCAAATGTCAAAGCATTTTGCAAAAACCAAAGAAAGCAAACAAGCATAACTACAACATTACAGTACAAACTTGCCGCAGGCAGAAAGAAAATATCAACAAAATAATAAAGGTTATCACAGTGATTTCAACACTTTCATGTTTTCAGCATGCTGAGAGCAAGGAAAGTTTCAATTTTTTCCTTTGCGAAAGAAGATAAATTCATAGAAATGCTATCAACAAAGAGAAGAGAGAAAAATGAAAAGTCTGAAGACTAAAACTGGAGGCATTGAGGGGAGAAGGAGGAAACTTACAGAGTCAAGACACTGTGTGTGCTTTTTGAAAAAAGGAAAAGGCTGAGATTTTTCCTTTTTGTTTTATTTTGTTTTGTTTTATTTAGGGGGGAGTAAAAATACATTTATTAATACGAATCAAGAAAAAATATTAATAGCATGAGTAAATTAAGCTTATGCTACAGGATTTTATGTACTGCACAGTTTTTGAAATTGTGAACAAAATCTTTGTTTCTGTTTCTTGCCCAGGATCGTGTGTGTGTGTGTGTGTGTGTGTGTGTGTGTGTGTGTGTGTGTATGTGTGTGTGTGTGTGTAGGGGGTATTTTGAGGAGAATTTTTTCATTATTCCAGAAGGAAATGATTTATTTGCTTGTGCACAATGCCAGATGGAATATGAATCTGTAGTTTATTCAAGGATAGTATTAAACAGGGAAGAAGCCAATGTTTCCTACTTCTGAGGTATGATAATATGATTGAACATGACAGAAATGGTCTACTATGAAGTTGTGTGATGAATTTCTTATGTCTCCTCTAAATTCATTATAAATAAACCACACCCAAAGTTTATCCTAAGAACTTTATGAAGCTATCTAAATGCCATCTCAAGCAACTCTAATTTTAATTATAAAGGAATTCCTGTAGTTGGCCTTTTGAAACTTAATAGCACCTAAAATTCTTTGATTGGATCATGTATTCCTTATTACTTTTAGAAATAAATGATTCATTCTATGAAAATAGTTTACTGTATTTTTTACCATTTAAAATATGATTCACACATTTACTCTGAAAGTGTCATAAGTTTAGTTATTAGTGTTTTAAAAATACATTAAATTATATATAGTTTTATATATCTGTAAATATGTATTACATGAATTTAGAAATTAAAGCTGCCTAATGCAATGAGCTTATGACCTTCTAATCTTTTAAAGGTACCAAAAATTTTAGTCTGAAACAAATTAAAACTCAATAGTTCTTTCAATTATAGCAAGAAATTTATACAGTAAACTTTGATTATTTCATTAGATCTCATGCTTTCACTCTATTTAGCAAGGTCATTAAGCTCATTGCTTGTTTATTTTCAGTCATGTATTCTAGTTTCATTATCAACAAACCTAATGAAACTGTGTTTGCTGTGTTTTAAGTGAAATGCTAGTGTCATATGAAGTAAAGATCTATAATATCCTATATCCACTAATATAAAATTATTCAGCAGTTAAGGGGACATCCTTTCAACTCACCAAAAGACATGAAGTCCTGCAAATGGAAAATAAATCCATTGATCACAGAATGTAGTCTTCACAGTAGACACTTTGGATGATTACTATTATATGCATTTTAGAAAAGGAAGGGGGAAATGGTAGAATGATGAGTGGGTGCCCCAATTTAGGAGAAAGAGGAGGTGATTAGGTGAAGAAGCAGAAGTATTATGACAATGAAACTGATCTGCTTGCTAATGATGCAAGAGTGGATCCAGGCCATTACAAATTTCAAAGCCGAAAGTGAACCTTAATTAACATTGCAGGCATTATCAACCTAATGAAATGCCAATACTGGCTCAGTAATTTTAACCAATGTGCATCACTGAAACAAGATGTTTATAGTAAGGTAATAGAGAAGAAGGGATATATGTGACTGCTCTGTGATTGCTCATTAAACTTTCTTTAACTCAAAACTTACTGAAAACTATAAAAATACCAAGGAAAAGCACATTTTTTCATGTTTTTTTCTATCCTAGGATTTTGATGTTTTGTGGTGGCACTCATAAGTTGTATTATTTTTGTAGAGTTTTACCAACAGGTCACTACAAAGTTGGCTTATTTAAGCAACAAGAATGTAATCTCTCAGGCCCTGTAAGGGTCTGTCTTCTTTCCTGACTCTTGGAGCTTCTGGTAGCTCTAGAAGTTTCCACAGATAATGGTTGGTTTGTGTCTACCTCCCTCTTCCCATGGAATAATTTTTTTCTGTGTCCCTACTTTCCACATCTTTTTTTGTGTTGGGGATAAAGCTCATAATTCAGGATAAGCCCATTATGAGACTAATTATATCTGTAAAGACTCTATTCAAAATAAAGTCACAGCATTCTAGGAGTGATACATGGGTGTATATGTTGAGATGTGAGAGAGATAGTATAAGCCACTACTTTTGTAATTTTGTACTTTTGTAATTTTGTAATGTAATCTACCTGGTATTAGGAGTTACTGAATGCAGGGATCTAAGACAGAAACCATGTATGGTTGCTTAGAACATAAACCTAGCACTCAGGAAATAGAGGGAGACATGTCCCTGTGCTTTTGAGATCAGCTTGGTCTAATTAGTGAGTTCCAGACCACAGAGAGCTACACTGTGATCCTGTCTCAGGAAAAAAACTCCAAAGATAGGGATATTGATGTCTAAATTAGAGTCTTCTAGACAGGACAATGCTGTTGTATGAGAATAAAAGTTGTAGTATGACTGCCAACAACAGGACAATATTCCACCCAAAAGCAGAGAGCTCGAATACAGATACGCAAGCAGATGGTGAGTGCATTAATGTTCCTGGAAGAAAACACCTGAAATGTTAGGTGCTAGTCAGATTATAGGGAGACTCTTGAAATAATTATTGGAGTTTCTTAAAGACGATACCAGACTCGTGATGAATTAGGAAACTTAGATTAATGACAGGAGGTCTTAATGTTTTCAAAGAGTCTATTCTGATCTTCATGGATGGGGAATATAGATGGAGGACTAGACATTTTTCCAGGTAGAGTAGATCACAGGTCATGGATAATTAGACTTGCTGAGCAGGGCAGGTTGTGAGGGTCACTTTAGGATTCACTTGAACACTTAGTTTTATATCATCATCTAAAAAAAGAATTTTGAAAGAAAGAGGGTGCTTTTATGTGTGGTATAGATAAGTTCTCTTCTGGAAAAACTTAATTCTGTCATATGTGACATTCATTTGTTTTCTATTGCTAGTGAGCAGTAAAAGACTGGGAATAAAGACATGAGCTTTTAGGAAAGACTTTAAAATTAACTTTGAAAATTCCTACACAAGTCCCCACCAGTCAGTCTTTGGCACAATGATAAACTACAACAGCCCTCATGATTCTGGAAAGAGAAAAGGAGTAAGGGAGAATGCAATTTACTGTAGAGCGTTGCATGTTCAGGGCCAGAAAATGGTTCGTCTTTCTGAGAGAAAGCTGAAATTCCTACTACAAAGAGCATCCCAATATTGTCACAAGTAGATTACAGAGAGCATCAAAGCATACACTTTCACCAAATCCATAGAGTACTGCTTCGTTCTCCCTCATTTTTATCTCAGCAGAGCTGCTACAGTGAAAGAAGAAATCTATGTTCCAACATAAAAAATAAACACAATCTCAGTGTGACCCGGACTGATTCAGTATGGAAACACTGACTAGAGAGGCATTCTGGCTTACTTCAAAAGACTTTCAATAACTGCCAAAAGAGTTTATTTGGATAGTTTCAGTTTCATGCGTTTAATCAACTGAAAACTCAATCCAGAGTTGAGAGTGTGACAGGGCATGTGCTCAGAGGAGGGTGTGCACATGTTCCTATTAGTCGAATGTGTGCTTGCACATATGGGTTATGGAGCACGAGCAAAGGTGTGTATTTGTTGTATTACTTTTACATTTATTCCACTTATTTCTTTAACAGGGTTCTTAGAAGGACGATTCACAGCAAACATTACCTCAAGCCTAAATCTCCATGGTATCTGCAGTCTGAACAATGCTCTGGACCTTACAGTCGCTATTGCACATAAAACTAGGAGGTAGCAAGGGCCACTCTTTTTCTTCTAGTCAACAATGCCATTTAGCTTGATGTCACATGTATTCTAAAGAATAGACTTCTATGTACTCTTTGTTAGATTTGATGCACAGTGTTTGCTACCAAATATATATTTATCCACATGATTAAAGTAAAATGGTTTACCCTTTAAGGAACTGAACTCACACTTTCCGGTTCTTGCAATCGTCAAAGTTCCAATAGACACTCAGGTGCATATGCTAACTATATCCTGACTGCCCAACATTCGGACATAGAGAGCGGGGAAGTCAAATCATACCCAACAGACGCCTACCATGTTTATCACATTGCATCCATCATTTAATGCCTATTGGATGGCATTGTGCAGAAAAGGAGAACTTATTCACTAGGTGACACTCGGTGATCTTACTGAAGTTGAGTAAGGTCAGAAAACCGAGAGCTATTACCTCAGTATTTAGTTTTGAAGATACTCAAATTGAAGACCAAGAAGATCATGAATCCAATGAAAATTGGCTCATGTAAGCATAGAACTGCCACGTCTTTGTAAGGTCATCAATTCTAGTCCACCCCATTCTTAGGTATACAGTATACTAAGAAATTCTCATTTCAGTTTTTCATCAAACATGAATCTACAATGAGCTTTGTGTGCCTGTGTGAATTGTTTCCAGACAGAATGCATATGTAGTGTGCCGTTTGTATGGACTGCATGAAAACAATGCTAAGGTGGTGGTATTTATTTCCTCAATTTCATACATGAAAACAAAAATCTGGTGTTATACCCATGCTGTGTCCAACCATGATTCCAGCCAGCTGTCATGCATGTGTTTGCTGCCGATCAAAGGAGGATCAGGTGACTGTGTGAATGACTCAGCCGCGGCATGCACACTTGCAGGGACATCATTCTAAGTGCGTGTGCTGCTGACAGTGCCTCAGTAGCAGCATCTGCGCAGATGGAAAAGAATTTATTTTTATAACCAGTGTCAGTTTCTCATGCCATGTCAGTTTTGGTGGCACTGGTTGAAAGAAAGACAAAGATCTTGCCAATTATAAGGGATACAATGAGGAGAAATGTCATAAAATATCATAAATAGCATTTAATGTGCAGCAAGATAACCCTTTGTATGTTGTCAAGTGTTAGTAAATCTCGGTAGATACTAAATAGTGCTTTGGATATTTTTTTTGTTTCCTGTTATAACTTTGTCTCAAGTAATTTTTAGTGACAGAGTACCTACTTATAGAGCAATTCTTCAAGTAGAGAGTTGTACTTTAAGTGACAAGAAATATATAATTTTCCTATTACAAAAGAAATCCTCACAACAAAAATATAGAGAAATAGTTCACAAAATAAACAATTATCTAATCATTATCTAACAGTAAATCTAACTCTATGTGTGAACATTCAATTTATCTTTCTTCTATATATACAGGTTATGTTTATGTATATATGAAAGATAAGTTGAATGTTTACATGTAGACTTGGATTTAATAGTAAGTGATGATTATATATGTACATATACACACAAATTGTTGATATGAAAAGTGAAACTGTATTATTTAATTCATACTCTTTAGTCATTATTTTATATTTAAAATCAGCAATAACATGTGAAGTATAATTTTTATTTTATATGATTACTTGAGGAAGAATATGAACTTATTATGTCCTATCACAATAAGTGGAAGAAGGTGACCCACAGTAGCTCAAGATCTCCACCAACAACCAGACTATACAGTCCTGGCTTACAGCCATTGTCACATTTCCTGTTTTGTTCAGTTTACCAAAATGTCATTGTAGCTAATTCTCATTAGTACAGTGCCTTACTTCAAATTATTTTTATCATCTACTGCTCTTGCCTTCGCATCTCATTGTGTTTTTAACAATCTAGAACCTTTAGGCTAACAAGGTCTTTTGCTTAGCCATCTCCTGAAAATTTTGATTTTCACATTGTACCACGTGGGTTCTGCCTCTGTCCACTGCAGGCATGTGGGATTCTCTGATTCTGAGTTTAACTAGAGTTTCTGTGATCCTCATTATTGTTTGGACCAGTTCCCTGAATCTTTGCCTCTCTGTGAGACAGTTGCTAAATGATAAGTACTTAGGTTTATATATTCAATTTGACACTTATTTTTCTTACCAGTGGGCTAAGGTTATCCACTGTACCTAGAGAATTTTAAATATGGGCCAAGAAAATAATAATGACATAAAACTAAGAGGTATGGGCCTGGGTAGACATGGCTCTAAGCCTATTTTGATGCAGTTTTAGGAAAGAGACCCAGTCCCTCCCAATCTTCATTCTCCAGGCAAATGGGCAACACCATTATATCAATTGCTTAAGAAAATACTGTGAGCAATCTTTTGACATTGATAGTTATACTAACACTACTGTTCTGAATGACACAACCTTTCCTGAAGAAGACAACTCCCTAAATACAGTGATGGCTCCAAAATCATGAGCAAAAGATTGCAACTAGTTCGTTTTCCTTTAGTGGTTGGTAGGACTTTCCTATTGTGGGATCTTGGAGAATTTGCATGGACCAGGAATATTTTTCACATGCCATTCTTTGAATCATTAACACTTATTTAAAAACTGAGGAGACACCTCAAGCATTCACTATAAGTCACGTTCTAGTCCCCAAACAGTTGAATATTAGCATCCCAGACAGGTCCTGGTCTTCTCCTTATTCAACGCTCATCTTCAGGCTACTCACAATGCCCATTCTGCTCTGGGATTACTAGAGTTGGACATAGACACAACCATCTTGTAAGACATGGGATGTCAGAATTAAGCAGAGATCCTCACACAGTTTCATCCTCTCGTTCTGCTAGAAAGTTAGCTGATGGTGTGGGCATCCAGGAGTCAATGCTTTTGTCCCCTCTCCCCTTCCTTGACCTTCATCTGTAAGACTGAGGGTGATTTACCAAGTCTTTAATTGTGCCAGGGCTAAGGGCAAATCTTACCATTTTTTACAATATATTTTATACTTTGCTCTATTAAAATAAAGCCCACTAAACAAAACTAAACTAAAACTAAAACTAAAATGTGCTCTGGTGCTGATATTTTCATTCTGCCAACTGCTTTGTAATATAAGAATAGTTAAGATTCAGAGATTATCAACTTAAATACAGACACGCAAAAAAATTCTTTAAGATTCTTTGCTTTTTAGAGGTTCACGTAAAGCAAAGTTACACAGTATACAACACTTCGAATGACTTTGAAGGAGCTGCTAGGTTTTTTTTTTGGCTTTTTCTTTTTTTTTTTAGAAAAAAAGAAGAAATTGGATTACATTAGAAATGAGACACAGGTACTTTAAACATTCTAAATATTTTAATTTTTATTTTATATGTATTGGCTGTATACACTGTATCATGTGCGTGCATGGTGATTGTGGAGGCCAGAAAAGGGTGTTGAATTCTCTGGAGTTGGAATTTATGATAGGTATGAGCCATCATACAGGTACTAGGAATTGTACTTGAGTCCCTCAGAAGAGTGGCAATTGCTCTAAACTGCTGTGCCATCTCTCCAACTCCCAAGTATTTTCACTTATACAATGAAACTCCCACACTGTTGGATGGCATTGGTCCATTTTAAAGATGAGGTGTCTATTTCTTCGCCTTAACTGCTTGAGTTACTTTTATTACTAAACATACAAAAATGTCCTTCTGAGAGTGCTGTCAGCTTAGTGATAATTTAGAGGTAAATATGTATTGTGGTTAAAGACAGTATGTTGAAAATAAAATTAGTAAGACTATGGATTTGCTCATTCTAAAGCTATATTGAAGGATAATAAAGACATATTTCAAGGGATTCTACTAATTCCTTGACTTCTCACATGGAAAAAAGCAATTAAATCTAGATTTGCCTTTAACTCATATAAACCTTTTCACTTATAGATTAAATTCAAATGCATGAAAAACTCCTCTGTGTTTCCCTGGAGACGTTCTTCCACAATCTGTAAGGGTGCGGTGGAGCACATGGCTGTTCACAGAATCGACCACGTAGAGCTGGAACAGACATGTTTGCACAGTCCAAGGCTGGGCAATATCAAAACTGTGACCTTTTACTTTTATCCCTCCTTCTACTCCAGATACACATTCTTCATATGGACAGCATGCCAAAGAGCTAACCACCACAGCCATGTATCTGGCAGCACTATTCTGGCTTTTTTTTTCTTATTTTAAATACTCTGTAATAAAACATAAAAACATTGCACGTGAGTTTTCAATTGCCTTTTCTCTTTGATTTTCTCTGAGCAGACACACATTTCATTCAAAGGATGCATGCATGTCACCTTTATTGTTTTCAAAACATAGATAAAATTTCGTGTCACTTTAAATTGGTATTTAAACGGAAAACATAAACAATAGTTTAAATACTACAGAAAAATCTAATGATTCTCTAATATCCTGATAACTGGCTTTGGAAATCCTGAAAATAATACAGAAAGAAAAGCCACCTAAAGATACCTCGATTCACAAATGCTTTAAAATCAAGAATTCTTGAAAGAAATTGCCAAGGTGAGGGAAATGGGTTCTGTATGGAATGGGTATTACTGAAAGAGTTATCAAAGCCATTCTTGCTGAGAGTGGCAACACAGCCCTGTAATCCTAGCAGTTTGCTGGCTCAGGTCAGAGGATGAAATGGTAGAGCAGCCATAGCAAGATCCTTTCTGAAAACAGCACAAACGAATGAGCAGTTTTTAAGAGATCATGCTCAGAGGTTAACTCTCGGGGACACACCTTACTGACTTGGAACAACTAACCAGAAATTTGTGTGATTGTTGATAAAAATCCATAGACATGATGATGACTGGGAGGTGCTATGATGTTGTATGAGTTCTTTAATGCTTTTTATATATAAGAATTAAAGCCAGCACAACAGAACTTCCTTAGTTTATAAGTAATATAAATTGATTTTTCTTCACAACAAAGCATTTTGTTCCATTTGCTTTGCCTTCTAAAAGTGTGCCATAATATTTTCAGCCCCTCTTTTTCCATGGAGGAAAAGTATCATATATGTTCTCTCTTGCTTCCAAAGGAAGAAAACGAGCTCATTCTTTCCACTGGCATTACAATCCACTACTTTCCCCCAACGTATCACCTCTTTTACTGTGTCCATATTGAGGGAATTGAAAATGCAAACCAGTCCTCCTCTCGTCTTAAAAACATACAGAAGAACACTTTCTTTAAAAAAATAATAAAACAAGTAAACTCTTTTCATATTGGGATCTGGGGCACTGTAAGAATGCTATTCCAATTGATGGCAGAAAGCCATCATAGGAAACAAACTGTATGTAAGCATGGAGACACAGACTTTGTAGCTCTAAAATAGCTTACACAAAGAGCCCATATATGAATTTGGCTCACCTCGGCAATGCTTTTTCTTTTAATTACATAGAAATCTGAAATACATTGGGTGTGTGTTAGGGCAACCTGGCCCCAAGTAAAAACTGTACCTTTAAAGGGGCAAATGTGGAAGTAATTATTACCTTGATGTATTTACCAGAATGCACAGACTGTATCCAGCATGACTTGTTTGGGCATGGAGGGCTTTTCAGCGCACCTAACACTTTAATAATCCCAGCATTTTACATCATGTGATATAAGAATTAAAACTAGACTCACTTTAGCTAACTCAACTGCCTTGGGAAGCTTCAGTGAACCCAGTTAGGAATACAGAATGTAATTTTTATTGCAAACGAATGAGTCACAATATTGCTGGCTTCAGCTAGTCCCCCATTCAAAAATGAATGACTTAGTGTTGCAGGCAGGCACTTTAGAGAAATAAATAGGCTCCTTTTGCTTCCTTCCATTTACAGCTTAAAAAGGCAAGGATTAAGAAGAAATGCTAAGTAACTGCAAAAAAAAATCTGATTGAGTTTCATGGTTCCTGTTGAGCCTTTAAATTGTGTACTTGGCTATGCCAACATCTGTATATCCCACTAAATAAACTTAGAAGGAGTCTCTAGCTGGTATAATGAAGTGGTGATGTGGGTGGATTCCAGTGGTACAGCTAAAATCAGAATATTCTATGAGGCTATCATCGATGCTGAAAAGATTAGAATGATTGTTCTCATCAATTAACATAAGTAAAGCTTGAACCAAGTTTAGAGCTAAAGGTATGTGTATATACATTATATGCATAAGAAAATGAGCACAATAGCCCTTAGTAATATTAATTAATGTCATAAATTTTCTTTGTTGCAATAAAGAATTGTGAAGCATGAATCGGGAGAGCAATGAAATCATCCAGATCACACATCCTCAGTAATCACTGAAACCAGGAAACTAACAAAAAAAAATGGAAAATTAGAAATCACCAGTCCATGGCTGAAGCTACTGTGCCTTCAAGGAAATAGGGACATTGAGTGTGGAGAAGACACATGGAGCACACAGCCTTAGATTTTCTTAAATACAAGGAGAAATTAGAGTTTATAGAATATAACCAGAAGTATATCATAGTGAACATATTAATGAAGATGAACATCACAGGATCAAGAGGTGAAAATCTTTGTATTTGTCTTGAATTCAAGAAACATAGCAGTAGCAGCAACAGCAACAGTTAATACATGTGGTCTGTTTGGGTCTGTGGATTTTAGCGTGGATATCCTGTACTTTATGGCTAACGTCCACTTATAAGGGCGTAGAGACATAAGAAAAAGAAAGATCTATGTAAAGGGATTGGTGTGTCCGGGAAACAGAAGAAGTTCGCCACAGGCGGAACACAATCATATGCCCAGTAGTGACAAGGGACCTGTACAGAATGCTGTGTATGAGGCCAGATTACACAGGAGTTCATCAATTCATGCTTTGGCGCTTCTGCTTTCTATGATGACAAATTGAAGTTACTCACAAGGTGCACATGGATAACTCCACCCTTGAGAAGATACATTTTGCAAATAATATAAAGTATGCTGTTGATGAGTACAAAGGTAGTGGGTGGGGGGAAAACAGTTCAGTTATTGCCACGGTTTAGTCTCAAACTATTGAGATTATAGAAGAGTAACACTGGAAGGAAAAAGTTGCACATCAACTCAAGAAAGGTTGTAAGAAAGTGGGGCAGTATTCAGGGATGTGGTCTGTTATCTCTCCATCAATGCCCCATCCCAGATCCACCCTGCCCCATCCTGTTTACCTGTATGAGAGTGCTACCCCACCCACCCACACTCTTCGGCCCTACTGCACCAGCATCCCTCCATGCTAGAGCATCAACCTTCACAGGACCAAAGGTCTTCCCTCCCACTGCTGTCAGGCAAGGCCATCCTCTACTATATATGTTTCTGAAGCCATGGACCCCTCCAGGTACATCCCTTAGCTGGTGCTCTAGAACAGGGTGGCCAGTCCAGCCTATGTTGTTCTTCCAATAGGGTTGCAATCCCCATCTGCTCTTCCAGTCCTTCCCCCAGACTCTGACCAGGTTCCCTGAGCTCAGTCTGATGGTTGTCTCCAAGCATCCATATCTGCAATGGTCAGTTGCTGGCCAGACCTCCCAAGGAACTGCCACCCATGTTTCTGTCAACAAGCAACTCGACCACAGCAACAGTGTTGGGTTTGGTGTCTATGATGGATCCTCAGGTTGGGCAGTTCCTGTTTGGCCCTTCCTCCAGTCTCTGTTCCGTTTTTTGGCCCTGTTCTTCCTTTGGACAGGGACAATTCTGGCTTAAAATCTTTGAGATGGGTGGTTGGCCACCTCCCTCGACAGAGACCATGCTTATCTATTGGAAGTGGACTCTACAGGTTCTCTCTCCCCCTTCTCTGTGCTAAAGTCATCCCACTTGGGTCCTGGGGTCTCACATTTCCCCATTGTCTGGAATCCTCCAGTTGCTATCCCCAGTTCCTCATTCCCCCGCTATATATTTTTGCTCGATTTCCTGACCCTCTGTACCTCTCTCACATCTCCTCCAGTTCCTGATACTGCCCCCCATTTCTTCTCCCTCATCAGATCTCTCTTTCTCTTCACCTCCCACGGTCATTCTGCTCCCCCCTCAATGAAGTACTGAAGCATTTAGACTGCAAGTGACACGTACCCAGTTTTAACTAGTTGAGCCAAAGACAAAGCAGTCATTAATCGTTGTAACTGGCCGAAGTTGAATTTAGAGACCCCAACTTTCCTGTTAGAACTTTATTTGGTTTTTGCTCCAGAAAAGTTCTCTCTCTCTCTCTCTCTCTCTCTCTCTCTCTCTCTCTCTCTCTCTCTCTCTCTCTCTCTCTCTCTCTCCTAAAATGGAAGAATTCTAAATGACAGACTCAGTTTGATTCCTGAGAAAAGACTAGCT
Source organism: Rattus norvegicus (assembly GCF_021556685.1). Taxonomy (NCBI): domain Eukaryota; kingdom Metazoa; phylum Chordata; class Mammalia; order Rodentia; family Muridae; genus Rattus; species Rattus norvegicus. The sequence continues at coordinate 59,827,357 of NC_141539.1, forward strand.
TTGGATTGCATGTCTGCAAGTTTTATAGATATTAGAATCAAAGCAAAAATACTCAGACTGCCTAGTCTTTTTATATATTCCAAGTTCAGTGGCCAGTAATAATGGTTGACTATTCCAGTAGAACCACACTTGATGAAAAGTAGTAAATGTATGAAAGATTTTGACCAGGCACAATTTAGATTCTTGGTTCAAAGTCAAAATCCAGCCCCTGCTTATTTTTTTTATTTTAGCTGGTCCCTTACCTGCCTTGTCCACTGACTCATCTCTGGCCCTACAACAGTGCAATCAGGAGGCTTACTCACCTAGAGATGCCAGTGTTGTTTATTTATTTATTTTTACTTTTTAAAGTTCATCTCATTTTGCTGCAGGTTACCCTTGACGATCTTCAAAAGATTTTTACCTTGATCCTTATCAAAGCTGAAAATAATTATGAAAGGTTAAAAATTCAATCAAGTATAACATATAATGATATTTTAACTTTATAAGTATTTTACCAAATGTAGAATACAATTTGTCTTTTGACTAATCGATACTAGAGCAGTTATAGTTAATGAGATATGGAAGGAGAGGTTGCTTAGTGACAATATATCTTGACTGATGTTAGCTTTCAATACAATAGATTTTGTTTGAGCTATTAGAGGTCTGTATATGATACAGTTTTATAACCTCAGAAACAGATGTCTGTGAAGTCATGTGTGCTTCTCCATAAGTGATGCATAAGAAGAGAGTTTGCAGAGCACCAATTACATCAACTCTGATCTGCCAGTCCCTGTCTATAGTTGTATTCTTTATGACCTGTGCAACATAAACTTTTTATGGAGTCTGTGAGGAGACAGTAGCTGAAGTACAATGTGGAGTCTGAGCATGACAGAACTTTTATTATAACTTCTCCATTATTGAGCAGAGCACAAAGGCAGCTCAAAACTTTTATCCAGATGGGACTCTTTGAGGCACTTCTAAACATCAGAAATACTTTTATTTTCAATAATCATGGGACACCAGTATTTTCTGGCCAGTATTCCATACACCCTAATGTTAACAGAATCATATGGGCCTGGAGGTTAGGTTCAACTGTATCTTTAGTAGTTATGCATTCTCAAGAGAATTAGCGTCTCATCTGTAGATGAAAGAAGAAATGCCCCTGGAGGAAGAAATACAGTGAATTCCACAGAGAATCTGACGTATGGTAGTTACTCCAAATTCATTTCTGTTGCTTGATAAAATATCTTAAGTAAAATCAATTTAGGGGGAAAAGTTTAACTCATGATTCTCGGTTGCATGAAGTTATTTTTAAAGAGCCAAAATGGTAGACACTCAAAGTAGTTACAAAAGTGGAATAGAGAGTATGCTTATTGTTTACATGGCTTTCTCTATTCTTCTCTAATCCAGGGCCACAATCCAGGGAACGGTGATGCACACTTCAGGTTGAATTTCTGTACATCAATCAAGGCAATCTAGATAATTTGCAACAGATATGCTCACAGGCCAACTGTCTTCTATGCAATCCCAAAATAAGACTCTCTTCCCAAGTGATGACAAGTTGAGGGACGTTGATAGAGCTAATCATCACAATATGTGACCACATTAAAAACTAAGAATTATGTTTGTTTGATCATGGTGTAAATAATATAGGACCAAAGTTGCTACTTATTTGATAGCTGAACATTAGTATATATTAACCCAACTTATAGTGACTATCTTACTTAGGATGAGACATCAACTTGTAAAAGAAAGGGTTTATTTCACTTTATTGGCTTATCAGCTTGGTTTCTTATAATACCCAGGACCACCAGCATAGGGTGGGCTCATCCACACTGAGATGGATGTCCCTCATCAATCACTAATTGATGACATTCTTTACAAGTTTGCCTGTTGCCTGGTCTTATGAAAGTAAGTTCACAGTTGAGATTCCCAGATCTCAAATGACTATAGCTTGTATCAACTTAATATAAAATTAGCACACTGACTACTAAAAGAGTTTAGATAATCTGAAGAATTAAAGAAATATAATTTTGTGTAGTAAAAGTGCAATTAATGTACTAAATATTGCAAATACAATCCAAATAATGTGATAAAATACAAAAATCTACAATATTAAATATTGTAAGTGATAGGAGAAATGACTGGTACCTTAATCCACTTAACTCCCTTCTTTTTGTATTTTATAATACATGTATGTACATATGTATGTATGTATCATCTATTTATTTCAGTGTTTAAGAGTCATCTTTATTCTTAGAATTATTTTTAATCTTCAGTTATTTTACCACTCACTCTCCAAAAACCTTATTTCAGGACATCTATAAATCAAATATGATGATATCCAAAGTCATTGCACTTCTGATGCAGTCTCCCAAAGAGCTAAGGCTGTTGACTTGGGGATTTCTGCTCATGGGTCCATTTGCCACTATATTTCCTAAACTTGGATTCTTCTTTCATATGCTAAATAATCAAAATATTATATTTAAACCATGGTTTTATGTATTTTGAATACTACATATATAAGCATCATATACTATACCTATTCCATATATATTTTACGTATGTTTATATCATAGACTTCAATTTGATAGCACATCTGTTGAGGATAGCAGTTTTGCGTGTTTATGCCTAGCCAAATTATCATATTTATATCGACATTTATGTTTATATGCTTGTATCCATCACAGTACTGCTTAAGGGTTAACAGAAAAAAAATAGGACATATTGTGATTTGCATATACATTTTTAGGTTTGTATATATTATGTAAGTGTGTATATATGTGTACATTTATATATGCATGTATCGAATGGTTAAGAAGTACCTAAAGAAATGTTCAACATCATTAGTCATCAGAGAAATGCAAATCAAAACAACCCCGAGATTTCACCTCACACAAATCAGAATGGCTAGGATCAAAAACTCAGGTGACAACAGATGCTGATGAGGATGTGGAGAAAGAGGAATACTTGTTCATTGTTGGTGGGATTGCAGACTGGTACAACCTCTGTGGAAATCAGTCTGAAGGTTCCTCAGAAAATTGGACATTGCACTATCTGAGGACCCAGCTATACCTCTCCTGGGCACATTCCCAAATGATGCTCCAATGTACAACAAAGACACGTGCTCCACTATGTTCATAGCAGCCTTATCTATAATAGCCAGAAGCTGGAAAGAACCCAGATGCCTTTCAACAGAGGAATGGATACAAAAAAATGTGGTATATCTATTCAATGGAGTGCTATTTAGCTATCAAAAAACAATGGATTCATGAAATTAATAGGCTGATGAATGGAACTAGAAAATATGATCCTGAGTGAGTTAACACAATCACAAAAAACACACATGGTCTGTACTCACTGATAAGTGGATATTACCCCAAAAGCTCGAATTACCCAAGATACAATCCACAGACCACATGAAGCTCAAGAAGTGTGGATGCTTCACTCCTTCTTAAAAGGGGGAACCAAATTATTCATAGGAGGGGATATGGAGGCAAAGTTTAGAGCAGAGACTGAAAGAATGGCCATTCAGAGCCTGCCCCACCTGAGGATACAGCCCATATACATACAGCCACCAAAGCAAATATTGATGATGCCAAGAAGTGCATGCTAACAGGAGCCTGATACAGCTGTGTCCTGAGAGGCTCAGCCAGAATGTGACAAATACAGAGGCTAATGCTACAGTTAACCATTGAACTGAGAATGGTGTCCCTGTGGGATGAATTAGAGAAAGGATTGAAGGAGCTGAAGGTGCTTGCAACCCCATAAGAACAACAATACTAACCAACTAGAGCACCCAGGGAATAAACCACTACTCAAAGACAACACATGGACAGACCCATGACTCCAGCTACATACGTAGCAGAGGATGGACTTGTTGGGCACCAATGGGAGGAGAAGCTCTTGGTCCTGCTAAGGCTGGACCCCCCAGTGTAGGGGAATGTCAGGGCAGGGAGGCAGGAAGGGGTAAGGTTGGGGAGGGGAATACCCTTATAGAAGAAGGGTGAGCGAGATGGGATAGAGGGCTTATGGCTGGGAAACTAGGAAAGGGTATAATATTTGAAATGTAAATTAAAAATATATGCATGTATCTATATTTCTATCATCTTATATAGACATATGTTATCTTCGTCATCATCATCTATCTATTGCCTATCTATCTATGGACATATAGTCTAGAAAGTAGTGTTTTCTGTATATTATATGCAATCATGATGTGGTTAATAATGTAGAAATATTAGATTAGAAATAAAAGCCTAGAAATTTATAACAGGACAAAACAAATGGAAAAGAAACCAAATGATAACAGATTATCAGAGACATTTAGGGGTTTTTTTGTGTTCAATGATATATCCACATATACATTGTGCACACACATAAAGTATTACACATTTTAGAATATTTGACAAATACAGGCCATTTCACAAATATGGCAAGTGACTTATGTAGCTTCCATCATTTGTGAGCTGTTACAACTAGGCTGCATTATGTTCTGGTAAAAAGATTAGAACTCAGATGATTACCACATGATGCCTTATTTCCCACCTGTGATCTAGAATTCACTTACATCAGGAGAATATTGTGAGAAAAGCTGGGGATGGAAACATGTGTAATCATTCCTGATAAACTGATATAAAGTCCAATGCAGTAGTGCCGCTGGTTTACAAAGACCCAGCAGAATATTCTCTATCCTCAGCTATACTGCAGGGAAGATACCATGCATTAAGGTATACTGAGAAAAATTACTATCTGGTTATGATAATAATGTTATAATCTATGTGCTAAATATATATTCTGTACATTACTATATATGAGGAAAAATTACTATTTCTAATTTTTATGAAGACTAAAATTTAAAATGTTTCAAAGATATTCCCTAAACAAAAATGTACTGTTTTCAGTTCTAAGTAGGTTATTGAGTAGATTACTGTTTTTCATGAAAGGACATATAGAGAATACTATGGTGTGATTTGGACATAAAATGTTTCCCAAATGTTCCTGTGTAGAGACCTGATCTATAGCTTGTGGAAGACTCTTACCTAATCAATGGATTCATCCATTGGCAATTTAATAATCTGATGGAATTAGGCAGTGGGGCCTGGTTCCAGAAAAAAGGTCATGGAGCATGCTTTGGAAAGGCGGCTTTTCACATGGGCCATCTACTTCATTCTTTATTGTAGCTGCCCTGAGATGAGCTCTGTCGTTTGTTTTCCTATGTGCTTCCAACCATGATGTTCTGCCTCCCTACTGGCCCAGAAACAACAGATCAAGTGATTATGGGCTGAAACCTCTGAATCCACAAGCCAAAACAAAGGTTTTCTCCTTTGAAGTGTTTTGTTGAACTAATTATTATAATGACAAAAAGTCTTAACTTGCACAGATCTGTAGTAAATGATTGTGTCTTAAAAAGTAATTTAAAAATTAATTGTTCATCAAAGTCTTATATTAACATTTCTGTCCTGTAATTGTTATGAATAGGTTTAATTAAAGGGGCACTATTTACAGAGATGATGAATAGTCCTGTTAAAGTCATTCTTATACTTTACACTAAGATTCTGTAAAAGAAAGTATAATTTTCTTATTACTTTGCTATGTCATAAAGAAATTAACTTTCCAAAGCATGTTATTTAAGTAAATATATGTACTTTCAGTTTTCTCACACACAGCAACATTTACACAGGAGAAATAAGTTCTATTGCACAGTAGATGAACTATTTCGCATATATTGTATTTCATAAGAATGATAGCTGCAGAAAGGATCTAGAATATTTTCATTCAAGGGGAACGATGAGATAAACATGTTTCACATGCTTTAAGCTATGTGCACATGCATCTATACATTAACACTCTGTAACATGTAAAGTCTTCATGACATCACAATGCAATGGCATGAAGCAGGCTGAGAAAACCTAACATCAGAGTTATTTGATGTGCAGTCAGGAACTCTCAGAGCATCTGCTTCTTTATCTGAAATGTGAATTGGTGGGTACCAGTGCAGCACTGGAGTGTGAAGCAGTGAGTGCCAGTGCAGCACTGGAGTGTGAAGCAGTGAGTGCCAGTGCAGCACTGGAGTGTGAAGCAGTGGATGCCAGTCCTACACTGGAGTGTGAAGCAGTGGGTGCCAGTGTGCACTGGAGTGTGAAGCAGTGGGTCCCAGTGCAGCACTGGAATGTGAAGCAGTGGATGCCAGTCCTACACTGGAGTGTGAAGCAGTGGGTGCCAGTGCGCACTGGAGTGTGAAGCAGTGGGTCCCAGTGCAGCACTGGAGTGTGAAGCAGTGGATGCCAGTCCTACACTGGAGTGTGAAGCAGTGGGTGCCAGTGCGCACTGGAGTGTGAAGCAGTGGGTGCCAGTGTAGCACTGGAGTGTGAAGCAGTGGATGCCAGTGTAGCACTGGAGTGTGAAGCAGTGGGTGCCAGTGTAGCACTGGAGTGTGAAGCAGTGGATGCCAGTGTAGCACTGGAGTGTGAAGCAGTGGGTGCCAGTGCGCACTGGAGTGTGAAGCAGTGGGTCCCAGTGCAGCACTGGAGTGTGAAGCAGTGGATGCCAGTCCTACACTGGAGTGTGAAGCAGTGGGTGCCAGTGCGCACTGGAGTGTGAAGCAGTGGGTCCCAGTGCAGCACTGGAGTGTGAAGCAGTGGATGCCAGTCCTACACTGGAGTGTGAAGCAGTGGGTGCCAGTGCGCACTGGAGTGTGAAGCAGTGGGTCCCAGTGCAGCACTGGAGTGTGAAGCAGTGGATGCCAGTCCTACACTGGAGTGTGAAGCAGTGGGTGCCAGTGCGCACTGGAGTGTGAAGCAGTGGGTGCCAGTGTAGCACTGGAGTGTGAAGCAGTGGATGCCAGTGTAGCACTGGAGTGTGAAGCAGTGGATGCCAGTGTAGCACTGGAGTGTGAAGCAGTGGATGCCAGTGTAGCACTAGAGTGTGAAGCAGTGGATGCCAGAGTAGCACTGGAGTGTGAAACAGTGGGTGCCAGTGCGCACTGGAGTGTGAAGCAGTGGATGCCAGTCCTACACTGGAGTGTGAAGCAGTGGGTGCCAGTGCGCACTGGAGTGTGAAGCAGTGGGTGCCAGTGCAGCACTGGAGTGTGAAGCAGTGGATGCCAGTCCTACACTGGAGTGTGAAGCAGTGGGTGCCAGTGCGCACTGGAGTGTGAAGCAGTGGGTGCCAGTCCTACACTGGAGTGTGAAGCAGTGGGTGCCAGTCCTACACTGGAGTGTGAAGCAGTGGGTGCCAGTGTAGCACTAGAGTGTGAAGCAGTGGATGCCAGTGTAGCACTGGAGTGTGAAACAGTGGGTGCCAGTGCGCACTGGAGTGTGAAGCAGTGGATGCCAGTCCTACACTGGAGTGTGAAGCAGTGGGTTCCAGCACAGCACAATGTGATGGAACTGCAGTGACTGAAATAGTCTAATTCACTGTCCAGCTCAGTAGCTATGAGTTACAACTAACATACCTATGAAATTATGTTTTTCTTGTCTAACTTTATTTTAATTAATTTTAAAGGATTTGTTGTTTTTGGTAATTTTGGATTCACAGTAAAACAGAGATAAAAATGCAAAAAATAATCATATACTTCCTATTACTGTGCAACTATTGTTTACCTTACTGACAATATCTATCAGAGAGCCACATTTGACACATGGCACCTCAAAACTGACTTATGATTAAAGGTCCATAGTTTTATGTTGGGATTCATTCTTAGAATTGGCCATTTTGTGTGGTAATGATGGGTATGCGTTATTATAACGTCTTGTGAAGTTTCACTGCCCTGGAAATCTTGTTCATTGTCCTTCATCCCTTCTTGTAGCATCCCACCAACTACTGATCTTGTCCTTTGTTTTGTATTGTTGTTGTTGTTTTTCTATTTCATTGCCTCTCTTGGGATATTATAGAAATTAGAGTTGTGGAGTACTGTTTTCTGATTAAACTTACCACATTTCTTTTCACACCTTAATAGATAATGTCTTTATAGCACTGAGTGATGATTTTTAATTGTCTGATATGTTATAGTTAACCATTTATTAGCCACGGCATTTCACATTAATTTTCACAATTGGGAAACGACTCATAAAGTTGCTATCAACATTTATGTGCAAACATCTCTGTGGACAGAAGGTTTTGACTCCTTTGAGTAAGTACCAAGACCTATGAGTAATGCATCATATGATAAATAATATAGGATAATATGATAAATGTTATAGAAGTAATAAAGACTATGTATGGTGGATCAAACAGTGACTAGTAAGGAATGGGGATACCTGGACATATGCTAAATAAAAAAAAGGATTTGATTATCAGATCATCTGGTAAATACTCAAATGAGGTAAGTAAATACCAAAGTATGTGAATACTGAATAACATAATAAATAGCAAGAAATATGAGAACTTGCTCACGTGGTAAGTACCAACAAGGGACAGTATTGGATATATTGGGATATTTACAGTGGATTGTATGATAAATGCCAAAAGTTCACAGTATTGGGTTCATATAACAC